>NC_062247.1:7599293-8232567 GCF_905475465.1 Pieris napi
GCGGAAGTATTTCGAAGATATTATTTTCATAAGAAAAGGTAAGCGTGCCAATTCTTAAACTGCACGCACGCATTGAGAGTTTCCATCTTTACTATCACTTAACATCAGATAAGCCTCCAGCCGCTGTTCTATAATAATCTATTAATAGAGATCTAAGAAATTCAAATCATGGCGCAATTTTCTTATAACTAAATCAGCCTATATTACAATACGAATTCCGCAATAATGCATTATTTAACAAGAAATATAAGATTTATTTTAGTTTGAATCAGAAGATTTGCGCGTTCAAACTTTTCAGATTTACATTATTAGATGTATGGGTTTGGAATAACCTAGGTTCTTCAATACAATCAAGGAGAGCAAGGTTGGCCTTGTAAGTTCAGCGTGCGACTTTCATCCAACGCTGTCTATGTTCGTATTAAATACTCGAACGTTCGGTGAAGGAAAACATCGTGAGGATTTCCTCACAATCTGGCACGCTTTAGACCCAAAAAAGTCGACGGCGTATTACTTGTCTATTAAGAACAATAAAAGATCACGAAACGGAAACTGAAATCTGAGGCCCAGATTTCTTTTTTTTTATCAGAGACCTAGAAGGCTGGTTTTATTTTTTTACTTCAATATTATCTATCATAATTTATTAGCTAGCTACTAAAAGAATAATTAGAATCAGTTCGTTATTTTTGCGATTATGTAGATTTGATTGTTAAACGATTTCCAAGTACATTTAACATGTTATTACTTGATTGTTCATACTTGAAATGCATTCGTGTTAAAAATCTCTTGCGTCACAGCTTTGAAGGATTTGTACCGTTTAATTCGATTAATTTCGCTAATTACCTATAAATTACGTAAGTTATTTATACACTTGGAAATTATTTGCTTCAACGATCGTATTTCTTTGTAAATAATTGATTCGAAAGTGATTCTATTGGGTTAGCGTATAATACTTACGTGTTTATCATGGTTTCGCCGGCGTTAATTTAACACCCGACATGAACAATACGATACAATTTTGTTGCGGAGTTATTCTATAACTATGGTTTTCTATAAGATTTTAAAATATACGACAAATAACGTTTATAATTGTTTTGATAAACATGGTTTACGGCTTAAATGATTATAGAATATTTGTTTTTTTCGATACGATGATTTATGACTGATGGAAATTATCAGTGATAAATAGATAAAATACTTTTATATTAAGTACTTTATTATTTTGTAGTGAATTTTTTTTACACTTACCTTAGAGAATAAAAATCTGTTTAAAGGGCATAGCGAGGTTGTTTTAGTAATACTTGTCCTGAGTTAATGGCGTTTAAAGAGTTCCACATGCAAATTGTTTTTGGCATCGGATTGTTCTATGTGCTTTTTATCATTTTTATTTTCGGCAAACAGCTGATTGGTCTTCTATGCTTCATGATGGGTCCAGTGACCGTACGAGGTACTAACTAATGCAAACAATCCATTCGGCACAACCAGGGTTCGAATGCAACCCTCAGATTCAGAATCATGGCTCAGTGTGAGAAAAACCATTTGACATGCGATGTATGACATTACATTTGACGTATTACTTAGTGGAATCCACAGTCTCTTCCTAAATGTCTTGAGTTTCGCGACCACGTTGCTGACAAACTAATATAATATGATAGTACTAATGCACTAACTTGTTGTAATATTTGCTGAGTAATTAGGTAGAAATGTTTGGCCAAACAATCGAAAAGTCTGATAATGTGGGAATTGTATGGAATTTTATTCCTATATTTACTTTATTTAATTACGTTTTATCGATTGTTGTTTTTGAAGTTATACTTCTTTAGGCGTTATGAAAAATTGATGAGAGTGAAATTTTACGATGCGCACGCACCGTGACACAAAATTATCAGTATGAAGTTGCCCACTAACGAATTCTTTTTAAACCAGCCGGGAGCCGAGCGTGCGCGAGCGAGATGGGAATAAGACAATCTACAAGTAAAAAGAAATAGAATATGCGTGAAGTTAGCAGCTATGCCAAGAATTTTGAATGATCATAATGAACTTTGTAGTACCTTTTAAACAAATAAAGGAGTTTTAATTATTTTTTCAAAGAAATTTAGCAATGCACAAAGCTCTATTGTTACTTAGGTAGGGTAATGAAACATACCTAGTTATTAAATTGAATGAATAATATACTAAAAATTAAATATTATTAAATTATTAACGTTAAATATTTATTAATAATTATTTTATATTTAAAAAAAAAAAGAAAGACAAAGAAGTATAACTTCTTACGCGCTTACATAAGTACACGCACCCTTTTTTGTGTAATGAAACGATTTCATTCTCGTGACATAAAACTACACATCACTCCAAATCTTATCAAGTTTCAAGATTTCCATGATCCAGCAGTTCTAATGAAAAGATGTTACTATCATATTAACAGGCTATCTGATTAACACTTGTGTTTTTGAGTATATGCGAAATTAAACTAAATTAATATTTTCCATCGCAGGCTTGCCTATTGTTGTTTGAAAGTTCTACCCTCTTGTAAAGCTAAGTTATCGGCACCTACGGGGTCAAATTATCGAGTATTATTTCTTGACTAATAAAGGAATTAAAGACCGCCGATTATACGATATAAACGTTAACCACTAACGGAGATGGTAATTCTCAACAATAAACACTCTTACCTATTGTTTAAGTCTTAAAGGACGACAAGATACAATTATTTTACTGCAAGTAAGAGCTGAAAGGCTCTTGCACAGAAGTAGTCTATACTATGTAGTATAATCAGTCACTGATATTAATTTACGCTTGATCACGTGACCCACTATTTCGAATAGCGGCTATGGGTTATGCCAGCCACGAATTAATTTCGTCTAAGACCCTAGAGCGACCTACAAGCGTACACAAAATCAAATTTATGTTTATACTTGCAGATGCGCCAATACTAGTCTTCATACATGGTGGTTACTGGCAGGAGTTATCCAGAGAAATTTCTAGATATCCAGCGCTCCCGTTATACAATTCCAGAATCAAGACCATAGTTGTTGGTTATGATCTGTGTCCTGCAGCTACGTTACCAGAAATAATTCACCAAATACAAAAAGCCGCAAAATTCGTCTTCGAATACGCCGAAAAGATGGGGTCAAGGTATGTTAATCTGATATTATAAATGTAACCTATATATGTCGTGTTGGACGAAAACATGGTGAGGAAACCGGCATGTGTAACCAAAAAAACGAAGGCGCGTGTCAGGTTCATAAGAAACCCAGACAAAGGGTTTTAGCGCCACAGGTTTTTGAAACGTTGATCACAGATTTGACCTTTCATGATGCGGCCAAATATTGTATGGCCACAATTTTTATTGCTATTGTTAAAACGCTAACGCCTGCCAATTATAGTTTGGCAAAAAACTTTATCAACATACTTTTATGGATCACTTATAAGAATGTAAAAACCGTACCCCCTCAACCTCACTTTTACAGAAAACTTTATATTTTTTTAACGTTATAGTCTACTTATTTACTCGACTATTATAGTAATCATACTAGTAGTCGTTTCCTAGTCAATAATATAATCTTTTATTATAATTATTTTACTTCACTGAATCAATATTATGGTAAATAAAACAAATTTAAAAGCAACTATTAAAAAGTAAATGTTATATGACTATACCTACTTAATTTAAATATAAGTAGATAGTCTCATTATATAGACACCTATGTAATGAGACTATCTACTATTTAATATAATAAAAGGGTCTATATTATAATGCCACAAAAGCCACTAAGCACACCAAGCGATATACTGCGCATTAAAAATGAATATTCATAATTCGGCTTGGTTTAAAGCCTGTTTGTTTTGGCGCCAATACCACAGATCACATAAATCACTTGATTGTCCATAGAGTATATTTTACAGATTAATTCAAAAACTCTCATGTGGATTAGTAACTATATTTAAATATATAGTATTTTTATTTTTGTATCTAGCTATTATAACTAACTAAGCTATGTAGCTAAAGAACTTACGTAAAAATAAAAAGTAGGTTTTTTTATATTTATTTACTGCATACGCTATCAACAAAATCTAGGTATAGCAATAATATTTCTTGTTTCTTATAACATCCATTATACAGGGTGGCCAA
This sequence comes from Pieris napi, assembly GCF_905475465.1. NCBI lineage: Eukaryota > Metazoa > Arthropoda > Insecta > Lepidoptera > Pieridae > Pieris > Pieris napi. The sequence goes on from NC_062247.1 coordinate 7,603,423, forward strand.
AATTTATATCGTGTAACTTAATATTATCTTCAATACACTCAATAAACAACTATAAATAGTATGTCTAACGCAAGAACTCATCAGTACCAATCTAGTGGATATTATGAAAAAGATACAAGGATGTAGATTTTTTCGAATTTTAATAAGAATTAGTAAAAAAAGACAATTTTCATATAAAAACCAAAATAAATCATAACTCTGCAGGGGTTGACCTTAGAGACTTCCCGTAGAACAATTTTTTGCCGCTGATGACCTCATCTATCCCCTATTTGCGTTTGATCCACGACTTTTTGGCCACCCTGTATAACATAATATAAACTGTAAATTAAAAGTTTTGTGTTAATTTCAGAGGCGTATATTTCGCCGGACACTCAGCTGGTGCACACCTGGTCGCCAAGTTGTTAGCGAACGCCGACTTCCTTGACAACACGCCAGGCACGCAGCGTCTACAGGGAGCTTTTCTCATTTCGGGGGTGTACGATTTACGAGAGCTAGTACACACCTCAATCAATGACGCCGTTCAATTACCTGCTGAGTGGGCTGTACCCCTCTCTCCCCAATTCGACTGTTTCGTACATTTGCAAGTGCGAAGGGTTAGAGTATTCATTTTGGCGGGTCAAAACGATAGCCCGACGTTCAAGAAACAATCGAGAGAGTTCTTTGAACTGCTACATAACACTTGCCTTATGCAAAATATGTACTTGGAAATAAAAGACGACATGGACCATTTCGACATTGTCGAGTGTTTCGCTAACAATGACAATTATCTAAAGAACTTGATGGTGCATGACGTTCGTAAACATTTATAATGTGTATGTTTGTTACAATGTATTTTTAGTACTCTACATTTTATACGTTAATGTAGGAACTGAATAGCAGAAGGTTATGACTCCACTAAGGATTTGCGGCAGGGTTATTCTGTTAAACTTGTATTGGCTGAATCAAAAAACTGTGACACCATTGATTAACGAAACCGAATTTCTATGCAGTTGTTTAAATATCCGTAGCGTGATGTTGCTAACTACGAATGATGTGGTAGTAAAACGCAATGTTGGTATCGGAATTACTATTGTAGTTATAAGCCCTCACTAAGCATTTCATGTTGAGTTGGTAATGCATAAGCTTCCAGCCTCTTGAGTCTAGACATGAATTAACCACCTCACTGGAGCCGTAACTAAGTGCGAAATACGTGAATTTTAAGTATGAAATAAATTGAATGTAGATCCGCTAGTTATAATATTTTATAAATTAATAAGTCTCATGTATATTTCAGATATATTTTAATATTTTATATAGTTTAAATAAGATTTCGAATTTATTGTAATAAAGCTGCCATTAATAAGAAAAAAATTGTTGTACATAGTTATTAAATATATTTAAAGAAAACGTCTCTTATTTATCCACCATGGTTTATATAGAAATTATTGTTCCATTTAGGCCTGTGATGAGCCTCCTCTGTTTACTAAACTAAAATGTGCACCACTGGAAATCAAACGTACGGCCGACATAAAGTCCGAGCCAATCTTTTTAAAAACCGCAGCAAAAATTAATCTCTTTAAACAGTAAAAAAACAAACGAATAAAAAAAATTACATTCACCCGACTTTCTTTCTATCCCAAAAGGCCAGAAACTTTAGCATACGCTTTAACCAATAAATTTCGATTTCGTGATAAAAATCTTCCCAATTTAGCTAGGTAATTGGAACAAATTCACACGACCAAGCTCAAAATAGGCATTGTTGGGACAGCAGGCCGTTTTTTACCTAATTACCTTTCAAGATTTCAACCCTCGATCAAAAGGGACAGAGCAAAGTTTTTGCATCTAATATCCGTTTGAGTGAACCCACAAAGTTCTGAAAGGGATTTGACAGTCATTGAAGCGGAATAATGTTGTCTGTATGAGACATGGCAAGGGAATATATTTCTAGCTACCGTCTGTAGTTTAAGATGAAACTTTTCCTTTAAACTACTCCACGCCGATTATAGATTGTTCTCCGAGGAGACACTGAGCGATTACCAAAGGGTATTTTGAGACTTACCCAGTGGCTTTCCGAGATTTGAAGTCTCGATGGACAGACATATATTATAATAGTATATATGAGTCTTATCATAAGGTGTACAGCCTTTTCTATCAATACGATACAATTATTGTTATGTATAGGAAGACTGCACAGGCTTTAAATCAAAAATCTTATTTAATTAAAAGAATGGGGGTAGTGGAGCAGTGTTGGCCTAGCTTCAGCGTGTGACTCTCATCCTGAAGTTCGATTCCCAGCTGTGCACAAATTGAGTTTATTTCTATGTGCGCAACATTCGTTCAAACGGTGAATGAAAACATTGTGAGGAAACCGGGAGAAATCTGAGGCCCAGACCTAAAAAGGTTGTAGCGCCACTGATTATTTTAAGTCATGGGGGTGTGTGGAGAAAATTTAATAGCTATCTATTTTTTTGCATACTGCTGAGATGAAAGATTTGGCAATAAATATTGTATTAACTATACATATATCTAAAGATTTGGTAAAAGAATCTTAAGACTGAAAGAGGATTTTTATGTATATACACTAACACATGTAGGGCTATTATTGAATTTTTCGTTCTAGTAATGAAAAGCTTTATTAAAAACAAGACGAAATGTTAGGAAAAAGCTTTCAGACGGGATTTTATTATAAAAGAAAGTTAGAAAATTTCATGTGCAAGCGTTTAATATTATTCAAAAATCCCTATTTTACTTTCGCATTTTATATATTTTATTAAAGATATCAATCGAAGCCAAAACAATACTATTTACTCAAGAAATTTCTTTGTTTCGAACGAAAACACTTTTACATCTCTTAATGGAAATTAAATAAGTCCTGTGTGAATTTATGCTGAGGCACGACTTGCGCTTTCAACTCAATACATGCAGAAATACAGCGTCCAAATTTATATTAAATACATTATTAAATATACCGGAGTTTAAAAGGAAATATATTTAAAAAACAGGTGGATAAAACTTAAAATATTTTTTACGCACATTTTAAAATTACTGTAAAACTGTAATGTATAAAAGTAAAATTTCGTTTTTATCTCATAGCTATATAAGTTATTTGTAGATCGGAAGGCGTCGAAAAATATGCTAAAAGTAAATTATTTTTTTGAGAAAAGCGAGCACTTTATTCTACTATATAAATAATACTCTCATCTTCCCACCAACGGCTACCTTAATAACTACAAAAGGAAAACAAGAGAAATTATCATATAAATTAGAGAAAAATCAGTGATCAAATGTAAGTAATGTATCAAAAGTACTATCTGTCTTTTTTACATACAGGTTAATTTATTTATTTATGAATAACGGTGATAAAAAATATTTCGTACTACACATTAAAGGCTTTTAAAATAAGAATGTACAAGTATACATTGATCGAATCAAGCACGTTAATACGTGTGAATCTAAGTCTGTAATAATCTTAACTCTTTACGTTCTGTATACTTCAAAGGTCGGCAACGCACTTGCGAGTGTGAGTATCCATGGGCGGTCACTTAATTTAGGTGAGACTCTTTTTCGTTTGGTGCCTGTTGTTAAAAATGTTAATTTTATATAGAATAGACTCAAATTATTTCTAGCAATTTATATATGATTAAACCATTACATTAAACCAAAAAGCGTTCACCAATTAAATTTTTCCGCTATGCGCAATTTCAAGATATAGCTCATTAGAGTTACAATCAAAGGCGAGACCTGAAACTACGAATTCAAGACAAATACACTTCTTTAAATGAATTTATTGAAGTAAATTAATCACCAATTAACTCGTTTCATTCAGCGTTACAAATAATGGCACTAAACTATCAACCTTCTACCCTAACAAATAAATTGCAAGTCGGAAATTAATTTGGAGACTTGAAGCGAGAAAGTGAAGCTGAAGAACTTAGAACAAACGTTGTAACAATACGTAGGGCGGGCGGGGAGTCGTAAAACGCAACGGTATGAATTCGTAGCTCGAACAAAGTTATCGCAAGTAAGTTGGGCGGGCGGCAAGTCTCAGAGCGTAGCGCGCGTTCCTCGGTGGCGGACATCATGAGCTTTCTGCTCGACAAACGCTACGCAACTTGTAACTTAGACCTCCAGATTTGAGAAGCCGTAAAGGCTGTATGTAGTGTTAGTTTTAAGAGTTTAAAGTTATTATCGAAGTTTTAGTTTGTGCTTAAATTTCAAATTCCAAGGTAAGCCGTAGAAATTTACTAAAACTTGAATGCAATGAATACTCGTTGTGTAAAAGTTTTCTATACATTTTTATAATTACAACTTAATTCAAATTAAAAATTCTGATCAATCTGAGACATAATAATTGAGATAAATAAATATATTATTGTTTGGTATAATAATTGCAGATTTTCATATAATATTATTACTTTTAAACTTCGCGGTATGTACAATATATATTAATTTATAATTACTAGTTAATTATACATAAAAATAAAATTAAAACTAAATAAATGGTTTGGTAAACAAATTTGGCATTAGCGTATATTTGTTTATACATATTTCCTTTTACCAAATTCCTAGAATTTGAAATCGAGTATATGCTGCCGAAGAATTATCCACAAAAGCTTTGTTCGTGAATCATGACAAGGTCACTATGTCGACTTACAATTGATGAATCAGTATACTAATGACATGAACTTTTTAAAACTGTTAAAAGCCTTTGACCTAGAACATACCATTGATTTCGATGTCTTTGGTTGCCATTCATAATTTTTAAATACTCTTTTTTATAGGAATTATGATAGGTTTTAAAACTGTACTTTTCGCGTACACGGAACAGAATTATATTCGTATCATTTCCGTTAGATAGTTGGGTCTAGTAATAAAGAGATATATAGATACAGACTGGTCAAATGGTATGGCAATGGTAATCTACTTCTCTGCTATACTTCCGCAGGTACTCCCATAAAAATTAATTAAAACATATAATAAACGATATTGACAGTTCGAATTATTTGTATATTTAATATAAAAAATAACTAATTTTTATTTTTTAGTACAAGTATTTTGATATTATTGGGAGGCCCTGAGACAATGAAATCAAAATCAAATATCATCTATTGCAGTATCTCTGTATAATTGTAAACATAAAAAAAACAAATGTTTCCAAATGTAAATATGAAAGCAGCAAATCGACGAAAATATAAACAAAAGCCTAGATTGAAACATTATATTTTAATTGTATTGATCTTTTTATCTTATTATAACAGGTGACCGCATTCTATTGTTTTATTGAAGTTCACAATACATATTGTTATATAGATAGTAGGTATATATATACCCAGTAATTACTATATATACCTACATTTCTACTAAAGTTAGATGTTATACCTCTGTTCTTTTATCAAATAGTAGCGGCCTACCCGACTTCCTACAGCTGATTCTTCATTTTCTTAAATAGTACTTAGCATTATAATGGAAAACTAAATTTTTAAATCGTTTAAAATCTTGAGTTTATTCGTTCCAAACAAAAAACAAAAATCGTCATAATTATATTTATATTTTTTTAGTGAAATTAGTATTATTTTTATAATACTTTTTTCGACAATTTTAAAATAACGCTATTTTAATATGTTTAGACAAACGAGATAGATATCGTAAGAAATTGTGTACATTTCGAGTTAAAGTACGAAATTGCCGTTTTATAGTAATCTTATATCAATATATATATCTTAATTATATGGAATACATCAATAAAATTACACAGGTGTAGTTATAAAAAATTTACGAAAATGTTCAGTTTTTGCACATGCACAAAAACGGAGTTGTTCATATACACACAAAGTTCGAAATAACTGATAAATGTTCTTTCGCTGTCTCATGCCACCTTGCTATTTAAATGAATAAACTTGATAAAATACTTTTTCACTATTTTTTTATCTATGCTCATTGTCATTTGTCTATGCTCGCTTTTCCAGGTTAAAAACCTAAGTACTAATTAAAACCAAAGTTTCTTTCCATAAAAACCTTCCTCAGAATTCAAAGAATAAATTTTAAAAATCGAATTGGTCTGGTCTGGTCTGGTCCGAGCTGTCTTCGAGTTTTGAGCTTAGAAAGATATTTTGCCATTCAGTTTTATTTATATATGAATCCATGATAAATTTCATTTCTAAGTGCGTAATTAACACTTACCTACGCATATAGCGAAGGAAAACGCCACCATGAAACCATGACGTAAGGCAAAGACTTAAGAACAATCAAGATTAATCGATAATAAATTAACAAAACAGATACCATAAAGTGTCGCTCTATTATTAATCATTATTAGTATAGATCCAATTTTGAATCTCTATGAAAGAAAAATACCATTTATTGTGTTGGAGTTGGTCTAGTTCATTGGCAACTTTAAAATAATACAAAAGATTAAACTTCCTCCTGAATCCTCGGTTTTACTGGAGAGTGTTTTGCTCTTTTAAAAGCTTTAGAACTAGTTATTTTATTAAAATCTAAAAGAACAATCATATTTTCAAACTCAAAAACTATTGAAAAATTTCCTTTATTGAAATGAAACAAATGAAACTCTGTTATCCTATTATTTGCGAAATACGTGATAAGCTTTTAATATGTTCTCAAAAAAATTACACCGTTATATTTGCATGGATTCCAAGTCACTGTGGGATTAAAGAAAACGAGAAAGGCGATGAGCTTGCCAAAGAAGCTATAAAGGATGGAGACATAGTCCCATACATTAATTATTGGCATGATTTAACTGCTCTTACCAAAACCCATCTTTGGGAGTCATGGAATGATGTGTGGGAAGCAGCATTCAACTCAGGTTCCCCAGTAAACCATGGTTCTTTGAGGTTAAAAGTTCTAAAATTTTCACTTCTATAATTTCCAGGATGCGTTTAGGACATGTATGTACACCTCATCATTTAGCAAGGCTTCGTATTGTTGATACTAATATTTGTGAGTGTGGAGAAGATATTGGTGACCTCGACCATATTTTCTTTTCTTGTTCCCAATATGACCGCACCTCCTTTCTGAATTCCTTACAATAACTTCATGTTCCGTTTCCGTAATATGTTTATGTACATATTTTGTTTTCACCTAGCTTATCCCTTTATTTCCTTTTGATGTCTCTGTAAATTTTTTCTCCCGTGTAGTTTCAGAACCGTTGTACTTGAAACTGGTATAAAGTTAAAACTATTGCCATAATACAAAAAATACTAATTCAAAGCCTCATAGCCTAGCGGTCTTATTAAGTGGCAGCTAGGTGAGGGGTATCGGGTTCGATTCCCGGTTCGAGGGCAAGTTTTAATTTAATTTAAATTTGTTCTCGGCCTTTGGGAGGGTTGTGCGGTACCGGGCGAGTGCCTAAATCGTACATGGAGGACACGGTCGAATTTCTAAAGACAAGCACGATTTATAAAAAATCCTATACTTGACGCTGGCTAATGCACAAAACGTGCCAGAGCCATTAAAAAAAAAAATTCAAAGATATTCGCATTATACCTCTGGAATCGCCTCTTCAAATTAATAATGCGAAAAACCGTAATTACCAAATTCTACGGTCGGCAATTAGCACATTTTAACGGCTGCAATAAATTATTAGAGGAATGACAAAAATTTGATTAATGAACACTGGTAACACATAATGCTTTTCGCTGGTAAATTGGGCTTTATTTACATCAGTCATTAGCAAAATTATAGCATTTCAAAGCGAAATGTTCTTAGATTAAACTTGATGTTTTGATGATATTGATCATTGATTGAATGTTTTTTAATAGCTTAAAAAACCATAACACATTTGTCAATTGGATTTTTTGTGTTACAAGTGCTTCCGTCGCCTGTAGACTTACCTAATGTGTCTAATGATGTGTAGATGCTCACTAATGTCGATATATAGTCAGTTATAGCCTACATATCGGGAATCTACAATATAAAAATTTGTTTACCATCCTACGCTGGCAGCGATACTCATAGCCTTTTCCATAAATAAACTAATCAATACTTATGATTTAATCTCTTAAAGGATAAACAATCTCTGTTTAGTGCTATAAAGGCAATTTTTTTACGTTATATATCTTCTGCATCCAACGAAACTGTACCATTTTATCAATTGTCACTAGCCGCCAAACTCTTGCTTCCACCTGCCAAATAAGTAAAAATAAGAGGCATTATGAAAACGATGATAAATCACAAAGGCAAAATTGTTACTAATGTGTACTTTTGTTCAAGTCCAGGTTAGACAATACATCCATTTTCCCTAAATGGCGTCGGTCTTTACCAAAGCATTATCCAACATTACAAGTATTGTCAAAGCCTTTCTATTTTCTTTGATGGTATATTTTACACTTCATTTATTCGTGCATCCTTCAAAAACTTTTATAAGAATTGTTTACTGTTTACCTAAAGATTTCTTTTATCGACACATGGAAGAAAATTATTTGTTGTTTGTTCGCCTGTAAAATCAAAATTATGTACACAGAAACTATAGCATAAACCTTAGTAAAATAAAAATTAAATAATACAGCTTACAGCAGTGTTGGCTTCAGCGTGCGACTCTCATCCCTAAGGTCTTAGGTTCGATCCCCGGCTGTGCACCAATGTCATTTCTTTCTATGTCCGCATTTAACATTTGCTCGACCGGTGAAGGAAAACATCGTGAGAAAACCGGCTTGCCTTAGACCGAAAACATCGACGGCGTGTCGGGCACAAGAGGCTGATCACCTACTTGCCTATTAGATTAACAAATGATCAGATACAGAAATCTGAGGCCCGTGCCTAAAAAAAGGTTGTAGCGCCTCTGATTTAAGTATTAGTTACAATTCAGCAATTCAAAAATTCAGCAAAGGTAGACCGAAGAAATAAATTCACGTCTATATATCCGCTAAAGAATTTCTATTTAACTGCGTAATACTTATGTAGAAGATTGAAAAAAAGATATTGATAATTATCGTGTACTGAGAAAAATAATAGAATAATTTTTATGAACTTAAAAGTGTAAGATGGAATAATTTAATAAATTACGTTTAAAAGTCCTCGAACTTCTTAACGAGTACGCATCCTCCTACAGTTTCGTTTAATATTTAAGGCAAGTAGATGCCTTCTTGAAGCTTCAAATTAGTCGCAAATAAAGCAATAAATTGCTATAGAGTTTTAAATTTTATTTGGTAATTAGGTACTCTTTAAAATTAATTGTTTCTTTAGGTCGTTGAAAGTTTAATTTGTTTTCCTTTACATTATATAGCTAACCCTTTGTTCATAGCATTAGCAAATTGCTACAATGCAGTGCAGTTACGGAACGCTCACCTTCAACAAATGTTAACTTGATATTCACGTTTCACAAAATAGAGATATATCATTATTACTACCTTTTTGTATATACTTATTCATGTAAGCAAACTTCAAATACTTGTCAATTAATTTTTTTAGAAATTGTATACCTACGAACTCGTACATAAAAATAAGTTCAGTAGACTAACTTTCATGAATAGTATAATATTTTTTTTATATGATAGGCCAACAAGACTACGGACACTACAACACTGCGTTGACTCAATTGACTTAAGGACCTATGCTCCCCAGGCGGGGTAGAAGGCATACAGCGTAGAAGACCAGCCTGATCGGTCCTGGGCAGCTTTCTTAATTTTACTCCACGACATTCCAGCTTCCTTCGCCTTTGCAATGATGCTTCTGATGGTAATTAAGACATACCCAACGCATTTTTTGTTTCCAAGAGGCAGTGGTCTACAACCTAGTATCTGCATTGTCAGCCTTTAAAAATGGAATAGGTTGGATTAGGAGGAATTTGTTCGAGGTCGTATACAAGACCTTCAATAGAAGCCGATTTGGAAGCCGCTGTGGAAGACCATCGAGATTAGTTTCCCAAAAAAGTGGACAAACAAGCTACATATAATCGAATTCTAATATAACATACGCACAGGTTTTAGTTATGACCAAATTTTCAGAATATACCTTTTATATTTGACATTTTCTGTTTCTTTATTTTCCATAAAAACAAAGCTACAAATGTAGTTTTTCCTGTAGATGATGTATTTCATCCTTGGAGAATGGGACGGGTTTTGGTATGGGATGCTACTTGTGTGCACACGTTAGCCCCGTCTCAACGCCCTCGGACGAGCATAAAAGCTGGTGCGGCCGCAGAGCAGGCGGAAAATAATAAACTGCTCAAATATCCAACTTTGATTTTGTTCCTCATGCGGTAGAGACTCTTGTTCACAGTGCACAAGGGAGAAGTGCACAGGCGCTACTTATAGATTTAAGTTGACGCCTGGTAGATAGTATCGGTGACCCTAGACCAGCCTTGCGATTCTGTAACTCACTTTTCGAACTCACACAGCGGTTTTCGCATCGGCGGCCGCGCTCAAATCAGCCGTGAAGCAGTCATTTTATGATTTAGCATTCTAATAAGGTCCCTCCTTGTAGTTTATTGTTTATCAGAATGCCAAATCGTAAAATGACTGTTTTACGACTGATTTAAGCGCGACCGCCGCTGTGAAAACCGCTGTGTAAGTTCGAAAAGTGAGTTACAGAATCGCAGGGCAGGTGTTGCTTACCTCACTTAACGAGATTGTATCGCGATACAAGGAAATGTTGCCAATCAATTTATAATTATTATTATTACTATGTAGGTTAAGAATATTGTTTATATTTTTGTATTTACTTAGTTTTGATTTCGCAAGGCGGCCGTACCGTATTCTGAGTTATTTCTGCCGTAATGACGTGATGGTGATGACAAAATCCATCACGTTTGTAAAAATTGTCACACTAAGCGCTAAGTCACGACTTTGAATCTTGTATTCTGAGCTAACTATACCCGAATTGACAAAAAATTTAAATCACTTGACATCTGATGTGGCTGTGGATTTTACATTCAAATTGTTTTGACTAAGGACACGTATATTGAAGCGTAATTAAGGTTCTATTGATTATCGAGAAGCTAAACACGAAGATATGATTATGTAAATATATCCAGTCGATTAAGCGTAAATTGCTTAATTAACTAGCATCGTGATAATAATAATGGGAGTATGACAATAACACGATCGCTTCTGGCGAAATAATTAATAGATTGTGTGGTTTTGCGCCCTGTATTTTTTGTCAAAACTATGAAACGTATCAGCGACGCCCTTCTTCTTTGCCCTTAATACGTACCACATAATAGCCTTTTTCATATAAATAAATATATATTAAGAATGTAAAAATAATAAAGCCCGTTTATTTTTGATCTTTACAAATGTTAACAATATACAGTTTAAATTTGTTTTATACGTTCCATTGATCGGAACCCCTTCCAACAGCTATTTTCAGATATAATGTAAGACGTCTATAAATTGTTACTTTTTGTAGTTTTCTTATATCTAGTACGCACCTTTCCATTGCTTTTTGGCATGCTAGTAATAGTTTAATTTAGTATAAAAAAAGTATGAAAAAGTATTTATTCCTCACCACTAATTGTTCAAAGATGTACCTTCCGAGTAACAGACAAAAGTCACTGTATATTCGAAAGAAATATCCAAATGAATATCGATCAAACTAAAATGAAGAAAATTAAAAATATACAAGTTTCAAAGTCGAACAGCATTTTCCAACTGATAATTTTTATTGCGACTATTGGATTGAAAGAGCCATTTATTAATCCATATTATAATTCTATTATCACTTTGAGCACTTTATTAAAGTAGGTACTCGTTTCTTAATGAATCTACTTCGCTGTGAAAGGTTAATATTTCTTAAGTAAGAAAAAGTTTTGTGAAATCTTCAACGACACTTGTTAGTAAGTTATTGCAGCAAAAAGCGGAACTATTTGTTGCCAACATTTTTATACCATCAATGGCTGTAAATAATATAAAATTATCAAAAGTGATAAGCATAAAAGGTGACCTCTTTAAATAATACATTGAAGAGCGTTTTGGAACACATTAAAAAATCTCTGTATTCTCTTAAAATAAGAAAACGTACGTAAAAGTAATTTCTGTGAGTGTTTGCGTTTAGGCTTTTCATATTTTGTATTACTTCTTTTATATCCTGGGATGAGTTTATGTAAATTATTTAATATATTTATTACAGTCATAGTATTATAAAAGTTAAAAATACAGGTGTGAGTTTTTTGAAACACCTTTTGTTCATAATATAATATGACTATGAAAAAGGTAGATGATATTCCATCTAACACTGACGATTGTTCTATTTTCAAAATACTGTCTTAACAAAACTGTTCCATTTTCAAAAAGAACGTTTTAAACTCATAACCTTAAGAGTACTATAAATAACCCAATATCAATAAAACCTTTCAATAAAGGCTAATGCGACCGCTGGTAAACAGTGTTTACTTAAAAGCTTCTGGACGACAAGCTGAGAGTACACAAATAAGCTAGATTGTCCGATGAGATTTGCAGACTGATTTAGTTGAAATTGCACTTAAACGCATTTCAGCTAGAAATGAGCCATCTGCGGTTATGTTTATTTAAATTATCTTGTGACATTTTTAACTCTACTATTTTAGAAACTTATAACTTTTCTACGTTAGGAAATGTAAGCATTGTAACTCGCATGGTACTTTAACGTTTTATATATGGTCTCATTCATTAACATATTAATTATTCGATGTATGTTATTGTTTTGCCACTTTTGAATTTATATTATACAGACTGGGCCAAGTGTTGCTGTGGCTAAGGTTTTATTAGATTCTATATTACATAGTGGTAAACTATTCAAGGGAAACGGTAGGAAAACACCAGTCATTGGTACCATCATGCTTTTTGGTTGCTATGCCATTAAATTGTAGCTTAAATGAAACGTTGGTACTTTCAACACAGCGCCGTCTGTTAGAATTGTGACTATCAAATAATAAGCAAATAATTTGCAATAAAATAATATTGCGGGTATAATTTTGAGAGATGTAAGAGAGAGAGAGAGAGACATTGAGATGTAAGCTATCCTATCTTTTAAGTTAGATCAAACTGCACACGGTGTGCAAATTTGATTGAAGTCGGTTAAGTAGTTTAGGAGTCCATAGAGGATAAACAACGTGACGCGTGATTTATATATATTAAGATATACTGAAGATCTAGATGCTAATTATTTAACCGCATTATATTATTTTGAAAAAAATTTAACCTGAAACATTACTAACTAAGGCTTGTGCGTAGTAATACGACCATACATACGTATAAGTAGCTAACTGAAAATTCCGTACTCATCTCACGTCTATAATTACAGATCAACGAAAAGCTACGAACGTGTCACGATTTCTTTCGGTTGTCAAAAATTATTAGCTGACCTAATCAAATAGCAGACCCAATCAATACATCCGACTCTCATCCCTGAAGTCGTTGGTACGATCCCGGTCGTGTATAAATGGACTTTCTTTCGTACGGCTTGTCTCAAATCCGAAAAATCGACGACATGTATCAGACCTATTTGTCTATGAAATAAAAAATTACCAAAGAAACGTTTCAAATAAAATGATCAATCTGCTACTAGATTATTATTATTTATTTATTAATCAAATAACATTGACCGATTACTCGAACAATAGTTTTAATTCATCGTTTTTATAAATAATTTAAGGCATCAATGCAGTCGAAGCTATCAGATATAACTGAAGATCTAAATCTGTGTAAGTGGCTCACCCCACCGAGTTGTAGAGCCCCATAAACTTTAGAATAAATAGAGTTGTCAAATTTAAAAGTGAAAACCTTTTAACGTGAAGGGTTATAAAACGGTAAAACAAAACTGTTTATACGAACTAACACAAAACCCATTTATTGCCGGTTCCACGGTCGTTTCGATCCCAATACATCATAAAAGAGCCAACCCCATTTATTTATTGGGTTAGCGGTAATAGCATGTTTCTTTAGATCCCATTTTATAAAAGGATATTTTTGATGTTCGGGGTTAGTGCTTCCGACCCTTGCACTCAGTGAATTGCGGGTCAAGATAAGTGCTCCTTGATACGGCTTATACTGGAACGAGTTTAGACAACAATACAGTAAGGGTTTAAATTTCACATAACAATCGAGAATTAAAGGTTTGGACCTTTGAATTGGTCCAGAGACATAAGGTTCTTATCAATCATTAGAAACCGTTCTAAGAATACACTGGTAGAATGTAGGCCTCCCACGAAGGGCACTACGGTGGGGGATGGCTTACGATTTTTATTACTAACAAATATTCTTACAAATTCGTTCATCATATAAATAAATTCGATTGGCGCGCAGCCGGCTCGAACTCGCGCCGCCAGTCACTGAACTTAATTGAGTCTTCTATAAACACTTTTTAAATTCTATCCTGCTCAATCGTGGCTTTTGTTATTCATGTATTTTCTTATTTTTTTGTATTGCATGTTTAATTGTAATTCATGAATCGTCATATTAGCTTTTAATTTATTTTTATTTTATTTTAAGTTTGGTAATTGTATAATTTTTAAGTGTTACTTGTAATTCTGTTTTTGTTAATTTGGCTATGCACTGGCACTTTTACCTGTAGTATTTATGTTTTATAATTTGTTTTACTTACTATCATTTCTTTAATGAGATCGCTTGTAAGCGATAAGTCCGCTCGTTGCATCCATTACTTGTTTTTATTTGTAATGTAACGAAGTTTTAATAAATTAAATAAATAATTGGTTAGTGTAAATCTTCAGATAAAACCAAACTCAGTCTTAATTTCTTCTAGATCAACTATTCGTTTATGAATTAAAGATTCAATGTTACGAATGAATCTGCCAGACTATACTAATTGGTATTTGCCGGAATAATTTGAGGAATCTTCAATAGACAACACAAACAATTGCTATCCAAACACGTGAAACTTCAAACGTAAACATGCATGATTAAACATTAATGTGTTAAACCCCGTAAAATTGAAACAACTGAAGAGTAACATTCTAGTGTATTCTAGAAATATGTGGCGTATTATCTGTATTCTGTAGTCAAACATACATGAATAAAAACTAAAAAGGACCTAAACATTTGTGTAAAACAAAAACACTTGGCGATAAAGAGTGGCGGAGAGTTATTTATATCACCTTTCTTAATAAGCAATATATATGCTTCTTACGCTGGCTAGCTCTTCCTATTTACAACTATTTTTTCCCACAGAATCGATCCCAAAACCTAAACCACCGTGCGATAATGTGTATTATATAATTTATTAATGCATTATCGCACTATGAGTTTATCCAAACCACGTTGATAAGTAATTAGTTTTATTAATTCTTAGAAAAAAAAGATTGATGCCTATGAGATGTGGTGCTGGATGCGAATGTTAAGAATACCGTGGACTGCGAACGCACCAATATTATTATTATTACTAAAGCTTTATTAATTAATCCATATAATAACTGTTTAGTTTACATTTCTTAATATAAGTATTAGTTATGTTAGTATAAGTTTTAAAAATAAAGCTTAGTTTTGTTAGTAATCGTATTTGTATTTGTTTGTCCCCTTTTAGGGTAAAAGCCTCCTCCATATTTTTCCATTTCTCTTTGTCTTGAGCGACATTCAGCCCGTTTTACTCCGCTAACTATATTACATACAAAACGGAAACGTAAAATCGCGTTTAATATTTTTATAACCTCCACAAAGCCCTACTCCCAAATATATAATTTTTAAGCGCAGAAATTGGATAAAATATACACATGGTATCTGGGCGTACATTTTTGCCTTTTCAAAGATAATATAGCTCATCAGTGTTGTGTGCTTGACTCATCGATTATTCACCATCTTCAAAAAAGGAGCTTGGCCTAATGTATGATTGCAATTAGATATTATTGGACTATGATGATCTATTACGGTACCTATCCAAAAAATTATTCACAAGTCATATCCAGATGATTCTTGATTTAAATCGGTTATGGTCTAACTACTAACGAAACAGACCTAATTATTTAATGAAAATAGGTTGAGTAGTTTTTGAGATATCAGTATCCACGCGTTTCAAGCGGGTGCATTGTTGTAAGGGTATTTGTAATATGTATAATTTGTTTAATAACTTTTTTAAACTCTCATGAATCGTACGTCGAAATGTATTTGATTTTGTCATACGGAAATTTA
Source organism: Pieris napi (assembly GCF_905475465.1). Taxonomy (NCBI): domain Eukaryota; kingdom Metazoa; phylum Arthropoda; class Insecta; order Lepidoptera; family Pieridae; genus Pieris; species Pieris napi. The sequence continues at coordinate 7,619,475 of NC_062247.1, forward strand.
TTTATTATTTTATTAACTTTTATTTATTTATTATTGTTCCATCGCTAAGCCAATTATCACTTTGAAATATAATTTATATTTAGACATCAAAGTAATATCCGCCTGTCTTCACCACTTGCGGCAACAAATGTTAACCGAATTATAATCTATATTAAGTCATCAAAAAAAGGTTGGTAACGTATTCGTATTCTGTTGTGTGGGTGTTTCATTCTTCAAGCTTCCTGTCTGCGGGTCCCCTGTATAAAGTCAAATAAGTAATTTTAATATGTTTAAAGAACTTTATTTCTCATTACAACAAAAATATTTTTATTTACATGAGACACTTTGATGTTGAGTAAGCCCACAACGAAAGTCATAATAAATCACCGAAAACTTTCTCTCGTTAGGTTCATTTTCTCGTGTAACAAGAGTTTTAGATTTGCCACCAATTTACAAAAACAAATGACAAATGAATGCAATATACTACTTTAGGTTACCAAAGAGTTGTAAAATTGAAATTCAAAAAAAGTTTTCATTAGCAATGTTACTAACTGGCCAGTTCTAAACATTTTCAGTGTTACCCACGTAATTATCGCAATGCATCTTTCTAGCATCCAATGAATGGTTATTTATAATTAGGCGGGATCATCACTCAGAAATGAAATTGCTATAAATAGATTTGTGTCAAATCAAAGGCGAAGAACGGATGCTAAAAACTCTTCTTTGTATACGGATCATCGCCCGTATTCAAACATTCAAACGCCTTGGGGCCCACAAACGTTGCTAGATCAATTACTAAAACATCATGCTTTTTTACTTCCTATTCTTACTTCAAAACGTAATATAAGTTCTAAAGTTGGAAATGAATGCGAGTTTAATTACGCTCTATCTACGCTCTGTCCATTTTAAAATTCTCGTATGGACTTGAGAACTTTTCCACGTTTTATTATAATACTTTATTCAATATTTGCTAACTCTTTCTGTCTTTCCAAAGTTGTGCCAATATTGCTAAAAATGGCACAACTTTGCTACGAAATCATAGCATAGGAATTGCATTCTTTACTATTTAACTTGTTTAAATCTTCACTAAATTATTTATTTAGTTTCAAAAGCCTGTCGACCCTCGGCATAATGATACATTAGGATTGAAGAAAAATAAAATACAAGATATAATTTGACAAGCACTTACAGGCAAACATAACAAACACGAAGGTTTGAAACATGATCGGTCTTACTAATAAAAAATCACTATACATGCGTTATAACAAGGTGACAGTAATTCAGTGAATAGAGCTTGTACAGGACATAAACACCTCTTTGACCAATAATCGATGTGTATTGGTTGAATAACAAAACGACCCTTATTTATTGTTACCCTGGCAACCCGCCGTGTTTGATTGACGTTTGATTTAATAATTCTGATACAACTCATAATTCTAATGTAAGTTGTATTTATTTTATCAACCAAAGCAATTATATACACAGTTACTTAATATACTAATAACATTTTATTATTTGCAGCTAATAGAAACTCCAAAACCTCAGACAAAGAGGACTAGAATTTTACATAAAAAGCCGCGTTCTGCAGTACAAAAGTTAGAAGAGGTTAGTATCAATGTGATAGAGAAAGGACTATTTCATTCAAAACCCCTCAACGATCATACTTAAATTTTTTAGGCATCTCAAATAGTGGAAAGTGCCAAACTCCGCAACACGGTAGTGTTCCAGTGTGTCCAGGAAGAGCACGAAACAAAACAAAGGCAGATGGCTGAAACACATGAGCTAAAACAGAAGAAACTTGCCGAAGCTCACGAAAGGGCTAGACAGGAGCATCTTCTAAGGCTCAAATTGTTACAGCAGCAATTAAATAAATAATTATATACTTATAAAAAAAATAAAACCCCTGTTTTAAATGAAATATAACTTTTTATTTATTTCACGTCCTTGACTATCCACACCTATGTAAATAAAACTGCCTTAAAAATATGTTTCAATAAAAGCAGCTCTAGCAGCTTGTCCAGCCTGATTGCTTGGGGGCGTCTAGGTTGGCCTTGGTTCTTCTGGAGCATTCTCAGTGTCATCATACGTAACATCCAGGTCTTCTTTGATATCAATAGCAATATTGTGGAGGATTGCCAGTGCTACTATATATAATTTGGCATTTTCTAATGACCCTGGGAAGCCATGAAGAAGACATTATTAACCCTCCACCTCTATTACTCTTTTCGACATCAGCTCGCACTATGTCACAGATCTTCATAACATACTTCTTTGAAAAGCGGTATTTTGTTTTGAAATCGCCATGCGAAAGTAATAACGGATTGCACCGAGTTTGGTATGTTTAGACTTTCCTTGGAGGCGGCAAATCTTCAATCGTATGTATTAGCTGCATATCAATATTATCTAAATCTTCCATTTGATCTATAAAATCTATTTTCAACAAACACAAATACCTACTAACTTAAATCTTTCCTTGAACTAAACAGTCAAAAAATGCTGTCAAACGTGAAATCAGATAAAATTACGCAATTTTTGTCTTATACACCCGTTAAACTAGGCCTCTGCGTTTTATAAGCATTGTACAAGTCTTCATACAAACCAGACACTTGTTATAACAGCAGTATATATCAACCTTGTCAATTCAGGAATTATTAGTAACATTTTTCTTATAACAGGCTTATACGATGTGCATAAATCTTTATTAGTAAGACCGGATAAATGTACATCGATTCATAAATTGTAAAATCTAAAAGAAAATTGATTTCAAAGGGTGAAAGGAAAAAAAAACTTTTAAACTTTTTTACTATGGATATCCAGACCTAGCTCGTTTATCAGAATGCTCAATCTGGATATCGGTGAGCTTTGGGCAAAACGCGTAAATTATAAAATAAATTGGCAACTATGAGTGTATCTACTTCACATTTTGTATGCTGTATGAGGATTTTTCTGGATTGTTTAAATAAGTCCGTTTTACTGGTTTTACTTTACTCGGTAACTACCAATGTAGATTCAATATCAATATTTTTTTCTTTAAGCCTTAATTTATTTTCTGATACACTTATTATCTAATTATCCTATGTGTTAGTAAATATCTTATTCAGTTAGTATGTATCAGGGACGTTCTCCGGTAAAGGCCTCCCCCAAGGCTTGACATTTTTCTCTATCCCGAGGTATTTGGATCATTAGGGACTCGCGAATCATCCCATCAAGCATAGGGTGTGCTTATGCTGGTATCGTCTCTGATCTTATTTTCATGTGTCTTATCTTGTGTACCTTTTTACTGTTTAGCATGCTCCTTTCCATGCCTCTTTGACTGTATTTATTTGTAAATTGCAAATGCTATAAAACAAAATTAAGTGATTCAAATTCAAACATTTGAAAACAGAACATAAAATTCCAACGACATTTCATATTTAGACAGGTACAACCAGTAAAATAGCATGTGATAATCATTTTATTCATAAGTAATTTGACATATAAAGGCACGTGTCTATGGTACCGTCATATGAGGACAGGGGATCGATAGTGTAGTAGGGTATTAAATTTTTACAGTCGGTTGGATGGCCGCTCACCGCATTATATTGATTAGCCATACAAACTCTTTCTTACACACGACACACAAGGATAAATCTAAAATGTATTAAGACTTTTGAGGTGAATACGTAAATAAAATATTATAGTAACTTTTTTATTATGCAGACTGATTGATATGACAATACATTAAGCAGTGTTAAAAATTCTGATTTGAAATATGCCTTAAAATTTTAATAAATCTTGACGTTCTCTTTGTTTTTATTATAGTTTTGAAAATCCTTTTCTCACGGTACAAACATAAGTCTTATACCTTAGACATAAATTCTATTATCGTCATATATCATCCCTTTCAATAGGGTATAAATTACGTCACCACGCTGACCAGGATTTTATGTTCTAAATATTTCGGCAAAAAAGTGTTAATTTCAATATTATAAGTGGTTAAGTAAGGCATTGTTTTCGGTCTTCGACGTTTCCCTAGATACAATTAAAGTTAATTTATAGGTTTTCATTTCAGTCAATTAAGCAAGATTAATAAATGCAAACCGACCCAAAATCTTAATTTATTGCTTCACTCCCTAAAATGCGTAATATAAGTCGTTTTTATTAGCCTGAAACCAAATTCCTTCTTTAATAACTTTGAACTAAATTATCTTGAAATAAGTCTTATGATTGCATGTTTCAATGGTTTCCCATATTCATTCATATGTTATTATGTTTATGTGAAGAAGCATATGATTAATCAATTTTCGGTTGTCTTCGATTGAAATGTCTCCAATGTTATATTAAAATATTATACGTCATCTAAAAAAGCCCCCCCCCCCCCCCCCCGCCTTGCACGCCGCAACAAAACTACACGCACAGTTTTTTTACTATGTAGGCACGTGCACTGTGCAGTCCATTGCAATGATCGATGTAAAGGCCGATTTACATTATCTTAGTGTTTAGGAGAGTGCTTTAGTACAACTTGAAAGGCAAGTTCTTTAGCGTAGCGTTTACTAAAGCAAGTAGCGTTTACATGTTTCAACTAAAGTACTATCCTAAAGCACTCTTCTAAACACTAAGATAATGTAAATCGGCCTTAAGGGCAATCCAGCTTTCCTCCTATTACCAAGCTGTTAGGGCTCCTTAATGTCCAACGACTTCATGTTTTTGTCTGATCAATATACTAGATTGACCTAACAAAATATTTATAAGCTTTTAGTATGGTATACAATTTTTTTCTTTATTTTCAATAAAATCGTTTTACTTAAAATCATGGATGTATATAAACTAATATATATATATATAAAACTTCAATAAATGGCTTCAGTTTCCGTTGGCTCTATATGTACTGTATTTATTAACGAAATTGTCAAAATACTTTATGTTTTCATTATTTCAAAATCACAAACGAAACCACTATTGAACTTAATACAATACAAAATAAAATAATTCATGAAGTTTCTAATAAGTTATAATGTCATTAGTCTCACTTTGAAATCGCTGCATTGTTTACTTTGTTTGAATTTCTCGTGAATTTAAAGTTTCTTTTAGCTCTAACGAATGCACGAAAGTTTAGTAATAAATGAGTATAGTATGCCTTGTTCGTTGATATCTGTATCAATAATTTTATTGTCTGTATCATATTGATATCTGGACCAATAGATATATCTTGAGAATTCTAACAACAGCTAAACATAAATAAATAAAAAGACTTTTTGCAATTCATGAAATATACGTAGCTATGGGTGCCCGAGATAAAAAAGGGTTCTAATCTTCAGGGAAATGCCCCATTTCCTGTAAAGTCCCTTCGCCCTTCCGGAGCCATTCATAGCTAGTAAACAGCTAATTTCGAGATGTGCCAATCGAATCGCCCTGCTCCATGGCGTTTTTAGATAAGTTTTTAGATTAGGTAGTCAATTATATTCACATCACATCCTCGAGATTCCTTAAAATCTCAATTTCAAATTTTTGGAAGAAGAAATTGAGAAATGTATTAAAAAAATGTTAGGATAAAAAGTTTACAATAAGTTTGGTGACGCCTCGCCAGTCCAGTGTTTTGGTTGATTAGCATTATTTAACAACAATTTTACACCTAAATATAACACGAAGCAAAAACTTTAGAGTTGTCCTTGAATCTTCTCCTTTACTTGAATTACCCTCTATCGGGACGGCATGCGTTGATGTAGCTAAAATTAAGTAAACTAACTTACGACATATTATGTCTTTTGCACGCTAAATGGCGTATTGTTATTGGGTAATGAAACTAGAAGGAAAAAGGATAGATTTTTAATAAATCTATAGTATTTTTGTTTCTTGTCTGGTGAGTAATAATTAAACAAAGCCTAGTAATAAAGTGACTATTCCTCCAACGCACTTGCGAGCCCTCTGGCAATGTGAGTGTCTATGGTCGGCAGTATAACGTAACATCAGGTGAGCGTCCTGCCTGTTTGTTTGTAATATTAAGAAACAAAATCGACCACGGGGTTTATGTTTCGACCTAGTCTGTAGACCAATGAGGAATTAATTAGCTCGTACGGGGAAAAAAGATGGCAATGTCTTCAGACTGAAAAATAATAATAAAAGCAGAATTATGTCTGCCCCATGCCCCCAGGACTTCACATTAACTAATATTTACAAGTCTTGTTGGACCCTTAATGAAGACATAAACGTGCCTTATCAAGGGAGAACTCGTCAACTTAACAACTTTTCCCAATGAAAACTCTTTTCTTATCGCAAATTTTCTTGGGTTTATTCTGTAAAGATATACAAAATATACATTTATGAACTAGAAGGTAGATGAATGTTATCATTATAATGAGGGTACTAAGTGGTATATTTGTAATTAAAATGCAATTTGAAAGCACGTCCTATAATGCTGTAAACATAATAAAATTTTCAAACTTACTTTGCTCTTATTCTTTTCCTTTTGTATAATATATAATTATGTAGAGAAGGTAGTCTAACGATTTCGTAAGTTAAGTCGTTATAAAAAAATAAATCAGTGGCGCTACAACCTCTTTAGGTCTTCGACTCAGATTTCTGAATCTGTTTCATGATCATTTTTAAATCTAATAGGCAAGTAGGTGATCAGCCTCCGGTGCCTGTCACACGCCGTCGACTTTTTGGGTCTAAGGCAAGTCGGTTTCCTCGCTATGTTTTCCTTCACCGTTCGAGAAAATTTTAAATGCGCACGTATACAAAAAGTTCATTGGTGCTAAAGTACAGCCGGGGAACGGACCCACGACCTCAGGTATGAGAGTCGCACGCTGAAGTCACAAGGCCAACACTGTTCGTTATAAAAAACTAAACTAGATAACGTCACCTTCGCTGATCTTTTACAATGTGCGAGACAATGCAACTTTCAATCATTTAAAATGATTACTACTACGAATACGAGCAAATACAAACTTAATTTAAGGAAACTCTCGAACTAAATGCAAAAAATCTGATTTGCATGGCGTGGCAATGTTACAATATCAGTTTTTTTAACGTTTACGATTTTTTACGGTTTAATGCTTGAGGTTTCTTAAATTCAGATCTAAAGTTATTCTTCCTACATATATTTAGAAGACCTGTTATATCATCTAAAGTCGCATTGCCTACACAATGTGAAGTTTTTTTGACGTGATAACGTCTTTAAAATCGTTTTAGTCGGGTGACATGTTCAGAAACTTGTGTCACACCAAAACCTCACGAGCGCGATCGCAGGTATAACGAGAGAGAGACGGACCGATCTCCCGTCTCATCTCGAGCGCTGCCAGTCATTCCGTGAATGTATGAAGAAAAATGTATATCATAGTCGAATAAGTAAACTTGTCATTTTACACCCGAAATTTATCATCAAAAGTGTGAATAAAACGATAGATGTAATTTAAAATTTAAAAAAAATTATTATCTTCATTAATTCCTTACTTCCCAAAAACTTATATCACCAATAAGACGTTATTTTTGTATTAAATGGTATTTTATTATTGTAGTCAACATTTTATACAATACCAGTGTGAGCCAAGTCCCTAGAAGGGTGTCTCTCAACCTTAAGAATATGTATGTGTGTGTCTCTCCAACCATCACCGTCATCAATCTTAAAATGATTGATACATTTATCAAACTGGTGTGAAAATGATTGCTATGTTTCCTGTGGAATAGAGAGAAATCGTATTAGTTCCTTATCGAGTATATTACATGTCATTCTGATTTAAGATTGATATCCCCATTGCGTAATTTAAGCTAAAAATGTATTATATAATATTTACAGACATTTTGTAGCTGAGCTGATTAATTTGATATAAATCCTCCAGCCAGTGCGACGTAATAATTGTGCCTGAGATAAATTAAGTAGATAAAGGGGTGTAGGTGTTGTATACTAAGCCCCGGAGGCAAACTGTAAGTTACAGATTTCAGCATCTATTATTAAATTAAAGTATAAATTTTCTCATTATTTATTGAATAGTAAAAAAAAACTAATTTTTCATTAAGTTTCGTTTCCATACTACATAATTTTATTACTAAGCCAAAGAATAGTAAAGCCTTAAACTGGCATCATTAAGAAACTTCATTTAAAACGATTTATATTCAAAAATACCAAAATAATCTAACTTAATTTCGAATTTCCCTCGCATTCGACACCTTTATTGCTTTGTGGCAACACTAATTTAACTTTACTAGATAACTGCAGTGAAGCATTCTAAAATAGGAAGTTCGGTGGGAACTTGTTAGGGGAATTGATCGCTCATTACATATACACGTTTTAATCAAATTTTAACTATAGGGCTGTTGCTCGTGAGTTTGTTTGCATAGGAAAATATACAAGACGTTACGTTTTACGTCTTTCAATCGTGCAAATAAATATTTGTTTCTGTTTTTATTATTTTTACTTTTATTTGTCATTGCCCGTATCCCTAACACTCTATAAAATCTTGTCATCTATATTGTAAGGTTAGCTGCCTTGCGATTCTGTAACTCACTTTTCGAACTCACACAGCGGTTTTCGCATCGGCGGTCGCTCTCAAATCAGTTGTGAAGCAGTCATTTTATGATTTGGCAATCTGAAAAGGTGGGAGCTTGTAGTTTATTGTTTATCAGAATGCTATCAGAATCACAGGGCTGTAAAGTAAAAAAAATAAATGCTACTCTATGGAAAAAAACAATATAAACAAAAGATGTCGTTTCAGAACTCAATACAAACCGAAACTTTACTTGCTCTCCCTTACAGTAAAGTCTCACCCAACTGTGGCCGTCATAAAACCTTCAAATCACCTCCAATTTTACTATCAAGAATCCTCTACATTGGTAATATATTTTCTTATTCCAAAATATATAAAACAAAGCAGACTTCAAAACAGTGACGGTTAATTTAAAATATAAAAAAAAATTGTTAAAATTTAATAGGTTTCATTGACCATTCTCATCCGTGTCTGCTAAAGATAAAGCGTATTATAAATTGACAATTACAGGGGTAACATTAAAAAAACACATTTAACTGAATTTAACCGCGTTTATATTACGATAATTTATTATGAAATGAAACTATAGTAGTAGAAATTAGAGTTGACGCGACAATTATGCGTGTAACCATTACGATCGGCATATATGCATATAGTTTTAACCAACGTAATGATAACTATAAACTTAAGTCAGAAGTATCTAACTTTTTTCACTTAGGTACTTAAACTCTATAGTATCTTCTCATACTAGAGTTAGCTAGAAGATAGCGTTAGTTGACGGACGCATAACCTGAACATCAGATCAGCAGCCAGTGTTTGTTTTTCATTTGTTTCTTCAGTAATCTGTGCCTTTATTGTACTGTGGAAGAAATAACTATACACAATTTATAAGATGAATTACAACTTTACACACCATTAAGCTGAAAACGATTGAAATATAAGTCAAATTGCAGGGAAAATTGCATACCTATTGTATCTTAAATGGCTTATCCGCCTTCTACTGCAGCTGTGAGCATTACAAAACAGAATAGTTTTGTGCTAAGATTTCTTTGTTATGTTATTCATCGGGATGGCAGAGAAATGTTCCTTGTAGCCTTCCGCTTGAAGAAAGAATTATTTGCGAGTCAAATTTATTTATTTATTAATATATTTAGTTTACAGCATATATTTACGCTAAAAAAATATATGAAATTGTGGGTGTCACCGGTGACATTAATACATAAAAGCCCGTCCAATCTTTTGTGGGTTAATATACCACCATGCCAGTTTCTACGACTTATCAGTTTATAAAGATGATTATTAAATATATTATCAATTGATAAACTTTTATCAAAATCTTGTTTTTCTATTTGAAACAGAGGACACAATTGCCTACCATGCGCGTTGACATGTATCACGCCACATGACCACGGGAAAAACATTTCGTATTGTGTTTTTCCTTCTGGTTTTCTTTTTATTCTTAACTTAAAATTTCATTAAGTTCATTCAAATTAAAATTGGAACCTTCACGTGCGACAATAATAAAACTCTGTAATGTAAGTAAAAATATATTAATATACTAGTGGACCCGACAGACGTTGTCCTGCATGATATTTCAAGCAATTAGTAAAGCAAAGTATGAAAGTACCGACTGCAGCGCCATCTGGCGGGCTGATTTGTGAATCTAAACCATTCCCAGATCCCCTTGAACACACACAAAAAAAATCATCAAAATCGGTCCAGTCGTTTGAGAGAAGTTCAGTGACATACACACTCACAGAAGAATTATATATGTAAAGATTTATTTGTGCAAATAATCTTAATTATTTAAGACCTACGTATACACCTTTTCAATCGCCAATGTTTTTTCAATGCATTATATAGCATGATATTAATCTTTTTTTTTTCATACGTGTGTGACCATTCTGTCGCTCTATATCCCCAGCTCATTATTCTTGGCGGGTTGACCAGCCTTAGTATTTTCCGGCCGTTAACTACAACTCGGTCAAGGTAAAGACATTCGACCCTTTTCTTTATATGTAGATGAACTATGTATTACATAGGTGCCTACGACGTTGACGTACAAATAGGTTAGCAAATCTCTGCTGTTTTACAAGGCCTCACCAATATGCAATTTAACCACGACTTGCATATTATATATTATCTTGCCCCATATTATTGCATGATTGATATATTTATTAACTGTGGACCACAGTTAATAAATATATTGGGTTGAGTGCGTGAGTTATTTCTTCAGCTATAAATGTACATTGCAAACCGGTTTCGCATTAGTACAGGGAGGAAGATAGATGCATATATGTAGTAGCTACTTTACTATTAACACTGAAGTTTCCTGTGCGGTAAAACATCGTCAAGTCAAAAATTTTACATGTTTTTCTGTGGCTTCAACTGAATTTTTTTACACGCTTTATATTAGCTTCACCTGTATGTATGTATGTTACCGACTCCTTCGGACTCGATTTTGACCCACTTTTAACGGACAGATTTAATTCAAACTTTGCGCACCTGTCAAAGATCGATGACAATGCAATAATCCGAAAAAAAAAATGAAATAATAATAATAATAGTTTAAAAAAACTAGAACACACGCTTTTTAAGCACATCAAACTGGATTCAATTATTACAATTTCATTTTAAAAATGCTGGATCCAGAAGATCTCTAACGAGAAAGTTCTTAATCGATTTGGAATGTTGAAAACACTTATGCAAAACATTTAACAACGGAAAGTTACGTATCTGGACCACGTGTTGTGCCATGACCGCTACCACCTCTTACAATAAATTATTACGGGTAAAATCTAGGGTAAACGGCGTGTCGGTAGAAGGAAAAAATCATGGCTTTGATGGGTACTGCGACTGCGGAAGAGTTGCTGCATCCGGCACAGTACAAGACGTGACTAACGGCTAACCTCCAGTAATAGTGAGGCACCAAAAGAAGAAGAAGACCCAAATGTGTCTTTGCCTCTAAATCGAGATTTTCACCACTCCACGTTCTGTGCCATCAGTTAATTTGTTACGGAATACATCAACTTGTATCAAAAGATTTTTCTATTTTTTTTCTTCGTGCGAAAACCAGTATATCCTGGAAAATAATACAGCTGATGTTAATATTATGTTGTCAACACTCTCTTGGGTAGTTTGGTGAAGGGCCTTAATTAGAGGTATCAAATCACATATAAATCTTCCGTGCGTGTTATTATAAAACATATATATAATTACTCGTCCTAAATGTCTGGACTGATTTCGTTTTTGGTGTTTGTACTACTGGATTTGAGAATGGTTTCGATTAGATGTTTTTTTTTTATTTAAGACGTGTGTACATAATATCGTCTGTCCGATCCACTAGTGTATTATAATTATATTGATAATACAAGAGACTTAAATGTAGGTCCAAATTCCCTTAGTCTCCCGAGCATTCCACCTTAAATCTATCTTTATTGTTGACAAATCGGATGAAATAGCGAATTTATGACATTATTCATCATTGTCGCTTGAGCGTGGACCTGTCTTTTGCTGACAACTTGTATAAACAAGAAATTCGTGTTTGTTTGATAATTTAATCACTTATAAGATTAAAGTTTCAATGTTATTAACGCAAATGAAAATGTCTTGTAAAACCTTTGGATTACAATTTATGAAATCTACTTAAATTAATAAATTTTCAAGTAGCCTTGATGGCCTTATTAAATGGATATCAATTCAGCCTTAGATGGCGACAATCAAGGTAAAAGGACATCGCTTTTAATTAATTCTAAGTTAGGACGTAATTACTTTATCTAATAATAATTAAAATAATTTCTATTAAGATACAACGCGATTTAGAGATTTAAAAAATTACGTAATTCATCTACAAAATGCTAGATTAGGTACTTATAAGCAAATACATGTAAGTGTAATAATTACTTAGAATACTTACTTCCCTCCCAGCCATTCATACAGCAAAAGCAATGGAGCCATACAGCCTCCATTGCTTTCCCACTGAATTGTTTCCGAACCAATTCTAGTTAGGGTCCTTCCAGAAAACAGCGTACCAAATCTTAGGCCTTGAATGGCCTTGACTGGTCGGATTTGAATTCGTGTATGCGATGATGTTAGTTATTTCGCCTATGTATTTGCGTGTTGTTCTCACGAGAATGTAAGTGAGGATAAATCTTTGTTTTTAATTTATTTCATTATAATTAAATAACTATTAATTACTTAAGATGTCATGTGGAACACGGTGTAACGGTTGCAGCTCCTTACAAACATTGTGTAACACAAAAATCTTGGCGATTAAAAAGAGTGACGGAGAGTTTATTGCCAGTATTTCTCTTCCGTTCTACGCCCTTGATTTGAGAACTGGCAGTAAATGTAAAATTTGAAGCATTTAATATGTGCATTTCTTTTTTGACGTTCATACGTGTACATTGTGTTACCTATATGAATAAATGATTTTGATTTAATATTTATTATACAAGATTTAAGTATACATATAACTAACGTATTAATCTGTACATTGTGAGGAGAGAAAAAGCTGACTGAGATTCTTAAATATTACTATTTTTATTGCATTTGTCTAGACGCTAACTGATAGTGATAAAACCTTCGATAGCTATAACAATTCCTTCCACTTGTATGTATCTTGTAGAACCATATAAAAATATGGTTTTTCTTATAATAATAAAGCCCGTTTATTACTAATATAGAGTTTAGTTAATTATTTCTTGTTTCTCGACATCCTAATTTCAATTAAAAACAAATATGTATGTATTTTTTATTAATGTTTTCATTAAGGGTACTTGTTTCGAGATTTTTCTATAATTTAAACGAAACTTAAATTCGTAAAGTATTAACGTCATCTAAAAATGTCTGCAGTAAACTGCAAAGCTAATTCGGAAATCAAATCAAACGTCGACTTCGTAGCGCTAGGCGCTAAATGTAGCATCGTAGCGTGACTTCATTTTTAACTAGACCATTTCAAAATGTTGCAGTTTAATAGTTTAAAATTATGGTTAAAGCTGAAACAATTCTTCCGCATTACTGTAACTAAGACTGGAAAAATGCCTATTTTTCCAGCAAGCACCCAAAACGTCTAGTATGACGCATATTACTATATATTTTTATTAAACGCTATCATCGAACACCAATCTATTATGAACCTAGGTACAAAATTTTTTTTGTATATTATTAATTTCGTTTATTAAAACCTAAACTTAACAATCAAATATAAAGTATTTACAATTTTCTTAACCTACAAAATAATAATAAAAATATTTATTAATAAAAACAAATTTAAAAAGCAAGCATTTCACCGGTACCATGTACCAGGCGCCAAATTAAGTCTTTAATTAGCGCCTATGCACTTAAACCATAACAACCCCACGGTTAATTATAAAATTAGAATTATAGGTATAATTATATTTCTCAGCACTTTGTAACAAAAACTTTGTGAGAAGAAATCAAATATGAATTTATAATAGATATTATATCTTATTGCATGACCTTTTCATTATGACACACACGCATTCATATATAGTACGAGGCCATGAAATAAAAATTAATATTCACATATAGTATAAACCAAAATTTTTCAAGAATTGGTTTTATTAGTTTTGCTTTAAATAAGTGGATTATCTTATTAAAGCTTACGATACTCGCGTGGAAGCTTTAAAATCTTACAACACACATATATGATCTTTTTGTGGTATATTCAAATATTAGATTTTTTAGGACGTAAATTCATATTGTAGTATTTTTAACTGTATACAATGTACTGTGGTATGAAAGTTTACACAAGGCAGAAATATTTCTACGAATATTTCATCGATAATTTATAGGACAACCACACCTAACTATAGGTTCTGCGTTTCATAACAAATAGGTTGATTACCTATATTTTATGTTATGTTATGTTTGGCGCTCATAAATCATAAAAATGAACCTCCACATCAAATTACCTGATACAAGCTATACCCAAACATATATAACCCTTAATCGTCAAAGAATTAATGTTGTATGTTTGAATATTTTCTACGCAGTAATTACACACTGAGTGAACCTATTTGGAAATGCCTTGATGTTAAATAAAGGACGGGCCTACCCTCAGTATAAACATTCTAATGATTTAAAACCTTAATTCACATTACATTCCTCGACAAAATGAAAATGTTTTCATAAATTACTCTCGTAACGTGCCAAAGGAATGCTTCATTTAACTTCTTATATTTGGGGCAAAGTTCGTTTAGTCAAGAATTTTGAATGTGATATTAAAATGTAAGGGAACTGTTATCTACATACTTTGAGGCAACGAAATAGAAGGTATTTTTTGGAGACAATTATTTGTTTTATAAAACTCCAGTGGCGCTACAACAGGTTGTATCTGTTTTGTGATCATTATTTTCTTAATAGTAAGTTGGTAATTATCCGCGCGTACTTTGACATACAGCGTCCTTTTTTGTAAGACATTCCGGTTTCCTTACAATGTTTTCCTTCACCGAACAAGCGAATGGTGAAGGCGCAATTAGAAAGACAAATCCATTAATACACAGCCGTGATTTGAACGCACGACGGTCAGGGTTAAAAGTCCTATGCTAAAGCTATTAGGGCCTAGGCTAACACTGCTCTGTATATTGTATTACCACTTTATTAAAGCTACAGGTACGGTAGGTAACTTAAGTAATGGTTTTACTGTATTTAAACCCATACTTGTTTTTTTATGATATGGTAATAATTAAACTATAATGGTTTTACTGTATTAATATGGTAATAACTAAAACAATTTCATTACATTATTTTAACTACTACTATCTACTACACATAACTGAGCTCATCTTCTGACCCATGAAGCATGAAAAACAACTACAACAATTTTTCTTCACCGAATTTTTGCTTAGAATAGAACCCTATCTATACCTAAGCTATGGAGAAGAAAATGTTAAAACAGCCCTTTCCAACATCAGTTAAAAATAAACTTATTGCCTCCAATACTAATTCGTTTCTTTCCAGTCGATTCTAATGACCTTTGGGCCGTTCATTAATAACTTTCGTTTGCTACGTGCTAAAGTGTACGTGAAATGACTTACCCTATTATTCATAAACATAGGTACTATAAGCCTCAGCTATCGAATGTTTTGTCCTTATCGCTTTCGTGTCACTTTGAACCAAAACTTGACAATGCATTAACTATTCAAAACTTATAAATATAGCACGTTTAAATATAACGTTAAAATTTAAGAATCAATTTTAATACAATATATTAATATATAAACCTATTTCCCTTGGGATCATAAAACTTTGCATTGCATTTCTACTTCCATTTCATTGATATTTTTTCTTTAATGACTAAGTG
This sequence comes from Pieris napi, assembly GCF_905475465.1. Lineage (NCBI taxonomy): Eukaryota > Metazoa > Arthropoda > Insecta > Lepidoptera > Pieridae > Pieris > Pieris napi. The sequence goes on from NC_062247.1 coordinate 7,635,243, forward strand.
ATGCGTCTTTTGTAGTGGCAGTTATATCATGATCCTTTCGTTCGCTATATTTAAAATTATATTTTAAAATATTAATATATTGACAGAACAGTACAGTGTACAATTATTGGGTTTGAAATAAACACGCTAAAAGTTTCAGCACCTTAATTGATTTTCATTTCATGAAATATTTTTATTATTAACTATTACTAAGGCATCGAATGAATAAAGATTTTTTTGTTACAGATGCAACAATCACTGCTTCCACTATTATTATTAACCATCATAGCCGTATGTTCAACAAATGAACTACCCTTTTTGACTCGACTTGAACTTGAAAAGATTTTCGAAGAGCAAGACAACGATAACACTGATAAGTTAGAAAATATTGAAGCAATAATGTTCAAACAACAATCAACCAAACCTATTAAATCCAAAATATACGAAGAAGAAAAGGATCTGGATAATCTTAATGAATACAACGATTACCGTAAAGAACTTGACCCGCGATATTCCGACACCATAGACCGGTTTCGTACTCGCAAAAATGAAGGACGTCACAGACCGAAGGAAATCAAAAAAAGAGATACTACAAGAGATGCCATTAAAAAGATTAAATTGATCGAAGATTCATTAAAAAATTATGATGAGGTCGTGACAATTAGCCCGTTGCTAATTCTCAAAATTCGCTTATCCTATTTGACGGATAATATAGCGAACATGAAGCCAACAATGTACCATTATTCTATGCCAGTACCCTTAGATATCATGACACAAACAAAAGAAGGCGAATTAAACAAACTTCTTCAAGATGAAATCAGTTATTCAAACGATGTTAAGAGTGACGAAGATGATGATGAGATTGAAGGTTAGTTTTTTTTTTCATTTCAAAACCAGCCAGTAAATACTAGTGTTAAGTAGGATAAGGAAAGACGCAGGAGATATTATACTGTTGTAGTTCTTTGATTAAGAGCATGAATAGAACAAACAGACAAAAAAAAGTTTTTTTGTCCTGACGCTTTTTATGATTTTTCGGATAATTTTAATTATAATTTTGCAAGTTTGCTTTTGTGATAGTTATTGCAATAATTCTTATAATTGATGATTTTTATAAATGTAAGTCATGTGTGTGTAATTAATTCATAAACAACATATTCAACAATACCGCGCGATAAAGTATCGTTTTTATGTTCACACAGTGCCGCTAGATGGCACACGAGTTATAAACAACGATCAGGTGTAAATAAACATATTAATTTGAATGGTTTAATATTCAATTGGAAACTAAAACTACACATTTTGAATACTATAATTCAATCAGTCTCCTACATACCAAAGCAAAGTTTTTCTTGTCATATTTTTACTTTCGTCTTATTGACCTAAAATATCTAAATTTCTGCTATAAATTTAGTCTAATTTTGTGTTAAACTGAGTTATTATTAACTACCATTTTTAACACGACTATTGAGCGTATATGCATATGCATGTGGGCACTGAATTGAAAATTAAACGTTTAAATATTCTTTGGTTTCAGAGTCAAATACCAACAAAAACAAAAAAGTTGTGAAAAAGAGAATCTTTTCTCTATGGAGCAGATTGCAAGGACTTCACAGGGGCCACGAATTGCACCACCGACGGCATCTTCACGCCTTTTACGGTCTTCCTGATGACGGTGGTGGTGGTGGTGGTGATAGTACTCTCACAGCTGAAACTCGAGCAACCTTCCTGCGACCACCCGGTTCACCTTTGAGATGGGGCTGAGTCCCCAGACCAAGAAAACCTCATAACTATAAGAAAGTGTCCAATCAGTTAACGAAGTAAGCATGCAAAGCTGAAAAGTACAATAATTTTGATCAACGTAGTTGCGTAGGCCGTAGTGAATACATATTTTGAGATTTTATTAATTTGTATTCAAATTGTAAACTTTGATACAAGTAGATTTTCTTTTTCGATTTTTAAATTTGATCTTAATCAAATGTTTTCATATGCTTGGGATTCCTGCTTGTTCAACCTATTTAAATTGCGCAGTATAAAATTAATAATAATTGATATTATTACCCCAAATTAACGATCAAGAATAGTAGGCAAACATTAAGCCTAAATGTAAAAAAAACAAAAATTATAGGTATCTTACATAATATCTTGAACATGAATAAATCAGTTTATAATTATGCATGAAATAAATTAAAACCTATATGTAATTTAGGTACATTCCTAAGTAAAAAACTATATATCAGATCTAGAAAAGAAATAATAATAATATAATATAGTTAATAATTAGAGATCTATATGTTACTATAACAATGATAAATATACTGTAAATAAAAAGCGGCAAGTGAACATTTGGATTTTCATTTTAAAACTTTTAGCTATAATATAAGCATGCTAATCAACAACGAAATATCAAGATTCTTTATTAAAATTATATGGTTTTTACTCATCAACATAGGTAGGTACTTTGATAATATTAAATTCCTTTTGGAGTTTTTTACTTATTGCTGTTATTAAAATAAGTGAAACGACAAAATATTTATATAATTAGAGTTTATACTTGCAGTATGTTAATAAATTCTGCCATATGTAATAGCGATTATATAAATAGTATTTATTACCCTACGTTATTATCTGTAGCTTCTGTATGTTTTCTAATGAGACAATTGTCAGTTGTCAATCCCGTGTGACATTGAGTGTAGACACTAGACAGTACCCTTTCGTTAGCTTGTTATCTCAGCTGATAATTAATATGGTAAACAATAATAATAATTATGATTTGAATCCAACAGTCTGTCAAGGTCAATAGGCTTGGAATTTTGATGAGTTTAATTTACTCTAAGGTTTGATTAAAATAACATGGCTAACACGGTAAGTAAGAAATATAACCTCTTATTTCAAAACTATTTAACAAAAGGTTAACTTGTGTTGTTCGGCAACATTTTGATTCAAATAAAGAACACAAATCACCGAACTAGTTTTTCTTGTTTTATTATGATTACTAATTTTATACTAATTACACATTAATATTTTTTTCACAATAAAAACTTAATGCGATAAAAACATCTGTGGTTGCTTTTAAACATAAAATCAGTACAAATGTTACATAGACAATTTTGTATGGATACTGGTTGTCGTCTTGTACATGGCGAGTGCGAGCTGCGATGAATCTGAAGAAAATGACATTTGAAGAACGGTCAATAGACATCGTGCGAGAAAAGGCACAACTAACCGAGCAGTTCCGAGCGATTAATCCATCCCAAAAAGTTCCTGCTCTATTTGTTGGTAAGAAAAGATCTTTTGACTTTGTTAATAGATTTATTCGATTTCCGCACAAATCCATAGACGGATGTAAAGTTGAAGAAAAAAAAATTATTAGAATAAAGCATACATACACAAAACATACAAACATTTTAGACTTATGGTATTTTTGAACCTATATAAAATATGAATCAGACACATCAATCTAAAATGGAATATTCCATTTATATACAAATTCATTTCGATATTAAAAACGTCCCTCAAATGTGATGTGGGAACAATGTCAGGCATAGTCATAAAGGTCTATTCCCCAAGGTGAATAACTTCCTTATGAAACCGAATTATATTCCGTCTGGGTGAAAATGAATTTCGGATCCTTTTAAAATTCCCACATTACATCAATACGTTCGTGCGATAAAAGCTTATACCAATATTCGTACACACACGTTCGTTTCACAATTCCAGATTCCCGTCATGATCACATTTTGGTAAAGCTGGGATTGAAGAGGTTTAGTGAATATTGAAAAAGTCGAATAAATTTAACGAAATATTTCAATTAAAAAAAATCAGTGGCGCTACAACCTCTTTAGGTCTTGGCCTTAGATTTCTGAATCTGTTTCATGATCATTTTTTAATCTAATAGGTGATCAGCCTCCAGTGCCTGACATACGCCGTCGGCCTTTTGGGTCTAAGACATGTCGGTTTCCGCACGATGTTTTCCTTCACCGTTCGAGCAAATGTTAAATGCGCACATAGAAAGAAAGTCCATTGGTGCACAGCCGGGGATCGAACCTACGACTCAGGTATGAGAGTCGCACGCTGAGGCCAACACTGCTATCAAAATATTTCAATACAAAATGTAATTAAAAAACATTAAATAAAGACTACTTATAATAAATGTCATAGTCATACAGAAATATGTTATTCTTAGATGTTTACCGCCTCAATGAGGACACAATATGTATCTTCTGTTTTTGAAGTAGGTATATAACCTGCTTGACTTCCACCTGCAAACGTGCACATGGGGCAAATATTTGCATCTATTTTTCAATACATAATATACTAAATAAGCCTTCTAATACCAAGTCTGAATCATTATTGTCTGCCTTTTACGCCGTGTGGCTCGTAATAAATAATTATGAAAATACGTAGTCAATTATAATTTATAATTAGTACTGCAGATGTCATCACTTGTAGTGTTCGTCACGGGCTCTTCACTCTCGCGAGTCCACTTATTTCGCACTCACGGTCCTAATTAACGAGTACATTTGCTTATTGGATTATATTGTATAATTATGAAGATATTCGGCCTATATTAGAGCCTATTTAGGCTATTGTTACCTCTCACGTATTTATTTATATTGGTATATTTTTATAAAGGTATACAACTTTAGATTCTACGGTTTCGGCGAATTATATATATATGAAAACAAAATTCTTTATATTATAAAAGACTTAAACTTCAATCAGGGCTTAGTAAATTACATATTTAGAAGTTCTTAAAGTAGATAACAACTACTTTAAACAATAATAAATTCCACCTAAAATTCATCGAATCACTAAAAGCCTTTAGCGCACCAGTAGCTGGATTAAAAATATATATGTTAGCGTTATTTACTTTCCCCCGTATTCATAAAAATAATCACTCTGAACACAGTTTTAATTAATCTACTCAGTCTCTATTCCTCACAGCTAATACACAATTGGACTGAAAGAGACGAAAGAGTACTACGGGTAGGTTAAAATCAACCCGTCCTGTGCGTCATACTTAACAAAAATGGTTAGCCGTTTTTGTCAAAATAGAGCAGTAATAAAAATCACAATAAATTTACATTATCTTGAAGTAACGTTCAATAACACGAGGCGTTTAATAAGTGGAGTAAAAGGCGAGATAAATTGACACGTATTTAGGTCGAGTCTATTGACCGAAGCACTATACGAATGTATATGTAAATATTCAGTAGTATATTAGCCTGAGTGCGAATAATAAATTGTCTAGTCTATCTCATTTAACTCAGATCTAGACTATAAACAATGCCTTAGAATGACATCAATTAAAACTATTCATGGAGGAGCTGGCTTGTTTAGCTTCTTAGAAATATATAGACAAAGAGCATTTGTACATAATGCCTATACATTTATGCCAAAAATAAACAACTGCAAACGCAAAACCTATAAACTCTCTTAATTACAATGAACTTAACAATTCTATCCTAAGTTATATTTTTTTGTTTCGCATAGAAACTTTTTTATCACCTCAATCAAATATAACATTTAACTACTGCTTTTGAGAATGTTTTGGCTTTTTTATCAGTTTTTGGATCTTCCCATTCCCAACAATATCTAAGTTGCTTCCTTTTTGGCATAAGCGAATAATTCAATATACATTTTAGAAGTTTTTTTGAGCTTCAGTTAAATTAAGTTATGACACAAAAAAAATCTTGTTTTCTTATTTCTTCCTCTCTTTTTTTCTTTTTCTTTCTCTTCCTTGTTCTCACGGAACTTACTTTTGGCATTTTAAGATGACGTTATACTACTAATTATTAAAAAATGTACAAGCTTTTTGTTAACACTATCATAGATGGTGCTACAATCGTGGAGTCTATGGCAATAATTGACTATCTAGATGACACACGCCCCGATCCACCCTTGAAACCCAGTACACCATTACAAAGAGCCCGCATGCAAGAAATCTGTGAGGTAATGCTTCGAACAATATATTTTTTATCGCGCGGTGCGGTTTTATACTCTATATGCAAATTCCCAGAATGTATGTGGATGACTTCGCTTCGCGGCATATTGGGAGAAACAATATTCGAGATTTACACCTGCATCTGTTACAAAAAGTACGGTACTTACCGTATTATTTAATATTCTAAGACTATAAAAAATCACTTATTCTATGTAGACTTCAGACGCATATTATCTAAATAAAGATCCCGATATCCCGGTCTACATGCGAGGAAGTTGCATGGATTCTTATCCTAGAAAGGTCTCACATATGTATTTATGTATTTCATAATTGTTTGGTTGTCTCCGTTTTAACATGTGAGATTGTTAAGCCTAAATAAAATTAAATGTAGCCTTTATTGTTTATTATATTTCTTTTTACATCTGAATTAATTTGAATTCTGTTACATTTAATATTGCCGGAGTCCTATTCTAGTTTTCTCCAAATTTCCATCCAGCCGTTAATAAAATACCTTTTTGGGTCTCACTTTGCTTTCTGAATAGTCCTTATTAAAGTAAAGACATCTAATTCACGAACACGTTACATGTAGGGCGCCTAATTTATTGGTATGTGACAGCCAAATCATTTGAAATAGCTATTAATTGTGACAAATCATACTTTTGAATAGATCATGGCCTTCAAGCGGTCAATGATCCAATGTTGTAAATTGTGTTTTGCGTTTTCCAATGTTGTAAAATATATAAAAATCGGAATTTATGCATCAATTAAGGATACATTTTTAACGCTTCAGTTTTTCAAGTTAAATCCGACACAGGAATATATGTCGGAGCAATCGCGCTACTGTCAGCTGTCATTGTCAATATATGTCACAGAGATCATAGATTAACAACATCAAAGCCAAATTACTTCAAAACCGTTAATACTAGTGGTTAATTGGATTTGCCAATATTGCTAGTGCTACTGTTATAAACATTCCAATCTACATGAACTTCACTCACGAAACTGGGCGAAACTTAATACATTTTTGACGCGTTCTCAAACGCAATTTCAAAGTTTGTATGACTTATATTACCCTGTCAATTCGGCATATCAATATTTTTGTACACAACTTATTTAACTTGGAATACGTCTTGTTATTGAAAACTTATTATAAAAGCTTCAGAAACCCGATTTCATAATTACGTCAGATGCGTTTTACAATCAAACAGTTACGGAAAAATATTTAAGTTGCACTATCCGCAACAATCTTCGTAGGCACTTAGACCTATCTCTTAGGCTTTACAAGAAACAGAAATCGGTTTTCGTATTTATAAAATCTCAAAGTTTTAGCATCATTTATGCCGAAAAATGTAAATTGTAATGTAATTAAGAATTAAAATGTGTAATCGTTAATTTATATAACATTGAAATTCATCTGTTTTAGATCATAAATTGATAATTATTAGCACATAAATCAATTTAATGACGCAATTTTAAGAACGCTGAAAGTCCGCCATTTTTATTACATAAATATACTAACGACATCACATCACAAAGACCTGAAAACAGTTCCTTTATATTTAATTTACAATAGCTTTGCATCCGAACAGACTGTTGTTTCCGGTATCCAGCCTCTCCAAAATATTGGATTAAAACGCTATTTCGAGACCGAAGACAAGTACACGGTATTCACAAAACACTGGACTGAGCGTGGGCTTCAAAGCCTTGAGGAACTTTTTAAAAATTCCGCTGGGGCTTATAGTGTTGGGGACCAAATGACTAAGGCTGATCTTTGCTTGGTCCCACAAGTGTATAATGCAGTTACAAGGTGAGTTTAAGATATACGGTGTTCTTCATTGGCCTTAAAGTTTCATCATGTTTATTTTTGTCCTAAGGACAAATTCAATAGCTATGTCAGTCTGATTTATGAATGAACAAAAATAGATTTTTATAATGCTAGACCCTTATTTTTTGAACATATAATTTACATTCAATCTTAAAATAAACATCGCATACGAATTTTCTTTATTTACTTATAAATTTTTTGACAAATTGGTTTTTGAATTTTTTTTCCATTATTATATCATTAAAACGTATTTTTTTAACTGTTTTACCAACACTAAAATTTCATGAGAAAAATATATAATTTTATTTTTATTCAAGTGCTGAAAAATTTTATTTCGTAATTTTTCGTTACCTATTTCGAATGTACCCGAAATATATAAAGGCATTCTAAATGTTGTTTGGGAGGTTGACGTAACTTTTGTTTCAGGCACAAATTGGATCTTGGCAAATATCCGATACTCTCCAAATTGTATGAAAAACTATTAAAAGAAGAAAGTTTCAGGAAAACGCACCCAATGATAGTTAGGGGCCAGAAGTATACGTTACCAAATTTGTAATAATGTCATAAATATTTGTTACTTATAAGCAATATTTTTGTTTATTTTTAAATGTGTTGTACTGTTAAAAGTGAATTATATAATTTGTGTTAGTGTGCGTTCTTTCATTTTTTTTATTTGTAGAAATGGAAGAAAAAATTGTGTCAAATTTCTTACTCAAGCTTATACTGTAGGGTAGGATTCTCTTAATTTGTGAAACTTTGACGGTATTTACTAATGTTAGAACCGAATTTGTCATAGTTACTTTCTCTTTATTTTTTTTTTATAAAATAATAATAGGCTAATAATACTACTACTCGGTTATATATGTGTGTTGTATATTATTAAAAAATACTAGTAGGAATTAAACTCTTAAATAATCTTTTAGTTTATAATTTTGTTAAATTATTTTTGTTAATAAAAACTCGATCCTATTGGTCGTTTTCCATTTATATTTAAATAAACTTTAAACGTTGAACAAATATAGTTATTAATAATTCTTAACCCAATTTTTTAACATATATTTTACATTAAATCTTAAAACAAACATCGAAATCGAATTTCACTTTTACATTTTTTTGAGAAATAAGTTTTCAAGATTTTTTATCGTTTTTATATACATTTTTTACTGTATTACATATTTTTTACTGTTTTCTCAACAGTAAAATTTCATGTGAAAAAATTATACACAAAAATATATAGTATATATAGTATTTGTAATATTCTTAATATTCTTCTCTTTCATTTACCAAATGGGATAACATTGATTAAAAACGTTAAAAATAACCCAATTTCACGAGCTTTCATTAATTATTTAAGTAAACAATAATTGTTTATCTGTTTTTCCAAGTTCTCCATCGAAAACGCCCACGAGCATAAATACTATTATTGTAGCCCAAACAATGTTTTATAGGTAAGTTTATACGATCGCTTTAACGATCAAACTTTGCTAGTAAACTCGGTATTAACGCCGCTTATTCAAACAATACAATTGAAGATGACCTACATTTCAATTCGCATAAGAGAAGTTAATACAATCTAGAGGTATTGCTGTGCATTATAATATAATATGTACTAATAGACTCACACTACTCTTTATACTGCTTTATAAAAATAATAAATTATCCCAGTAATTGCGAAAAGAAAGGAAGGCGTGTACGAAAACATCATCATAACAAGTAATAATAGTGTAACATTTACCCCTTTATTCGTTAAACGTAAATCAGACTAATTGTACCGTTTTCACTTAAAAAAAGAAAGAAAGTAATTTCACAGAAAGAGACAAAAGAAGATTTTGTGGGAGTTGCGACTTAGCGGAAAGTATGAAACCAGTCTCCTAGCTATGTTAATAAGTCGATATTTACTATACAAACTCTTATTTAATATTGCAAAGTGTGATTGGGTGTCTTTTTCTAGCTTCCTCCATAACTGATACTTACAAAATAGGTAACAGATTAATAAGTAGGGTTTACCGTTCAAGAATTAGGAGTATTTTTTGTACCTAGTCTTACTTTTCGCGAACATATTCGTTCACTGACTGTTCTAATGAATTCTCGGACAGCGCAACGATGACGGTTTATGCTGCACTAATTAGGAGCGTAACGCATTCCATGGTATAATTGCCTTTTGAAATATGTATAAGCTAATGCTAGAATACTAAAACGGTTCGTATGGTAACTTTAATAAATAAAAATAAATCAGTGGCACTACAACCATTTTAGGTCTGGACCTCAGATTTCTGTATCATGATCATTTGTCAATCTAATAGGCAAGTGGGTGATCAGTATCCAGTCCCTGACACGCCGTCGACTTTTTCTGACTGACGATGTTTTCCTTCACCATTCGAGCGAATGATAAATGCGCACATAGAAAGTCCATTGATCTACAGGTACAATTGTAATTTTTTTTTTGTTTTTAAGTAGAAATAAAATTATTTGTTAATAGTTTAAGTGTGTAATTTAGTCTATATATTATAATTATTCTGTGACATCTATGCTGTAAATGAATAAATAAATAAGAACGTAAAAATGTTCACAATATGCACGTATCATTTTTTTTGGTCGTATAATTTTACGCCTGAGGGACAATTTAATAAAAAATAGCCAGCCCTTCTATTTAAGTCGCTACATCGTGAATTGTTAGGCGATATCCTAAAGCTGCTAATTCCAATAAAAACTGTAACGTTATGACGTTGCTATTCATAAACACACCATAGCCTCAAATATAATGTTTTGCCTTCACTCTCGTCAAAATACTTAAGCAGTGTAACAAAAACATTCTCATTAAATAGTTTTTGGTCATCTAGGTAATTCACTTATAGGTAAAAAATATTTTGTTTTCAACGCCTTTAAGTACGGGTTAACTTTAAACATTAAGGATTACAATTATGAGTCCCTTAGAATTACATGTTTTAACATATCTTATTAAAAAAAATGTAATAATTTATGAGGAACATTTTATTTTAATTAAAAGACAAAAATGATTTTAATTTAATAATTCTATACGCAGCGAGTTACTAAATACTAATAAACATGGAATAGTGACATATTGTTAAAATGGTTAGGTAGCACGATATATTATTTTATCCATGCTCAGATGTTATCCATTGATTAAGAGTACGTAGATATGATCTATTAATTTAGTCTATTGAATTTCAAACGTTAATTTCTATGATAGCATTTAGCGGCAAAAAATAATTTAAAAGAAAAATAATTGTTCATATTAGTTGTATGTTGATTTTTTTTACAAGTGTAGCTCTTGTAAACTAACATAATATGTTTTTTAGTCCCTAAGTGACTAAAATTATTACAAATCCAAATCAGTGTTAATGAATTCTTTTAAAATTTGCTCAAAACTATTTCATTTCGCAGTTCAATTAAGAACGATCAAGAATACTAATTACGGTGGTGTTATGTTGTGTACGAAAAGGTCACTGCATGCGCAAGAGATGGCCGAGTGGACGTGCGACGGCGTTGAGTGCGCCTGGTTGACTATTCCCGCTAGTACGCTCGCGTCGAATGAATGCAATAAACGCGAACTACATATATGTATTGCATACATACCACCTGACGATTTGCAGTCTGTAAGACTTACAGCGTTTACAGACTTTCTCCTATATATTTTCTCATTACACCCAAATGATCATTATATCATAGCTGGCGATTTCAATCTACCCCACATAGGCTGGTCTCCTACCTCTGATCCCACCTTCCTTAGGCGTGGTACTGTAAACCTACAAAATGCGGGTGCAAAGCTTATTGAATCATGCAGTAGTCTTGGTTTCAGTCAGTATAATCTTCATAAAAACTCCTCTGGAAATATACTAGACCTAGTATTTAGTGACATATACATTGAGGTGTCTAAATCTTGCAGCTATCTCGTTAAAGAAGACCCGAACCATCCATGCCTGGAACTGAAAGTGACGCAATTGATGACGCCTAGTATTAAATTAAAAAAGGAGATAAGATATAACTTCAAGAAGGCTAACTACGATAAATTAAATGAATATCTTAACGGTATAGACTGGAATGACTCTCTAAGAGGCGACACCATTGACATAATTGTGCAGAAATTTTATTCAATCCTCCACCGTGGAATTGATCAGTATGTGCCTAAGACTACCTTTTATGCTCATAACAAATATCCGGTCTGGTATACTAAGTCGCTCATACACATAATACGCGACAAACGAACCGCTCACTCTCGATGGAAAGCAAGAGGAAACCCACGAGATTACGATGAGTTTTCCTTACTTCGTTCAAGACAGAAGGCAGTCCAAAAAAAATGTTTTAAGTTATATATGCAAAAAATACAAACATCGTTAAAGAAAGATCCAAAGAAAATCTGGTCTTATCTAAAAACCTTACGACTTAATAACACTGGCTATCCAAATAGATTACAATTAGGAAGCAATATATATAATAACGAATCGGAAGCATGCACGGGATTCAGTACTTTCTTTGAGAGCGTATTTCAACAAGCAGCACCTTCATACCATGAAATTCTGCAGACTAATACGGAAGTAACCGACAACATTATATGTAAACTAAATACAACCAAATTTGATATATTGAAGATACTAAATTCATTAAATGCGGAAAAAGGAGCTGGGTATGACGGTATACCACCTATTTTTATCAAAAAATGTGCTCAAGCTATTACAGAACCACTGTACATAATACAGAACTTATCCGTGAACACATTTGGCATTTATCCTGATGTATGGAAGATAGCTAAAATAATACCTATTCATAAGAGTGGCTCGCGGTTGAGTATTGAAAATTATCGACCAATATCGATACTTAATACTTTCAGTAAAGTCTTTGAAAAGATAATTTATAAAGCCATCCACAATATAATAAGTAATTCACTTCCCGATGAACAGCATGGTTTTATCAATAAACGTTCTACGATAACCAACTTAACCGTGTTTACGAACTATGTACTGCAAAGTATGGATGGTGGTGCACAGGTTGATGTAATTTACACAGACTTTGAGAAGGCTTTCGACAGAGTGGATCACACCATCCTATTACATAAGCTCCAACTTCTAGGGATACGTGGTGACCTACATCGCTGGTTTTGTTCATATATAACAAATCGTAGACAGGCGGTTGCGGTTGGCAGTGCTAGAAGCGACTTTGTTCGTATAAGTTCTGGAGTTCCTCAAGGATCTATATTGGGTCCCCTGTTATACAATGCATATCTTTATGACATAAATAGTACCATTAAAGATTCAAATTACCTTATGTTCGCTGATGATAAAAAGATATATTTAAAAATAAACAAAGAAGGAGACTGTCACAAAATTCAGGCCGACCTAAATAACCTTTCCAATTATTATAGACAAAATCGAATATCGGTTAATGCTTCTAAATGTGTCAAAATAACATTCACCAGAAAAAAAAACAAATTTAACTTTAGCTATCATATTAATAACAAATCTGTAAAAGAAGTAGATTGTGTTCGTGACTTAGGTATATGGTTAGACTATAAAATGACGTATAATAACCATATTGACACAATAGTTGACAAGGCCTATAAGCAGCTTGGTTTTGTAAGACGTGTTAGTGAACATTTTCATGATGTCGACTGTATGAAAGTGCTATACTATACGTACGTAAGAAGTATTCTCGAATATGGTTGCTCGGTTTGGTCACCTAGTTACACTGTACACAAAGAAAAAATTGAAAAGATCCAAAAAGACTTCATAAAATTTATCTCCTATAAGACTTACAATAAGTTTAATACATATAATGACGCGTGTGAACATTTTAAAATTAATACTTTAGACTCTCGACGAAAACAATATGATTTATTGCTACTACATGACATCATCTCAAATAAAATTAATTGTAGCTCCCTTCTAGAAAAATTGCCCTTCCTTGTTCCTGCCTACCAGACTCGTAATCGTGCTTTGTTCCATGTTCCTCACATTAACACTAACTATGCAAGGAACTCAGTTTTGTATCGCGCAGCCCGGACATACAACGACCAATATTTAAGCCTCGACCTGTTTAAGCTGTCGCGGAATATGATTAAAAGAAGTATTAAGAATATCCATAGCGCAAAATCACCTGCATCATGAGCATACCCCACATACACACCTTCACGTACTTACCCTCACTTTTACACCATCATACAACACAACCAAATTAGGTACCACTTAGATAAACGTATTGAATAGTTTTTATTTGTTTGTTCCCTTTTATAAATTCTTGAACCATTTTGTAGTTAATTGTATTATTATGTATTCCATATTTGGCTATATTTTTAATGTAACTGTTTGTAATTGTATATAATTTATGTTAGCTGTAGGTTTACAAATAAATAAATAAATAAATAAATAAATAAATAATTACGTAGTTTGATTTGGCCAATTTATTAGACCTTCATTGGTATTCTTAGAAATAGAAACAGCATAAACTATCATATTCCAAGGGTGAGTTATTGTACTGATAGCCTTCAAGAAAGATTTTTGGCGTAAAAAACGTATCTTATTTACGTAAAATTGTCTATTATTTACGCCTTGTGCGAGAATGATACGTTGAAACCCATAGTGTCTATTTTGACTATTACTATGCCATTGAAGATTAAGTGCAAACAATAATAAATATAGTCCCAGATATCCATTGGCAACAATCCTGCAACTGTTGGTAATTTTTGTTAAAGACTCGCTTATTTGATAAGATTTTTGCGCCAGCAAACTTTACAATAAATAAAAAATCGAACACAATGTGCGTTATTAACTGAGACACGGAAGCGAATAATCTATTATGGCATGTAGTTTTCTAATTATTATCTGTTTCTTTTAATATAAATATAGGTTAATAAATGTAATTTTGTTAAATTTTAACTTTAAATTTTTAACTTTAAATAAATAAATAAATAAATAAATAATAGAATTCATTATAAATGTAGGCACAAAATGTTAACCTTAATTCGTAACGGAGCGTCAAATTGAATTTAATCTGTCGATACAGACGTCTAGAACCGTTTGGCAATGAATAATTTAAATTTCAAGAGTGGGCTCATCTCAAGAGATGAAGATTTGAATTGATCTCAGTTCATTAAGTTGTATTATTCTTAAAATAATACGGTTACAATTACGTTTTGGCTTTAATTTCGACCGCAATTTTGTTTTGTAATAAGTATGCCATAAAGCTCAATAAAAGCGGGATTTGAATTCTGAATATTCGTTTTTAAACCGAATCCTTAGCTAATTGTTAAAGTGTTTGGAAAAAAGTTCTGCTGTAGTTTGGATTCTTTCAATTACCAACGTAATGCCATAACATAGGAAATTGTTTTACAAGAGCACAAAACAATTATTTGTTTCTTTCAAGCATAACTTTAGTATACCCTCCATTATTCTGTTTTGACATTCAGTTTTGTTAGTATACTTCGTTTATTTTTAATTTAACTGAACCATTAGTCTAGTCAGAACGATAAGAAATAAAAACAAATATATTTCTATAAACTTTATTACATGTACATGAATCGGAGACACTGCGACCTTAATTCATTTAATAGGACCGTAGTGAAACAGAAGTTGTGATTAAGTATCGACCAAAATTAATCAAGATTCGTTTGCCGGGTTAACTGTTATTTATATTTGTACTCACTGATTCATTAAACAACCCGCAGTGGTTAGAAAATTGAAGGTTTCACCGTGACATATGATACATCACAATGGAGGTAAAATTCATCCCCTTGCTATAGTTGGTGGACACAGTTTTTGCACTTAGACTCGCCCTCGGCCCGTTGTGCGTAAAGTCCTGGCTAACTAAGCCAGCCTAGCTACTTCCAGAAGCACAGAAGTCTGCTAGGCACTTCGCAGGCTTCACGGAGCGACCTCACAGCGCCGAGGATTTCAGCACGTTGTTTAGCCACAACCTCGCATTACAGGACTACGTAGGTGACTTAAGTAGACCATAAGTAACTCATGCCTTAACATATTTCGTTTCTGAGTTCGAAATTTAGAAATAAACTTTACTATACAAATTTATATTTAAAAAGAATTTGTTTTATTTTGAAATAATGTTAGGTACATACCACAATAATTTTGATTATCTATTCTTAGTATAAGTTGCTTTCTATAGGCTTTTATTTAAACCAGAAACATAAGCGTATTTTATGAGTGGGTTATATGAACTAAGGATTGTAGCGCCGATTTATTTATATCAAACTAAAATATATTTTTCAACGTCTAAACTTATATGAAATAATTATCGATTTCACTGCGCTGAAACGGCCTCTAATATTCATCCCCTTAAAGAGAATTGTAATGGATTTGTAATTGTATTGGAAAGATTGGGCATGGAAATTTGTGAAAACGATGACAAAACAGTTAATATTTAATGTAAATATACCTATAATTTAATTATGCTTTTATAATTAAAATAACACGATACATAATTGTATTTTTGATTCGTTAAGATTATTATTTTCATATATCAAATATAAAAAATACCTAGAAAAGCCTATTGGAACGCACAAATAGTTTCGAATTGAATGTGTAATTGATCTTTATTGTTTCGACACGAAAACAGACGGAATTTTAATAGAGAGCCTATGTGTTTAAGTGGTCCGTCCAAGAAATCAGTACCATCTTGGGCGGTAAAGAGGAATGTCTCTTTAGAAATGTATAATGGGGGAGCCGGGATGGGATAGTGTAAATAAGTTTAATTTATTCAGGCCGCAATGGCTTTGCAGATGAAAGGATTTCTGCTATTATTGTTTTATGTCCTTACTTACGGTTACGAGAATGGTGAGTTTGGTTTTTTTTATGGCCCATATTTTTGCTTAAAAAGTCAAGATCTTTTTCAGAAAATAACTTTCTACATGTTGTCGTATTCGTTTACTTTAAAGTCAATTGATATTGAGAAGACACATCATTCGCAACGTATTTCGTTTCTTTCAAAATTTAGAAAATACAACTTTACTATATAAATTTATATTTAACAAGAATTTGTTTTATTTTGAAATAATGTTAGGTACATACCACAATAATTTTGATTATCTATTCTTAGTATAACTTGCTTTCTTTAGGCTTTTATTTAAAACCAAAAACATAAGACTATATTATGAGTGGGTTATATCAAACTAAGGATTGTAGCGCCGATTTATTTATATCAAACTAAAATATATTTTTCAACGTCTAAACTTATATGAAATAATTATCGATTCAGATGTTGCTACTTACGTTTGAAATCACAATTATTTTAGCTAATGTCTCTGAGTATAGGCATTTTGGTAGGTTGGTTTAAATTACTTTAAAATTTGCAGAGAAACTAGAAATCTTCGACGTGCTTTCTGTTATTAATGATGGTGAATTACCTGATGGAGTAGCCAGAGTTCCGGGACGTTGTCAATCGCAACTGGAGCCTCCTTCTGCGTTCTCTCTTAATGAGAATGCCACTCTCCATCAGCTAGCAGCTGGAATTTTCTACAATACATTTCCGGAGGATTTCTCTATTATTGCCGTACTTCGGTTAAGAGGTGATTTTGACCATTTGATTTTTATATCTGTTTAATGTAATGCATATAAAAATCGCAGTTTAACACTTAGCAACATTTTCTTTGCAAAATCTTATGTAGATAAAAATATTTTAAAATTATAGATATACATACTGTGTAAGCATTATATATGCCCAAGGAAAAAGGACTGCACTTTTTATGCACACTAAATGTTGTTTTGACAACACAGCTTACCAACTAAAGTCGAGTAATTTCCACGTTTTGGGAGTTTGACTTAGTTTACTCCGTATTTATAACCCATTCGAATATTCGTATAAGTGTAAGTTAAATAAAAAAACTATGAACTATACAAAATATATTGTTCTGTATAGTTGAATTCACCGGGTGTTTTATCGCTATATTAATGCTAGACACCAAATTAAAACATTACACTAAAAATATTTATTGCCCGGCGTTGAATGGAATTCCTTAAGGCCGATTTACATTATCTTAGTGTTTAGGAGAGTGCTTTAGGATAGTACTTTAGTTGAAACATGTAAACGCTACTTGCTTTAGTAAACGCTACGCTAAAGAACTTGCCTTTCAAGTTGTACTAAAGCACTCTCCTAAACACTAAGATAATGTAAATCGGCCTTTACAGCAGCTATTCTGCAGAAAAGTAAATATTTAACAAGTTATTTCGAGACTTTCTTACTAAATAATTAATGGACGCTATTAATTTACGACATAATTCTCTGTGAATCTTATTCGAGTCAAGGATTAAGGGATGAGTTACTTATGGTTTATTAATTATGGATTGAATTATTAATATATTAACTAGATGTATAATTTACGTACAAAAAACGTAGTGTTGTGCAGTTTATGCTAAGTAAAATCTTTTTTTTAATAAGATTATCTGTTTTAGGCACTGATCAAAACCCACTATTCGTGCTGTATTCTGACGCTGGCGATGAACAGCTTCAAGTGGTGGTTGGTGAATTAATAGAACTCTACTATGAAGATACTAGAGGCGATCCGGAAGACCACGAACTTTTGACCTACAGAGTCAATATAGCTGACGACAGGTAAATTTTAAAATAAGGACTTCGAGGACTCTTAGGGTGAGATCTATAGAGCGCACTTAGACTTTGCTCAGACTTAACTATAACCATTCCTTACTTTTTTAAAGGATAATAAAGAAGGTATTGCATGAAATGAAACATCAATTTCTGTCTTAGCTTGAGCTTAGCTTAATCTCACCGTTAAAATGTCTATAAATATACTAAATCATAGTTTAACCTTAGTGTTTTTCGTAAGTAAAGTCTGAGCAAAGTCCAAGTGCGCACTATAGATCTCACCCTTAGTCGCCAGGCATCCTTGGCGATTTTAATATAATAATGTATAATGCATGCAACTGAAATCTATAGCCTCTAAAGGCAACAAAATCAACGTTGGAGGAAAGGCTCTTAAATTAATTCAAATCATTAACTTAAAAACTCAACGTTATTATAAAATTGTCTACGCTTTTTATGTGCAATAAACAGGGTTGGAAATGGGGATTTAGTTTCCGTTGAATTAAATCCTAGCTACAAAGTTTCAAATGTTACGTAGGTGGCACCGTATCGCTATAAGCATAAAAGGGGATTCTGTGACACTACTGGTAGATTGTGAGATAAAGGGTACCTTACCACTCTTGAGGAAGCCGGGAAGCACCTTCAACTTGGCTGGAGCGTTAGTTGTTGGGACACAGGTCACACCTGATCAGTATTATGAGGTAGGTTATTTTGACGTTGGCAGCTATATTCGTTATAATGAATGGGATAAAAACATATGCAACGGGTGTATGACAATAACACGTTCCTCCTGTCGCAATTTGTACCTAACACTTTAAGATTGTAAACAATTCATGCCTTGTTTGATTTTTTTTTAATTTAATTATTTAATTCATTGGAGTAGTGTTTTTAAGTATTATATTATTATTGTAATTGAGGTCGACGCTTCGGTGGACGGAAAAATTGTATCCAATTTTTGTTGCGTAAATTTCTGTATTTTTTGGAATAAGTAAATATAATAATAAAATTATCTACAATATCACGACCTTGGCACACTTTCTTTATAAATTTTGTAAGGTTACTTTTAATCATTAATTAAGTTATGATTTTTTGTTAAATTGCAAATGAAATGGTTCTCATTAATTTTTAGGGTGATATAGAACTTCTTCAATTCGCAAATCAACCAGACCTTGCATATGATATGTGCTTAAACATAGCACCTAACTGCAATGAAAATGCTTATTCTGTATCAGAAAATGGTTTAGAATCTAGAAACGTTGGAGCTTCTAGACTGGAATCTTCCAGAACTCGCGAATATTCAGCTAATCTACCATCAAGAAATATAAATTACGCTGAACCATCTGGTCAAGAATCAATAGAAAACGTTGAATATGCGGAAACAGAAAATGAATTGTCTAGAAAAGTCGTTCGTGCTACAACACCTCTGACGTTCTCTCCAGAGGAAAATCAGTATAATCTTCAATTTTTTGATGGACGTAATCAGACTCAGTTTGCTTCTAACCAAGTTACAGAAAGACCATATTGGCAGTATCCAGAAAATTATGGGTTTAATTTACCATTCCCAGTTTCAACCGATAATGGTAAGTGATTAGCTTATAATAATATCAGGTCAATATTAAACTACGAATCAGTGGCAATATCGTTCTAAATACTCAATGCTTTGTCTATGTTATTGCATAAAAATGTTATAAATTAATCGAAAAAATATTATAACAAACTTATTTTGTATAGTGTTCAATAAAATGCATTTAGTAATTGTGTCACTACACCGGAGCTTTTAGAAGTTAATGCTCTTTCATCGCACTTTTGCAGAAGTGACATTAATTTCGATCAGATTTTGCATGCCTCCTTATATAACTTATATTAATAATTAATATTTATTTTTCATTAATATTTTGCTTGGTGGATGAAAGTACACGCAAGATTTAATAAATCTAAAAACGGGTGCGCATCCATATTGTTAAACATACCTATACATTATACAACTACTATTGTCAAAGGACGTGTCGTAAACTACAATCTTAAGCATTGGCGCAACCTTTTACGTCTGGGCCTCAGATTTCTCTGATCGTGACCCTTTTGTCCCCGACACACGCCGCCGACTTTTCAAATCTAAGGCATGCCAGTTTCCTTACGATGTTTTCCATCACCGTACGAGCGAGTGTTAAATGCGCGCAGGCAGAAATTCCATTAGTACACAGCCGAGGTTCGAACCAACGACCTCAGGGATGAGAGTCTCACGACATTACCAATAGGCCAACACTCATATACATTCTTCTTTACTTCGATTTTGTTTAATAGTTTTCTAGACATAGAAGGTTTTTGTTTGAAGAACTATTGGAAAATTACATAATATTTTTTTTTATAGATGAAAATAGCATATTTGGCAGATTTACAGGCGTAGATGATTTTATTACACCATCGAACAACGAAGTAACACCGCCCAATAGTCTTGACATAAGTACATTTCAAGTAAGTGAATAAAATACCTTCTCCTCGTAAATATTTTTTCCATATTGTAACAATAAACCCTTTATAGTTAGAAATTTCGTCGAATAGCTAGTTATTGGCAATTTAACACCCAATTTCACTTCATGAATTTATGTGATATCTTGTCTGAAAGGTGATGACTTATAATTTAAGATCTTATTTAAGAACTTATACTCTGTATATTTAAATTTTCTTATGTTTAAAAGTCTGTTATATTGTTCGATATAGTCGCAGAAGCGTAATGAAAAATGGTTTGCTAAGAAATTGCGTGTTGTTCCCACGAGAATGTAAGTGCGTGCTCCTATTTCACCATGCCTCCTGCTGATAGAGGACCTTTGTTTTTAATTTATTATATTATTATTAATTATGAGGATGTCATGTGGAACATGGTATAATGGTTGCAGCTCCTTACAAAAATTGTGTAAAATAAAAAACTTAACGATTAAAAAGAGTGCCGGAGAGATTATTGCCAATTCTTCTCTTCAGTTCTACGCCCTTGATTTGAGAACTGGCAGTTAATGTAAAATTAGAAGCATTTAATATGTACATCGTTTTTGACGTTCATTGTGTTATCTGTATGAATAAATGATTTTGATTTGATTTGATTTGCACCACGTCCGTGTTCAGTGCGGCATCCAAATTTAAGGATTGATTATAGCCAACCTTCGAAGGAAGAGCACTATAAGAAGATTTTTTTTATTTCAGCCAACCACAATAGACAATGAAGGAGAAATAACACTTATCACTACGGAATCTTCATACACACCAATGACAACCACTGAAGATTCAGATTGGCTTACACATCCACCTGAAACGGTATTTTTTTTATTTCATGCTTTATTAGCACTGTTGACCTAGTGGTTTAAGCGTGCGACTCTCATCCCTGAGGTCGTAGGTTCGATACCCGGCTGTGCACCTATGGACTTTCTTATTGTGTACGCATTTAGCTCAGACCTAAGGTTGTAGTGTCACTGATATATTTTTTTTTATTTTACTATATGCAAATATGAAAGATTCATAAATACACTATAATATAGTAAAAGTATTAACACAGTTTACCAGTATTAAAAATGATACGTACGTATACATAAATAATATTACATTTAATTACAATTTATACATAGGCTCTTTTTTACTCATACGTATGTCATACACAAAGTTTAATTACGTATAAGTATTTAGATAATTGTTAATTTAACAAGAATACTGAGTTTAACCGGACTAATTTGTTTAACTATTAGTTTGCATTACAATTATTTTTATAGGATAGGAATGGGTACTCATAAAACAAAAACATTCGCAAATGTACGGCACGCCGAGCTAGTCATATGTGAAGTGAATTTAATCCAATCAAACAGTGTTGTGTATGTAAATACAATTTTGTTTTAACATTATTTTTATTTAAACAGGGTAATGGGTCAAGTTATGACTCGTCTGATACCTATTATGATTATGGTAGTAATGGAAACTATTTGGGACCAAGAGGCTACCCTGGCCCACCAGGCCCTCAAGGACCTAGGGGACCTAAGGGGGACCCCGGAAAGACGGGAATAGAGGGTCAACAAGGGTTTCCCGGGGCTCCGGGACATGTTTTCGTGGTACCTGTAAGTATTTAAGAAAAATTACGTCAAATATTTATTAGTAGTTTACTCATTTTTGCTTTTTAAATATTAAAATGTCTCCGAATGTTAAAATATTAATTATCTTAAATTTTGATTGATTTAATGGGGACCCGTAATAGTTTTATGTTATAAATGCAGTTTTATAGTCTTTGAGAAACTAAAACATAAAGTGCAAAAAAAATTGTAATTTTTTTTGGCTTGTACAAAATGTGTAATATCTTCGCAACCAATTTACCGATTTCAATTATTTAAAAAGTATTGTACCTAATCGAGTAAAAGGAACACCATTATATAGATAATATATGCATTTTTCGACTTGATACGGGGACCCATTATAGATTATGTGAAGAAAATAAAATATATTAATAACAATAATTATCTAATTTCAGCTACAGCAGTCTGGAAATGAAAAGGGCCCTGACGCGCAATCGGAAGCTTTACGACAAATTTTAACACAGCATATGGTAATTTTTTTAAAACTATTTATAGTATCTATAATATGAAGAAAACTGTTACATATAATTATATTTTTAGGCGGCCATGCGTGGTTCAGAAGGTCCTATGGGGCTCACAGGTCCTCAAGGTCCCGAGGGTGAAATAGGTCCAGAAGGACCTAAAGGTGAACAAGGAGACCAGGGAGAACCGGTAATAAAAAAAAATACAGATCCGTGAAATTTACGTTACTAAAATTATTAAAATTATATATAGGGTATTTCTATCTTTAAAAATTCAAGCACATAACATAAGAAATTTCACACATATTTTTATTTAAATAATTATATAAAAGACTAAAGGTCTATATTATCTCATATAACGTTATATATGTGTATATATACTCGTATATTATCTATGTATTCTCCATTAAACGTGTATGCATTTTTCAAATTTTAGTTTTTTGTAATAATCTAAAAACATACATAAAGATTTAATTTTAACTTATGTAACGATATGTAAACTGTTAAAGGGTCCTCCAGGTCCTAGAGGGTTGCAAGGACCACCTGGTAGACTAGGACGGCGTGGCCATGCAGGTAGGGATGGCGAAAGAGGACCACCCGGTACTACCGGAATGAAAGGAGACCAGGGATACCCCGGATCAATTGGTATGCCGGGAGATAAAGGAGAAAGTGGTACACCGGGATTGCAAGGAGAGTCAGGGGCGCCTGGCTCTGATGGACCACAGGGAGATGACGGACCACCTGGACCTCCAGGATTGATAGGAGAATTGGTATTTAAATATATACAACTATATTAATATCAAATAAGAAAAGAGCAGTGTTGGCCTAGTGGCTTCAGCATGCGACTCTCATCCCAGAGGTCGTAGGTTCGATACCCGGCTGTCCACCATAAGAGCACATCTTCTATCTATGTGCGTATTACACATTAGCTCGAACGGTGAAGGAAAACATCGCGAGGAAACCGGCATGCCTTAGATCCAAAAAGATGACGGCGTATGTCAGGTACAGGAGGCTGATCATCTACTTGCCTATTAGATTGAAAATGATCATGAAACAAATATAGAAATCTCAGGCACAGACCTAAAAAGGTTGTATCGCCACTAATTTAGTTATTTAAAAAAAAACCATATGTATTTCATATATTATACTACGAGTTCATGTTCTTATAAGTGTATGGAAAACATACTTATAGGTCTTAGATTAAACTGATATTTTTCTTTGAATGTAAGTTCTGTTCACCTTTCCATCAATCCGATGAAGAAATTATCAGTCTTTCTAAACTCTAACACGAAACCAAACATAAGACCCTTAATATGGTTAACTTAACTAAACACTTCATGATGAATTAACTAGTCATGCAATTTTGAATGAATTTTAGGGTCCTAGAGGCTTTATGGGACCAAGAGGATATCCAGGTCTAATAGGATATCCAGGCATACCAGGTAATGAAGGGCCGCAAGGAACAAAAGGCGCGGCTGGGCAGCCTGGTCCACCAGGTTCACAAGGACAGCCGGGTTTAATGGGGCCTGCTGGATCACCAGGACCTCAAGGACCAATGGGTGTGCCGGGTATTCAAGTATGTGGAACTTTTTCTAATCTATCTGATCTTTCTTTTGTTATGCATTTAGTTACTGAATATTTAAAAAAATATCAAGTAGATCCTGCTGACATCATTTATTTAATATCAGTGTAATATGCCACTTAAATAAATATGCTACTACATAAGATTATCTTAAATAACATTAATTGCAGCTCACTTCTAGAAAAATTGCACTTCCATGTTCCTGCCAATCAGACTCGTAGTCGTCTTTTGTTTCACGTTCCTAACATTAACACCAACTATGCAAAAAAACTCTCTGTATAGCGCAGCCCGGACATACAACAACCACTATATAAGCCTTGACTTGTTTAAGCTATCGCGGAATATGCTTCAAGTGTTAAGAATATTCATAGCGCTAAATCACCTGCATCATGAAGACAACCCCCCATACATATCCTCACGTACATACCCTCCCTTTCACACCATCACACAACGCAGTTCTCAGTTTTCCTTTAGTATAATTGTTTTTTGTTATATGTATATAATTTATGTTTGCAGTAGGATTGATGTGAATACATCAATCCCTTACAAATATGAGTTAAACTGATAACGTGTACCGTTTAATGTACAGGGGCCACAAGGAAAACCAGGAATATCGGGCCTTCCAGGGCCAGAAGGTTCACCTGGAACTCCTGGCAATCCCGGGCAACAAGGTCCCTCTGGAGAAGGAGGCCCACCAGGACCACAGGCAATTTACTCTTTGTTAATATTTGAAACCATACAATAACATAATATTAATTTGATAAACGATATTTTTCTTTATCAGGGAATGTTAGGATTTCCTGGTCCTCGTGGATTAAAAGGCGACGATGGACCAAGAGGATTTATTGGAGACAAGGGTGATAAAGGAATTAGAGGTAAATTATTATATATTATATATAAAATATATGTAGTATTGAAAATATCATCAATCAGTATAAGTACTACATAAAGTAGATATTTTCACATAAATCGAAGAGATTGTATAATATTGATCATTGAATTATCAATATTGTCTTACACCTTTAGGAATCGACGGAGAAAAAGGTGAAATGGGACCAAAAGGGGAACGAGGCCTTACAGGAGAACCAGGAGCACCTGGTATAGAAGGCCCAGAAGGACAAAAGGTATATAAAACAAAACAAGACATAAAATTAAATTCATCAATTTATAATCTAAAATTCTCTTTAGGGTATTGAAGGACCAAGAGGGGAAACTGGGTCAATTGGACCTTCTGGCGAAAAGGGGGCAATGGGTCCACAAGGGCCTCCTGGCTATCCGGGCAGTCAAGGGGATAAGGGAGATAAAGGTGCTTCTGGTAGACGAGGGCGACGCGGAAATAAAGGAATTGCTGTAAGCAAGGATTTTTATATTATTTTGCGGAAGTCTTTGTTCTTTATATCATCATTATCCATCAGATGATTTGTGAGCAATGCTTTTATCAAGCTATCATTGTCGCTAATTTATTATTATATTTATCAAACCCTTAAAATTTAAGTGTCTGTAATTTAAAACTTATTTATCATTTAAGGGATTGGTTGGAGCTATCGGCGATCGAGGGGAAAATGGTCCCAGGGTAATTCTCCTTTTAAATAATAAACTTAAGATTACATTTAAACTTAAATGTCAAATTAAAGCCATCTTATTTATAGGGTTATAGAGGCCCGCGTGGAAGACGTGGTTCTGATGGTCCACCAGGGCCAAAGGGTGATACTGGTCAGCCTGGGCCACCAGGTTCAACTGGAGAAAGAGGACCCCAAGGGGTTGAAGGGCCAAGGGGATTCCCGGGTTCTTTGGGACCACCTGGAACTGATGGAAAGACAGGCCTGCCAGGTTTACCTGGCGAACGCGGTCCATCCGTAAGACTTTTTTTGTAGAATTTATCCTTTGGTTCATTAATCAAATTAAGTAACGGTTTACATTTTTTTCTTAAAATAAAAATAATAAAAGAGAGTGCGACTTTACATTACTTATAATTATGGATAATAAGTAATATTATGTGGGCTTAATTTTCTACAATACTAGTGAATAGCTTAAACTAAGGTAATGTTAATTAAAGTTTTAGTGTTCTTTAGTAATCTTTTGACACTATATTCGTGTATCCGAGATACCGCACTTGCACTTATAGTTTATTAACTCAAAAGGTTTAGGCCTCTTGTTCCTGCTGTATCAAGAAATTGGATTGCCTCAGCATTGATTTATGTAGCCTGTGTTAGCTAAGGCAAACCGTTTCATCGTATTTAGAACTGTCTCCACAGTTCACATCATTAAGTGAATCTGCATTACAAAAATGACGCAATATACGAGACGCAGAATGTGACCATGACCCAAGTTTCACCAGTGTACTAACATTGATAAAAGATTGTTTTACAATTTGAATAGGGTGAAACGGGAGCTCCTGGACAACCAGGTTCGCCTGGTGTAATGGGACCACAAGGACAGAATGGCGATCAAGGACCACCTGGCCCTCAAGGTCCTTCGGGAATACCTGGAACACCTGGCGAGATTGGTGCAGCGGGTGAAATGGGTAAAGAAGGTCCACCTGGACCTCCTGGTCCGGAAGGAAAATCAGGTCCTGTGGGATCTCCGGGACTAACGGGACAAAATGGAGAACCTGGTCCACCAGGTACCGCGGTAAATGTCTTCATGACTTAGATTTTTTTAAAAACACTACTATAATATTTATTACATTTGAAATACTTTTTTTTTATTATAGGGTACACCAGGGCAAAAAGGTGACATGGGTCCTTCTGGACCTCCAGGCGTTCGAGGTGATAAGGGAGAACAGGGTGGACTAGGCCACGAGGGCCCTCAAGGTCCAATAGGTAGAGAAGGACCTCGTGGTTCACCCGGCTCCGGGGGTCAAAAAGGGGAAATTGGTGAACCTGGCCCGCCAGGTAAATTTTTAATTTTTTTATTAAATTAATTTAATTTTACTTTGTAAAACAATTAATATTTTCTTTTATTCATTTCAAAAGGTAACTACACAAAACACTACTACATAAATTATCTAGCTAAAACATCCATAATGTGCAATAAATACTTTGAAGACAATAATAAAAAAAACAATGTAAATTAATTATTATAAAGTGTACTGCTAGACCGAATGCAAGACTATTAAAAATATACAATAAATAATTAAATTATTTTCGGTTTACTACTCTTAAAGATATGTTTTAAATTTACTTATAGGACCGGTTGGAAGAGATGGTGCTACAGGTCCCAGAGGATTAGCCGGAGCGCCTGGTCCTATAGGTCCCCCCGGGGAAGACGGAGATAAAGGAGAAGCTGGGCCTCCAGGGGAAAAAGGATTTAAAGGAGCAATTGGTGAACCTGTAAGCGGTTTCAAATTTCATAATCAATATTCGATATGCAAAAGTGATGTATAAATTCATCTCGGATTTAAAAAGCAACTTTAAAAAATTTACGTAATTTGTTTAGGGCCCTCAAGGTTCACCAGGAAGTCAAGGCCTACGTGGTGAACTTGGTTCCGTGGGTTTGCCTGGAGATAAAGGCCCCCCTGGAGAACCAGGGCCTCCAGGTATGCCTGGGGCTGACGGAATTCGTGGTCCTCTCGGGCCAATTGGGAAAACTGGTCCAGAAGGAGTAAAAGGAGACCAAGGACTAAAAGGGGACAGGGGAGATATAGGACACCCCGGTAAATATTAATATATAACAGAGAATCACCTAAGTAGGCCATTTAGCCTATACAAAGTACAGAATAGTTCGTTGGTTAATAAGACAGCAAACTATATAAAAAAAACATCGTTTTCATTTGTTTAAATGAAACTTACAATAACTTTAATAAAACTTACAACTATTTTTAAATAAAACTTATATTTAACTAAACACAAATTTATTGCGCAATTTACATAACTCGACGGCAGTCGTGTTTAGTGAAAGAAGAAATCGGCAATTGAAATTAGTTTTTTTTAAACAAATTGTCGCTTTCCTGATTACAGGTCCCCCAGGATTAATAGGTATTACTGGCCCACCCGGCAAACGTGGTGTTAAAGGCGTTCCAGGAGAAATGGGGCCTCGAGGACCTGAAGGACAACATGGTGAAGTAGGTAGTCCAGGCGCACCTGGACCACAAGGATCACAGGGTCCAGAAGGAAAAATGGTAAATAAGCATTGCAAAATATCGAGAAATTGTACATAAAAGTAATTAGAAAAAATGTAACATGGATATTCTTTATAAAAGGGGCAAAGAGGAGCTGCAGGTCAAAAAGGAGACGAAGGTCCTTCAGGGACTAGAGGGGAAATGGGGCCTAAAGGACCCCCTGGCCCTGAGGGTTCGAAGGGTGATATAGGCCCTGCTGGATTTCCTGGCGATAGAGGCGATCCTGGTCCGCAAGGAATTAAAGGAGAACCTGGTGTCGATGGTCCTGAAGGCAGTACAGGACCTCAAGGGCCTATGGGTCCACCAGGGCCAACAGGAAAACCGGGGGAAAATGGGACCCCAGGCAACCCTGTAAGTATTAAATGATATGCAATGAAAACTATTGAATAATTATTTCAGGTTCTGTTAAAAAAAAGAGAAGTTAGATTTTTTATATTTATTTATAAAATATTAAGTTTAATTATTATAGGTGACTTACTTCACTTGAAGTCATATGTCCCCCAAGTAAGGGAGAAGGCGTAGAAAACCAGCTTCGTCTGTCCTGGGCGGCTCTCTTAAATTCACTAATTTGTAAAGTACGCGTATCTAAATCCAGGGTACTGAAGGTTCGCCAGGAGTCCAAGGAAACACGGGCCTTCCTGGGGAAAAGGGCGATTTGGGACCAAAGGGTTCACCTGGAGAGCCTGGACCTATAGGACCCATTGGTCCCATGGGGATAGAGGGTCAACGAGGAGTTCGCGGTTTACCTGGACCCCCGGTCAGTTTTCCTTTGTTTAACACTTTCGTTATGTGTATTTTTTGCTATTTATATTTTATTATACGTTTCTCTAATATTGCATTGTATTATTTAAATTACAAACGTGAAAACGAACTTCTTTGTATCCCATATTTAAATAAATCACAATACTAGCATGGCTTAAAGAAAACAGTGTCGTAAAGTGTGTTTTCCTGTTTCGTAAGTTACGTTACATGGAAATTGAAAAATACTTGGGAATTATACTAGCTAGCATTTTGGTAAATATTTTTCTCCCACTAGATTGTAATTTATTAGAGAACAAATATACAAAAGACAAAGCGATAAGGTCTAAATACTGGTCCTGGCCAAAAATTTAATAATAATAACAACGTAGACATTACTTTTAATGTTAACAATTAAAAATTCATAATTAGAATATCAAAAGAAATTAAAAAAAGTTGTTACAATTTTTAATATTGTAATTGTAAATACTGTATATATTTTGTTTAATTTAATAAAATGTGATTTTATTTTTTGTTTTATTATACTACATATTATATCATGTCCAACCACAATTTTTAGAAACTGTCCATTTTTATTCATATTCAAAACAAACCTATAATATACCTAATGTAAAAAGCCTTTTTCTTAATCATGTTTACCGTATTAAATAATTTTTATTTTCATGTTCACGCATTTTTAGGGCGATGTAGGAGCTCCAGGACTGTCAGGTATAATCGGTCCACCTGGGCCAAGTGGTGCGGTTGGTCCTCCAGGTGTCAAAGGAGATAAAGGGAATCGAGGACCAAAGGGGCACATAGGCGACACAGGTCCTATAGGAATAAAGGGGGACCAAGGTGAAGCAGGAAAATTGGGTCCAGTAGGCCCAGCTGGATTACCAGGACCTAAAGGAGACATGGTAATGTTCTTTTATATTAGAACTTCATATGTACCAAAAATATTTAATATTTAATTTAATATCGAAATATCTTCATATATTAATTTTCCAGGGGACAACAGGTCCTTCAGGTCTAAAAGGGGACATGGGTCCTGCCGGTCAACCAGGGCAAGAAGGACCTTTAGGTCCTAAAGGAAATCCAGGACCAGAAGGAAGACCGGGTCTTCCAGGTCCACCGGGCTTACCGGGCCCACCGGGACCACCAGCACCTATGCCGCAGCTACCTGCTGAACTGTTCAGGACAAGGAACCGGAGAAATATTAATGAGGACTATGAAGCAACAACTGATGATAATTTGGAAGATGGTACAACCCTTTTTTTCATAATTATATTCTTTTAACTGAGTAAAACCTTTGTTTATTATGTAAATAAAAGTTTAGGAAGGAGGTGGTGTGCTTCCTCAAACTTAAAGGGTGGATGATCGACCAGTCTAACCACTGCCTAGAGCCCTAAAGCCCCAATACCTATGACAAAATGTTGTATATCCTCAGCGATCGGAATAACTTTGTTAGAAAATTTAAGGATATCACAACTTCATAGATAAATAATTTAAAAAAATCTTCACATAAATTCCAGAAGAATAAATATTATAAAGTCCAAATATGAGTGAGTACAAAGCATTAAGCACCGTTTTTTTACCTTATTCCTTCTCCTACTTCTAAACATACGTATAGACTGCAAGCAAATTTGTGTAGTATAAAAGTAAAATTTCAGAAGAAATAGAATGGACCCGCGAAGTCATGGCTGGTGTAATATCAGCCAGGTCCACCCTAGAAGCTTCCAAACGACCCTGGGGCACGAGAAATAATCCAGCTCTATCTTGTCGTGATTTAAGGGATTCCCATTCGAATCTTACTGACGGTAAGTTCTTATCGCCATAACCAAATACAAGCAGTATTTGACTCAATAAATTTGACAGTGCAAAAAAATTTCACTGATTTTGACGACAGCAATACACGAATAAATACCAAAATGAAATTGAGAAACTCATACACATATCATATTTAGATCTTATTTCTTAATTTATATAAATGGCGTGGAAATATAGAGCAATTGGTTTTTCATAGGTCTTTTAAGGACGGTGATCAGCCTACAGCCACGGAGGCGGTATTGTCCTACGGCCTAATAAAACGTAAAATAAAGTTACGATGGTATTTATTTATGTACACAAACACCAATATATATATATGTATTATGGGCTAGGGTAGGCGGTATGGCGTTTTGCCCGTTTTTACATTTGGATTTGTATTTTTTAATTATATGTTAACCAACTATTACTTTAACTGTTACTAACTAAATTTCCATGCAAAAAAAATTGTA
The DNA here is from genome assembly GCF_905475465.1 of Pieris napi. Classification (NCBI taxonomy): domain Eukaryota; kingdom Metazoa; phylum Arthropoda; class Insecta; order Lepidoptera; family Pieridae; genus Pieris; species Pieris napi. Next base: position 7,666,837 of record NC_062247.1, read on the forward strand.
TGGTAACAAATATCCTAAGAATTTATGTCCACATATTTTGAGAACCTTCCGTTCCTTGCTGTATGGCTAAGACATGGTATCTTAATGGTAAACTTATGATTTTATAGTGCTTTGTTGAAGCTAATATTTATTTCTTAGATTACAGTATTTCTTCTATATTAAAAATTATAATAATATATGTACGCAATACATAGAAGCCAAAAACGAAATCGACAATTAAATACAAACACAACATAATAATTATTATTAAAAAACTACAATAATTTTAAAGACAGACATATATAGTGTTTTGCGTGATTTCTAATTTTTCTCTTTGTTCTGTTTTAACACATCTTATATGTTAAGCCATTTATAAGTAGATCTCTAGAAGGCCAGCTTTGAGAAGTTCCAAAATTTGTCTACAGGGTTCTATTGGATTGACGCCAGAGGTGGAACTGCGAGGCCGATCCGTGCTTATTGCAAGGGCCATAGTACATGCATTTACCCTGACAGCATTGATCAAACTGTGTTTGAATCTGACGGACATAAATTTTCTCATATTAATAATGGATTTAAGGTATGCTTTGACTATTACATTTATGTCGCGTAAATTTCATTTTATTTTTTTTATATAGCTGTTCCAGACATTGGGCACGAAGAAGAAAGTTTATAGTCTATAGTTTTTAATCTACAATAAATGATTTTTGGTGAAAGACTGGATAAGTTTCCGTTTATTTTCGTCCAATCTCGATAGATTGTACCTAGCCTATTTAAATTACATTGATGATATTTTGACTTTAATTGCAACCTTATTGAAAAGAAAGAGAATTAAAGCTTTTCTGTAATAATATTAAACGCTCACCTGTAAAATATTTATTTGAGAAATATGGAATTTATTATTTAATTAATAGAACGATTAATTACAGCCCACGTTTATAATTTGTGATGTAATTATTACATACTTCATTGCGCACTAAAACTTAATATTTATAATAAAAATATTATATGTATTTCTTTAGATCTCCTATGAAGCCGAAGGGGAAGGGATGATACAACTACGATTTTTGCGCCTACTGTCCAACAGCGCTAAGCAAAATTTTACATACTTTTGCGTTACAACTAAAATGTCCCAAAGGTATGTATAATCTGTCTAAGCATCCTTGAGTGTGTTCACATCTTTCTGAATCTCTTTCTCTATAGACAAGTACGACCCTTAGGTTGTGCGTTCCAATCACGGTTGTGCACCGATGGATTTTTTATTTAACATAAGGTTATATGGTAAAGAACAACTCAGAAAACGGACAGTCTTAGCCCCAAAAATCAGCATGTGATAGGCACAAACAAAATGATCAAAGAACGGATGCAGTCCGAGGCCAAAACCCGTACAGGATAGCACAACTAGTCCAGTTAGTGATTAGCTTTAAGTGTCTAGAGATCTTCACTGTTTTCTTTCAACTTACGCAAAATAAGGTTTAAATTAAAACCTAAAAACACAGTTTTTTATTTATCTGTACTAGAATAATATTTAAAAAAACATGGTCTTGCCTTTGAAAGTTTATGTTACACAACAAATTAGATACTATAATAAACATCACACTTCGTTATTCGTCAACGCTCATGTGACTGATGGGAAGTTTAGTAGTTTAATGAATAATAATATACTAAAAAAGTATTATTATTATAAGTATATAAGTTATAAATAATGCTTATGATTAAATTAATATTCAACTTATTAAATGTTGCATTATTTCTTTGTAGATCTGACATTCCCGCAGATTTGTTGCGGTCGAATAATATCAAGCTGTTCGGACAAAATGCGATTGAGTTCCCGAAACCTCAAATAATACAGGACAGTTGCGTGGTAGGTTGATCACATATATATCTTATAGCTATATTCAGATTTCTGGCCATAGGTTTACGCAAATAATGGTCAAAATATATTGGAAATGGAAATTCGAGAAATCTAATCAACACATACAAGCTAACTTACCGTATTAAATTAGTAAATTCAATTAATATACAGATTCAAAGGGCAACATCTTCGGAACCGTCTTAGAATAGTACCAAGGCAGAAGTGTAGAACTTTAAACTCGTATATTTTAAAAGTGTTCACCACGTTATTAAAAAAATACAGATACATAACTCTACTACCAGTAGTGCCATCTCGTGAAGGTTAATGCGAAACTTATTTTTCCTTTTGATTTGTATAAGTAAGTTAATACTTATAATCTATATTTACAGGAGGGAGTTGGAGAGATAGTTCTAGAAATGAAAACTTCCCGAAGTGACAAACTGCCCATAACAGATTTTCAACCATTGTCGTTTATAGACGCACAACATGAGTTCTCCTTTAAGCCAGGACCTGTATGTTTCACTTGATATGTGTAAATAATGATGTATTTTTGTACTTAGCTCGGACCTTTGTATGTTTTGTAAATAAAATGTTGTTACATAAATGTTTTATATATTTTATCCTCGAACATTGGCTGACAAGAAATCCGATTTTACGAATTTAGAATTTGAAGCCTTAACTTTTAAAACAAAAGCTAAACCTAGATTTTGACTCGAGATTTATGTCGATAAATTAATAAAAATGTCTTTGCCATTAAAGCTGTTAGAAAAACACACTTAGTAGTTCGAACTTTTTATTTAATAAAAAACTTTACTTTATCGGACGCGATCGAATTTGTTTCTACTTAATGCCTTATTTTTGAATAGAGATTGGAGTATATGAAGCTTAAGCCTAAACAAACCCAATATAATAAAAAGAAAATATATTTTTTATTAGAAAGTGGTAACCACTTACAATTGGCATGTATGTAAAAACGTGGGGTGTTTATGGAATATTACCCAAAAAATTAAATACACAGACTTTTAAATATTATATTGATAATTTTTAAACTTACCTGTTTAACTACCTACAACTTATACAATGATTGTGCTAATCTGTGATGAAGTCACATAATAGCAAATAGCCTATATAAGCCTATATTTAATTTAAATGTCCATATCTATTTAAGTATTACATTTTATAAACAATGTCAATAATATTTATTGTGTTCAATGTGATCAGTCTCAGTTTTATAATATTTTTTGAATATCAGAAATTGCTTCCATCTTTTTGGGATCTTCACGTTTTATATCAATTGTATTATTACTTAGTGTAATGTGTTTTGAACAAGTTTCAACAATCAAACTATTATTTTCTAAATTCTCACAACGGTCGTTAGATTTTGGGACAGCGTCAGATTCATTTTTATTAAAGTTATCTCTCTGCTTTCCCTCAGTATTCAATGGAACTTCTACTGAATTCATCGTAGAATCATTTAAGGCATCAACCACATCTTTAGCAACATTCTCATGGCCGTGATCTATGTTTGTAACATTTTCGATGTTTTCAAAATTTTTAGTGCATATGTCTGAAATGATAGTTGAGTTTTCATCATTAGATAGAATATTGTGAGCTTTGATTGTTGAATCATTTTTTTCATGTTCAGTGTTATTTAATTGCACATCCGAACAATCTTTAACCAATTTAGTTTCGACATTACTTTTAACTACAGTCGCTGTTAGATCCATTTTTTTCACAGGCATGTCAGACTGTATGTTTACCGTTTCAACGACGCCATTACAATCCCTATCTTCTACATTGATTGTCTTATTTGACGTTGCATCATTAAAATTCTTCAGAACATTAACATCCGTACCTAAATCAGTTTTATTGATTTTTGTCGTATTATCCTTCTCTGCATGAATAGCATCTGTAAATTTGTGATTTATTTCATTATCAACTTGATTACTTGTTATATTAATGTCTGTGTCATTCATGTTTACTATATGTTCTATCGTCATTTTGATGTTGTCTTCGTCTACAATTTCTCTATCTCTATCTATCCTCACATCAGACTCAGTCATTCCTAAATCATTATGTGTACTTGGTATTTCAAGTTCACATAATGAATTACTCTTCTCTGCATCCAGGGATATATCTTCGCTCGTTTCAATATTAGTTTTCTTTATTGTTTCAATCTCAGTACTTCTCTTGGGTATAATGTCAGCGTCATGTATTACCACATCTATATGTTCTTTTGTCATTTCCATTTCGACATTATTCTTAGCTATATTAAAAGGTTTATCCGTAGTTGCAACATCATAAGTCCTCATTTCCACACCCATATCTATATCTGTTTGTATTTCATTATTACATTTCTCTTTACCAATGAGCTGATTAGTACTAGTAACTTTGACGTTGTTTGATTCATCCTTAAAGAGTCCAATCATCGTTTCAGGTGCTATACTTTCCTCACATTTTTGGGTTTGTTTATCTTTTACTTCAACTTGAGCGTTATTTAACTTCTCAGTATTTTTAACCATCGTTTTGGTCTCATACGAATTCTCCTTTCTAATAGGTTTATCTGTTGTAACAGCTTCAACGTTATTGATCTCTACATTTACAGTTATTTCAGTTCCATGATTTGAATTATCATTTATAATTGCAATATCATCATTATTAATTTCATCTACATTATTTGAGCTTTCTTTTGGACATACTGGGCTGTTTTTTCCAATTTCATCCTTAATATCTAAAAGCTCTTGAATATCTGCCGTTATATCTACGGTGAGATACTCTTTATTGTTACTTTCGTCTTCTCTAAGAATCGAATCATCGCTTAGCTCAATATCCATTTGAGCAGGACAGATGTTGGACTCATCAGGCCCGTCTATACAATTTTCTGATTCTGAGTAAGTTGAGTCTTCAATACTGATCACATCACTGTTAATTACTTTAGGGGAATTAGGTTCATTGTCTGAATCAGTGAGGTTAATTGGCGAATCAAAATCGGATTCCGAATACAATTTTTTCAAAAGATTAGATTCATCTATGTTAGATGAATCTAATACTGAATCAGCCTCAATATTCGTTTCTTCCATCTCTATTTTTATCTTTTTCTTAATTGGTAAAACATTGCTTTCATTATCATCCTCTTCATCACTTTCAAGTGGTGACTCTTCCGCTTCTTTATCACCGATTACTTCAGGTTCCAAATTAAGCTGATTCTGCCTATCAACATATCTGAAAGTATTGCTCAGTTATAATTTATATTAATATTATACATACTAACTTTATCAGCAGCGCATAATACTAATTTTTAAAACCATAATATACTCTAATATTTTTTTCCAGTAATGTAATCATTAAATATTCGTAAAAATAAAAATTGTTTGTTTACGTGCTACCCTATTTTAATTTTAACAATAATTAAAAATTACCTACATTATGATTAATATACTCACTTGTTGAGAATATATGTTTCATTACGTTTTGCCAGCAATTTATTTTCGTCTAATTTCTTCCTAAGCTCGTCATTATTTTCAGCAGGATCTTCATTAACAGGCAACCTTGACGCAGCTATTCTCCATTCATTTTCTTGTCTTCTTCTCTTTAGTTTTTTCCCACAAAATATGAATAGTTCGCGTGCTATAAACGATACATATCATAAGTAATAGGAAAAGTATTGTATTTTAGAGGCTCAGGGAAAGCTTTAACAATATTTTTTTGTAAATTAAATATGATATATTACTAAATACTAAACAATTAAATTCCTTTGGAATTCTACAAATAATGGTTGATTTCGACAGCCAAAACAGCCAAAAAATTAAAAATTAAAAAAAAACCTGCCCAGGAAAAAATATGTCCTTGGCTCAAATAGTTATAACCCATTACCCAACCCACAAATATGTGTAAAAGCATATACAGTCAGAACCGTTTACGATGACATCGTTTAGAACGACATACCGGTTATATTGACCAGAATCAAAGGTCCCGGCTGAATTCTATTGTATTTGGTACTTAATAACAGGGTCATCGGCTGTTACGACTATCGGTTTACGACCAAATGAGTGACCTTCGATGTCGTTATAACAGATTTTGACTGTAATATATAAATAGAAACAACCGATAAACAATAATATACATGATCCCTAACGACTTCAGCCAGGCAACGATCGTTATACCTTCTTCTAAAATTTCCATTTCACTCCATCCCAACTTATCTTCAGTATTTGCCTCTCTCACGCAACGTAGAACATCATGAAAATCTGGGAATGGTAGTGCTTTACCAATGGGCACTTTTTTATTAATCCATTTCTCAAGTCTTGCTGCTGGTCCTTTTGGCCTGCCAGCCTGAGTTTCCAGCTTAATATATGGCTCAGACGGCATCTTAGTTTGCGTTAATTGACAGAACTTTGCATGAACACGCAGAAATCTCTCTTTGTATCTGTAATTAAAAACTACAACTTAAAATATTTAGGTATTTTGTTAAATATAATAATTTAAGCATATGTTAACCGGAAAGAAAAACAAATCATCAATCTCGTAAGACAAAAAACACAATTGGTACCAAAATTTTGCATTTTATACAAGCTGCCCTAGTCTTTTCAGAGTTTGAACAATTCCTTTTTTTTCTCTATTATTATGATATGCAATATACGTATAGACAATAGACATATATGCTTTTTTAATATCTTTTCAATAAAAAATTAAGATGTAAAATGATACATAAAATTGTAAACCGAATTAAAATCCCAAAGGATTTCAGACATCTTAGACCAAGATACTTTCAATCAAAACTACTTAAAGTAATTTAGTATGAGATAGGCTAAATATCACCCACACCTATAAAATACTTACAAAGAATAAATTTGTAAAAACCATAGTCTATACAAAAATGTAGTTGTATGTATACTCGCTATAGCCACAAGACCAAATATTATGTTTACCATTAATTATTTATTTTAAATTTACATTGAATTTAGTAGAGAACATCATAGGAAAGCACAAAGAGGGTACTGCGATACTTAAAAGGAATTGAAAGTGGAAACTCAATATTATGATTCACATTCTCATGTAAATCATAATATTGAGTTTCAATGCTATCTCTAGCATTGATTGGAGTTTCACACTGGAGTGTCTATAAGCTACACAGGAAAAGTTTTCGGGATTCTGTTTGTCAGGATGTCAAAGAATTAAGGGGGCGTTAAACTTTAAACAGCGGAGGCTGAATTCATTGCCCTTACAGAATCTGAAATGGAAGCGATACCTTTAAAATCCTTGTTCAGCTATCAAAATGGGAACAAGTACTTTACAGTACTGAATGTTAACCATGCAGCATTAAAGTTATCAAAACAATATGGTTAAGTCAAAATCGAAAGATATCGAGTTGAAGGTATTTCATCCGGGATTTAATACAACAGGTTGTGATAGAAGTGAAGTACATGTGTACTAAACATACGGGAGGAGGTATTCTGACAATCCAGCTGCCTGGACTTCAGAATTTAAGAACAAGCATGAAAATGTGCTTGGTTATAACACCACGAAGAGGAGCCTTAATGGGTGATTTGTAAATAAAAAAGAATTGAATAGATATTGCCTTATGATAAAAAAATAATAATGGTTTCAGGGATATTTATTTTATCTAATAAACTTAATTAATTTTGACATACTGTTTGCTTGCTTCTTACTTTCTTCATGTGTCAATCAAACCTGATCAGCAAGATTATTCCTGAAGCTGATTTTGTAACCAAGTAATTAATACACAATTAATATGTGGGAGATCTGGGTGGCCACAATATATCTCCAAAGCGGCTTATGATTTTTCCCGGAAGCAATGCTAATAAGTAGCAACTAAGGTGTAACTAGGTAAGTATATGAGGGAAAATAACAAAATACCTGTCTGTTAGTAAATATATGGAGTCATCTTCCTCATCGAAGTCAATTTCTTGCTCCTCCAACTTTTGAATAGCCCTGTGCAGCTTTGTTAATGTCTTCTCAAGTTTTTTAATATGTCTCTGATGTTTTGTATCACATTCACTTGTATCTATGCCTGGATATTCTGTAAAGAGAACTTACAAATAATAATAAATTTATTACTAGTTTATATCATTAAGGGAATTTGTAATTTTGTTTGTTTGTATTTTTTTGTTTTCTTCTGACAAAAAGAGACTAATTAGAAGTCTTTAGTTAAAACGGTGATGGAGTGATGCTTTTTAATGAATATTAGCTTTAGTCATCTTTTTAAATGCTTAAATAGAAAAAGAGGTTTCATATAAGTTGTTTTTGTTTTTATAATTAAAATTTTGTGTTCTTGTACTTCCTTGTCTAGAAAAGGTAATAAAGATAAAGATTATCTCATATTTAGACTCAAGAATACTAAAATCTACTATGGACAATTCAATATTTCCTAATATCTTTCATTTATTGCATTGAAGTTTTGGGTCCTTGAGTCACTTCCAAACTAATTCTTGTCAGTAGGTTTACATGAGCTAAGTTTTAACACAAATTGAATGATGAAACAAGATCACAATATTTATTTTCTACACACTTCAGCATGGTCCACTTTTCTGGAAAATCATTAAAAAACTTAAATTAAACAAGAAATTGTTTTTACCGGCAGATGTTTCCTTTTGCGATGAAGTTCCTGGCCTAGCCATTTTTCTTTGTATATTTAACTCATTCACAACATCTCTAATGTAAAGGTACATTTTGTTTGGAGCTGCTTCTATAGCTAAAATTTTACCAGATACTAAATCTAAAAACTCTTCAGAGTCTACATATTCTTTGGGACACTGCCTATAATAAGATTTGATTTTTTTTTCAACAATATACTGCATATCATTAGAATTCTCAATACGGAAACAAGTATCTATAAATTTTTGGTATATGGGATTAAATTCACCATCCTCAATGTCGGGTTCTTTTACCTTTTCTTTATCAGATACTTGTGTTTCAATTTCATATTTGTGTTTCTTTTCATTGACAATTTCTATTTTCTTGTTTATACTTGCATTACTCTGGTTTTCTTTTATGTCGTCATCCTTATTGACGTCCTTGAGTTTTTGAAGTTTATTGTTTTCGATCATCTTAGATTGGGTGCCACATGGTTCATTTCTTAATTGGTCAACATCAATAGCATCTACTTCAACTTCTATCATACCCGCAATGTCTTTCACTATTTTAATATTTTCATAGTTCAACATCTTTTTACTTTGTTTTTCTTTTTGTTGGTTTGAGTCATGTTTCATACTTGAGGAGCCTTTAGCAGGGCTATCATCAATTGTTATAGTATCTTCTGTTTGTTTCATTGTAGAAAATTTTACTGGGCTATCATCAATAGTTATTTCTATAAGTTTAATAGGTTCTAAGTTATTCTTTTCTTCCATAGAAATCATATCTACATCATTACTTTCTTTTTCATGCAAATGTGTTTCAGATTCTAAATCTTCAGGTTTTTTATACCACTGTGGTAGTGGTTTTAATAATATAGGTTTATTTTGAATTTCAGCTGGTAGCACTATCTGCTGTACCAGCTTGGCCTTTTGTATAGGTATGCTTAGAGTTTTAGAAGCTGTTGCTTTTTTAACAGTAATGCTAGATGGTAATTTTCTTAATAATTTTGAACCTATTGGATTAGGAGAATCAACATTGGTTTTATTTGGAAAAGATCCAGAAGCATTACTAACTTTTTTGAGTATTGGTTTAAGAAGCGAATTTGCATGCTTAGCATGTAGTGGATTAATACTGATTCTAGGGATTGTAACTGTATTTTTTATCCCAACAGTCGATATAACTTTCTTGGCTTTCACAGGTTTAATAGTTAAGCCTGGAAGTTTAGTGTGAGAAGGAATTCGAACCATAGCATTTGGCGTAACTTTTTTCTGAAAAAACAAAGAGGTTTTAAAGTAAAGGTATACAAATGTTTGGTCTAATTTGGATGGATAGAAATAGACTTCAAAACGTTTTATAAACCTTTTTCGGCACCGGTTCCATTTCATCATCCGACGAGCCCAACTCAATTATATCGGTAGACATTGTTGCATTGATATATATTAATAAATTAATCAAATTCTTCTCATCTCAAGATTCTACCAACGCATTACAATGCTTGACATTAAATATTTGTTAGATAAAAAACATAACGAGTTACAAGAAAACAATGACAATTTCAATACACCAACGAACGATTTTTTTTTTTTTAATTTTAGTAAACCAAAGAACGAGTTAGACTGTAGAGTGTAGAGTGTAGAGTGTACTAGTGTAGACATATAATTTATATCATAGAGTACATTATTATATAGTATATACATATAGTGCGTTTTCCAATTACAGCACTAGAGAGTAGAGCGCATTATGCGGCATAATGCTAAACGTTGAATGTTCCAACTACAGCAACGCTTCGCACAATTGAGCACTCTCAAAACTTATGCTCTCGCGTGCTTCTCGCAATCAAAATCAATACCAACACAGTGACAGAAAATTTACCAGTGTTTTTCTTTAAGTTGGCATTTATCGAAATTTTCGTTAGTGAATATTATTTAATGTTGAAAAAGAAAAGCGCGGGAAACGTTGGTCGTGGCGGGAGTGTTTTTTCTTGTGAAATTTTTAAATTTAATTTAACTTGTATAAAAGATCAGTTTGTATATATTTGTATGTAGTAGTTTAATTTAATAGTTTTGTTTATTCATTTGTGTATATATTCTACAGTATCTGGTAAGTTTGTATACTTTTTCCTCAAGGCCTGGAGTCAGGCGAAAAAATGGACGAGCCCCCGGACACCGGGGGCTCGCCCCCCGAGGTAGCTTGTAATATTATAATAGAAAATAGATTTTCTAAACTGGACGAGTCCAGTGTAGATACAGATGTGGATCAACGGAATGACCGAAAAAGAATGCGAGTAGGTAAAATTTGCAAACACTGCAACAAAAGGAAAAAAAGATTCGATCCGACGCGTCGGAACAAACAAAAGGACACTGATTGCTCGTGCCAAATACCGGAAATTGAAATTCCCTCAATAAGTACTGGGCTTAAGAACGCTAATGCTCTAGATAGTTTTCAGAACAAAGTAGACCGTGTAGATACTGCAACTGTTAATACCCAACAGCACCCATCACCTCCATCAGACGTTTCTCAGTTCATAAAAAATCCTACAGGCCGAACGTCTTATGAGGCCTATGACATAGGGCCATTCGTAGTTCATGCGCAAAAAGTTTCTTCAGATACGGACATCCCCTCCCTTCACCCCGTTCAATTTGGTTATTTCCTCAAGAAAAATTCTTTTAAAAACATAATTAATGGTAGCATCAAAAGGATAGGCAGAAACAGAATTTCCCTATCATTCTCTGACCACAAATGTGCAAACCAATTTATTAATAACCCTTGCCTGGCAAGAAATAATTACAAAGCTTTTATTCCCTCATTTAATGTGACCCGAATGGGCCTGGTGCGAGGCGTTCCCGCGGAATGGTCTCCCGAAGAGATATTAGACAACATCTCTCTGCCTGTAGGCAGCGGAGGAATTATAAAAATTAGACGACTTAATTATAAAGTACGTAACAGCAGCCCTCCTGAGTGGAAGCCATCACAGACTATTGTAATAACTTTCGATGGTCAAACCCTTCCTAAACATGTATTTGTCTGCTACAATGCCCTGCCCGTGGAACTTTACGCATACCCCACTATTCAGTGCTATTCTTGTTGCCGATTTGGTCATACTAAGTCTAATTGTAACTCTCGGCCCCGCTGTTACAAGTGTGGCCAAGGCCATACAGGGGACACATGCAACATACAAGATGATGCCGCGACTTGCTGCCTATGTTCTGGTCTACACTTTGCTACAAACAGAAAGTGTCCAGAATATGAACGGCAGACTAAAATTAAATTGTATATGGCTCTGAGATGTGTATCTTATGCAGAAGCAAATAAAGTGTATGATCCAGTTTCTAAATCTTTTGCTGATATAGTTAAGTTTTCAAACATCCAGAATACTCCTAATTCTCCTGTCCCACATGTATCGCCTTCCTCTCCCTCGATTCCGTCGTATAGTAGATCTTATAAGAAAACAATATTTGCTAAACCAACATCCCCCAAACTAAAACGACTGGGGTATAACAAAACAGAACACTTCAATTTGATAAAGGACTACGACGCTCCAGCTCCTTCTAACGGGGTCGCTTTAATAAACAGTAACGTTAACAATAATGACATAATCTCTGATTTAATCCAACTTTTGACTGAAATTAAATCTAATTCTAACTCTGACAACAACGTAACCGAACAACGCCGCCAAATGATTGCTTCCTTAACTCAATTAAAATCCTCTTATGCGCCACGAACGCGAACAAATAATCCAGTGGAATTGCAGAAGCGCTATCTGCAATAAAAATTATTTAATCCATTTGCATAATAAATTTGAACCATTTGTCTCAACTCTGTCGGAAACATGGCTTCGCCCGGAATTGACTTTTCGAATTCCAGGTTATGTTATTCTCCGACAGGACAGACCTGACGGCTATGGCGGTGTTGCCATAGTCATTAAAAATAATCTCCCCTATTCCTTATTTCCACTTCCCTCATTCGGAGATGACTTATCAGTCATTGCTGCTATTGTAAATAAAATTTGTATAGTGTCTATTTATTTTTCTCGTCCTAATGTAAATATTTTTTCTCATCTTAATCAACTGTTTTCCATCCTTCCAAGGCCATTCTTAGTCCTAGGTGATTTTAATTGCCAACATCAATCCTGGGGAAGCACTTCTTCCAACTATTATGGAGATCAATTATTAGATATTATAGATTCTCATTGTATCTGTATTTTAAACACTGGGCTGCCAACCCGTGTTACTGGTCCAAGTGAAGGTGCAAGTGCGCCTGATCTATCTTTATGTTCACCTGATTTAGCTTCAACTTTGGACTGGCACCCTCTTGCATCTTCGTATGGTAGTGACCACTTTCCACTTGTAATTACTTTTCCTTCACACAAACCTACCAAAACCACTCGCTCTCCTCGTTTTAAATACAGATTAAACAACGCTGATTGGGAATTATTCAACCAACGAGTAGAGCAGAAAACTAGTATTTATTCTCAAGAAGGTGATCAGATCTCTGCCGAAATTCTTTCTCAGGTTTTGATTGAAGCTGCCGATGAATCTTTTTGCACTAAAACTAAGTTCCGATCGCAAATTCCTTCGCCTCCCTGGTGGGATCATGAATGTACAGCTGCAATAAAAACAAGAAAACAGGCTGAAAAAAATTACTGTGAGGAGATGTCAGAAGAAAATTTCGAGTTATATTTAGAATCTGCCCGTAGTGCTAAAAAATTGTTTAAGAAAAAGAGATATGATGGTTGGCAATCATTTTGTGCCTCCATTAGCCCAGACGTCAGCCCGTCAGAGGTCTGGCGTAATATTCGTAGATTTAGATCTGCATATAATAATTCTCCCTCTTCTAAATTACCGCTAACCCTAGCTGATCAGTTCATGGATCATCTTGCACCCCCTTCTGTACCGGAACAGGCATTTCCTCCATTATCTATTCCTGCTTACATTTCCGATGACCAAACTGGATTAAACGCTCCATTCTCTTTGATCGAACTTAAAGGTGTACTCAATAACGTAAAAGATTCTACTCCAGGAGAAGATGGGATTCCATATTCTTTTTTGAAAAACCTTTCGGACCGTGTGCTGATGCTGTACTTAAATATTATAAATTCTATTATGATTTCTGGGTGCATTCCCAAGTCTTGGATCACTCAATCTATTATCCCTATTTTAAAAGACAATAAACCAGCCGATGATCCTTCTTCTTACAGACCTATTGTCCTTTCTTCTGTTTTAATGAAAACAGCAGAACACCTAGTTAAAATCCGTTTGGAATGGTTTTTAGAGAGTAAAAATTTATTAGCAACGTCACAATTCGGTTTTAGGAAAAGTAGAAGCACAATGGATAGCTTAGGTATATTCACTACGGACATAAGATTAGCTTTTTCAAACAACGAGTCGATAGTAGCTACTTTCTTAGATATAAGCTCAGCTTATGACAATGTTCTTATATCGGTTCTTAGGGGAAAATTGCTTTACTTAAATGTACCACCGATTCTGTCAAACTTTATTATCAATATGCTCAGAGAAAGATACATAAATTTATTTATCGAAGATGTCAAACTATCGCGGACTGTGTGGAAAGGATTACCACAGGGTTCTGTGCTCAGTCCTTTGCTCTACAACATCTACACATATGATTTAGAAACATCATTGCAGGCATCAGCAAACGTATTACAATATGCAGACGATCTTCTTATATACAAATCGGGAAAATCGATTGAAAATAATTGCCAAGCTCTAACATCTTCCCTTTCATTTTTAAAATCATGGCTTAATTCGAATGGTTTAGACTTATCTGTATCCAAGAGTAGGGTTGTGTTGTTTTCCAGAATGCGTAGGCCTCCCCCGGTCCATGTAAAGTTCAATAGTGTTTTGATTCCCTCGACTAATGACGTCAAATTCTTAGGAGTAATTCTAGATTCCAAGCTTACCGGTGTACCCCATTGTGAATATGTAACTACAAGATGTGAACGTAATTTGAATATTCTTAGATGCTTATCGGGCATCTGGTGGGGAGCGCATTCACACTCCTTAAAACTGATTAACAACGCCATAATCAGAAGTGTAATGGATTACGGTACTTTTCTGTTGGAACCAGGAAATATTTCTGGTTTTAAAAAAATGGATAGTATTCAGGCTAAAGCAATGAGAATAGTCCTAGGAGCTATGAAGTCAAGTCCAATCAACTGTATGAGAGTCGAGTGTGTAGAGCCTCCATTAAGCTTACGACGGCAATTTCTGTCTGATAAATTCCTATTTCGTTGTATCCAATTCAGTAACCATATCCTAACACCTAAACTGACTTGCCTGGCATCTTTAATCCCCAATTGTAGTTATTGGAAAAACAAACGCCCACCATGTTTGGTTGAAAGTTACAGAAGATTTACTTATTTTGAGGCTCCTACTCACCAAGCGACTTCTAATCCATTGTTCAAATATAGTTATGATTCCCTTGTAATCTCTCCTGATATACATACTAGCACAGGTCTTGTGAAAATTGAGCAAAACCAAAAGTTAACATTTAACTATATTGTTGACACCAAGTGGCCACAATGGCATCGAATATTTACAGATGCATCTAAGCATTCCAAAGATAGCTGTGTAGGTGTTGGTGTACTGCACTCTAATTACAATATTGTTCAAAAAACTAAACTCCCTCCTGAATCCTCCGTGTTCACTGGCGAATGTATTGGCCTTGTTAAAGCCATAGAATACATCCTTCTACTAAAACTTCAAAAAACTGTAATTTTTACAGATTCACTAAGTTCTTTGAATGCCTTAGCCCGGTTCCCATTTGGATCACATTATCAATTCCCTGTCATTTCCGAAATTAGAAACCTGCTATTAAAATGTATAAAAGAAAACTATTCCGTATCGTTTGCATGGGTTCCTGGTCACTGTGGAATATCTGGAAACGAGAAAGCCGATCGTTTAGCCAATGAGGCGGTGGAGAGTGGAGATGTAGACATTTTTAGAAACTATGCGCATGACTTGATGTCTCTTTCAGGGATTTATCTCAGGAATTCCTGGACTGAATCCTGGTCTCAAGATAGTTCAAAAGGTCGCCATTATCGTACTATTCAACCTTCTATACCCAGTAAGCCCTGGTTTTGGAGACTGAGATTCGGTAAAAAAGTTACAACAGTACTGTCTCGTATGCGACTGGGACACGTCTGCACCCCAGCTCATCTTACTAAGTTAAATATTAATGAGAGCCCTACGTGCGATTGCGGATATGATATAGGTGATTTAAATCACATCATATTTGTTTGTCCTCGACGCGACCGGTCGGCTCTTCTCGAAGGTCTCATTTCCCTTCCAATCCCTTTCCCTTCATCCATATCATGTTTACTTTCAACATTGGACCCATATGTATACAAACTTTTAGCAGCTTTTATCTTAAGTAATAATATAAAAATTTAGACAATATGAACGTAAATATATGTAAATATGTTTTCTTACACTCCTTTTTTATGTAGATTTATAAGAATTGATCTTTTATTTTATAGATTCATTATTTTCTATTCCTAAATTCCTTTCCAGACGATAATTTTATGTTTTTACCCGTTTTTGACCCTGGGCCACAATGCACAAACCGTGCGGGCCAATATTAAAAAAAAAAAAAAAATGTTGAAAAATTTGTAAGGCTTTCGTTTCGTCGTAGATTTTGATAATAATTAAAGTTATTTCAAACTGCTAAAAAAAATAAATATAAGTATGGATGAAGGATGAATATTATATATATATAATAGATGAATATTTATAATAGTTACTTTTTTTATATTCCACATTTAAAATATGAATACAATTTTATTTTAAAATTCGGATCTGTAAACAAATTTAATTTACAGGATTATACTTTTGTAAACATTGCAATGGTTTTGAAAAAGTATATAATTTTTTTAGAAATCATTTAAAAAATTACTCAAAACGTAAATGATGTAAACTTCTTACATGAAACTATATATTTTACTGTTAATTTAGCTTGTTAAAACCTTATATTCTTTAAAGGTTTTCTCTTATTTCAGTAAAAAAAATGTTAATTAAATAATTTGATTATTAAAATAAGCGTAAAACGTTTTCAACCAATTATTATTGTTAACCACATTATTTATAACCACATTATTGAGGTTGCTAACTCTGCTGATCCATTTGAATTGTAGTCCATTGTAGTGCACTAGCGCTACCTAGAGGTAGTTGTGCTAACTATTATACTACTGATTACCAAAACGTGTGTATAATGTATATGTCGCAGCCTAATTAGCCGTTTAATTAACAGCCTAGCTTTTTAAGTAAACGGCGCCGTTTAACTAGCGGCCTGAAATATATTCGTAGCGTTTGTTACAACATTTAATAAACTGGCTGGCTAATGCTTAGGCCATTCGGACGATAGAGTTATTATTTGGCAGAAATTAAAAAGATGAAACATATGGTATATAAAATATTTATTTTAGAATTAAATTGCTTAAGTCAAATTCAGGGTTGGATTTAGTATTACTTTCGGGGGACTTTAATTCGAACACCTCCAAGTGATTTTTGCTGCCGGAGTTGCGTCTAAGTATTCAAAAAAAATATTTAAAAATTTGTGTAATGTATTGAAATTCATACATAAACCGTACATTTTCTGCTTTTCTATTGGTTATTAGAGATGTGACATTCTGCATAACAAATCGATTTTTAATGAATGGATTGTCTTTTTTAGCATGAAATTGGTTAATAAAACTATTTTTAATAATGCCAAAGAAGTATAACTTCTTACACGCCTACATAAGTACAGGCACCCTTTTTTTTTAAAGAAATATCGATTATTTATTAATCGACTTTTCTTGCTAAAAAAATCGATTAATAAAAAATAGTTTTTTTATGCAGAATGTCACATCCCTAGACTCGAACCGAGACCGGAGCGAGATCGGACCGCGAGAGCAACATAGTGTTTCGAGCCTTACGAGTAGTACAAATTATATTATTGTTAAAATTTAACACAACAAGACCCGACACAATCTCGATTTAGTAAAGGCAAGCGGGTCTGTAACTCTGTAGAACTATGTTCCACAGCCGCAATTAATACAAAAGCTGAGACTAGACTCTAGAGTATCTAATCTAGGCTGTTCACAGTTTGTTATTGTCAAGTTGTCAACAAATAGCTGTCAATTGTCATATCTATTATATGGGAGTTATTGTGATTTTTCCACTGAAATCTGAATTAAAAATATAATAATTAATATTTTCGTGTATTTATTTCGCATTAAAGACAATGATTAAACTGTTCTCACTAAAACAACAAAAAAAGGATGAAGAAGGCTCTGCACGAGCAGGTGGATCACAGAAAAAAGCGTCAGCAGCACAGTTGCGAATCACAAAAGGTATATTCTTATAAATTTACTGTTATTTTACTTAAAATCCCAAATATAATTTACATTTGTTTATAAATTTTTGAAAGTTATTCTTTGTTACAACGCTTTTTCTAATTACAGATTTAAATGAATTAAATTTACCCAAGACATGTAGCACAGAGTTCCCTGATCCAGATGATTTACTTAATTTTAAATTAATAATTTGTCCCGATGAGGGCTTTTATAGAGGAGGAAGATTTGTATTTAGTTTTAAGGTAAGACTGATGCAACGTAACAATGCATAATTTATGTGATACATTTAAAATGTAATATTTACTTATTTTATCATAACACATTTATGTCATTCGTCAACAATAAATATGGCTAATAATCTTCATATATTTATTCTGAATCAATTCCAAAGTTCAGGATATTTTTTAAATTCTTTATTTAAGACAGTTTTAAACATAATTTATACACATTTAAATTACATGTCCGTCTTAATTCTTTTTTTTTCCTTATAGGTAGGACCAAATTATCCCCATGAACCGCCCAAAGTCAAATGTGAAACTTCAGTATATCACCCTAACATAGATCTAGAGGGCAATGTTTGCTTAAATATACTCAGAGAAGACTGGAAACCAGTACTAACTGTTAATTCTATAGTCTATGGATTACAGTATTTATTTTTGGTAAGTACATATTTATAATAATACATTATTTTGCCAGATTAAATGCGTCAAATAAAAATTCTACAATAATTTTGTTGCGTACGAACATAGGTCATAATATTTACCTAAAATATTTGATAAATTAAGAGTAATAACAAGATTTAAAAGAATTTCATCAAAAAACATAAGTGTCATTGTGCCTTTATTCAAAGTTAACATATCTGCATATTTCTGTAATGCTGATTTTACATTGTTAGAGAAAATAAAGTATAAGTTAATTTTGTCATGAGTGAAGAGGCATAGGTATAATGTTATACAATCAAGAAAAACTGTTTTTGTGATGAATTATCTATCATAGAATTAGAGTTGAACAGGTAGAAGGTTTTTAAGACTAGAGTAAAATATATAACTTAGTCACCTTGGCAACACACCCACTAAAACTGCCCTTTTTGGTGATCCCATAGGCTTGTTTGCCCCCTATGCTTTATAAGTAAAGGACATGTTTAATTTATTCTATTTTAGCATATTACTATTATTAGCCTAATTTTCTCCAAATAAACTAATAATTTTACTCTTAGATTATTAAGAATATGAAAGTCTACCTATTTTATGTAGAAATAATTAGTGTTAACATTTACAATATTTTCATAGGAACCAAATCCAGAAGACCCATTAAATAAGGAAGCGGCAGACGAGCTTCAGAGCAACCGAAGACTGTTTGAGCAGCATGTGCAAAGAGCTATGCGTGGTGGTTATGTAGGGACCTCCTACTTTGAACGGTGCCTCAAGTGAACACAACTCAGCTGTAAATTATATTAACACTATACAAATAAATA
This sequence comes from Pieris napi, assembly GCF_905475465.1. NCBI lineage: Eukaryota > Metazoa > Arthropoda > Insecta > Lepidoptera > Pieridae > Pieris > Pieris napi. The sequence goes on from NC_062247.1 coordinate 7,686,091, forward strand.
AATCTCACAATTCTCTATCTTTATAACCATAGTCCTATTGATACTAAGTGGTTTATATTTTTAAATAATACCACTCCTACTGCACATTTTAATTCATAGGTCGCATTTAGAATACTCAGAGAATATAAGAAAATGGGGACAGTGAGTAACAGCAGCGTGGGAAATACGATACAAACACGTTTGTCGTCCATATTATACATATAGAGTGGCATGAAGTGAGCAATGAGTGAGTGAGCGGCGAGCGGTGTGACTCAGTTAGTCAGTTGGGGTTCAACCCGTATCGCGTACACACTACACGCTCGTGGCGAGTCAGTACCATTTCGATCGTTGAGCAGTTCTCACGTTGCCACGCTACACTTTCTAAAGTCTTGTATTGGGCGGAGTGATTTCGACACGCTATACGGTTACGAAAGTTTGCGCGATGATATACAAGTGAGAGCTAACGGCCGGAGGGTAACGCTCATCGCGCACGGTGAGCTAGTTTAGACCAAAAGACATTCGAAACTCGCAAGGGACGGGGGGGCGCGACGCCGTCAGACACGCGGGTGCAACATCCTTACACATTTATTGTGAGAGAACTATAGAAACCAATTTTTAATGTGTCAAGTCAGTATAGCTCATTGCTGCTACGTCAGATCGCTTAACGCCTCAAGTAGGAACTACAAGGTTATGCAAATGAGTTCTGAACGCTTCTATACCAGGGGTAATCAAAAGACCATTCACAACTTTAATAAACTTTAACGTACGGTTTCGTATAGCCTAGTGTCATAGCCTATCCTTCTGTTATCGTTTTGTCACGATCGCTAATTGCTAATTACCGAGGAGTGTGATAAGGCGCTTGTGTTAAGTGTTCGGCGAGCGACAAGCGGCAATTATGGCGAGCCCTCAGGAGGAGACCCTGCTTGCGCGCTGCGAAATTCCCATTATTGACTTAGCACACATAGGTAAGCATACTTTTCTATACTCCAAAATTTTACCATAAGTTTATTAAAGTTCTGACCTAACTGAAAAAAGCTGTTACCTGCCATTCAAAAGTTCCATCTCTACAAAGGCCTATACCTGCGCATATCCCCAATTATAATCGAACTCGGATGCACCCGACAGCTGTGCAATGCTTTCGATGGGATATTTGAAACTCGATATTAGGTAGATAAATTTTAAACTCGATCAAGTTCAAAGACCTTAGCGGGTCAGGTTTCGCCGTTGAACCACCTATTTTCCCCTTAAAATAACAGTTTACTAATGCAGTATGAAATCATTCGATTTCTTAGTAATGCAGTGAATGAAGCACTGTAAGTCAGACTAATCCAACTGCAGTAAATCTTATCTTCGCTGCTCAAGCAAAGAAATGGGACACGGATTAAACATGCTTTGTGCAAATTTGGCTCGTTATGAAAACGAATATAGATAAATAAACAGTTCAACAGCAAGATTGCATATTTGATAGTCTTATATTAATATTATGCAACTCCCGAAGTAAGTATCTAGTAGGCAAAGTACGCAATAGAGGTTTAGGAAACTGATGATTTTGCACTGTTATAACATAGTTGGAAGTTTGAGAATGAACATTTTATTTTATTTATTTAATTTCAACATTTATTAATAACTAGGTGCCCCTGTTTCGCACGGCTGGAAGCTTATATTTTAAAATATTTCGTTAATAAATACAGCCTAGCCTACTCACAGATAATGTAGTATTCTAATTATTAATGATTTTTTTTAAATCGGTATTCGGTTACGTAGTTTTTTAGTTTATTCGGTCGAAACATACAAATCATTCCTCTTTAGAATATTAGTATAGATAAATCAAAAGAATACTTTGTTTTGAATAATACTTCGAATATTGAATTTGTTATTTAAAATAATCAATCAATGATAAAAGTCAACTGATAAAAAATTCACGAACAAATGACTACCTTGATATCGTATTATATTATATAAAATGAATAATATGAGCCATGTACGTATATTTATAAAGAAACCTTACGCGAGGGCAACGGCCGTTTGAACCCTATGTGGGGCTAAGGAGTCCCTTTTTTCTCTTACACGCAATGCCGCTCTAAGTAATACAAGTTCCATAATTGCAAACAATGAAATACTCGACTTCGTCGATACTTGAATATAAATAGGAGGTTGTTGCTAAAATCGATTCTTAATTGTGTATTTCTGATATTTGGTTACCTTAATGGTGCCTTTTTTTCCTACTCTACCTTTCTTGTCCACATGTTCTTAGAAATTATTATTATTTATAAATATTCGAATTGTTGTTTAAGACTCTTGGCGTGCTAATAAACTCGTTAATATATTTATTATAATATCTCGGATATTCGAACTCAGGACTAGGGACGAACTCATTGAATCAAATACGAATGTGAATATTATCTGTATTTCTCGGAACCTAATCAGTCGTTGATGTATTGTAAAACCTTGGTTTGTGTTATTTGAATTTGCCCCTGCAAAAGAACGCTAAAGGTCAGTTACTGCCAAATTAAAAGGTCATATTTGTATGTAAAAACTCTAATTGTTCAATTATATGCATACATTTTAAAATATCATACATATAGAGATTATTTTTGCCAAAAAAACAAAGTGACCGACATATATGGAAATCGTCATATTTAGTTTAAAAATTCGTATCATTCTTTTAGTATTATTATTATCACAATTGTTATATAATAAACAAAAAGTATAACTAATGTCGAAACCTATTAAATATTAAAAATTAACTTTTGGTCTTAAATAATACGATTTTAATTAATTTACTTATTACCCTAGACAAAACCCCGTTTAAATTAGGACCTTATTCTAATCGTACAAGGCTTCTTTTTCTACGGACCGGGTTTATTATAGACGCTATTATAGTTTTTGTCTACCCCACGAATTATTATCACCGGCTACATAGTTTCATTGAATATAGTTAAACCCTCAAGTATATTTTATAAATTACTACGTGGGTATGTCTTAACCGTTAATATTAGTGAAGTCGCAATACACCCATATTATTAAACCAACGATGACAGTATAGCGGACAACGTATATAAATAATTCTTACAATAAATTTAGAATTGAATATAACTTTTTTATTTCACAATTTCTGCTTACGTCTGGCAAATGACGAAGGTCGCATGCTAAATACGTAGGCCTATGATAAGATACAAGATAGGTAGTCAACCTCATGGCGATAACTATCGAAATATAAACCAGTTCAAAGATCGTTATATTAGGTAGGTAGGTTCTAATTGGATTGCATTTTCAAATTTTTTGAGATTTTTTTCTGGACGGATTGGACTCGTAAAAAATAGTCAATTCCCGTAAATTGATTAATATAATCGTTTAAGTCATTACCGACATAAGTTTTCAGTCTTTCAGTTGAAGTAAAAATAATAATAAATGAGAACAAATAAATTTTGGGTTTCATTTTTACGTCCAATATTTCAAAGAAACATTTCTTTCGGCACTCCAGTCTTCACCCTATGCTTAGAAAATAAGTGTTATATTACAATATTTCCATAACACTCGACGATGATATGACATATTAGAATTGATTGACATTAAACATTTATTCATATAATATATTAATAATCTATTCTAGTATACAAGGAAAACGTTTCCGGTCAACCGTTAATATTAAGTAGGTCACTAATAAATTTGCCCGTTAAATTGTATGACGAAATAATCCGTTACCTGTACAGATGTCACTGGAAAACGATGTTAACTGGTCAGTCATGAACTTATGACGAAAGTACTAAAAGCGATATCGAATTTAGGTATAAAAAGAAATCGACGACCAAGTGTTCTTTCAAGGCCTTTTTCAAACAGTACCCTTAAGAACATGTAGGACGTAGGTACCTACTGATTTGTATTTCTTTTTCCTTTGTCCGCTTTTATAGTCAAGGTGAAAATACAATAAGGTTTTCTTTTTATACAAGGACACGGCCATTCCAGGCTCTTTGTTAATCAAAGATTTCAGTTGGCTCTATATCGGGTAGTTCCAACGTGGCCGTGTGGACTTCTGAGTCTACTCGATCGCCATTCCACCGCGGAGTCCGTGGGTGGGATATATATGTTTTGAATTGCTTAAAAATATAAATAAATAAAAAACCTCGGCGATTTGAGAGTGTCAGAGAGATTATTGCCAGTTCTTCTCGTCCGTTCTACGCCCTTGATTTGAGAACTGGCAGTAGTAAATTTAGAACCGTTAATTTTTTTTACTGACGTTCATATGTGTACATAAAGTTATCTGTATAAATAAATGATATTTTTATTTGTGGCAGGAGTGAACTTACCTACTCCTTAACTCCTCTTTCGGTTGTGAGGCGTAATGTTTGTGCTGCTAAGATATAGTGTCGTCGTTCATCATTAGAATCATGTTAATGCTAAATTTAATCTTGGTTTAACCAAAAAGTAATTATTCTGCTTATTTCAACTTCCAAGGTCTATATAATTTTGCGATGCGAATAATGTTCTTACAGAAATCAAGTTTCCGTCTACGACAATTGTAAGACATCAAATATTTGCTCACTACCAAATAAAAGAATGCCATTGTTTGTGTCGCCATTGTGTTCGAACACGCCAATGATAATGTAAACCATTGTATCGAATACCATATGTGTAAAACGTGTTAATGCCGACGTCAAAGAAGCCATACCAAATCGGAATACAAAAATTAATAAACGATTACATTACGTTATTTCGTGCTAAAACATAAAAAATAAATTAACAATTATATAAAACCACCATTTAGTACCTAAAACAGTTCTTATTTTGAATATAATACAATCTTAATGATCCCCTAGAGGTCTAAAGTTGGGTCATAGACTCATTGTTCAAAGAAGGAAGCTCAAATATTATCTTTAAAGAAAAAAAGAAAGATGTCAGGAATTTTCGATTCTTGGAGGAATTGAAAAACCGAATATTCTGGTGGATGGTAACGCAACTTAGATTTGTGCAACGCAAACTCCGTGGTTAGGTTTTTTATGCTAAGACTTCCTTCTAGCTGCTGCTTAATTGCGCAGAATTGCTTTTAATTTGTTGAAAAATTACAGTACAATATGAATTAATAACTTTGATATGGTCGATGAATTCGTTGCATGAAACGATACACGTCATAAATTGTAATCAGTTATAGCGATCGTTTCTCGGATAGCATGTTGATGGATGTATAGCAAGAACAATCCAGTCTTTTGTTGTGATTTTGATAAGAAAACAATACCTTTACTTATTATTACTTATGCTTCCATGATTCACTAGTACAACCATTTTAAATTATTATAAGTGACCAACGGCCACAACCAAACGGCCCGGTTTATGGGTGTCTATGGGCGGCGGTCAGCACTTAACGTCAAATGAATCTTCTCAAATTATTATTGAAACTTCTTTTAGCTGTGGCAGCGTCTGCTCTTGCGCATGCGCGGTAGTGTTTGATGTTTTGGCGCTTAAGTTTGCGCTTTTCATAAGGGAAAAATGTCGTATTTTAGTGAATGTGAAGAAAAGTTCGGGAAATATTTCGGATTAGGGGTCAGACACGCGAAACCGCGTCGACACAAACGAAGAGTAACTAGGTATTTAAATACTCTTATGATACTATATTTAAAATCTTAGTAGAGGTTTTTATCAAACAGTCGTTTTTAATACAGTTGATAATGCAATAGTTTCATAAATTACAATAAACATTGTAACTGCTTCAAACTGGTAAACACATAAAAATATCCACGCTAATTAATTTGAAATTGGTGGAAAATTTGGCGATGCATTGATGGGGTTTCTCTTATCAGAGGCACTAGAGTGTGTTTCTATATTGAAGATAAAGACTACGCGTTCTTACTTTTATACAAATACATATAACAATAAGCAAAAATTACTAGTATTTTAATTTAATGTTATTATATGTATGTATGTAGTATGTTTACCAAAAATTTTCATAATTTTAGATAAGATAGCTTGTAACATATACCGTAGTTATATAGTATTATGTATAATGTGGTTAACTTCAATACAACACTGTCACTTTACATTCTTTATGATTTCTTGGAAAACATCTTATAATGTACTTATTAGTTATTATATTACATAGCTAGGCTGTCTGTGTTTTATGTTATTTTCTTTGATAAAATTATGGTAAATGTCAGTAAACATATCAATTACTAAGATCAAACTAGATTCATTTCAATACTCTTTATCGTTGAAACCTACACTTTCTAAAACAGTAATACAAACTTTGGCAAAGCTTATTTCTTTGTTAAATGAATACTATGAATTTTTTTTTAAGATATCAAATAGATTGACAGTCACTGAAACTATTTTTATTACCTCTCTAATTAAAGTATATAAATAAATGTAGATCTAACGAAGGTCAGGAACATTTTTTGTTACAATCGAAAATATCTCAACGGATTTGATACAAAAATAACTTCAATTGGCAAGAACGTAATTTAAACAAACTCTATTGTGCAGTTTTTTTAATACCAGAGACAAAATTATGACATTCACTTTGTTTCTCTTTGTCGCCACTTGTCAATTATCTAGAGACTGTTGAAGCTATGGTTTTTACAAATAGACAATTTATTTTAAATTTCGAACTTGGAAATTATGCCAATTTTATTTAATATTTAAATATTGATAATAACTGACTTTATAGGAGTGACTCAAAATGAACGAGCTTATCGTATGTGTCCTTGATAGATTTTTATATCTTTTTAAATGTTACAAAGTACATATTTCTATAACGCCAAATTCATTGTACATTAATTTATTGAAATGTAACATTTCAGTTGATATCACAAATATTTTGATAAAAGTTCTTATCTAAAAAATAATTGTACCTCTGTCTTAATTGATAACTTATATGTATTTTAATTAAATACTAATAATTAATTTCATAGTTGCTTTAAATTTTATTACACGAAGCATTTGATCAGACAAACTGTAGATTATAACGTAGCAAATATAGTTGGTTAGTAGTATAATTTAATAATACAAAAAATTCGGTTATACATATTTTGTAATGAAACCCATTTTTTTATAAGTACCTACTAGGTATTTTCGTAGTTTTATGGGGAAACATTAGCACTCACAAAATTCACATTGTTTTGATTAATGTGTAAAACACAACACCTTAATGGAAACAAAATTTAATCCAATTAATTAAAACATATTTGAAAACTGTGATGTTCGATTAATTTAATTCGATTTTATAAAATTATTTTTTAAAACCAGGCTTTTGTCTGTATCACATTCGGTGGCAGGATTAGATGCAGGTGGTCCTCTCTCAATCATGTCTGGGATCAAAATTCAAAATCATTTATTCATATAGGTAACACAATGTACACTTATGAACGTCAAAAAAAAATTTAGGAAATGCTTCTAATTTTACATTAACTGCCAGTTCTCAAATCAAGGGCGTAGAACGGAAGAGAAGAACTGGCAATAAACTTTCCGCCACACTTTTTATTCGCGAAGTTTTTTTGTTTTACACAACTTTTGTAAGGAGCTGCAACCATAACACCATGTTTCATATGACATCTTAAGTAATTAATAATTATAAAATCAAAACAAAGATTTGTCCTCTATCAGCAGGAGGCATGGTGAAATAGGAGCACGCACTCACATTCTCGTGGTAACAACGTGGTATGTGACAAACTCACTTTTCTACAGGCAATTTGGACATAAGCTTTATCAAGTGACCATTTTCATTTCATTCGTTTGACGTTAGTGGGTAAACTGTCGTAAAGTGATTTTGTCTCAAACTCCTGGCTAATCCCGTTTACGTTTGCTTCAGAAATAAGAGTAAATGTTTTTTGACGTGACAACGTCTTATAATTCGATGGAGCCGGCTGCACGCTCGAAAAAACAACGCATGCGGTGTTACATCGCTCTGAGGCGTTCCATTTAAGGCTTGAAGTGCAAGCGAGAGCGCGGAACGAGCGACAAAGAGGCACAATCGGCCTCAGCGTTCAGCAGCGTTCGTTCGTTAAAAAATTGACATAATTGTATTTATGCGTACAAATAAATGTAGCTTGATCAATTCAATTGTGATTTCCATTTACCTCCTTCTCTATATCCATACAAAATATCTATCAAACAAATAAAATTAAAATTTTCTTTTGAAAAATGAAACCATTCCATCAGTATTTTCTTATGACGTCACGTTCAACTATAGTCAGTAAACCGATTTTTTTAAATGTACATAATCTTCAATTTTGCTACCCTACATTTATCATACCTTCAAATGTACGGGTATTATTGATAAACAAATTTGAAGTCGTTTACTGAACGTTGTTGATAGAATTCTTATAGCACGTGCACGTTAAACGGTTAAGTAAACAAACTTGCATTATGCCGCTGTTTCTTTTTTAGCGTATAAGCAAAACATTAAAGTTTTATTGAAAGATATTAATAAGTGTATGCTATAAAGTTTTTTTTGTACCTGTTTCGTTATTAATTACTTAGAGCAAGTAGTTGATCAGCCTTCTCTTCATGGATAAATTTTTGTTACGCCGCGACTCTTGGAACTTTAAATGAACTTTGTCCATACAATTAAGAAAAGTTAAGAAGTGAATGTGTCAAGAATAATATTTATTGAATATCGTTAAAAATCGTGTTCCATAGAAATAAGACCGATCATTTTTATAATATCGTTTGGTTCAATAATTAAAATCGTATTGAACTCTCCATGAAATCCAAATCTTATCGCTTAGAATTTTCGCAAACTCAATAAAATTGTATATTAAGTTGGTTTTTAAATATATATTTTATAAATGTTAAATCTTAATTATGTACCTAACAATTTGCTTAAGTTATGTGATCAAAGTTCATACTAGTACGAGTTTTATTTTTAGCTTAACGTTTTTAAGAGCTCATCATAAACATCTAGATACGATTTGCGCATTGGCGATGAGAACTTGGAAAAATTATTCGTGGTTAACACGAAAGGTAAAAGATCCTGTGGTCGCTCACCAATCAGTTGAGCCGATTAAGTTAAAGACTCGTCGTCCTCAAGTTCTACACTGTAATCAGAGAAGCGTGGGACACTTGTTACCACCGGTGTCAACTGGAGCAGACAACAGGTAGTCCGCTCCAGATGTTTCCTTGCTGACCACGACGCTCAGACTTGAGCCACCGACTGAAGAGAAAGATTTTTTTTTTATAGAACAGGTGGCATACGGGCAGGAGGCTCACCTGATGTTAAATGATACCGCCGCTCATGGACACTCTCAATGCCAGAGGGCTCGCGAGTGCGTTGCCGGCCTTTTAAGAATTGGTAATACAATATTACATAGGTACTAGAGTACATATACTGATAATTATTATTAGTTCTTTTTATTTTATTTTTGTTATTAGCTATCAAACACAGTATTAAAGGCTTGAGCAGTGTTGCCCTAGTGGCTTCAGCGTGCGACTCTCATCCCTGAAGTCGTAGGTTTGATTCCCGGCTGTGCACCAATAGACTTACTTTCTATGTGCGCATTTAACATTTGCTCAAACGGTGAAGGTAAACATCGTAAGGAAATGATCACCTACTTGACTATTAGATTAAAAATTAACATGAAACAGATTCAGAAATCTGAGGCCCAGACCTAAAGAGGTTGTAGCGGCCCTGGTTTATTTTATTTATTAAAGGTTTACGAAAACAACGGTCATATAAAATAGATAGACAAAGTTCACAGAAGTTTCGCGAACGTTATGAGTTTTTATACAAATATTCAGATTTAGCGTAAATTACACTGTTTAATCATTCACATGATAGTGTTATTCCACTATTTTAATTGAAAGGAAAATGTGTTATCGTCTACCGCTATTTATTTGTCATATCAGACGTTTTATGCTAGTAACTTATTATCATTAATTCTATTAATATTTTCATTAATAAGAAAGACAGATAATGTGGGCTCTTAATGTTTACTCGCGAAAGTGGCGTGTATACATGCAAAACATTTGTAAGTATTGCTGTGTCCCAAATGCAGTTTACCGAACATAACGACCGCGTGTTTGGAAGAGGAGCGTATATTTTGCGAACCGACTTCATGTTCACGCCGTACCTATTAGCCTAGTTACCTACTTACCCATTTGCAATGTAACAATCACAATGACGCTCTTAGTACTAGAATTGAAATATTCAGAGCTCTTTAAAGAACAATGGGAATAATATTGAATAAAACTTCCTTTAGAAACGCGACACATGACACATAGGAAAGGCCGCGTTCATTTTCCTAGTGCGATTTTTGTTGAAACGTTTGCGATAATGTTTAGGAATTGGAATCTTATGTCTATGTGATAAGGTATCACTTAACATCAGGTGAGCCTCCTGCCCGTTTTCCTCCTATTACATAAAAAAAAGGTTTGTATTGTGATCGAACGATTGCGCTTTGACGTATTTAATAAGTTACTCTAGATCTAGGTGCATAAGGTTCTATTTAGCTTAAGCTCTAAATCCGAGAGGAACGGTCAAATTCTTTATTTGTAAACGTACTAGGTTTCGTAGGTTAAGGTAAATGTTAGGATAAAACGCAGTTTAAAAATTAATATGAATTGCAAGTCACTTAATACTGACGTAATGAGGAAGGTAATATGTCAAAGAACTTAGCATAGTAAAATTACCTACAAATCTCACAATAAATGTTACACGCTATACAACATCCGTTTTCCGCCTCGTATGTGTCATTTCAGTAGAATATGATATATAATACGATCCGCGAAATAGGTAAAAACGTGTAATAGGATCTTTAACTAAATAAAAATATTTTAATTTATTTCACACAATTGCAAAAATAAAAATTATAATAATGGAATAATCGTAGTCTTATCGCTCTCTAACGATCTCTTCCAGGCAACCTTTTAAGGAATAATTAAATTAAATAAGTTCAGCGCAAAACTAAATAACATATACAATAACTTAAACATAAAGAAAGGAACGAAACAAACACAACATTTTTACTCTATTAATTTTGAATATTCATGTCTAATCAAACAACGTAAAATGTCTACTTAAGTTTCATTGACAGTATAACCAATTCTAACTATTCTTTATGTGATATTAATTGTATTATTATTTTATTTTATTCTAAATTAGTTTTATTTTATGAGGTACAAAAGAAAATTTCAATATACTGAAATGAGTAATAAAATTTTAAACTATCGTCATGTATTTACACGTAAAACATCTACAAAGAAATAAAACAAAGGATTATCGTGGCCTTCATGATTTCGTCATGCCTACTCGCAGCTATCATTTATATAAAGCTTAGCCAGACTTCCTCAATCTATATATTAAACCTTTATTGTTTAGCATTGGCTTACAGTTGAAAGGATAAAAAGTATTGTATCTAATATATAAAATTCTCGTGTCACAATGTTCGTTCCCATACTCCTCCGAAACGGCTCGACCGATTGTTATAAAATTTATGCATGCTGTCATTTTTTATTGTAGTAGATAGTTATTTTTATTGAACTAAAAGATCGTTTGCCGAGTCAGCTAGTATTTAAATATGTAATAAAATAACAGCGTCTCATAAGTATAACATATGGAAAAAAAACAACAATAATTTCGTTTTCCTATTCTCAACCTTTCACCACACAATATACCGTACCAAACCTACTTTACAAATAATAGTTTCTTATCAATTTTTAAATTGATCTTAAATTTACTATTTGAAAGTTTATGTATCATTATTTTTTAAAGGAAGTTAATAACATCCACACAAAAAGAGGTCGTACTGACAATAAAAAAATATACTTCAAACCATCTTAACTTTCACCCTTTCACCAATACAAGATCTAAACATCTGTAAAAGCTTTTTAAAAGGTAAATTCGACCGATAAAAGTTTAACATGTTACAATATTAAGACTTGGTCCGATAAAAATAAAAACTTAAACAGTTACACTTAAGGGATATACATATTTCGTTTATTATAATGGTTTTAATGAGAAAGAAAAATTCACTGACAGGGCGGATGTATTTAAATAAATGTATTATGATCATAGTTTTTATTATTATCGACTCCACCAATGAAGAATTTCTTACGAAACATCGTTTACGGATAGTTTTAAGGCTTATTTATAAGGCAACCTCAATGCCTTATTGTGTAAACAAACTGCACATATTTATACGTAATAATTAATGTCAAATACATTACATAAAATATGAATTAAATCGCCAACAATGCATGCCATTCAGTCACCGGTGATTGTAATTGTATCGTTCTAGTTCAGGCAATTATGCAATTCCTTGCATCATGCTAGTCTATCAAATGAGTTCAATGCAGTGCACAGCAAGTTTAAATTCAAATTGCAATGTGATACCTATTATTTAATATTATCAAATCATTACATAATATGTATATCTAATCATAAGCTAAAGACATGTAATCTAATTCTTTCTACGACTTCAAATATCATATCGTTATATATCTTATTAAACACATGATATACACACTATTATTTTTACTTAGATAAAACAAAAAATTATACAACTCTTTGTTTAACACGTGTGGTTTATAAAATTAAAAATATGTAACGAATGTATTTTTTATTTACTTAACTTTTATTGCAAAATATTTGTTTATTATTTGATAGTCACAATTCTAACAGATGGCGCTGTGTTGAAAGTACCAACGTATCAAATAAGCAACAGTTTAATGGCATTACTACTGTGTAATATAACAAAAATCTTAGCTACAGCAACGCTTGGCCGAGTCTGCTAGTATACTATAAAATATTCCAACATCTCTAATTGAAACACAATTTCTAAATTCTTAGTTTCTACTTCTGCATATAACCTAAACAATTTTTGAAGGATTTATTTGAAAAAATACGACTTTATCGTATACAGTCATGAAAAGGAATAAACGAATTATATTTCAATGAATCTTAAAAAAGATGAGGTAAAAATGTGAAACCAGGCCAAGGTTCGACTGATATTTAAATAATGAGCTTGATATGAATAGCTGTAACTCTATACAACCTTAGCATGCACGGTTAGGGACATGTCAATTGTTCTATAACAATTCGTGCATCCATTTATTGAGGTCTTGTCGCCTTTGCGTAGTTGTGTGGGTTTGTAGAAGTCCTGTAATCTCATACATATGGCTGATACATATGTTTCATTGATTATTTTTCGTTATGGTATGCATCACAGCTTTCTGTGTAATCGGACAGGAAACTATCATTGTCCCGCCGGAAATTATATTAAAATCCAGCTTATTTAATGTATATCTACATACATTACTAATTAGGGAAGTAGTTTTTTGGATTATAAAGAGAAACGCACTTCCCTAATACAGTTATGTGACGGAACAGTCGCACAATAGAACATAAAAAAATAAACAATAGAGCGGTTTATTAAATTTATCGTTTTTATGACGAATACCCGCATTAGGATTTGCATTATTCTTTTCATCGCTATATTAATACAAGCAATAATGCTTGTTGTATTGATTTATAGAAGAAATTCTTTGAATTTAATTTCCGTGCAATAATGCAATGCAAGGAAAAATATTAATTGCATAATTAAAAATATCAATCATCTCCATATATACAACACATAACCATACATAAGATTGTGCAATTCACAAATATAAACACACCCTTTTTCTTTTATCCATAACATATTTTCACTATTGGTTCTGGTGAAAATAGAAACCCACAATGCCACGAAGGCTCTATTTCGTTCTGTTTCGAGTTGGTGGGCACATAAGACTTCTTGAAGAATTATCAATTACATAGAAGAAATCAACAGTCAGTACAAACATGGTAAGCTTTAGTGGCATCAAATGCCGGCTCAGATAACTTGACTTGCAATCTAGACTCTATTAGGCATTACGAGGAAGTCGTCACAACGATATCTCGAGTAATACTTGAAACTTGATATTCTTGAAAATCCGTTATAAACTCTTTGATTAAATAGAATCAAACGTGAACCATGACGAAGCGCTGATAATATTTTTTTATACGCATTATCGTCTTTGGTTTAATATTTTCCATGATGCATTGATAAAAAGCTTTATGACGACCGCTTTCGATGTTTTTAAATATCGTAGATATTACATATATTCTTTCAGATAATACGATACACGATTACGCACTTATTAAAACTAGTAAATTTATTAATTCCTAGAAAGCATAACATGAAAACATATACGTTTTCATTAATGTTTTCAATTAAATTTATGGCACGATATTTTACGTTCGATATCGCTTTCAACAGTAATAAAAAACCCTTACACAAGATATTGAATGGAAATAAATTGGCCTACAAACTTCAGTGCAGAGCAACAAAGAACCAGTGACCGAAGTAGGTTTGTATTGACACTTTCCTGTTCTTGCAAAGTTGTCATAACTACATAATATTTCCTTCACCGTTTTCCGGATCAATCTGCAACCGATTCAGACTTCTTAGATGTTTGGAGATACATATTTACTTTTCCTGTATTAAATACATCGCCTTTATCAGAAGTTGAGCATAATTAGTTCCAAGTTCGGTGTCTACTACAAGGCTCGTTTCCTATGCAGGCATATTTGCAAAGATTAAACCATAGACTAGCACTTTATTAAAGGAACGTGTTATACCAAAAATAGCTAGAAAAACATAAATTATCTTTTAATGAGAAATAAAAGTATTAGCAAAGTTATTTCTATCTTCAATCATAAAAACATAAAATGCTAAAGAGTGCTTCAAATCTTCCAAAGCCGTGATTTAGTCACTAAAGATTAGTTTATGATCCATTTTATTGGTATAATGCTCTTTGCGTGTTCAACTCGTATTCTCACTTGAGTACTGCAAACAAATTAATCACCGAAAGTAGGTCAAGCATTCGTTCTAAATCTGATCCCGATAGGAACAACGTGCGGTTAATAAACTTTATGTTTACACCTAATTTTATGGTTTTTATATTTTACACTTCGTGTTTCATGAGTTAAATTGCAATTTCCTTTCTGACGGATCTGTTTATCAAAAGATATTAATTATGTGGTTATTACATCAATATTTGCAGGAAATGTTTTATAAATAAAAAATACACCTTCATATATTGATTACGTAATCGCAAAAAATTCAGTGGCATATTACATTTATTAGAATGTGAACCTCTAAGAAACTATGTAATGAAAGATAATGGAACAATAATTTTGATAATGAGTGTACTTTGTTATTCGTTGTTTGTAACATAATATTTACTACTCATAGATTTAACCACGGCTTATCTTATCACATTCACACGAGTATTCTTTGGCCATAAAATTTTAAGGTGTATTGAAATATTTCGTCATTTGGTCTGATACAACGGAGTAGAAACAAAATACCGTCACGGCACAAGGCAGGGTGTGTGAGCGTCAGCAAAATGATGTCACGGCCAGACCTTCACGAACTGTTCTTCTACATATTTCAATAGTTTAAAAACTGTTTTTCTCAATACCAGTAACATTACTAAACATATTTTGATTAAGTATTTATGTAACTGTACCTTCACACCAGTTTTATTCACCCGTATTCATTGAAACGTTTAGTACGTTTGCGAGATAATGGACCGCTTTTGAGTGCTCAATGTTCTTTATGCATGGATGAACGTTTTTATAAACGGTCACAAGGTAGCGAGTCTTGTAATTATTAACCAAACTGTTAAATGCCATTTTCCATCGCAACTCTTACTAGGTCGAAACAAACAAACAGACGTACAACTAACGTTATATAAAATATTTTTAAAGAAATATCTACTGTTATTTCATCATATTGACGAAATAACGCACAACCTTTCTAAGCGTAATTAAATTCCAAATTACCACAAATACAATTTTTCCACATACAGTGTAACCTCTTTATAACGAATTTTGCAATTGAGCAATTGTTTCGTTATAGAGAGTTTATAGGGACTGAATAGAATAAAGAAACCAAATTTAACCAATTACATTAATTTAGACATAACGCTTTTCTTTTACTTGCCATCTTGACAGTTTCAAAGTTTGTTTACGACTGATAATTCACAATAGGGGACGGTTCACGGTGGTGCGTTTAGTAACTGAGACCAAAATTTCCTACAGGCAATTTAATCTAAGAATAATGGCACTGGTGTTAATGCAATTAACAATAACAAAGGCGAGACGGCTGTTTATGACATCAGGTCTCTATCTTAGAAAGCAACGGCACCTCAAAAGTTTAGTTTTGTAAACTGATTATAAAAACAATAACACTTAAGTATGTTGTTGATGTCTAAATATGAAAATATTTCTACGTTATAGAGAATGGCTGTTGTGTTAAAAAGAGTGAATTAATGTATGGGTTTTGTGTTAAAACAAATGTTACTACTTTTACTTTTTTTTTAAACGAATGACGTTATAAAGAGTTTATACTGTAACAACCAAAAAAGAATTGCTGATAGACCCTATAGGAGGTTTTATGCAAGTCTTCAGTGCGTCACCAATTTGCGTCATGAAACAGGTAAAATCAGGTTGTACTAGCGACCAACATTAAATTCCAAGTAAAGCGAGAATCTCAATACTAAGGAATTTAGTATATCTGATAATTACGTTTAATTATGAAATGTAGTTGTCCTTGCTGTGAAAAATATTTACATGTAAAATTTAAAAATATAGTAATTAATTTAAATTCTTTCCCCTTCACGAGTTTTGCCGGAAAATAAAACTAATTATAAAATGGCGGCTCTATTATAAAAACACTACCTTGAGTTTATTACCCTCTGGGTTCCTCCCAATATAAATCCGCTGGTAATCTAATCGTCAAACAATTTATTATGTAGGAAATATTAGCTATCGGGTATTATTCACTTTATGGCATAGATAGGTGAAAATTAATTCAGTATTTAATTACCCATTTACCCTGTATTCTGTGCAAGATATTCGTACGATTGAAACTGTCAAAATTGTGTACTAGTGCCGTTTAATTATATGTATTTCATGACATGTATAAAAAACTTAAGAAAAATCACATTAGAAGAGCTGATCTCGTACCGATGTTTTCTTCTAATTCTGTAAATTTTATCAGAGCATAGCTTAATTTTCTATGCTTTAATTGCTGGCGTATCTAAGCTAAACCGTTAAGAAATATGACCTTTATTTTGCTATTTCATATTTTCACTGCCGCTATTTCAAGTCGTATATATCTATGCAAGAAATTAGTCGAGGTATAGTCAAAAAGTTTACAAAACTACTTCTACTATATAAGTATACTAACTAGTTTTGAGCATTAGCCGTTTTAATTTAGTCGTACCGTGGAACCTTCCTCAATAAATGATCCAATACAAACATAACATCTATCTCTAGATTGCATGTTCAACAAACTGAGGGAACCTTATAAAGGAAATTTTTCATTTAGGTACTATAAATCCTACAATGATGTACAACCTGTGTTACTTTCTGATAATGCGGCTCTAAATCGGTGAAATTATTTTATCGGTTTTCAAGTTAATTCATTACAAACACAAAAGGTTTCTCTTATTAGTGTAGATAAATGGAAATCAATGTGCTTAAAACTTTTTACTTTCATTTCAGGAACGGAAATATGTCCTATGAAATCAGTGGTACGTCGCATTGGCCAGCAACTGTTTGCCGCCCTTAGTACTAAGGGCCTAGCATTGCTTGTCAACCACGGCATCGCTGAGGAGAAGGTATTTTTTTATTCATACCATTACTGTCTGTTTACTTTATTAAAATGTATAAAACGTTTGTTTTTTTATCCAACTAAAAACTAGAAGGAAGTTTGCATTTCGACGATCATTCGTTTTATCAATAACCAATTCGACTTAGGATCCTTCAAAAGGACCAATGCTTAATAGGCCGGCAACGCACTCGCGAGCCATCTGTCATTGAGAGTGTCCATGGGCGGCGGTAACACTTAACATCAGATGAGCCTCCTGCCCGTTTGTTTGTTCTATAAAAAATAATAATAGTATAAATTAATAAATTAAATTCACTTGTGCTTTCCTCTGAGTTAAGTACTCATAAATGATTTATCATAATCACCCAAATATTAAAGTATTGCTTTAAATCACTCATCGATTCATCACAATGCATTAAAACCTGAGCGTTCTAAACACGCTCAATTAAGTATAAAAACAATATTGTCTAACATTTCTAACACAATGAGAAAGGGAATATGTATTGTTGTTTAATATACACCCTAATGTTTCAGCTAAAAGCAGTGTATGCTGATTTAGATAACTTCTGCGCTCTACCAGAAGGATGTCAAGCTCAGTACTTACGCAATCCTGTCAACAAGCACGGTTACGTTCGTCCGGGAACCGAACAATTCGATGAAACTAAAAAGGTTAGCAGTGATCTTTATATTTCATAGCCGGTCTCCCAAACATGTTATAGAAATAAATAAATCATAATAATATTAGAAATTTGCTACAGTTAATAAGTGTTCTCCTCCGACGATGTCATGTAGAACCTCCTCCAGGTAGGTTAAAAGGTTTATTAACTGCCCTAACGTTTTACATCTTATGCTTTGACATAATATAGGAATGTACTTTAAAAGAACATTGTACTTTCATTTGAAATACTCCGACCCAAAATGTGTCCGGGCCTCCGAAACGATTGTCTGCCATCACTCCCTGTCTGGGGACTGTGGGTCTGGGTCTACACTCAATGCCCTCTGCTATTGAAAGGGGTAGCGAGACCCTACTGACTAAAACACCTAAGCCCTCCACACGCCTTCTGATGGCTCCTTAAGATGGGCCGTCGGGGTTCGCCAAGGCATGCAACCCAAGAATCACTCCCTGGCGAGAAGTAGCACGTTCTATACTACTTCTCGCCAGCCTTATATATTAAAACCATTTATATATTGAAATAATAAGTAGGTTATTAGCAATTCTTCAAGGTTGTTATTTGTAGATTAACTACATGTTATATGCATCAACTGTAACTGGGTCTGTTATGAGTTCTCTTTGAATTTCTAGGAATTACGTCACTCGTTCAACATCACGACTCTGTCTGCCGCCGCGATGCCTGCGCAGGAGGAGGTGCCAGACTTCCCCTCTCACACCTTTCCCCTCGCACACGACCTCACCAACCTGTCTAGAGTGTTGCTACAGGCCTTGGCTTCTGTTTTCGGTAAGACTTTCAAATTGCTTAGATGTGTTTTAATAACGGTGTTGCCACTTTTCAATATAATACTTCTGTTTCGAAACTTCAATCTTACTCAAATGTAGCCCGAGAAAAGTCTACTTTTATTTCTACTACGCATCGGGGTTTTTTCTTTTAAATTGGATTACCACAGGTGTTCGTAATAAACGTATGGTACCATAACCATCAAAAGTATAATCTTTTCGACTATGCAAAATTCTTGAGATGAGATTTTAAATACATATAAACTTACACTTGCCACAATATGATAATCACTTTGACAGAATGCCATCTTAGCATTTAAGTAGTCTATGAATAGAATGTAAGCTAGTTAAAACGATTTTGCGGCTGACATGATACGTTATAAGGGATGAAAGTTGCAAGCACGGAAATTGTTCCATGACAAATTATAAGCTCACACATACAGCAATAGCTGGTCACACCTAATGTTATTATTTCTAAACTGGACCTGCTCATTAGTGTCAGCTATAGATTCCCCTCAAGTTTCCTGTGTGGAATGCTAAAATTTGAAAAAAAATATGTTGTCAACAAAAATGCATATTTGCAGTTAATTTATTGGTATTGTTTATCAGATATTATTCATGGTATTGGCCATCGACTGTAAAAAATTGTGATGTCACAGTAATATTGCATAGTTACCATATTTTTGCTCATGCAATACAAATTATGTATTATGTAATGGTAGGGGATCCCACGATGCTAAATGGGGATTTACTCGAGCGTCGTAGAGACCTATTGGGATGCAAAGCTTAGATCATAAGAAGAAAAAAATGTTATATGATACACCTTTTCATCGGTGGGGGAAGCGGCTATAGATTGTTAAATATGTAAAAAAAAAACTGTTGCATCGACATCCTCGAGCGCGTCAGATATTGATAGCATCAATGCCCTACGTATTTTTAATAATGTACGTATGTTAATCTGATCGTTTGCATGATGCGGGTGGTTGTATTTAAGGGTTGAAAATGAAAAAAAAATAAAAATTATCGAGCGCGTCAGATTTTCTAAGGGAGTGATCTGACGATTTCGATGGGACGCAAACCCACGGCCATTTTCATAATTTGCAAAAAAAAATCGCAATTTTGAAATACTCAAGCGCGTCAGATTAAGATATATGTGGTTTATCTTTATGTTCTAAACGTACTGTCTCATAATCTGACGATTATCTAGAGGGATTCGCCTGATCTGACAAAAAAAATTTAGAAAAACGGTTCACCTAAAGGGCCATCCCTGCAACTTCCCGCTAATTCCATTCCTGGGCGCTTAAAATTGATATTTTGAGCTCGCTGAGTTCAAAGAAATAACATTTCTATGCATTTGAGCTCTCCCAGCTCGAAAGTCTGACAGAAATTTCATAGAACACTATTTTTGGAATTTTCAAACCGCAATTACTTTTGAATGGATCAAGCAATTTTCACGCGGTTGGCGGCATTCGACGCAGTTTTATCATCATCATAAGTAATTTTGCAATTTTAATTGATCGAACCACAAATTTCGGAGTAATCCTGAAAAAACACTTTTTCGGGTTTCTTTCGTTCACGATATCTCTCGAACTAATCAACCGCTTTTGACCAGCTTGGTAGAGATCGACGTGGTTTTTTCAAGCTCAAAGGCGGATTAGTTTTTGAAGTTGATCGATAAAGAAACCACTTTTAAAAAAAAAAACTTATTTTTTTAAGATTTTTCAAAATTTCTCAAAATCTATCGGTCCGAATCGGTTCAAATTCACAGGAAATGTAATTTTGAGGGAAATATTTAGAACGGCGTTTAGTAGATTCCGATCGGTTTAAGGAAATGTAGGCATCACGCAGCTGCACGCATTTAACTTTATCGATGAATTTTTGTTATTTCGGCTTGCGGAAATCGTCAGATTATATATTTTTCATTATTCTGGAATTATTTCCTTCAAAATAAAAAAAAAATTAGCTACGCTCGAGAATGTCGAGATGACGTTTTTTTTTTACAACTTTGTTGCCCTCCCCTTTTTTCCGTCACTCTCAAATTGTCAGATTAGTGGAATATAAACTTTTTAGGATGTAATTAACTCACCCTACCTTAATCTGACGCGCTCGGGAATTTCTGATGGTCAATTTTTTTTTACTAAACTGATCCTGTCTCCTTTACGCGCGGCCTTATATATGGGCCTCATATTTTGTGGAGGTACTTAACCGGGTACAAGGTATCCCCCTATATATTAATCTGCCGCGCTTTAGTAAATCCCGAAATCCCCTCTTGGGCTCCCCTACCATAATGTAAAATCTTACGCGAACTGTACACGAACGACAAAACAAAATCTGCATTTTACCTATTTTAACTACGTATAGGATTAAAAGTTAATAAATACTAGGTGACTTGATACATTTGAGTTATCTGTGAACCTGTTCTATCTATACAGATGTACAATAAAAAATTCAATTTTCTGAGTAGAAATAGGATGTGCTTTTAAATAACTTCCGATATTTCACAGAAAAACTAACTAGATAAAATTTCACGTGGGTTATTCACGCGATAGGTAAACTATTTTTACTACTACAAAAATACTTATAATCTCGTTAAATTTACAGGTCTTCCACCATCCGCTTTGTTGGCCTCTCACTCGGGTATGCTGCAGAGCGATGGACGCAACCCCTCATGCATGCAGCTTCTCTACTATCCCCCAGTGCCCCCTGAAGATAAGGGACCGTGCTGTCATGATGCTATCGCCTACACCCGTTGTGGAGCGCATAGCGACAGATGTACTTTCACTCTGGTAGCACAGGATTCAGAAGGAGGACTCGAGGTATATATTATGCAAATCAAAAAATATTCCATAAGGACAGAAGTATAAATACATACATTAGTTTATGAGGGGAATAAAAATCTGGCGCCTAGCGCCAGATTTTTATTATTTTAGTCATAGGATAAATCACTAAAAACACTAAAACAGTACTTTTTTTTTCTCTTTTGCCCTCTTTTGTATGTAAGTATTTTAATTTTACCGTATTTCTGTATTAGTGCAACGTAGTTTAAATAAAATAAAAATAAATAAATTATGAGAAAATCTCATAATAGTTTATCGCGACCAAAGATACCACAAGTTTTTCTTTCTTTTTCTTAATTGCCTTCTTGTGAATTGAAGTCATAATGGTATGGTAGGTATTTTTGCTAATGTACACGATATCGTTTGTTAAAACTTGTACTAACCTAGCAAAGTTTTTGATATTTTACTGAAATGTCCAATACGAATACGATCTCGAGTAACGTTGGTACAAACAGCACTTTAAACACCAATTATTAATGTGAATATTATATTGTTCGCCTTTAGTTCTAGTTGCTCTCAGTGTAGCTTGAATTTTCTATACAAAATTAATTGCTATTATATTATCGTAAAAACTTATACAACATAGATTGCAGACGTAATTTGATTGCATTTTTTTTCAGGTAAAATTGAATGGAAGTGAGAAATGGCAAGCTGTCGGACATCTTCCTGGAGCCATTCTTGTTCAGACTGGTGAACTACTCGGTAACTGGACTACAAATTTGCTTCCGCCTTTGGTTAGTATTATAAGTTTGCTGAACTTAATTCACTGTCCAACATAGGTTACCAAGAGATAAAATTTTATCATCTTGTTTTTTCTGTGTAGGTTTTTTTTATGTAATAAATAATCTAAAAATCAATGCTTCAGTCTAAAACAGTCTATCGAAGAAAACGAGTCAAAAAACGTTCATAAAAAACGAGTTGAGCATGACGTACCGACCCGAACTGTAACGCAAGTTCGGCTCTGTAGGTACTTTGTGAGCAAA
This sequence comes from Pieris napi, assembly GCF_905475465.1. NCBI lineage: Eukaryota > Metazoa > Arthropoda > Insecta > Lepidoptera > Pieridae > Pieris > Pieris napi. The sequence goes on from NC_062247.1 coordinate 7,708,967, forward strand.
CAACGTCTATGGTGAGAAAGAAGTATTTACTACAGCAGCTAAAGGGACTACCTGGCTGGTTATGGGCCTTAGATTTGTGTATCTGTTTCATGATAATTTGTCAATCTAATAGGCAAATAGGCCTCCTGTACCTGACATACGCCGTCGACTTTTTGGGTCTAAGGCAAGCCGATTTCCGTTTTTGCACGGCCAGGACCGAACCTACGACCTCAGGGATGAGAGTCACACGCTGATCCCACTAGGCCAACACTGCTCTTTAAGCGTAACGTTAAGCAACATAAAAAACAAGTTTAAGAATTATTTTTATATGCATTTGTCGCGCTTCCAACAAGACTGCTATTGTTACATTAAAACCACAATGGTTTTTAAATGTAATATACCATTTGTAGATTATATTATTCTGTTAATAAAAAAATAAAAAATTGTACACATTTCATTGACAATTTACTAAATCAATATTAAAAAAAGTAAAAAATCATTTAATCATATAGGTAACACAATGTACACTAATTATGAACGTCAAAAAAAGAATTGTATAGGAAAGTCTTCTAACTTTACATTTAGTGCCAGAACTCAAATCAAGGGCGCAGAACGGAAGAGAAGAGCCTTTTAATCGCCATGTTTTTTTTTACACAACGTTTGTAAGGAGCTGCAACCATTACACCATGTTCCACATGATATCTTAAGTAATAAATAATAATAACAAAAATTAAAAACAAAGACTTGTCCTCTATCAGCAGGAGGCATGGTGAAATAGGAGCACGCACTTACATTCTCGTGGGAACAACACGCAAACACATAGTCGAAATAACTAACATCACCGCATACACGAATTCAAGTACGACCAGTCACCACAAGTAGCACCCGTTCACGAGTATGACGCATGGCCAGCCATCGGCTCCCTCGCCATATTTTAGGGAGAAAGACAACCCGACGCATGGACGCCGCCACAAGCAATTTAAATTTAAATTTCGAATGACAATTTAGTCTATATTTGTTTCAGATGCACCGCGTTGAGGTACCATCTGGAATGTACGCTCGAGCCCGCGGCCGCCATTGCGTTGCGTTCTTCTGTCATCCCGACAAGGATGCGACAGTTCCCCCACTAAACATTCCTCTTGCCCCGACTCCACCAGTTTGTGCTCCACCGCACATTTCGCTCCACCATCGTCTTCTAAACGCCGCTCATCACATACAAAAACGCTTTAGGGAAACGTACGCATGACTAGCACGGAATAGTGGAAAGAGTGCGTCAAGAAAAACCTTTGGTTAACTCTAACTGTTTTTGATTTGCGCAAGTACTAGAATTAAATAAAGCTTTTAACGGATATAAACGTAAATTTTACATTTTTTATTATTTACTATCGTTTTGTGCTTTTCAGCAATCATACACACATTGACTGTAACAAAGTGTCGTATAAAATTAGCGTTTATATTTATTTCTTTAAGATTTAAAAAAAATATTTGCATGTGTATTATTCAAAATATATTACTGAGATACGGCTGAAAAATAATAAATAAACACCGAGCTACGCTTTCTATAAAAAGCGCGACTTAGCAATAATTTAAATTTTTACCTTGAACATATTATTCAGTAAAACCGTTATAATTTAACTAAATTTCATGTCTTAACAATGTTAAATTAACCAAAGGATAATACAAGCCGAATTTATTCCCGAATTTGAAGACGTACGTGCCGTCTTCATTAGCGCAATTTTTCCACTATTACCGATGCGTGTAATATCTGTTAAGGAGTTTTACGTGTTACATACTTTATAATAGAAAAGGAGCTGTTTCTCAGGGAATCATCGATATTACCATCGGAAACTGTCATTTGCGATATCTATGTTGACAGGTATGTGTGGTAGGTAAATGTTAAAAGAATACAAACAAAAATAAAACTTTATTTTTAATATTTGACGCATGACTTGGAAATATGTCAACGTGACAGTTGCAATTTAATGTTACTGATGGGCAATACAACATAGTTATATTACACCTGGGTCCAATATCAAATTTACAACTATGACTACCAGGTGTAGATTTTACTACAGAATGTTAATTTATAATAGTAATGTGAGTTAATACACGATGCTGTTATATCAATCAGATAAATAGCGTCCTGTCACTATAAACAAGAAAGATGCACAGACTACTTACATTATACTAAATGGCACAGACTATATTGTATTGTTTTTTTTGCTATTCTTTCAATAATTAGCAAAAAGTATTTGCTTTTCTTTAAAATATGATTTGTGAATGGCTGGTATTTGAATACAGAACGCAAGAGTATTTTCTACAGTTGAAATTTACGCAATTGGTACGTACAAGTATTATTTTGTACTTACTTTGCTGTAATGGTAGTCTCATGTGGCATTTTCCGTACTTAGATTTACTTATAAGCGAAATGGCTCCGTAGTTAGTAGCATTTATTACTTGCCTAAATTACAATTAGGATTGTGTTTATCATTCTCAACATTATTACGAGTGTAAGCTATGTGTACTTATTCTAATTATGTATGGTGTTATTTTTTAACGCGTTTTTATAAGCTGTCTTACAAAAAATAATACTTAATCTTTAATTATTAAAACACAAAAATCGACGTAAGAAAAAAATCGTTTTTGAAATAACACCATAAAATCTTGTATGTTGATTAGTAGGGGGTTTTAATATAACGTTTTTTGACTTGTCTATTTTTATTGTAAGCTAGCAATTAGCGACGTGATTTATTATCTATATTTAAATCTCTGTGTTTCACGTGTTCTTGCTTCAGCATTTTTCTTTTTATATATACTTTATATTTATTTACTACTAGTATTTTTATCTAGCAATGTATGATTAATGTAGCTCAATTTGCACTTAGCTTCATAAAATAGTTCAATACAGATATACAAGGTTCTTTTGGCACTGAGATAGACGATGGTGGTAAAGTAAGCGAAATGTAAGTTCGCCGGTTCCTGGCGCCTTAGGGTAAAATTCAACGAGTCTTAGCTCCCACAAGCTGAGCTGACTCCCATACGTCACAAATGTATTAGATTTTGACATACCGAAGTTATGTCAAGTCGTTAGCCCGAAGACCCGTTTCTGAATCTCCCCTAGACTTATTATCGCCAATCATTTTGAAAAATAACATGTTTCGCGTGCCCAAAAACTTGTATATCTTTAGTTACAAAAAGTTGACAACAAAATTTAATGTAAAATCTACTTGCACTGCCAAACGTACTTAAGAATGTTTAAATTTTAAGCCACTTAAATCGTATGCTGGGAAATATGTTATCCTTACAAGTAGAATTAATTCTTCATTATTTTCACCATAAATGGCCACAGGATAATTTCGTTGCACAAGTGCTTTGTTTAGCTTTTTTTTGGAGTTTTTTTAATCCACTTAAACCGTTGATATTCGGTCATATGCGTAATTTATGGACCAATGACATACCTCTGTAGGTACAATACTATATACTTAATTGAAATAATCGAAAGTTTTTGAAATTGTATTTTATTCAATAAACGATTAGAACAAAAAGTCTTATTTGTTTTATCCTAAAATGCCATGTACTAGACAACAATACTATTTAAATGATTTTGTTGTCTAAGTAAACAAAGTCGCAGGAATATCGAGAATGAAAATGTACTTAGCTGGACCCCAAAGGACTGGTTCGTAAATATTTGACTTTAAATAAAGATTATAACATTACTGTAAGCAGAATGAAACTGCAAATTGGTCACGTGACGAAGTATGAGTTATGTCCTTCTCAAATAAATTCGTTTGGCGTCTGACTCTTATTAGTTATCATAGAATTGTAAAAAAAACAAGTAGTACATACGTATACTTTTTTCTTTTTTACATAACTCAACAGCGCCTTTTAGCAGCTGTGGTCAGCGAAAGATAACTATAGGGACCAACAATTTGACCCATCAGGAGCAGGGGTAGGTACGTGTTGTATAAAGTTAAAACTTCAACATAAATATATTTTTGACAAATTAACTATTATATTTAAAATTCCATCCAATTATGGATAACGTAATCTCATTGATAACAGAAATTGACAATAGTGAGGTGGCTAATTCTAGCTTATGTGATGTTCATGACATATGTAACCAATCCCCTAAATTTCATAAAAATGATTTAAAAATAATTTCTCAGAATATTGTGTCGGTATACAGCAAGTTAGATGATTTCCAACTCACCCTTGCCCAGCTTAATTTTGAAGCAGATTTGATAATTTTAACTGAATGTAGAATAGATAGTGATAAACCAATACCCCAAATGGAGAACTACACTTCTTATTCGACTACAAACCATATAAACCAATGTGATGGTGTTGTTATCTATGTTTCTAGAAAACACAGTGTCAATGTCAAAGAAATTATTCTAACACATGCATCCTGCCTCCAAATTTTATTTTGTGGAGTTACCGTGCTAGGAATATACCGGTCCCCTTCACATACTAATTCCGAGCCCTTCACGGACTCATTAGACCGACATTTAACATCTTTGAAAAATTGTATTAATTTAATTATAACCGGGGATATTAACATTAACCTGATTGACAGAAATGATGCTCCGCAGCAGGAGCGTAATAACCGGCTTTACTATTTAAACATGCTGGCTATGCACGGCTTGCTACCTGGCCATGTACTACCTACACGGTATGGTAATTGTCTGGATCACTTTATGCTGAGACTAGACAAAAATAAACATTCCGCAAATATAAATGTAATAAATACTTCTGTCACTGATCACTCCACCATATTCTTAAGGCTCTCCAATATACCAAAGTCAGGTGCTTCCACTAAGACAAAAACATTCATTGATTACGATAAGGCGATAGCTACTCTAAGAGATAGCACATTGGTGGCTGACTTAACTTCATTAAACAACCCCAACATGATTATAGAGCTCTTACTAAGTAAAATAAGACAAACCTTAGATTTACATACAGTCACTAAGATCATTACATGCAAATATCGTGTAGTTAAGCCATGGATGACTTTGGGCATTCTACGATGTGTCAGAAATAGGAATAACATGCAGAAAAAGCTAAAATTAGACCCTGATAATGAAATTTTAAAAATAACTTACCGTAGATATCGAAATTATTGTAATAAATTAATCAGAAACCTAAAAAGAAATTATAATAAACAGCAACTAATTCTAAATAAAAACAACTCAAAAAAATTATGGCAAACTGTCAACAATATTACAAATCGGAATAAAAATAAAAGCGACAATTACGAACTGCTCCACTGTAAAGAAACAGCACAAGAGTCTATAGATCATTGTAATCAATATTTTACCCAAGTTGGCAAATCACTAGCAGAAGGTATCCTTGCACAACAACCCGCATACAATTGTTCTGACAAAACTACTTCGAATTATCCTCACTTAACTTCATTTGTATTAAGAGATACTGACAATGATGAGGTTCTTAATGTCCTGATGGGGTTAAAATCAAATAGTGCTCCAGGCTGGGATGGCATTCCTACCCAATTCTTAAAGCTAACTGCTGATATAATTGTCCCTATTATTGTTCATTTGATCAATCTATGCTTTGCTCAAGGTGTCTTTCCAGATGCACTGAAAATCGCTGTAGTTACCCCAGTGTACAAAGGAGATGATAAAACGGATATAAGCAATTACAGGCCTATTTCTGTTTTACCACCTATTGCCAAAATACTGGAGAAAATAATTAATAAACGTTTAATGAACTACCTTAATACATTTAATATCCTCTCCCCAAGTCAATATGGCTTTAGACGGGATTTATCGACAGAAGATGCCGTGTTGGATCTCACATCGCTTATTACTAATGCTGTGGATAAAAACAAAAAATGTGCTGCAGTGTTTTTGGATATGAAAAAGGCATTTGACTCAGTATCAATTACAGACCTTATCGACAAGTTGGAGAAAATAGGCATAAGAGGAATTCCCTTGAAATTATTCAAAGACTATTTATGCAATCGAAAACAGAGTGTAAAAATAGGAAAACACCAAAGTGAACAATGTGAAATCACCTTCGGAGTTCCGCAAGGAAGTGTATTGGGGCCCACTCTATTCCTTGTATATATTAATAATTTATGTAACATGGATATAGAAGAGGGAACAATGTTCACTTATGCTGACGACACTGCTGTCGTTTTTGTAGCTGACACCTGGGAGGCTGTTAAAAATAATTCCCAAAAGGGCCTTGCAAGAATAGCTAAGTGGCTCAGCGATAACCTTTTGACCCTCAATACCTCTAAAACTAACTATGTATGCTTCTCCAATTATAACTCCTCTCAACCACCTCCGACGTTTGCTATTCAAATACATACTTGTGGCTCACCTCATTCTATAATATGCTCATGCGATTTTATTAAGCGGCAAAACTGCGTAAGATACCTGGGTACTATGGTAGACCAACGCCTATCATGGCGCGATCATATAGAGCTAGTTATGGCTAGAGTAAGAAAACTCATATGGTTATTTAAAAATCTAAGACACGTAGCTGACTCGGCCCTCCTAAAACAAATTTATACTGCTCTTGCGCAGTCAATATTAATATACTGCATTCCGGCCTGGGGTGGTGCCATTAAAACAAAATTCCTGGAACTGGAGAGAGCACAAAGGTCACTACTCAAAGTTATCCATTTTAAGCCATACAGATTCCCTACGGAAATGTTATATGCGGTTAGCGATCTTCTGTCAGTACGTAAGTTGTATGTACTGCAAACTACTCTTAGAACCCATCGACATATTGGATATGATCCTAGTATTTTGAACAGACGTAGAAGGCATAATGTGGCACCTTTACCAACTTTTAAAACTAAATATGCTCATAGACAGTACTGCTACCAGTCTGCTAACTTATATAATAAATTAAACAAGGAATTAAATCTATATAATATGAATAAATATAAATGTAAAATAACTATAAATTGTTGGTTAAAAACTCAAACCTATGAAGAAGTTGAATCTACTATCTAAGAATTACTATTCTAAAGTCTACTTTTATCTTACACTCTAAAAGAACACACACACTCAAACATATGATACAGACATATACACACATACCTCATACACACTCACTCACACACACTTACACTCTCACACATCAACATACACTTAACTGAATACAACGAACACCCCTCAATTTATCACTCATACACGATGCATCTTTTAACTTGTATAAATATTGTTTTGTTTTTGTAATATTATTCCCTTTTGTCTAAACTTACATACCTAATTAAGTGTACCTAGGAAGAGCGGATACTCCAAACACAAGTATATTATACATACTTAAATGGAGGCTCCAGCCACATGTTGTTATCATTGTAAGTGATTGAATAAATATTTTTTCATTTTCATTTTTCATTTTTCAACTATTAGTAAAAAAGGTATTCTCGACTCCCTTGGCGACGCCTTTAGCAACAATTAATGATACTCTAAAAATGTTTATTGTTTTTTTCTTTATTGTTTCTCATTTAATGTTTTTCGAAGTAATCTACGTTCCTCTCTACACATCGTCGCATTCGTTCTTCCTTAGGGGTCTCTTCTATGGCATTTTCGTACGCTTTCACTGCATCTTCAGGGCTCGTAAAGCGAATACCTCGAAATTATCTTTAGTTCTTGGGAATAAATCAAAGTCGCCAGGTCAGGACTGTATGGCAGATGACTCATTATCTCGACACCTGCCATAGTCAAATATTAAACAGTCCGTTTTGTGGAGTGCGCTGAACCATTGTCGTGGTGAAGGAGGATCCTGCTTCGAGGGCGCTGCTGTCGAATTTTTTCCAAGACAACAGGCAAACAGCGATTGACATACCAGTCAGTCCTTCCAACTTCTAGCACAACTGTCGCGAAATAACCTTTCCGACCAAAGAATGAGGCAATCATCTTTTTCCTTGACTTCTTCCTTTCTTTATCTTAGTTGGCCGATCAACGGAAGGAAACACCCACTGAGCTGATTGTCGTCACCTGTGACGATGTCAAATACAGCATTTGAGTCACCGCCGTTGAACTTATCTAACATTTGGCGACACCAATCCATGCGAAGGTGTTTCTGGTCGTCGGTTAAAGTATGAGGAATCCATCTGGTACAAAGCTTTCTGACGCCTAAATATTATGGTGTTGTAATATTTTTTGAACTTGACTGCCAATGCCTAGGCTTGCCCGTATCCGCTGATAGGTCACTCTCTTATCTTCCTCTATCATGCGTCGCACAGCACTGATGCTATTTTCAGTAGACGCTGTTAAAGGACGTCCCTCACGCGGATCATCATTAAGGTTGCTCGTCCACGCTTAAACTCGTTAAACCAATTGTAAATAGTAGCACGAGATGGGGCTTCATTAAGAAATGCTAATCGCAGCCTATCATAGCTTTGTTGTCGATAAAGCCCACAACGAAAGTCATAATAAATCATTGACCGAAAATCTCGCGCTAGGTTCATTTTGACGTGTAACAAGAGTTCTATATTTGCCACCAATTCACAAAAACAAATGAATGCAATATACTACATTAGGTTACCAAAGAGTTCTAAAATTGAAATTAAAAAAGTTCTCATTAGCAATGTTTCTAACTGGCCCGTTCTAAAAAATTTCTGTGTTACCCACGTATATACAACGTGTAGGTAGGGAATAAAGTCATTAAAATTTCAATAGCCAATTCATAATTTTTACCGCAAATTCATATGATTTTTAAAGAGTCTTAAAAAGTCAAAAGATATTTTTATAATAATTTATTGATGGAAATCAATTTAGACTGTTGTTGGGGGATAAATCCTTAAAGCTTAATTGCTACCATCCAACCTATATATGTGCGCGAATCTCAAGTTATATTCCGCGTAATGTATCGATTTTCATAGTTATATTAGTTGGGGATAAGGGTAGGTAGGTAAAAATCCAATAACTTTTCGTCATACGGGAAGTACTCTTTGCCCTGTCTCGTTTCTGAATCTTACACTTGTTTAGCCATGATATTTTATTAGATCGCGCCAACTGGAAATAAGCAAATAGGTATTTGCTATTAATGATATAAACTCTGTTGGGGGGAAAGTCGAATGGACACGGCACGAAGAGCAAATCGCGTTTCAATTTCACCGCGACACAATCGCCACGCTATTTTAGTATTTTTATTTTGATATAGTTCGCGTGTGGTCGAGTCTTTTGGCGGGAAAGTACCTAATTATAATAGTAGTTGGCGGACAGTAGACTGTGTAGCACTTTTTATGCGTGAAATATATGCTGTGCCAGCTAAATGGTAAGAATTTTGGCATATGTGTGTATATATGTTGGCAATGTACTTTCTATTGCAGTTTAATTTCAAATATTTTCTTTGTTTTGTGATGACTGCGAAACTTCTGTCTTCTATCTGACTTTAGTAGTTACCATTATTGAAACAAATATTAATGGATTTCCCAATAATTATTTTCAAATATAACTTCTCTGAAATACTTTAAGGGGCCACTTACATACGTCAAGGAACGTATTTAATAAAATGTGTTTTACTAATATGTCTATGTAAACCTACATTTTTAATTTTAAACGCCTGTTCAAGTATTTACGCAAGTTTTTGTTTTACACTTTGTTGAAAATAAACGTGCAGACACACGGACTCAATATCAAGCACTTTTCATCAAATTGTATTGGTTTAGTAATGTTTTATATATAGTGACAAGCTTGTAATGTCCTCTTAAATGTCTCCACTGAGGTAAATAACTCCCAACCGTTAGATTAGACCAATAGATTAATTCTTTAAGAATTGGCCAATAAATCGAATTCGTAAAAAAGTTTTTACTAATGTTATGTAGAGTATTAAAATTAATATATGCTATGGCACTTTACGTGTTTATGTGAAAATATATATTTTTTATTTAATTACACATAATCAAAAGTATTAGAAACTAAAGCTTGCTAAAAGTCAATTTATATTATTTAGGCCCCCATCGACTCGGTACTGTTCTTCTTTTCAAAATAGTATAAACCAACCCCAGTAGTTAATGCATATGGCGAAACAATAACTTTTGGAAGGGCACATAAGACAGATCAAGTAGGTGTTAACAAATTGTCGATAAAACATACGCAAAAATATGATGTCCCAAATTGGAGTTACGAGACTGCCAACAGAAAATTATCTGTGATCTATTTGAATTGCGTGAGTTACGGTAATGGGTTCGATAGGAGTCATTGATCGGTACACGCACATATCACGCGGTACTGCCTGAAAAACCTCACACAACTTTATGAAACAATCACGAAATTATGCAAGACATTGAAATATATATTGTACTTGAAAAAAATCATGTGGGGAAAGCGTGATTCTCATATATAAAGTGATCAAAGACGGATTAGCTAACGTTGTATCACATGTATCACCGATATCAACCGAACGATAATCATGTCTGGCGATAAGCATTACATTTTATAAATAGTTACATACGTATCTGTAGACATTGGTCTGATAGAATAATACTATCAACCGGATTCACAAATTTAGGGGAGGGCCTCTACAATCAGTCTAGAAAGCACAAGATAACCTTTCCTTTGAAATTCTTCTTCGCGTTTTATTTTTACCTACAGTTCGAACACCATTATATAAAATATTAAGAGAAATTTTCGATGTATATTTGTTCACTCAGGCAAGCAAGTATCCTAATGGCTCAATGGGTGAGTGGGGTGGTAATCACCCGCAGTCTCGGAGCTTGATTATTCGATTCCGTGTCTCGACGCTTTGTTTTTGTACTTTATATATTTATATATATATAAATAGATTTCCGGAAAGTAACGCCTGATTCACTTACCATACATAATTGATCAACAAATAAAATAAAAAATTCACAATAATTTGGGGCCTGGATGTCTCCACTCCTATGTTGCCTCCAGACGTCTAAGCCCGGCATTGTGAAGTAACAACGAACTATGAACGATTACAGTCCTAGGCGATATATCAACTGACCCTATTTAATCTAGTAAGCAACATATTAAACTTATCTCAAAAACTAAACAAAACAACTCTATACACTATGAAGTTTATGTTTAGCGCAATTGCTAATCTTCACATGCGGAAAAGGCATTCTACCAGTGGGTACTAACAGTTCAGGTTGTCAGTACCCTCTGCAGTTTATTAAAAACGCAATCCACAAAGTAATAGACTGTCTAGATGGAACTAGTTACATTTGGTACCACTCCGATCCTTCACGTATAATTTTTTCAATAAGCAGTGGTTAATATGTTATAGCATATTATTAAGTTCCAAGGGACTTCCAAAATCCGGAAATTCCTTTCCCAATTGTATCCATTTAAACATTTAAAACTATCACTGTCATTACTATATTGCGCCAAATTTACCTTTTTTTACAATCACATTATCTTTGCACAACTGAGTATACTGAACATCCCCCGAATAAAGAATTTCTTTCCTCCCCAAATCACTGGCAAAAACAACCATGACAAAGTATTTTGCTCATGATGAAATATTTAACGCTTGGAAACAACAGATAACAGTCAACCGGTTTAATCTAGGCTGGAGTCAAAGTTTGCTCCAACGACATAAACAATGTAGGTACTTGCACGTTTATGCTCTTGTTAAAAACACCAGGGAGAGACCAAGATTTGACTATAGGTGGCATATATAACACAAATACGTGAAATATCCGATAAAAACATACGATACTCATTGTATTTTGTGTCACCGGCTACAAAACTATTACTTTGGGGGCGTCCATAAAATACGTGAGGTGTTTAAGGGGGGGAGGGGGTCGAGTCAAATATAATTTAATCTTACGTTGGAGAGAGGGGGGGGGGGGGTCTAGGCAATATCACGCAATTTTTTTCTGATTGAAAAAAAATTTAGGAAAACGGTTGACCATAAAGGCCATCTCTGCAACTTCCCGCTAACTCCATACCTTAACTCTCAACATTTTACTTATTTTGTTTTTCAGCTCTTCAAGCTCAAAAGTCTAATAGAAGTTTGATAAAACACTACTTATTTATTTGTCATTTGAATTTTCAAACCCCAATAACTTTTAAATAAATGAACCGATTTTTACACGGTTGATGGCATTCGATGCAGTTTTCGAAACCACGAACGAAGAATTTCGAAGTAATTCCAAAAACTCTTTTTTTGAAATTTTTCGTTTTCGGTAACTCGAACGAATCAACCGATTTCGACGAAACTGGTGGCAATTGACGTGGTTTTACAAACTTAAAAACGGATTAGTTTTTGGAATCGATCGGTAAAACCGTTTCCTATTTCGATCCAATCGGTCACTCCGTTCAAAAGTTATAAGGGGTTTATATACATATTGTTAAATTTTTATTACTCTTATAATTAAACTCTCACCAATATAATCAATATTGTCTTAAGTAGTCGTAAATAACTCTAACTAAGCTCAGAAAATTAAAAAAACACCTCACGTAATTTATGGACGCCCCCTTTTCAACTTTCAGAACAATATATTTACCAGTTAACCAGATTCCTAGATAACATTGTGGTAGTGGTGGGCTGGGTAGAATGACTATTAAAAAATATTTTCCTGGATATAAAGAGAATTTTTCATTAGATACACAACAATTAAAAACTGGCCTGTGATAATTACGTCAATAGTTCGTCATAACAAGAGTTAAAGATAAGAGAACCGGCTGAAACCGGCGCACGCACCGGCCGCAGGGGGCCGCGACTATTCACACAATATCACGCACGTACACACGTACGCTACTCACACACGCACACTGATAACGAATAACTCGTTCAATCGAGAATATAATGAGCGCAACATTTATTGTGACGCAGGACACTTCATTGTTTATTCTAGACTTGTGTTGAAATTAAGTTCTAAAGTACCAGTTGTTGTCTACAATTTAACTTTGTCGTTTTAACCTTTCAAGGTACCCGTTAAAATGGATTTCTCTAATCTCTTTCTTCTTATACAATGTCATGAATCAGAAAGCCAAATATGCACGGATACAGTATATTCCAACTTGAAAGAATATTTTTTTGTGAGAAATTATTCGCAACAAATGACGAAGGTAGTCGTGAATTCTACGTAGAAGTGGGTTATTGCTATTTCTCATAAAACAATGCCTCCTATGATCAAAATTGCAATAGCAAAATTTGATATGCCAAACGCCCAATCCCCAATGAAGACTGAGGTCGCATAACATAAACACGGCGGTATCAGTCACCTATGAACTGAGGCCTATCATACTGGTATTAACTGGACACAGGCCGAAGCGAGCGGCTCCTGATAACATTACAACATCATTTACTTTATACCAAACTCTCAGTCGTGTACACACGTGCATAAATTCATTTTTAAATAAAATTTTCGAAGTAGGCTCAAATAGTTTTGTTGTGAGCGTTAACGGTAATCTAAGCGATATTCGCAGGGGATTCCTTATCAGCATTATATCTCTGGCAGACATTATAAATAGGCAACGTTGTAGATACACTTCATTTTACACAGCGATTGTGTAGTGACCACTGTTATTAAAATGTTGCTCTTTCCGACGTGGAGACCAGAATTGCATGAGGGTTGCAGAGTACCATGGATTCCAACTGAACGTTTCGCGCCATATGTCGCTCGATCTGTTACGGTGCCACCCCCACCACCACAGGTGCGTTATTAATACAATAACTAGACAGCAATAAATGTCTGAGATATTTAGGTATATAAAAAAATATAAGATATCTGCCATACTTAACCATCAACTCCAGTGTATACTTCTCTCTTCTTCCTGTGTATACTTATAGAATTTTAATCAAATTTTTTTATTTAGATTTCGGACAGTGACTCCTGTGGAAGTTTGTCACCAGAGAGACACAATGATTCGGGATCAGATGAATGCATATGCGAATGGAGAGGATGCGGCGTCAGATTCGATTCCGTTTCTCGTCTGTCGGCACACGTAGCTAGAGTCCATGCGCACGCGCACAGCGATGGATATTTCTACTGCTGTTGGAGGGGGTGCACAAGATCTCAACGAGGTTTTAATGCAAGGTATTTTTTTTTAATTCATCTTGTTTTTAAATAGACTTAGTAAAATAACCCCTCTAAAATTCTCTTGAAATAATTAAGAAAACTATTAGCACAATAATTATGAATTATAAAAAATCTAACCAGATTTTCTTTACAGATACAAAATGATAGTGCACATGAGAATTCACACTAACGAGCGTCCTCACACTTGCAATCAATGCCAGAAAAGCTTCTCAAGGGCCGAGAACCTCAAGATTCATCTACGTTCGCATTCAGGGGAAAAACCTTACGTCTGCCCATATGAGGTAAATATTATTTGAACCCATCTGTTTTGTTTATCTTCTCGCTATCAATTAAAGTAAATCCGTATCCAAATAGGTCTTGTTTTGTATTCTTGCATGTGATAATTTTTCTCCCAACTGTTAGTAAATCGAAAAATTACTCTTCATGATTTAATGTTACTATATGCGACGTTGATTATTTAGTAATTTATTAATTTTGTTTCCCAGGGCTGCGGCAAAGCGTATTCAAACTCTAGCGATCGTTTCAAACACACACGTACCCACAAAGTAGACAAGCCATACTGCTGCAAAGCACCAGGTTGCACCAAACGTTACACTGATCCGTCCAGCTTGCGCAAACACGTCAAGGCATACAAACACTTCACAGAGAAGGAGAATCCAAAATTAGCAACGCGAGCTGAAAGTATATCCCCAATGCGCGAAACTATAGAACCCGTGATCGACCATAGGGTATCACCATACGCATACCATATTTCAGAAACGTATCCTATGAACTACCACCCAACATATATCCGAACTGACCCATTGTATAAGGAGCCTCAAGAAACCTATCCAGTATATACCAGAATGTACGATCACGCGTTGAGTTACTCTACACAGGACTACCCTCTTTACAAGCCTCAATACTACGAAAGTAGAACAGACGTGACAAATTCATTTCCAGAAAATTCTGATGTTCCGTTGAATTTAATGTGTGCTAAACGTGTGCAATGCAGACCAATTGAAGTACTTAGGCATACGGAGTTACCCTTAGATTTAAGTACTAAAAGTTAGTTGTTATATTAATATAAATTATTTATGCTAACACTCGTTTTACTCACCTACTGATATGTCATTAATAAGGATTCCTGAATTGCTACAATTATTAGCACTAGCAAGAATGTAGTAATAATTTATAAGAAATTAAAAAAACTAGTTTTTGTAGTAAAATTTATTGAGAAATATAATTCACTGAATTATGTATGAAACATAACTACAGAATTACAATTGTAAAAATTTAATATAATGAAAATTGCATAGTTCTAGTTTCAAGAATGATAACAAAGTAAATATTTATAGAGACTCTTAGAGCTTATGTATGTTCCCGTATGTTATAAACGTTGCAAATACATACTCCACGTGTTCAACCTTCTTTATATTTGCAAGAAGATATTTTCACTGGCCTTATAATATGGATTTTTTTAACAAAACAAAAAGTATTAAAACATAAAATACACTCAATGGTTTCATTTATTGATGACTAATCAGACTTCCAGAACGTTTAGAACTTTAACATGCAAGAGTTAGCGCTAAATCTCTTACCCTTAGTACCCGATCATAGTCGGCTACATTTTGGGCAAGATTTGAGTGGACTTGGAATTGACGTCCTACGTGTACCAGCATATGTGTATGTCTCGTAATTGTGGGGCGCAGTGCTAGGCCCGGACAAGTTTGGCCATCCCCTCTGCGATAGTGTTGAGGGCTGCAAGATCTGTTTTAGCTGTATCCATCAAATGGGCCATACCACGTTGTTGGAAAGACAGGAATTGTTTCACGTCTTCTTGCGCACCTAAACATTTAAAAAAAAATTGTCGATATTTTCGGGAATAAATAATGTATAGGTGTGAATTCACAATTATTACAGAAGAATGATACAGTAACAAATACAGAATAAGAATCTTCAAATAATATTTTTTATTACCTGGGTCCAAATGATATCTCTCATAAGGTGCGCCCGCACTGGCGCTGCGCTGAAGTCGCACCGCACATAATAGCTCGTTCAATCGACCCTGCGAAAGAAATCATAGGCCACTGTTAAAATTCGTTAGTATACGGCCCTTATTTAGTGCAAGATATGAACTATATACGTCATATTCACGTGTTTTGATATAAATTTTCCTTTAATTAAAAAAAATTTAATCAATTTATATTTGAATATCGATAAGGTAACAAGAAATTAAAAATTACGTTGTGCATTGTGACGTAAATAACAGACGCTTACGTAACTGTTTTGTTATATTTGTCATAAAAAAAATACAATTAGAGACTACAAATCCTGACTAGGCATTTGTGACCGTGAAAGCAAACTTACATTTATTATACCATAGATAAAACATTATTTAAACAGATAATAAATATCGTTTTGATAATAAGTAACGAAACTAATTAAATTATAATTATCTAATGATTATCAACTATTAGTATACGCATTCTAAATTCAAACTACTAAGCGCATCAGCTACGAAACTGGAATCAATTGTATCAAATAGTGAGTAAGTCCATATTAATATTTATTGTTTTATTTATATAATTAATATACTAGTATCTAAGTTTTATTTTCATTGAGAGTATAGAATTTTTAAAATCTGTGCGATTTGAAGAAAAATATTTTACAAAAACTACAATAACATTATTTGCAAAGATGGTTTACACATGACTGAATTTACAAAAGTGGCATAAAAATTATTTTGTTTAATAAAAAAGTAAACTATACATTTTAAAATTATACCACGGCCTGTCCTGGCTTCGAAAGGCTAGGAATTTATTTTATTAAAGTTTGGTACATCATATATACTGCGTTTTCTACAGTATGTTACAAGCTATCTATTCAAAAAACATGACAATTATGGTGAACAAAATTTTTTAGAAAAAATTTAAAAAAAAATTACGCTTAGAAATTGTAGTTCTTAGTAGTAATATTTTTCTTAACAATGAGGATAAGAATCAGTCATGCACCTAACAAATAAATATATACATGGTGAAACTATGGTGAAATAATTTTTGAAATCGGTAATTTTAAGTTTATTGATTACAAGCCTACAAAAATGCAAATTTTCTACTAGAAGATTTCAGATCTGCAATAATTAATTCATAAAGCGTCTTCGCGAAATTGTATTTCACGCTAATGCAAGATGAGTATGAATTCAGAATTCAAACACCTATATTATGCTTTATCAATGCATTATCACGAGTTAATGATTTAAAAATGACAATCATCTGTTGCACCGGCTAAAACCAGTTCCTTAGATAACACCGATATAAAACCTAACACGCGATCATGTTATGACCCTAACATGTATATGGGACATAATCTCTCGAGTGTTCAAAATTTTCCAAGCTACGTACAATCTTTTCCTGATTTGGAAATATAATGGCATCTGAGATAATTTCAGTGTTTATTGCGTTATATTATTACTTTATTTCCAGCAACGTAGCATGTTTTACTATATACAGTGGTCCTATAATTAGTAACACTTCTTATGAATAAAGTATAACTTCAACGTACAATAATTAATAATCATGCTATAATATAGCCACTAAAATAAAATAAAAACCCATTAAATGCATATAATATAAAACATAACTTCTTACTTTTAATTACAAAATGAATTTTACTTAAATGTAGGAGTTTATTTTCTGTTACAGGCCGCTTGGACGCCTAATTAAAAACATTAAAAAAAGCATACATAGCTCGTACTTTGACGGCAATTTAAAATTTAATCTGATTTTTGTTTTGTTCAAAATGGGCATATTTAAAAGTTCTGACGCGTCAACTGGCAAATAATTGTTAATTTACATTTTTATCTATTTATCATTTGATCTAGATCACAAGTGGGCGTATAGAAGAATAGCTGAGCATTTAAGTTTTTATTAACAAATAAGACCACCAAGTCTTATATATTCTTTTTTATAACTTATTATTTAATAAAATCCAATCTAAAATATTTGGTTTCATTTACATCCAAAATTTTCGAATTCACTTACGAATTCTTATAACAACTGTGTAACGAATTATCGATTTTGGTAATTGAATGTCAGAACCCCGTGTAACTTCGCATATAATACTGGGACTAAAACTTAGCCACATACATATGCTTCATAATGCCAGACTAAGATTTTTAATTGTTAAAATACGATTATTACATAAATTAAAGTAAATTATGAATGACAATGTAATTTTGCAAAACCTCCGTAGATAAAACGCACGTACCACATACGATGTCTATGCAAACGTCTGGAGATAAGACCGATAACAACACGCGGCAAGTGAATGCCAAGCAGTGAGGTTTTAGGTAATTGATGACTGCTATTTTTTATCTTTTGTCATATCAAAGCGATAAAGTCCACGGATCACGGTTATAATACGGTACGAGTAAGACTGCAAAATGTTCTATTAAGAAATATTAAACTATTAAACTAAACCAACAATTTTCATAGTCTTTTGACTAAAAAATCTTATAAGCGTTTTCAATTAGAACAATATTTTTTACATAATTCAACTGACGGTTGAAACCAAGTATTTTTTTCCAAATTATGCTTATCGAAATTTACTAAAAATTATCTCCAGACAGGGAAAAGATAAACTTTTGTATATTACTGATACAGACCAACATTACATGCCATACTTTCTTTGTAGTATAAATTTCCCATATAGTTAAGAAAAAGTTATAATTTTACATACATCTATAGTTATTATTAGTGAATATTGTATGTCTAACCCCAGTACACATCCTTTATATTTATTATTATATGCACACGTATATTTTATTGACTAAAGAACGTAGTGACAAAGAAATATAATTGTTTACAGTACAGTAAAAATATGAATAGGAATATCGTAGTCCAAGAGATGACGTTTTTATTAACTTTCTTTGGTTAACAAGAATATTTAATAAATAGTTTTAATATAGACGAACATAAAATCATGAATTAGATTTCGTCGTTCTCTCTCGTTTAATACTAAAAAATGAATAAAACCAGCGCTACAGCCGTTTATCTTGTTCTCACATTTATGTATCTGTTTCGTGTTCATTTGTTTTTATTAAGGCAAGTAGGTGATCAGTCATGCCGGTTCCTTACGATGTTTTACTTTACCGTACGAGTGACTGTAAAAAGTAGCGAGCACTAGCCTAGACACTTAAGAGTGCGACTCCCATATTAGAAATCGTAGGTTCGAACCCCAGCTGTTCAACAATAAACTTGTTTCTATACTGAGCTCATACTTTTTTTATGATACTGTGACCTTTTTACAACAGCATAAACAAAATCCGATAATAGTGCCATTTTATGAAAACAGTGTAAATTACATTTAAGTTAATTAAGTGACGTTTTTACTACTTTATATGTGCGATCGTGTACCCCTATTTTTTATCAGGTAAATATGAATGGAATAAGAATGTTATTAGACATTTTTAACCACAACGGAGAAACTAAATAAAAATATTTCGTACAACTACGATTAATGCACAAAGTCAAACTCGTCAATCAATAGATTAAATAAAATATTAAAATATTATGTTTTGGTTTTAATTAATTAACTAAGTTAACTTTAATTAACTAGTATTTGAACGCAGAGTACAAAAATACAAATGCATTCTCTTTATAATATTAGTACAGAATAGTATTGATATACAAATTTTGACCTTGAATACCAATAATAATTATTATAATAAAACGAGATATAGGAACATATATCCCAGGCTCCAAATGTATTGAGAAGTGTATTTCACAAGCCTGAAAAAGAAATAATAATACAAATTGTATGGAGGCCTGCTTCAGTACTTACATTATAGAGGGGCGGAGCCGCCAGTTGCGTGGCTAATTCTTGTAATCTCGCTCGAGACGCTTCTTCCTCGGGACTTAAAGCTGCGCCGACACGTCCCAGGACTTCTTGACGTGCAATCACCTAGAAATTCATTTAAAATCTTTGCTATTGAAAATTAAATACAGTATATTTGAGTTATAAAATTTTACAATTAATTTATTTTCTCCTATTTGACCGTAAACTTGTTTTAGATCGGTAATTTTTTAGCTTTACATTACAATTATTTTAGCCCACAACTTTTAATTATGTGTGGTATTGACGTCAAGTTAATGGCGTGGCATAGTACACATCTCATAGATCTCGAATTTCCGGTAAAGCTTAAGTTTCCTAGAAAAGCGGTGCCGTTAACTAACGGCCGTCATTTAGCGGTTGTTAATAACGGCCGTCTTTACTTTTTAACATAATGCAAAAAAAATCATTTTCGCTCGTCCAAGTCATGTTTCCACTCATTGTATTAATTAAATATGGGCACCGCTACACGTGAAAAACGTTGAACTAATGTTTATCACCGCTATGATCACCGTTATCCAAATGACAGCACGGCTATTTGACATTACGGTGACACTCAACGTTCTCTAGGAAACCTACTCCGATGTTATTTATAGACAACGTATGGGGGACGTCACCCAACGCTACAATACGGTCGTTAGATAACGGCACCGCTTTTCTAGGAAACCTAAGCTTAACACTAACTTGTTGTAAAACGCTGAAGTATGTCTGTTTCAAGATAAAAAATAAACTTAAAGTATGTTCAAAGCGCTATTGGAAATTTCTGGTTTATTTTAGTGATCGTTGAAAGTTAGTGAATTCTGTTCTTCCTGAGAAAGATGGATTGGACTTTGCCTTAACGCTAAGTTTGACTTTCGTATGTCAAAAAGGTATTGGATTTGACATTCTCTCGAATCTTAGTGTGGCCATAGACGGACCGCATGTTGCAGTCCGACTGCTCTAAGCGGTCGCCGCACGGCGATCTGCAGTTTCCATACTAAATTCATATCCGCAATACACGGACCGCACGACTAGTTTCTGAGCGGTCGGAGCAGTCGCTCTGCGGTCGAGTTTCGCCGTGCGGTCGACTGCTTAGAGCTGCCGGACCCACCATACACGGACCGCTACAAGCGGTTGCTGCCGACCGCGCGCCTCTCCCTCAAATAAAATAAAACACTAACTAATTCATCAAATGAAACTACGGACATTCTAAAGTAGTTGAAAAACATTTTAGTGTCTTCTCTCAGCTGGGGGGGGATACAAAGTATGAAATATTCCATGCTGTTCTCTTGATTGTAGTATTGGACGCACCCACATACTACGGTGTCTTCTACGCCTACGCTTGCGTAATAATAGTACAAGAAGCAGTGTTTCTTCATCAAAACCCATCTTGTAAATGAACTCGTATCAGTATTATTTTGTGGTCGAACACAACTGCTCCAAGCAGTCGTAGTTGACTGCATTATGCGGTCGTGTTGTAGTCGTGTACGACTTCAACGCGACCGCTCTACAGCAGTCGGTCTTGACTGCAACATGCGCTCCGTCTATGGCCAGCGTTACTCTAAAGTTCTACTTAGCTTGAAATGTAAATATACCGGACATTTATTATATCAAACCCACCTGCAATAAAGTGTGTCTCAAGGAGTGAAATCGCGCTGTTAGCTGCGCAAGAGTCGCTGCGGATGCGGCACGACGCGTGCGCAACTCGCTCAATGTTTCAGACGCTTTACGAAGATAGCTCGCTTGCAGACCAGACTCTGATGTTTGGCATTGTGCACGGAATTTTATCTGTTAAGACATAAATAATACAACGACGGAATAGATAAACAAGGATGGGACAGTTTTATAAACATCTCAAATACAAACATTCACAATTAAGCAATCATACTTCACGCAAAAATTTTCACATATAATTTTTTTTTTAAATACAAGCAATTACCACCGAAAAACATATTTTAATACTTGAAACTAGTCTTTAATAAAAACAATCGATTAAATAAACAGCCAAAAACAAACCTACTAAATATATTACTATTGTTACTCAATAAAATGAAGTATAACGGAATTATATTAGTTCGCACAACCGCCACAGTTGATTTTCGGCACAAACTAATAACTATACAGATTATAAAATTAAAATAAATAATTACTCTTTGTAACTTATAATACATAGGAGCAAGACCGGTATGAAGGAAAAGTTTCTAAAATTAATTAAAACAATTTCGGAATTCAGTATATCAATATATAAATAACGCGTCACGTTGTATGTCCGCTATTTACTCCTAAACTACTGAACCGATTTCAATCAAATTTGCACACCGTGAGCAGTTTGATCTAACTTAGAAGATAGCTTACATATTATATAATTCTACGTGTGTATGTCACTGAACTCCTCTTAAATGGGTGGAGCCCTGGATGGTTTAGATTCACAAATCAGCCCGACAGATGGCGCTGCATTCGGTACTTTGTTTAATATCCTAATCGCTTGAAATATCATGCAGGACAACTTGTGTCGGGTCCGCTAGTAAATAATTAATTACCTCAGAAAATCCAATAATGGGCACAGGAATGTAGTTTTCTGGATCAGGGTTGTCAGCTTGAGCTTGTTTCCAAAGGCGCATATCCATACCTAGACATTTGTTTATTTTTTTTATTTACATTTCATAATTAACCATTTCTATTGTTATAATAATTATGTATGTCGCATTGTCCCGCATAGGCACTTGTTAAATAACGACCGAGCTCTTTGTAGAGATGGGTTGGGTTTTATAGTAATTGAACGCATTTTAATTCTGTGATACAGAAATTTATTATTACTAGTACTGATTGACACATTTTCTTTTAACACATGTTAACTTTGGAAAATTGTGAAAGAACTTCGTCGAAAAACAAAATTTTGATGAAAACTATTTCCCCAAAAACAAAACTACTTTATACTTAAAGCATATCAAAGGTATATATACAATTTTTTTTTAAATATGTAGTGATATCATAACACCTTTTATAAGTATTAGGTAAAATGACCACTGCATTAATTCAAAGTCTTTGCTGGGAATCGAACTATACTTTGTCAAAACAAAATTCTAAAAAACTAGTAGACTCGGCCAAGCGTTGCTGTGGCTAAGATTTTTGCTATATTACATAGTAGTAAACTATTCAAGAGAAACGGCAGGAGAACACCAATCCACCATGCTTTTTTGGTGGTTATGCCATTAAATTGTAGCTTATGTGAAACGTTGGTAATTATTTGGATAAGGATCAATACCTAGGTACGAATAAATAGCCTTTTCTAGCGGTGGTATTTTAATAAATTTTTTTTTATCAAAGGACGCTTATTGTGACGTAACTATAAAAGATAGAGACATTCTGTCGCGACATTTTTTATAGATAGTGTCCTAAAACATTGTAATATATCATTTTGTTCTATCATTAATAGTTTTCGCAGCGCACACGATTGAAGGAAGTTTTTTGTTTATTTTTTTACACCTTGGGTTAGATTATTCAAGTTTTAGTAAGCATCCCTAATTTTTTTGAAAATGAAACATAGCCTATGTCACTCGGGAATAGTGAAGCTGGCCAACGGTGAAAGCATTTTTGAAATCGGTCCAGTAGTTTCGGAGCCTATTCATTTCAAACAAACAAAAAATCAAACCTTTCCTCTTTATAATATTACTAGCCGTTTCGCGCCCGCTTTGCTGGACGAATTAAAATAAATTTTATGTTTAATTTTTTTTTTTTTCATATTTTTATTATTCTTCTTTTTAACTTCCCGCTAAGAAAATTTAAATATTTCGAAAATCGAGTTTTTAACAGATGTTGACGTTTTGCGGTTCTAGGAAGCCTCTTTTGTTTTTATTAGCGGGAAAAATTTTCATAAAAGTAAAACAGAATTAAAAAAATAAATAGCCATAAACCATCTAGGAAAAATTTCGCATCGAATGGTGGTAGTTTCATGTCGATACGATCAGTGGTTTAAGCGTGAAAGAGCCTCAAACGAACACCATTTTCTTTTTATATATATAGATAAGTATAAATAATCAAGCAATACCTGGCGGTGGAGCCTGTAAGTACTGATCTAACATCTGTGGCGTTGGTCTTGTAACTGGGGTTATGCTGGTGCATCCCGCACTAGTCAGCGTGTTCCGAGCCGCTCCATTGTTGAGGAACGAGCTCAATTCAGACGCGTTAATATGGCACCCACCCGCACCTTTATCCACTATGTATACCACCACCTGGAAATTATAATAATGCTAATTATTTTTTAAAACGTATGGCAACATCTTCTAGACAATTCTAATTCAATGAATGGTTAAAATGTAGAAATGAACTTGTCATGGACATTCTTACGTCTTAAAAAATACAACAATATTCTGCTTACGTTGAACTTTCGCTTGTTAAAATATTTTTTCTATATATACCGAGACAGAAAAATCATGAGTGTTTACTAATAGTTGTTTTCGTCGCTGTAGAATGATAACCTCGTATGTCCAGAGAACCAAACATTGCAACGATTTTTTTTTAATTTCTCCATGTTTGTTAAATATTATGTGTTTTTGTCCATAGTTTTAGATGGTAAAAAGGACTTATTTATTAATATCATTAATAAGTCCTTACTTCATGATTATACCAGTTAAACGACATGAGTCTAAGAATAAAAAATAAGTTTTTTTGGCATACGAGGTTATCATTCTACAGAGACGATATGTGTATAGTACTTAAATAAGAGTAACACTTTTATTTGTAAAAAATAAAAGCCTAACGGCACCGTTTTAACTAAAGTGTCTCTTCACTCTTAAATTTGTTGTTGTCTTTCATTTGATAGAAAGAGACAACAGTACTAAGAGTCAAATTTATTACATTTTTGACATACCTAAGTCACACTTTGCGCTAAGTTTTGACTAGATTGTTAAATAAATGCTACTTATATAGATTCTATTTCAATAAAAATATAATTAAAATTATTAAAATATTATCTATGCAAAAATAATTGAAAAATATGGCAATTTCAGTAATTAATTTCTCACCTGACATTTTTTATCTGACACGGCTTTGACAGTCTCGATATTGGCAACTAAATTCGGCTTATTGCCAAGAAGGCCAGCCAACGAAGTAATAAATCCCTGCTGATTGCTCCTGAAATTAGAAACTCATTTTGGAATACATAAAACAACTTGTATCAACAATATTGATATTATGTATTTTGTAATGTGATGAAAAACTGAACCCTGAAGCCTTTGCACGAAATTATGATAGTTTCGTTATGTATTCGAGTATATCTATACATATTAACTTTTCATACAATTTGCAAAATCAAAATATCATATACATAGTAGGTATATATACATATATAGTATATCAGTTGTGCTCAGTTACCGCACTAAAGGCCGATTTACATTATCTTAGTGTTTAGGAGAGTGCTTTAGGATAGTACTTTAGTTGAAACATGTAAACGCTACTTGCTTTAGTACGGTTCTACTTGACTTTCAAGTTGAATCAAAATAGAATCGCTTTTTATTTTTGTTTCAAGTGATACCCCTCCCACGCCCGCGCACCCCGGGGGGTGAGAGACACAACGAGATCTTCCCTCGTTGTGTGTAAACACGTAATTTAGTCAAATCTTTAGGAGAGTGCATAACTGCCGTGAAACGCGTGCGTGTTTTTTGATTTTTATAGATGGCTAAATGGTCGGACGATACAACTATCAAACTTGTGTCTGAATATGTTGTTCACGAATGTTTGTGGAACGTTAAAAACAATTTATACAAAAACAAACCGGCTAGACATTCGGCATACACTGCTTTAAAAGAAGCTATTTTGTTTATTATTTATATTTTGTTTATTATTTATATTTAGTTTATTTATTTCGAATAAAATCTCGTCTTCTATTTGTTCCATAACTACAGTTAGTATTTTGCGTAGAATAGAGCGTATTTGCCGACGTCGTTGCGCGTTCATTGTCGCGCTGTAATGATACTCTACTGAAAGAAATGTAAACGTTCACTCGCAACGCACTAAAGAACTTGCCTTTCAAGGTGTACAAAGCACTCTCCTAAACACTAAGATAATGTAAATCGGCCTTAAGATGCACGTTACATTTAGTAGGTAATTTTTGTTCACTTACTAACAAAACAAAGGGTACAGAACTTATTTTACTTAGAACGGACGAATATGGCAATCATCTAACATGTATACTATACATATCCCGGCCTCCCTTTTGACCTAAATATCTAAATAATTTTTCCCACGCAGCGATTATATAACTTTTCTATTACAATTTTTATTTTTAGTTTTTTTTTTATATTTATTTTCAACTTTTCTATCAAAATTGTCCAATTATATTAATCCTTAGAGGTAAAATGCGGAAATGTTGGAGAGACTGGGGCTGCGTGTGCCAAATAACCACACTCGGCGTGGTAAGCGGTCGCAATTGCTGGCAGTGCCTCGGGCGCGTACGAACTTACTCAGAGAAGCACCATTTACGCGTATTTTGCGCACCCTAAACACTATCGCTTGTGAGACGGATATATTTAGTTGCACACTGCCTGAATTCACAAGAATTGCATTATTTATAATTAGTTACAAAATGGTTAAGGTTTTAAGTTTTTACTTGTTGTTTTTAGTTTAGTTTTCTATTGTATTAGTATTTAGTTACTGTAAAAATAGGAAATAAGGAAAATAAATAACTCTTAATACTTAGGCCTCCACTTGTCTATTAAGAAATCATTACCAAACAATACAGAAATGTGTCTGTCTCACTAAGCAATATTATTCGTTATTTGCATGACGGCCATCATAGCGGTCATAAACAGTAGTTCAACGCTTTTCGCGTGAAGCGGTGCGCATATTTAATTAAAACAATGACTTGGACGAGCGAAAATGATGAAAAATTTATTGATTTTGCTAAAGATCATGAAGCTTTGTACAATATCAAATCCAAAGAGTACAGACAAGCTCACATGAAGCAAAATTTGTGAAGCAACTCTCCTCCAAACGCTTTTTTTCGTCTTCTGATGACGACTCTTCATCAAAAATACTAATAATGTTATGTCCAAATCGTCCATTTTTTACCAGTGCACGACCTAACGCTCGAGTGAGTACTGAGTGACTACGATTGAATACGGTTGCACTACTTTCTAGGAAACCACAGCTTGGCCACAGTAAAGACGGCCGTTATTAACAACCGTAAAATGATGGCCGTTAGTTAACGGCACTGCTTTTCTAGGAAACCGTAGCTTTACATGTACATACTTTATTTCCTGTTCTGGTTTGTTAAACATCATAGCGACATGGCCATCTTTGTCCTCTTTACCGCCAAGCCTTGAATAACCCACAGCCTTGAACCGGCATAATGGATTTTGTTCATTTAACTCGAGTGGTTGTGCATTTCTATTATAATAAGCTTGACCTGAAAATAAAAGAAGAAATGTAGTATTCATTTAAATATGCTGAATAAATCCATAGTAAGGGAAAAGCATGGTACCAGTTATATAATTAATATCACAATTATGAAACTTTTGTACACAAGTATACTATATTCTTTAATCAATTTGGGTTGTAAGTTTTTTTTAATCCTTTATTGAGTTTTACATCTGTTCAGTAAAATTAAGTTTTATTTATAAGGATAAAAATTTAGAAACCTCCATGAACTTATCTTTTAAATTAAAGAATACATAAAAAACATTAATACAACCTAAAAAAAAATTAATTTTCGTAATTGTAAATACATAAAAGTTTTTGGACCTATATTATTAGGAAAATAAATATATGAGGCAGGTATTGCTGCTTTAATATAACAAAAATATATATATGCACCCTTATTCATAAAAAACTTATCCTGTCCCTTTTCATCATAGCATAAACACAATTTGACAGCAAGAGACTGATTTATTAATTTTTAACTAGGGAGATATTAATTAAATAGGAAAAAAGGCTCCGGAATTATTTTAAGCTAGGATCAAGAAGTATTAAAAGAATATTTACCAGTGCCCCATTGAGCCTGCAATAAATTCCATTTTGCTAAAACTTGGTCCCTTTCATCTCCAAACACATTGCAGTTGAACACAGCAGCTACAAGTGCTTCATGGGCATTTGTTGGTCCTTGGGGCTGCTGTTGCTAAAATTTAATTTAACCACTATAAATAAACTATTCTCCATACCACCCAGACCCATTAGTATGGGTCTAATTCCTGGGAATCAAAAAAATGCTTTAGGAAAACCTTCAAATAAACAGATCATGGAGAATTATTATGCTTTTAGGTTTTTAATTAATACCATCCTTTAACATGGTCAGTGTTTAACCATGCGCTATAATGTATACCTTAAGGTCCTGAACTATAAAGTGATGAGAAAAACTTATCTAATGTCTTAAAGCTGATGTCGAAACTATGCAATCTTTAATTTAAAATGTAGGAATTCTCTGAGAGATAAATTCAAGGAATTTAATATATTTACCTATCCCTCGCAATATATTTATGAAAATAAAAAAAATAGTGATAAGTTTACTAGAATAGAACATACACAAAATGTTAATACTAGGAACAAACGCAGGCTGCAAATTCCCCGTACTAGACAATCTAAAGTTAGTAATTCTTTTTTGGGAAAAGGCTCCCAGAGGCTCTTTAATCTCCTAGCTTTTAATAAATTTAAGAAATGTATTAAACAAAAGCTGTGTAAAAAGGCTTACTATAAAGTTAACGATTATCTAGTAGATAAAAGGGCCTGGGACTGGTGTTAGACAGGCTACTTCTTATTAAATTACGATATATGTTTAAAAATAAGTGTTGTTTGATGATTTGCTATTTCAAAAAATATATACACATATAGAATACACCCTCTGTCTTCTTTGCTGATGAATAGGGTTCCCTCCCTATTCAAATTTAATGACGTAGAATAAGTGATACCTGTATCTTATATTCCATAATAAACATAGGGTATTTGATTTTTTTATTTTTATGAAAAATTTTAAAAAATTAAAATTATGCCCATCTTCCAACTGTGCAATATATGTAACTTACAACATTGGGTGGCTTAAAAGTCCACAGCCACCATTAACTTTTATGTAGTGCTTTATGTCAATCTGTTAAATTTTATAAGTCTGTTTTTTAATAAAAAATTTGGATATTTTAGTTGCTTATGTAATATGCTGATTTAGTTATATGTTCCACCATTCTCTAACATATAGAGTAATATTATATAAACCTGTTGCTGTGGTTGTTGCTGTTGCCCAAATGCTGAAGTGGTTCCGAGTCCAGTGCCAAATCCAGAAAATCCTGTTGTTGTTGGTTTACCAAATGTTGATCCAAAGGTAGATCCTGTGCCAAATGTGTTGGTTCCAAATGATGGTGCTGTACTACCAAAATTTGACGTACCAGTGCCAAATCCAGTATTTGCTCCAAAAGTTCCTGTACCAAATCCTAGAATGTATGTTTATTTAATGAGTTGTCAATTCATTCAAGTATACTATTCCAAAATATCAGTTAAAACAAAATAAGAGCAATGGCTTAGCAATATAAATCTTAAACCTGACGAATTCAGGATACAAAGAGAACATTCAAATATCAGCAGTGAACCAATTTATTTTCCTTTTCATATGGGAAATAAACACATTGCTAACACCGTTAGAGAACCGGTGTTGTCTTACAAGAAGAATGTTACCAAAATTTATGAAAGATAGCCTACTTATCTATAAAATAATTAAAGAAACAGTTGCAATACGTAGACACAAGCCATATAGGGGGATTATTGTGTGAGTGTACAAAATATTCATATATAGACCTGTATTTGGTTTAGCAGCTGTATTTCCAAAAGTGGTACCCCCAAACAGGGATGGGGCTGTAGACGCTGGAGTGCTTCCTAGGCCACCAAAGGGTGTTGCTATAAAACAACTATTATTTAAAGAAAATAGGTAATAAGGTGATAGGGTGAATTTTTAATATTGATAAGACTATGAAATAAAAATGTAAGTACAGTGTGTACCTGAGGCAGTTGAAGTTGAACCAAAGCTACCAAAACCTGATGAAGTGGTACTAGTTCCAAATCCACTAAATCCTGCTTGACTTGTTGTAGCAGTGTTAGTACTCCCAAATGAAAATGATGCTAGAATGTAGATATAATTCTTTATAACACAGAAATTGTTGAAGTTAAATGTATTAAATTCGGCTTACGTTTTGAACTTGACCCAAACGGAGTAGCTTGAGAAGCAGTAGATCCAAATGAGAAGGACATTTTAAGATTTAACTTTTGAGATTTTTAATTCATGTGTTTTATTTATTTGCACACTTCTGAAATGCAAGGGAAATATTTTATTTCGCTATTCAACACTTTTTTATTACAAATTACAGTGGTGATTGATAGTAGTTTAAACTTAAAATGTGTTTTTACCATTAAAAAAATACTTCGCGCGCTCTACAGATTATCTGAAATAGACAATGGTTATGGACAGAGCATCTTTTTAAAAATGAAATAGTTATTGTAGTTGTGCGAAGAAGATGAGGTAGGACCGTAGGGGCAGATTTATTTATTAAATTGATCAATTTCTAGCATATAATATGAATAGGCACAGTTAAATAAATTGTTATATTATATATTAAAACATTTCTGAGGATTGCCTATATATTATAAAAAATAAGTCTGTGGTTCTTTATAGCAGTCTGTCTTTTAATTAATGTCTCATGTCTCTATAAATTGTCAAGTAATGACAAAATCAAGCACATTTTATTAAGATCTGCGTAACTATTTCTGCAAACCTGATATTGTATAAAGGTGAAAAAAGCATATCTTAATTTAACTTAAAAAATCGCATTCTACTTAATAAAATGTCGGATTGGGACACTGTTACCATCTTGCGCAAGAAGCCCCCAAAGGCATCAGCTTTAAAGACTGAACAAGCTGTAAACGCAGCACGTCGTCAAGGAATACCAGTAGATACTCAACAAAAATATGGTGCGGGTACAAATAAACAGCATGGCACTACTAAAAATACAGCTAAACTGGATAGAGAAACCGAGGAATTGCGACACGATAAAATTCCATTAGATCTTGGGAAATTGATAATGCAAGGACGACAATCAAAGGGAATGAGTCAAAAAGATCTGGCCACAAAAATTTGTGAAAAACCACAAATTGTTAATGATTATGAAGCAGGACGTGGAATACCAAATAATATTGTTCTTGGCAAAATTGAGCGGGCAATTGGCATAAAACTACGTGGGAAAGAACGTGGCCTACCAGTACAGCCTCCTGGAGTAAAGAAATAGCGAGTTCTCTGGGAGGTGAAGACCTAAACTCCAATTACTTTATTGCATAATATTTCTCCTTTTTGTTTTTGAAAATTATAATGCATTTAAAGTTCTCAAACTTGTGACTAACTATGATGTAAGCATTTATTTGTTTGGTTTCTGGAAATACCTTCTATTTTTGTTGCCTTTGTAAACTATTTTAAAAGTATGAAATGCAAAAGGAATAAATTTTTTGAATACCTAATAAATCAATATTTATGACTAAACAAGTGTTTAAAAACTTAACTCAATACTCAATAGGACTTAATAATTTTATTTTCAGTGAGAAATTACCAAGAAAACAATATTCCATGTACATCAGTATGTTTGATCATTGAATATGATTACAGCTATTTCCTATCAAACTATCTTAAATAGGTTTATATGTTTATAAATTAATGGGACAGTCAATAAACAAAAATGTCAGAAAATTATAGATTTCCTTTATGGATAGATAAGGCATTACACAATAAATATCATAATAATTATGCTTTAGATAAATTAATCTATGTTTACAGAGGAATATAAATAAAAAATCTTTCACAAAGAGATATACCAAACATCCTCACTAAAGACTGTTCTTCCTTGTCATTAAATACTGAAGATTAAAAAAAAAACAATATGCATCTCTCTCTTTTTAAAATTTTAATATGAGAATCAAATAAAGGTATAAATCTAATTTATATATCAATCTTCTGTTTAAAAAGGTATGTAATTCTTTTTAATTTATCAGCCTGTTTAATTCAATATAAAAGAGATTTTGTGTAGTCACGTTTTAGTTGAATAAAGCCAACTCTCTATCTTATTACAATTTATTCATGTAAAAATAAATAAATAAAATATTAAAATCAACAAGTATTTGCAACCAGATTAGTTCTATGGAGACCCATCCTCTAATGAAGATCAGTTCCCTCTGGACATATTATATATATAATTAGATCTTAAAACATCTTCAAGGCTTGAATTAAACTGTGTCTGCTGATGAAGATTTTCATTAGATTAACAGCAATTCTGATTCCTATGTGATTGCAATACCTACAAATAAGAATAATCGCTCCATACAAAACTTTGAGAAATTCTATTACTGTGGGAATAATAGACATGCTCGTCAAAGTTGTCCTGTAGCTGGTACAAATTGTCAACAATCTGGTAAAAGTGGATTTTTTGCAAAAGTTTGAAGAAGAACCGCAACAGGAAAATACAGACAAACAAATAACATATATATCTTTGCAGTTGCAGCTTTCATTATCTTTATGTGTCTAATATAAAGTTTGTAGGTTATAGGGTGTAAATTTGGATCTACTGAACCGATTTTGAAATACGAAATGACTTTCGTGGTAGTTGGATTTGCAAAGTAATTCGGAGAAAAACCGGCCGAACAAAAACGGTTCTACGCCTCCGCCTTAACGATGACAGATATAGGTAAGATTGAATTCTTGAGAAAACTTGTAGAGCTTGATAACGGCTAAAAAGGTCAGCGATAGCATGTCTAACTTATATGTTTACGTCACAAAAGGTACCTACCTAGAGTTTTTATATTAAATCAATAATTAATATTTGTTGGTATTATTATAAACAACTAAGAATTCTTACCAAAAAAGACTTTTCTCCCATTTACTGCATATAATTTGGAAGAATGGTTATAGAGATAATAGGATGAATAAGGATATATAATGCCGCATTTACATTCAGCCGTAGTGAGCAGGAATATATGTATTAAAGTATCGCGTTAACACACTCTTCCTGCCCACTTCCCTGCTCACTACGGCTGAATGTAAAACTGGTACTTATAAAACTTCTCGGCGTTAGCCACTGGGACCTTCGGGCCGGCCAGTCAGTAGTTACGCTGATCCAGGATCCATTTAGATTGGATTACATATTCACCATCGTTTCTCCACATGTATGAAACCGCGATCGTGTCGTAATCTATTGAATGATATTTATATTAAACGGTTTCATATACAACACGTCAATGTATTTAGAAATAATAAAATAATTGCTTTATCACCAAGGAAATTTGACTAGATAAAATTAGTATTTTATTTTTTGTTGCATACTTTAAAAGATCATTTAAAATATCATAATACGCAATTTAATTTAGGTACTTAATTACTTTAGTATTTGCGGGCGATTTTTGATAAAAACTGCCTGTAGTAACAAAAGGAACAGGCGCCCATGTCATATAATATTATACAAGAAATTAAAAATCAATTTACGAACAAATGAGAGCCCCGAAAGCGACTACGATAACACCTCCAACAACTGCTGAATCTCTGAGAAGGAAACATTAGAGCTGTTCTTAAGCCATCAGTAGCTGTACCTAGTAAGTTGGCATTCCTATCATGCTATTAAGAAATTTCAGTGGCGACCATTCTCACAGTGAAACCACTTGCTTATATTCCACGGAAACCTAATATTCCTAAGGATTTATCCATACCGTTTAAAAGGCCCATTAAGATTTCTTTTGCCCGCACCTTTGCAAGTCTCAGGATTAAACATTCTCTCTGGTGGACTATATATTTTGGGCACCAACTAATATTGAATCTAATATTATACCTACTATATCAGATTTAATTCAGAAGTTTTAAACAATAGAAATAAACATAATTTATTCAATCAATATCATTTTATTCATTCGTTTGAAATCCCAAAGCAATGTTTGTATAATGTGTGCTACCTACACAGTGCACATATACAAACATAATATGCAGTAGAAATATATTTTAGAAATCAGCAAATAAAACATGTAACCTACTACTCGTTATCAACTATCAACCGAACCCTTCTGATATTATCATCTCTAGTAAAAATATTTATCATCCAACAGGTCAGCTAGTAATAAACAATTAATTCGCGGCCAATGCTTTAATTGATACTGGAAGTTCTACAAGCTATTAATTATTTATATCTGATAATAAGTTTTATTAATTTAGGGATTAATAAACTTTTGCCGAGAAGATAATATAACTTAGTTTTTAACCAGTTCAATACTAGAAATTCCGAATCTAAATCGAGTTACTAGAATGGGGTACCGGCATTGCAAAGATATATCAAGAGTAGGTATATAGCTAAATAGAAGTTGGAAGGTATTTATGCGTACCAAGATGATATAACTGTATGCTGAGTTGATCATGACATAAAACTAGATATTGAATGAAAATTAGAGTATTTTCCCGTTATTATAGAAGCTGTCAACGCTTAAGCAAGGAATAGCAATGTCAGTTGTAAGCGCTGTAAAAATCAGTGAGGTGTAGAAACTGATTCTTTTAATTTTCTGATAGCAGGAACAATGTGACAGGAAGGTAGACTAATACCTAACGTTATTCTCCAGAAGTTTAAATAATAATGAACGAAACCACCCAGCCATAGAGAAAGAAGATCCAACAATTGCTGAGTCTTAAAAGTGTTTTTTTTTAATATAACGTAATTTAAAATTAAAAGCTGATAAGCAGTCCATTGCTTTTATGTTTAATCAATGATATTCGTCAAGGATTCAAAATTAAAATTAATAATAATTCTGACATTGTTTATCGACGAGGAAAGGAGAACTTAGCTACTGTTCCTTATTTATAGTTTACGCTGTCGCAGTGCAGTCTGCAGTACTTTCAACAAGCACTATAGAAAATAATTTAACTGAAATTCGTAAAAATGCTTCACGGGGTATGTAATAAAAATCTGGCAACTGATTGATTGTTTTTAATGGTTTGGTTATGACTACTTACATCCACTGCGATGGAGGACCATCTTTTTATCAAAAGATATTTTAAAAGTTTACACGAAAAAGGAATTGCAACAATCTATGCATAATGCACAAGGTAATGGACAAATAGAAAAATATAACGCCATAAAATTGGCGAACGGTGCAATTAGCTCTAAGGAGCCGCAATGTGTCCTCATTCTCAACCACACACCAATCTATGCGATCACTTCTTTCCACAAACTGTAATCTTCATGAATATATTATGTTCTCTCATCCTATCTTAACGGCTATTTCCAATAAAGCAGAGGAGAATGTCGTCATAACCTTTGTCTATATCAATAAAGAAAATAGTGTCGATCACATTAGTCTTAAATATCCAGTAATAAGCATATCCTTCTTTAAGTTGAATAAAGTCGACTTTCTGTCTGTTTTTTTCTCCTACTGCAGTTTCGTTCTTCTACCTTACCCTGTGTGCATACTGCATATCTACTCGTAGACCTTCTGACCACTGACCAGTGGCCTGCTGTTCCCTTAAACTTCTATCGCTCTTTGTATTTGATATAGACTATGCACACAGATATGTGTTTAATCAAAGATAATAATAATATAGTAGATATATTGTATACTGTTAATTAGTCTGTGCTATTTATGCAGATTGGAATTTGAAAATATTATTGACGGAAATGTCTTCCAAGAATTATGAATTATCAGATGACGAAGAAGAACATTACATATTTGTTGAGTTTGACGATAGCGTTAAACTAGAAAAATATAGGAACATTCATGTTCTAGGTATTGATACGAAAAACCCTTTAATTCAGTTAGATAACACATTTTTCTCAGGTAATATTTACGACTTTTCACTCTAAAGAACTTTTAGTTAGCCCCAACATTACACGATATATTACGTATAAATAATATGATTTCCATACTCATTTACAGGTACCTATGAAAATCCATTAGGAACACATATTTTTTTTGAAGATGATCCTTTAGCGCAAACAAGTGATCCACTATTTGACAAATTACCTGAAAGAAGTCTTAAATATAAGACAAAATCAAGAAAAACTGTAAAAGCTGAACATGTTTATATAAAGATGAAAGAAGGAACTGGTTAGTTTTAATACTTGGTTAAATATTTACATCAAATATTTTATAACTAAATTACATCCCAGTATGTTATTTCTATATAAAATACAGAAAAAGATATCCTGGATTCGATTCCCAGTAGGCCTAAAAAATGTGCCTGCTTTTGCGATGTTACAAGGCTAATCATATTTTTACAGAAAGTGAAGCTCAAATCAAACAAGATAAAACAGACCATGAGATACCAGCAGTTTCATTTACTTCAGTGGCAGAAGCAGTAGAAAGATTTAAAAAAGATTGGATGTCATCACACCCTGAATTGTTTAATGAAAGAAAGTAAGTGATAAAGAAGAAAATTATTCTTTGTCATTTTACTTTTGTTATTTACTAGAACTCATTCCTATGATTATTATAATAAAATGTCTTTTATTTATGCCTTTGATGTATTTTTCTGAATGCATGCAGATTATAATGCACAAAATGTGAATATTCGTCATTATCAAGTTTTAAACTTATCAAATTACTATTTCAGTAAGAGGTCTGAGGTCTTGCTTTAGTTTTTAATATATAACATTATTACTACTATGTTAAAAATATGGAAAAATTCATTAATTAAGAAACAAAAAATCTGATTTGTTAGCCTCATGTATAAAATAAAACTAAAACTAAGCTGATAACCAAGATTGGATATTGCAATAATTAATATGATACAGGTTTCTGTCCATATAATATACATAGTAATTATTATTGTTGGTAAAGAGTTAATAAATTCTGCTGCAAATTGTTTATTTCTAACTTTTTCATAACCCATTTTAATTTTCTGTAAAAGGTGGAACCTTAACCTCGCAGTTATTATTATTTAGGTTCCTATTTACTCCTGAAGAAAAATACCAACATAAAAAGGAAACTTAATTCAAACTCTTTAATTTATTTAATACTCATAAAGAAAATAGATAAAGATGAATAATAATAAATTAATATAAACAGAAAAATCTTGTATAGTATTTCTCCGCTAAAAGCTCCTGACCTAAACAGTTTTTCTTTTTTTTTAGGAATTTTATACATAATATAAACATTAATAATTTATTCTAATAGAAAACTACCCATCGACTATCTACAAAGTCGTTGGCCGTTGCATAATTATATAAACTTGATTTTGTGGCACGTACTTAAACTTTTAAGATATTTTTACGAGTAGGTAACATGAAACATCAGCTACAAAAATATTTGTCTCTCTTTTGTAGAAAGTAGAAACTAGAAATAAAAAGACAATTTGAATTTAACCATAGATTTCCTTCCTCTCATTTATGGTGCCTTTACTTTGACAATTGTCTTACTATTCATCGGTGCAAACATTGAATTATCTGTACTCTCCTGCCGGTCGCCATTTTCTTCCTATCGCCATTTCATTTACGCAGTGAGATGGAGAATTGAAAATTTCAAAGAGAGATAGAAATACAATAAATTTATTATTTGAATAGTTTTAAATTATAAACATAAACATAAGTCTTTGTAAAGGTAAGATTATATAGAAAATCAGAGATGGTTATGCTGATGTGTATTATATACAGTAAAAGCATTCAATACTCTTTTTAACAAGGAATTGTAATTATACAATGGCGTCCGTGTTATGCTTGAAGCGCGTCTATAGACATTCATCGTCATCCTTTTCTTTCAATCGACACCTCCTATTGAGATGTACACCGCTTTCATCGAACGAAGCTTTTTACGAGTAGAGTAGAACGATAAGAGGTATTTCCCGTTACCTTCGCACGATATGTTTTGAAGTTTCTCGCGTAGAAATAAAGCCGCGCTTTTAGTTTTAAATTATTTAATATTTTCTCTTAATATAATATATAGATAAAGAATTACAATTTTATTTCCAGTTCCATCGGCCTTAATTAGCAAATTTTCAGAGAAGCTCACTAGGTAATGTAAAACCTTTCAAAATGTTCACGACTAATACTGTACAAGCTGGAGCTGTGCCGGCTTTACAGTATCAAGAACATGCTCAGAAATCACAGGGAAAAAATATTGAGAATGTTCAACAAAAACCCGCGCAACAGGCACAGCAAACTCAGCAGGTATTTATACATTATAAAGATATTTAATTTAATGAGGAATAAAACTTGTTAAAGTGACTTAAGCCTCCAGTTTTAACTATGTCTATTTTTTTCTTAAAGGAATTTCCAACTTTCTGTTATACCAATGTTAACATGATTGGTAAAATGAATGCTGGGGCAACAACTGGAGCAGGAACAGTAGCTGGGGGTGTTAACATAGCCCAACTGACGACCGGCGATGATAAAACCTGCTATATTGCACAGCCTTTTTCCACATACAACTATGCATTAGTGAACCAAATGCAAATAGCTCCCAATGGAATTCAGAATACTATTTCTAATATTAGTTTTAAGTGTGATGTTTGTGGTCTAATGTTTGGACACTTGACTTTATTGAATGCTCATAAAAGAATACATACGCAAGATACAGGTATTTGTAACCTTATTAATGTTTTTCCAATAATAATAGTAGAAGTAGAGATAAGTTTTATTGCTTATACATTTATAAGATGAATTCTAATTTGATGATTCTTCCTATTTCCTATTGTTTTTTTGTTATTTTTTGTTGTTAAAAAAGTTTTGCAATATATATTTTCATTCTATTAAGATAACAAACACATTAAAGTGATCTGTAGCATAGCAATAAAACTAACTAATTTAAGCATCCCAATTGAAATCTTGTTAACTCTAATTCCAGACAATAACATAACAGTAGTGACAACTGGCGTTAGTTCTGCTAATGAAGTTGCAATGCCCCCACACATACAAATACTATCTTCAGATCCTGGTGACCAACAACAGCAGCAACAACATGTACCAATACAGGATAGTGAGTAATGTTTTCTCATCTTTTTAAATGTGGAGTTTTGATTCAAAGAGAACAGCAAAACTGGTTGTGATAGGTTTTAAAGGTATTCATTAAATTGAAAACATTTTTTAAGCTTAATAATAGGGAACGGCAAAACTGGTTGTAATAATTTTTAAAAGTATTAGGTGAATTTAAAACTTATTTCTTTTAGTTTTAAATTATTATTAATTGGTTTTCGTGTATTTTATGAGACAAAATGAATTCTCTTGTATTTTATCTTTAGTTTCAGCCATAATTTGGTGTAGAGTAGGGTATCCACTTCTGGTGATTTATAAGATTTTAGCTTTGAATTTTTTTTTAATTCTTTTTTGTATTGTCTATGGACACAAACTATATTAATCAATTCAATAGCTATTTAAGGTTGATAGTATGTAAATGTATAAGGGAGTAAGATAATAAACTATTACATTCTATGTAATTATTAAACAATGTATTCACTGTTAAAATATTGCTGGTGGAAAAAGTTTTATACATATTAACATTCTTTTTTTTTTCAGCAAAACCTGTTTTAATAGACAAGATACAGAAATGCATAACATGTGGCAATGTGATCCCCAACAACCCAAAACGGAAAGGACCCAAACTGATCAGATGTGAAAATTGTATAGCCCAGGTTAACATTGAACACAGACAAAGTCACTGTAAGAAAAATCAATATGCTTAGTTATGTATGCTTAATAGTATAATAAGTATTATCTATTGGTTTATATATAAAACTCTATGATTAGGTAGCTTAGGTTAGGGTTACTATGAAAATGTTAATGCAATTTTAAGGTCAAGAAATATGTACATGCATTTAATCGCCTTTTTAAAAATGAGTAAGTCTTATTTTACATCACAAAAAATATTACAAAACAAGAATAAATTAATAAGTGTAGACAAAAGATGTAAAGGGTATTCCAGGCAACCCAGACATTAATAATCTCAACATAAAAAAAATACAATGCAATATAGACAGTGTTCAATGTCAATTAATAAATATTTATTAATTGTATTAATAATTAAATTATGTATTTATGATTAAAATTCCACAAATTTATTTAAAATAATGTTTTACTTTTACAAAATATCAATATTTTTGTTCTCTGTTTTATAGGTTTTAAATGTATATTACTTATAAACAATACCGTCAAATTTTTTCAAAAAGTTTATTCAAAATAACAGATATTAGGGTTTAACACTGACATGTTTGGTGCTGGACCTAGCCTTATTCATAAAATATAAATAAGTCTAATTGTACTGTTCTAAACAATTGAACTCTTTTGTCTAATTTAGTTTTGCTGTGATGAAAAGAGATTACTAATAAATCAAGGAAGTTACTAATTAAAATCACAATTTTTAATATTGCTTTAGTGTGCTTACTTTAACAAATCTTTTTATTTTCCATCAGTGAATACAGCCCAAATATTTGTGGCAGAAGATAATGTAAAGTATGAAGTGAGTGGGGTGCAGCCCTCCGCAGATCCTTTGTCAACCGCACAGTCCAATCAACAACAGCAGAAACACTGTAAGCCAATTCTCATGTTTTTAACCAATGTATATGTATAATAAACGCTCATATCAAATAAAGTTAAAGTTATAGGTTTTATTTAGTATGATGGCATAGTAGGTAGGCAAAATTATATGCAGAATTTAAATCTGAGAAGAAGTGGTGTAGTCTTTTTGGCAAAATAAATCTCCTTGTAAAACCTCATGATAAGATTCAAGACTTAGTGTTAATGATTAACTTGAATTTGTCTGTGAAAAAAAAATAAAGTATAATAATGCCAACTCTACTCAGGTCTAATGATATGTCAGTTTTGTCAGTAAACAGTGGCTTTATAGCTTTTTTGAGTAATGAATTTGAAAAGGAAACCATTTTTTTCAGTGCCGGGACATCATCCTGTAAAAAAAAGAAACTTAGCCTCAGTGACTAAATGCCAGAACTGTAATGGCTCTGGTATAATATTTGTAGGTGGCAACAAAAATAAAAATAATGCTCAAAACCCGGATAAGTCATATCATTGTAATATTTGTGGTGGATCATTCTCACGATATTCCTCTTTATGGTCACACAAGAAACTACATTCTGGTGAAAAGAACTTTAAATGTGGCATTTGTGGGATTGCATTTGCTAAAGCAGTGTATCTTAAAAATCATTCTCGTATACATACTGGAGAAAAGCCTTATAGGTAATGAAATTGATTATATTGATAGTTAGTGAACCATGTAATAAAACTCTTACTCAAAGATGAGATTTGGCGCTAAGTATGTCAGAAACATATTGGATTTGATATATTATGGCAATGACACTCT
Organism: Pieris napi; assembly: GCF_905475465.1. Taxonomy (NCBI): domain Eukaryota; kingdom Metazoa; phylum Arthropoda; class Insecta; order Lepidoptera; family Pieridae; genus Pieris; species Pieris napi. The sequence continues at coordinate 7,750,086 of NC_062247.1, forward strand.
GAAAAATAAACAGAAAAAATGTTTAAAGAATTTTTAGAACTATATAAAAACTGTCTGTTCACTGCTATTAGAATAGAGATATTATATAATATAAAAGACAATTTCGATGAACTTGCCCACAAACATTGTTGGAACCTAACCCAGAAGTATTTTTTAACCCTTATCCTACCGTTCTTAAATCACACAATCACATTAGGACTATATTTATAAAAAATAATATTATAAATTTGAAGTGTAGCAAATAATTCCCAAGCAGTTAGTAATAAAATTCATAAATTTGGTGCTTGGGTGATGGCGCAACTAACACTATTATAATTTTCAGATGTAATACATGCGGTATGCAGTTTTCACAATCTCCACATTTAAAGAACCACGAAAGAACGCATTCCGGAGAAAAGCCATATGTCTGCGAGGTAATTACATATTTTTTAATGTTTAGATAAGTGTAGTGTGAGTAACTATTTACAAGAAAGTTAAATCAGATTAAAGTGTGATTACTACAAATTTATTTTCCATAAAAAGATTACATGGGGAAAAATTCATTAATTATCACAATTTTGCATAATTCAAATTGACTTTAAACTTATCTGTATGTGTGTTATACAATCTTCACCTTATGTAAGGTTAAAAGGCAGGTGAAACATCAACATTACGTTTAAACTAAAAGTGCGATACTTAAATTTGTATATTCTATATACAGATGAAAAATATATTATAAAACTAAAAAAAATGAGATTAAAATAAACTATTTTGAATGCTCACAAAAGTACTTTTCTCTAATTAAACAACAAATTGGGTAAAAAAAGATAAATACATTGGTTTTAGTAATTTTTTTTTGGCTGCTACTACTTTTTGTTTTCCTCGGAATTAAATAACAATACAAACTTTAGAAAGATTGCTGCGTCTATGAAAAAAAATGCGAAAACAAAACTATCACTTCACAACACACCATGTATATAAATTTTATAATGCAATTGATAATTTAACACCTAACCATTTTCATCCAATAAGTGTTGATATTTTTAGGTCTGCGACAAAGGCTTCGCACGCCACGCGACCCTATGGAACCATCGACGCATTCACACTGGGGAGAAACCTTACAAGTAAGACTCGAATCTTATCCATAATGTGCAACATTTTCTACATTTTACGATCCACTAAATGTATATCAATAGCAACATATACTGTGTATATAGACTTTCTTTCATAAGCGACCATATAAAAATATTTAATACTTTAGTCTGATAAATTTCATTAAGATGAGACATGCCAACAACAACAACAATGTGAATTCCTATTTTATTCTGAGTTAGAATTTTATTTATTTCATTCTACTTACATATTCTTGTGTAAAATAATAATTTGCTTGAACCCCAGAGCTATATATAGTATACTTTACTAAAACAGCTTGTATTGATTTTTGTCTGTTAACAGATGTGATACATGTGGTTCAGCATTTAGTCAGGCAGCGCATCTAAAGAACCATGCAAAGGTACACTCTGGAGAAAAACCTTTCAAGTGCGATATCTGTACAGCAGCGTTTGCTGACCGTTTCGCGCTGAAGAGGCACAGAGGGATCCACGATAAATATGGTAATTAATATTTGGCAATCAAATGTTGGTAGGATTAAGAAATAATATTAATGTTACTTTGAGATTAACGCTTATTTCTAGAGGTTTAGCACAACTGAACTATGTATTTTGTAATTTTAAGTTGAATAAACATTATATTTTTATCAGAAAGACTATTCTTTCACTAATATTAATATCATTAAAACTATATTGAATTTTAAATATAATGATTGATTTAATTGTTATTGTATTATTAGTATATTGATTATTGACTCTATCATGATAAAATTTAAACATTGATTGCTTTTTGTGACAGAAATTTAAGTCAAGTTCACCTTTACATAATAGTTCAAGGTTGTGTAAACTATTTTCTGTTTATCCTATTAGGTCAAAGCCAGTCTGTAAACAGAATCATAAAACATACTGTTTTCTATAAATAACTAAAGTAACTAATGCTAGGGCTATTGCAAAAGTTGATTGTTTAACTTGATCTTTACCATCTTTTCTTCTGGTTTGAAATTTGCCATAATGAATTTTTAATGTTGTTTTACTTTCTAGGTCAAACTGCACCATTACCATCCAAGATACACCAGAATCAATTAGAACAGCAAGCAACCCAACTACAAACAATTTCGACAAACCAACAACCACAGACGACACAAGCAGCCGTGGAAGTTGAACATTGTCCTGAACAGAGTCTATGAGTCCAAGATTTTCCTTTAGTTATAACAACGCTATCATAGTATTAAATAACATAAGCACATTATGTACTCAAGACAATATGTAAATAATTGAAATCTGTAGTATATTATTTGTAAGATACTGATAAAAATGTCACTGCCAACTTATGTAAGGAAAGGTTTACCAATATTGTTTACTTTTTTACAAGGAAGTGGTGTCTACTTTGCAAAAGTTCAAAATGGTTTTGTAAACAATAATTAGTTTAGCAGTGTAATACATAATTTATTGTAAAAGAAACCAATAATGGAAAATTTACTTTTTATGCAAAAACTGTATATATGTTATTTAAGACTAGACTTAAAATTGTGATTTAGTATTAGAATATTTTAATATAGGTACATAATAATGTAATGGGTGAGAAGTCATAAATTCCTTCTCCATATTGAGAATTGTTAAATGAAGAGAAACATCTCATCCAGAGAAACAATACTGCATCAAAATGATGCTCTTAAATTAGCATTTTTTCAACGAAAATAAATGTCAATAACATATTAACTTTCATTTTAACCCAAAAATAGTTCAGTTAAAATCTTTTAAATTGCATCAATAAAGAACAATACAGATACTCAAGCAAGTCTTGATTTGTGTTATAATGAATAGGGAAATAATAATAAAACATAAATTTACAATATATTTATTATTTTGATTGAGTTGCAAGCTTAACAATAACTGGGAATTACATTAAGGTATGTTTATTCATAAACCCATTTTTCGGCAGCTGGGGTCCACCCAACAAGTTCCTTTTCAGTAAACCAGAGAGCAATTTCTTTGTTAGCAGAATCAACACTGTCAGATCCGTGGATAATGTTCCGACCAACTTCCACGCAGAGATCCCCACGGATTGTGCCAGGCAGAGAATCAGCAGGATTTGTAGCACCAAGCATTTGTCTGCCAGTCTTGACAACGTTTAAGCCTTCCCAGACCATGGGAACAACGGGTCCGGAGCTCATGTATTTAACAAGTCCAGGGAAGAAGGGACGTGCGGATAGGTCACTGTAGTGTTTCTGCAAAAGCTCCTCCGATGGCCAGACGAACTTCAATGCTACCAATTTGAAGCCTTTCTTTTCAAAACGTTCAATAATTTGCCCAACAAGGCCCCTTTGGACGCCATCAGGTTTAATCATGAGGAAGGTTCTTTCACGTGGTTCGGCCATTGTGGTATAAGAATTTATTAATTGAAGAGGTTACCAATTATTTCTGCAATGTGGTGAAGAAAATGTAATCGCGTCGTGACTCGTGGTCGGCAGCCGGTCAATGACGGAGACAGAATAGAAAGAAATAAAAAGTTTGAGTTAGACTACGCAATTCAATATTTGACATACATCATAGGTGGTCCGTGGTGGCTATGTCATTCCACAGTGACGGTCAATAATTGCCAAGACGGCTGTTAAAATGGAACAGCGTGGTGTCAGATGTCAGTTAATTCGATTTTGACATACTGCCTAGGCAGTATGTCAAGTCTAGACTCGCGCTGAGCGTTGAGTACACCTCGGTTGAAACTCAACCCTTAAGCTAGTAAGGTTCAGTTTCTAATAAAAGCTTAACGTAAAGTCTGAGCTCGATATTTGCTTTTTGTTGAATTCTGATTGTTGATAACAAAGAAGCAACACGACTTAAGCCCTTCCAGACTCGCATCAAGTAAAAAAAACACGTGGCACTTTAATTTACAAGTCGCCATTTGTGATTTCAATAAATTGCTTAAAATTTAAAATACTAATCTATATATATAAAAATGAAACCCGTTTTCCGTTGTCACGACATCACATGAAAACGGCTCGACCGATTTGTCTGATTTTTTTTTTGTTGTGTTTGTAATTGTCAGGAGAAGGTTCTTATAAAAGAAAAAAATTGCGCGGAAAATAGAAAATTCAAGAATACTTAACCACCATACAATTCGAACTTTTTGGTGTAACCTTATGGCGTTTGACATAACACAACATTGACAGAATGCGTGCTGCAAATATCGTCAGAGGATGTAAGAAAAATTAATATCGTTCAAAATAAATGCTTCGATCGGAGTTATTATATTGAAACAAACAAAAAATGTTGTATAACATAAAGCATTAGAATAATAAACACTTTGTTTCTGAAATATTTTTTAATTCATTATTTGAAATCAATATTCATAGTTAAGACAGGACAACGTCTGTCGGGTCCGCTAGTACTTCATAAATTCTCTTTACGAAATTTTAATTTAAAAAATAGAATTTCTACATGGTAATTTACACATCTTCGTGACGTTTGTTAAAAATGTTGCGCTCATGCGCCTAAAGAAGTTTTACTTCAAAATACGTGTCAGGGTTACCAGCTCATCCGTAACAAAATTAATAATTTACGAATTAACGTAAATTCCAAAAAAATATACATATTTTTCATTACTTCTTTTAACTGTTTCCAACATAAGCATGATATTTGTGCGGGTGACACGCACTTGAATTAAGTCGGAAACACACTTACGTGTCGTGGCGTGTCGTGACGCGCCAGAAGCATATTGGTTTCATACATTTAATATGATTAGAAACATATTTGCATGTCGTGTCGTGTCGCAACACGTTCTGTCGTGGCGCCGACTGCTCGCCACCGATTGCGCCAGAGCGGTGGTGGGGTTTATGACGCGACACGACACAACAGGCAAATGTGTTTCTAGACCGGCGCGTGGCTTGTGGCGCGAACATCTAGCGGGCACTTTTTAATTTATTATATTTGCAGCAAAATGACTGACGATCTTATAGAACTTGTACGTCAACGAAAAGTTATACATATATGACTCAAAGTGTAAAGAGTACAAGGATCAATTGATCAGAAATGCTGCTTGGGAAGAAATTGCTGAAATTTTGAAAGAACCCGGTACGTCAATAAAATAGTAGGTATTTAGAAGTTTCATTGATAAGAGAAATGGAAGGTCTTCATCAAAATAACTATCCGAATCATAAGAAAATGTATATTTAAACGCTGCAAAGGTTCGTTAAGTACTGTTAAGAAATAACGCCAGAGTACGCCACGACACGACACGTAAGTGTGCACACTCACCGTCACGACAGTAAGCATCACGACACGCCACGACACCTAAGTGTGTTTCCGCCTTAAGAAACGTGAGGGTGCATGTGAGTGAGAGAGTAAAATGTGTAACTATAGTAGACCGAGGCGAATCGGATCACTTTTTCTTTGAGGTTGAGTAAATCATACTAAAGTGTTATATAATGTTATTTTAATTAATAAAATCATAAGAAGTATTAATAACCTATGATACAAACATTTGAAAACTTAAATCATACATATATTCTCTTAATTACCTATTAAAAACTAAAAAAAGGAAAATATCCGAATCGCCCCAACTTTCGGGGTGAATCGGATCGTACACAACATATAACCAAATTTTAAGGTATAGTGTTAAATAACTTTGGAATCAGTAAAAATATATAATAATAAGATCAATTTTGATTATTGGCACATAATTCACATATATATGGTCCTTTTTTTCTGTAAGCTCGTGAACGGTACTGAAAAAATCTTAGCAGCTTTACGTAAGGTAAACTCTTTGTTCTGGACTTTATTTACAGCCTCTTTCATTTTTTCTTGAGACCATTCTCCGGCGGTCATGAAATAAATATGAATCAATAACCTCAAACATGTAATAAATCAGTTTAAAAGTATCATCCAATTCGCCCCTAAGGATATGATCCGATTAGCCCCATAATTAGGACTTTTGAAATAAATATTTTAGACGTTAACCTCTAAGATTATACTTAAAAGCTAATTGGTTCTTTAATATAAACACCTTGCTTAACAATATAAGCCAATGTAGTTGAATTAAGACAAATCCGTCATATGACACAAAGAAATCGTAAGTACGCGTACCTTAGATGAGCGCCAAATTGCGACACAAACAAAAAACCGAGTGGCTGACGATCGGCATTGCCACTGATCCACAAGCGCGATCGAAATACTGCTTATGTCGGGAGGTGCTCAGTAAATGAAGAGACATAAAACGCCGGTTGAGTGCGTTCTATGTGATTCTGATATTTGAATTATCAACAGATTTCTAATTTTGATCCGATTCGCCCTGTGATCCGATTCGCCTCGGTCTACCCTACATATTAGATCACAGGAGCATCTCCAACTCAGCGGCGGCGTGTAAAGGTGTAAGGTAAGAATATAATTTAATTTACGCTTCTTTCTCAGGAGTGTTGTTTTTTTAGTTGTGTTTGTTTTTACCTTCTGTATTTAATGTTGCTTTTTATTTATTGATAAAATTTTATACAAGCCATACACAAATCGTCCCTACTCTGCATACGTCGCGTCCTTTGTCTCGCACCCCGAAAACTGACTAAAAGCGGAGAGGTTGAGACGCGACACGAAGTGGCATGATCGCACCGACCTTCTCGCGCTCGCGTCCACTCGTGTCGCCTCGACGAGAATGTGGATGGGCAATAATTACATCCGTTGCAATAGATATGCCTATTAAAAAACCTCTTAACTTGGCCTCAATTCTATTAACGATGAAAAGTCGTCAATAACAAATCTGTTGTGGAAATATTATATTATTTGTATTTTAATTCTTTTACTTTCTTTAGTTGTTAATTTTTGTTTTATAATATTTACTTATTCATAGTTTAAATTCTGAATGTTGATTCGGTTTATTGAAGCGCAAATTCAGCGCGTGGACTACTGTTCTCACCTTTGGGCGGGAAACTCCCAGTACATGATCCTTCCACTTGACCGTATTCAACGAAGAGCGGTTGGAATCGTCGACGACCAATTACTTTCCGAGCGGCTCTTTCGGTGTTGCAAAGAGATGTGATTGGGTCTGACTCTGCATCTTCTACCGCATTTACCATGGAGGGGGTTAATAGGATTTGTTGGGATTAATACCTTAAGCTGAGTTTTATCATCGGACATCGAGGCGCAATACGAAATTCGACTCGAATCACCTCGATGTCGTTGCACAACTGAGCGTTTTTAAGGCAGTTTTGGCCGCGCACCTCTACTATGTAGAACCTACCGATTTCCGAACCAATTCGACTTAGAAAAAGAGCGTACCAATGATAATAATTATTAAAGAGCCCTCTGGCATTGAGTGTCCGTGGACAGCGGTATCGGGTAAGCCTACTTAGCCCGTTTGCCCCCCCCCCCTGTTCTAAAAAAAAGGTTTTGCGTAAATACGGGCGTAGTGCTATTTTTTTTAAACAAATTTAAAACCAAAATATTTTTTTGCTAATTCCAACAGTTCAATAATTAACAGATAGAAATTTTAGTGGCCTTACATAAAAATGCAGTAAGCCTAATATGTATAGTAATAGATAGGACAGTTTTAAGTTGTAATCATTTGTCTGCCATCAATGTTGGTGGCAAGCTTTAACCATCAGAAATATCTAAAAACTGATGTGTAAAATAAACAATTTTATTTATTTTTACACTTTCATTCGATAAAGTTGTAGTTCTTAACCTAAAAAAAAACTCGTATTTAAAAAAACAAAAAATGTATTTCCCTATTTACTTCCTATACTTCAATTATTTACATTCAAGCTAATTTATTAACTTAACACCACACTACTTACAAAAATTCTTCGCTATTTAATCTTATTTATTATATTGACAACTATAAAACATCGGAACATTTAAATATCATTTCTAAATGTTGCTATGTTAAAAATTAATACATTTAAATTAGCGAAAATTATGTGTGCCTAGCTTAAAGCTTAGGTTTCCTAGAAAAGCGGTGCCGTTATCCAACGGCCGTAATGTAACGTTGGGTGACGTCACCCATACGTTGTCTATAAATAACATCGGAGTAGGTTTTCTAGAGAACGTTGAGTGTCACCGTAACGTCAAATAGCGGTGCTGTCCTTTGCATGACGGCCGTCATAGCGGTGATAAACAGTAGTTCAACGTTTTTCGGGTGGCCGTGTAGCGGTGCCCATATTTAATTAATACCATGAGGTTAAACGTGACTTGGACGAGCGAAAGTGATGTTTTTTTTTGTATTATGTTAAAAAGTAAACACGGCCGTTATTAACAACCGTAAAATGACGGCCGTTAGTTAATGGCACCGCTTTTCTTGGAAACCTAAACTTAAGATAAGGCCACCATGACAGATGATTACATGATTTGTAATAAAATATACTATGTTTTTGAAATTAGAAGTTATACACAATGTAACTTAAATGTCTAATAACTAGTATAAATAATTTATTAAAACAGTTTAATATACCTAATTTACAAGGCTACATAAGATGTATGTGTATTTTTTAGAACGTATTTAATAAAAAATTATAAACGATGTTTTCTTTTACCATTTATACATACATGGAGACATTTGTATAAAAGAAAATTGGTGTTAAAATTAAATTCTCTCTCAAACAGTAAACTGTTTTGCGTTCATTTAATTGTTAATAATAAAAATGAACATATATTTTCAGTGATACACTGACAATATTTAGTTAATTTGATAAAAAATGTGATACAAATTGTAAAATTACTCTTTTATGTTATTTTTGGGGACATTATTGTTTCGTTTTGGAAGGCACAGGCTAGCTGAACACGATCTGCCCCATGCATGTAAATTTAGGGGATTAACAGATTTTAGCATGACTTAAGGCGATCACTGATAAGGCTGTTGGTACTGTTGCCGCTGCAAGTGCTGCACCAGAGGCCCTTGTTGCTGTTGCTGTTGTTGTTGCTGCTGCTGCTGCTGCATAGCAAGCATTTGTTGTCGCATGCGTTGCTGTTGCGTCATCTGTTGCTGATATTGGGCGGTTTGTTGCGGCTGCATGCCACGGTAGGGCGGAGCTGGACCGCCCATACCACCCATTGTCACGTTAGGTGCTTGCTATAATATAAAGACATGTAAAGAATTTCTGTATTTCTTTATATATTCTAGTAATAATAAAAAAAAATAGAAGTAAAGAACAAATATCTAAAGGTACAACACGAATTTTTAAGCGCTAGTCGCTCGGTTAATCACGACCTGTTCAATACATAGAGCTCAGAGTTCCTCATTTGTAAATCGAATAATTTTGTATTGGCAAACCATAATTTGTCTGTTAAAAAAATATTTAGTGAAACAGTTGCAAAATTGTGGCTTGTGTTTCGCTCGACATATTTTCACAAGACAAATTAGCATACCATTAAAACCGGTTAGATAGGTTTTTGCATCGAGTTTTTTTACGTGAATTATCATTCCTAAACGACACAAATAGACATATATCATTTCAATAAAAACAGTATCCGATGAAATTAAATTCCAAGATAGTATTATATTAGGATAAGACAGACGAAGATATATATATCTGTGACCGTTTTGTGTCACGTGACTGACGTATAAAAAATGTATTGAGTTTTTTATTATGTTTTTTTATCAAAAAAATAATAATGTTAACAACAGCTTTATAATGTCATGTTTCATACGATTTTTTCTATGATGCAAATTCATTTGATGGGGCCCTATCAGTAACAAATCTTTTCAGTTTAATTTTAACTTCAAGATTTACAGCGTACTCAATTACACGTTGTATATGTTCCACTAATGGCCATAGGCCTCCTCTCTTAGGCGAGAGGGAATGGTCTGTAGTCTCCACGCTAGCCCAACGCGTATTGGAGACTTCACATTCATCCATACAACATAATCTCTGGAATTTTCCAGACTTACTGTTACGCCACTGTCTAAATAACACTTTATTATTCGTGCCACGTGTTTTCTATATTGTTTATTCACGCTACACGGCAAGCATGCGTGTGTATAAGTAATTCTTCGGCCCTTATTCATCTAATGTATTCTAAGATTTGCATAAAAGTACCTGAATATACTGCGGGCGGGCGTTTTGTCTTTGCTGGGCTAAATATGCTTCTTGACTTGCGCGACCGCTCATCATGTTCTGAAATTTTCAGTGTGATTAATATGACTGACTCTGAAACACTTCTTAGGAAGGTATTTCCTGAATCTATTGAATATTATTGAAGTTATAACGTCTTATAAATCGATTAACTCTCAAAAAAACTCATTGTCACGTTCCGCCTGAGCCGAGCGTGCAAGCGAGAGCGCAGAACAAGCGATAGAGCGATATAGTTAAAGAATAATACAGTAGAACCTCTATAAGTCGAACATCAAGGGAGACGCCAAAAAATTCGAGTTATAGAGTTTTCAACTTATAGAGGATTTCGACTTAGGCGGATTTTGATTCGACATAAAGAGTTTGAGTTTTATTCTTATAAATTTTGAGTTAGAGCACCCGACACAAAGCAAGCAAACACGTGTTTCCATGAGTCATAAATTTATTATTGTATACTCCTAAAATGTTTTCTAAGAAACAATAGTGTACTCACATTGTCGGCAAGTTCTTAAAGTCGGTAACTTATTTTTGTTCGAACAATAGAGATAATAAATTCTAAATGATCAAGTTGTAAAGGTTGTAAAATAAAACGTTCCTATGTTCGAGATACAGAGGTCAAATTAAATTTTTCGAGTTATAGAGTGAAAATATGTACCAAAATGGCTTGGAGGGACTCGGTGATTATTTCGATTAACAGAGGGTCAAGATTTCAAGTAATGGAGGTTTTGGTGTTTTAAGGGAAGGGAACAAAACATTTTTTCGAGATTTGGAGGTTTTTGACTTATCGAGGTTCGACTTAACGAGGTTCTACTGTATTAGAATTAATGATTGCAAATATATGTTAATCTCCTCTTTGTATTATAAAAGTCCGGTCAATTTAGACATCCAAGGTTACGGTTATGATGTATATACGTGGTGTACTTATACAATATACATAATATTATGACGATTACAACTCTTTCAACTATTTGAATCGTTATATCTCAAAAACGGTGGCTCTCAGGAAAAAAGTATTTCGACATTTTTTATAGATAACTATCTGATCTACAATTTTTGTCTAAACTAATTTTATGATAAAACTTACCATTTTGCTGAAAATCGCGAAAAACCCATTTTTGTGATCTTTGAACCGGAGTAAATTTTTTTGCACGTGCCGGATCGATGAGGACTTTTCACATTTCCTTTATAATAGTGTATTGAGCAATCCTACCAATATTCAGCCAAGTGCGAATTATTGTAACCTTACCCCTATTTTTTAGTCTAATTTGACCGGATTAACTAATGATAATAATTAAATTCAATTTGTAAAAGTATGAAATTTTTCATTAAATGTTTTCTTCTGACGTTATCACGTAAAATTATCGTCTGTACACCGACTTAATAGTCCTAATTTTTTTTTAATATTGATAACCGGAAGTAATAGGAATCCTTTACAATGTTAGCCAACAATCCTACATTATTTAACAAATATTTAATAAATATGATGTCTAGAAACACTTTGTTAGATTGACCATAAACATTTTGTATATATTCGCGCTAGATCTGTACCAAGGATCTAGGTCTAGATCTAGTATATTCATACTTCATGTACATACCTGTTGGAATGATTGTTGCCCCGGAAAACCTCCCATACCATTGCCTCCTTGGGGTCCCATTGACCCACCCTGACTATTCATACCCATACCACCCCCTTGTGCCATTTGACTCATCTGCCCCATCGATTGACTCATTTGTCCCATTCCCTGACTCATTTGCCCCATACTCTGTGGCATTTGAGCCGACTGCCCCACGCCTTGGTTCATCTGTCCCACATTTTGTCCGATGGAGTTAACTCCCTGACTCATCGGGTTAACTTGCTGTGCCATTTGGTTTACGCTCTGACTCATACCCTAAAATAAACAGAATACATTAAATAGTAATAATTAATATATTATCTATACTCTGGTTGACCACGATTACCAAACTAAGAAAAGCCAGCGTTAGTTAAAACGACAGCATCTCGATTAAATAACTATGTTTGTTTATAGCACCTGTATCTTAATTAAAAAACAATAACTCTCTCCATAGTATCTTATCATTAAAAAAAAAATCAAACACGAGCGAGTTTGCTTATCTTGCCGAAGCCGCGTACAAATTATTTAAAGAAGTCTTTTAAGTATGAGGGTGTGCAATTATTTAATAAATTATCATTTAAAATTCGTAATATTGGCGCGTTTAACCAATTCAAAAGGGCATTAAAGATACATATCAGAATGAGCTTAGTACACTAAAATTGGGACGGCTGATGGCGACGTGTATTTCGTTCGTAAATATAAAGTTTCTCGTGTAAATAAAAATACACTTTTTGTAATGAGAAATAAGGTTCTTTAGACATAAAATGACAGTATCTATAAATTAAATTAATATGTACCCCACAAAAGTGGGTCAAGTGTTTTAATTAGCGAGAAATATCTAAACAAATGTTTCTATACAACGTATGTAGAATACATTTCTCGGATAATAATCGAACTACGAATGTTCCTGCTTATTATTTCCAAATACATCCACAGAGCGCTGGTCATACGTTCCATAGAAAATGTATCGTTACTGGGTAATCTATTACATAAAATAATAATTATTAAAATGTATATTTAAGATCGGCTGTTCACCTGGTTCATCATCTGTTGCTGACCACCCTGCATCATCTGCTGTCCATAACCACCATAACTTTGTTGCATACCAGCATACTGGCCTCCGAACATTTGTCCACCCATTCCTCCCATCTGACTACTGGACATTTGCCCACCGGCCATTTGTCCACTGCCCATCTGCGCGCCGCCCATTTGACCGCTGCCCATTTGTCCAGCGCCCATCTGGCCGGCACTCATCTGTCCCGGTCCCATTTGAACTCCACCCATTTGTCCCATGGGACCCATACCGCCCATTCCGCTCATCGGGTTCATTTGGCTGTAATAATTGGTTGGTAAACCTAATTAATGTCTAACATCTAAAACGTAATAGAAATAATGGTGAAGCACAAAATTTAATATAATTCTTAACAAAATATGGTTGTGACAAAATTAGACAACCAATTTAAGAAAGTCGGTTCCTAAAGTGACCCATTCTGATTCGTTCGTATATTCCTTCCGATTCCAACCTTTAAATATGAAATCTCGGCGTAGTTCTTCTTAATATTCTTTTTCATTATTTGTATATATTATGTATTCCATATTTGGTCTATATGTTTAACATAATTGCTTTTTGTTGTATATAATTTATGCTGGATTACGAAATAAATAAATATCAGTAACAGTATCGCTGACGTCGTAACCTTGGGATCGCAAAAAATACATATTCTTGAGACCGTGATCGCTATTGGAATTTACAGAGTAAGGGCCCTGGTCTGTATTCTATAGTATTATAATATATGGATGTGGGTATACTTTTGTTCTTTTTAGCATTCATGTGATCAGTGTTTACGACCTAACTAGCTAGCTAGCGAGCTATTGTACCAGGGCCGTAAAATTATTGTATCCTAGTGGATATGAGGACCAGTTTATATACCAATACATTAAAAAAATATAGTACAATCCGCGTAGAAGTTTACCATCATACATCGTTATAAAATATTCTTTGTTCAGTTAGAAACCCTGGAGCAGATGGATTCCTTTTTACGTGATAGGATGAATGTGTAAATGTTTGATATTTGATAAGTCCTTATAACTTTTATCGTCCATTAATCTATTATGTATTTCCGAATTTAATTCTAGTTTATATATTGTATTATTAAATAAGCAAAGTACACGTAAATTAGATTAACTTTGAGAACACATTGTATTCCTTCACTCATATACACTTTTTTTTATTGTTCCATATTAGGGTTGCCTGGAAGAAATCGCTTAATAGCGATAAGGCCGCCCGCACGCGAGGTTTGACGGTCAAACGCTCAAGTCATTAAGTTAACACTGCTTCAACTATTATCTTCTACAAAAGACTAGATTATTTTACAAGTATCAATATTATTTGGTAGTTGATAATATTAGAACACTTACGTGGGTTGCATCTGTCCCATTTGGTTTGGCTGCATCTGCCTCATGGCCTGACGTGGGAAGGGACCGCGAGGCTGTGGAGCTCCCGGGTATCCACTACTCTGCTGTATTTTTAAAAAACGGAACATAAAGTAGTCAAACATAAACCAAAAAAAAGATATAAAAAAAAGATTCTACTAAAAATCAGTGTTGGTGACACTAAGTTAAAGCTGAGTTGTGCCCAGTTCTAATAAATGTGATTGTGTTAGTATTTTTTCGTATATATGTGTGCTTTAATCAAATAAATGTATTTTCTTTCTCTCAAAACTCGGCAAATATTTCGAAATTATTCAACTACAATAAATTAACTTCAACTGTCAAATGACAAACACAATCCGTGGAGGAAAAATCTGTGGAGATGCCAAAACAACTTGAAAATAAAATATATATTAAGTTAAAGAGAGAAAAAAAACGATTTTATGTTGGCAGTGCTGCTTCAAAAATTATGAATCCCATATATCAATGTAACATTTTTAACCTTGCTTTAACAGTTGAAAAATTTTAGTTAATGTATGCCTAAAAAAAAAGATCTAGGAAAAGAACTCATAGCAGTATTAAACGATATGTTTAGGAGCACAGAAAAGTAACATAATTATATTCAAGGCCCCTTATTTACAATTTATTTGTTTATTATTATCAAATTAACAGTAAATTATGGTTCGTGTTTTGTTTTGAATATTTGAGATGGCTTTATTACAGAAATAATGGTAGAATACCTGCATCTGTGTCATCTGTGAGAAGGGGAATCGATTCCGCAGCATGTTACTAAGCGCCTGCTTCGAGGCACCTTGGGCGTTTGTGGGCGGAACAACGCCGCGTGGGTTGACGCCCGCTGAAAGAATCATTTTTGTTTAATTCTAGATGACCCCTTCGACACTTCGTATTACCTTTATATATTTGAGCAAAATGTGGTCAAAATTAAGATTTTTTTAAACAGATGAAACAGGCAAATTTCTAACAGCTTCTTATTAATATTTGACTGCTATGTGACAATTTTTTAATTTCTAAAACGACAAATGACAAACTCTTTCCGCGGAAACAGTTTCAATTGGAAAACATATATTGTAGTTTTTAGTATTTTTATTGACTTATTATTTATGTTTCCCACCGTTTAAACTTTTCCCGAACTTCCACAAATATTTCAATATCAAATTTGGTCAAATCGATCCAGCCCTTCTCGAGTTTTGGCCAGAAAAACGATCAGCAATATATTATTATACAAATAGATACAGTTATTATATCTATTCTAAGTTTTTTCTTTCTATATTGTTACAAAGAACTGAAATATTTCTGGATTCCGATATATATTTCTCGTAACCATATAAATAAATCTAGTGTTTATCATATAACGCTCGATATTTTTTATAAGGATAATTCATGCCGCTGGGTAATTTTTACGTCGTTGTCTAGATTTTTTTTATATTTATATAACTTTAATGGATATTACTAAAAATACTTTATATATTAGGTTGGGGAAAAAGTCTTTTCGCATTATAGTATGTATGAACTTGTAATAAAATCTCTTTGGCTATACTATATGTATCTGGCTGGTTTTGTTATCAAGGAAAGTTGAGATTTTAAAGAAGATAATTCCAAAATCAAATTAGGATAATGACTGTTTTTTATTTATTTTTCGTACCGTCAAGATGAGTGAATCGAATGAAGAAATTCGATACATTTTAAAATTTTACTACAAAAAAGGTCAAAATGCAACACAAGCCGCGAATTTTTTTTGCGATGTTTATGGACCTAGTGCAGTGTCTGTGAGAGAACACAAATTTGGTTTAAGCGTTTTCAATCCGGAAATTTTGATGTCAAAGATCCAAGTCGCTCTGGTCGCCCTATGACAGATAAAATGGATGGAATTTTTGAAAAAGTGGAGCAAGATCGGCATATCAGTAGTTACGACGTAGCTGAAGAACGGGGAATTGACCACAAAACAGTTTTGGCGCATTTGAAAAAAACTGGGTACACAAAAAAGCTCAACACTTGGGTACCTCACGAGCTCACTGTAAGAAACCTAATGAATTGTGTACTCATTTTTGATTCTTTATTACGACTTAATGAAACCGAACCATTTTTGAAGAAGCTGATAACTGATGATGAAAAGTGGATCACGTACGACAAGAACGTGCGAAAAAGGTCGTGGTCAAAGGCCGGTCAGGCTTCACAGACTGTGGCGAAACCCGGGATAACTCGCAACAAGGTGATGCTGTGTGTGTGGTGGGATTGGAAGGGCATTATTCATTATGAGCTGTTACCATCAGGCAGGACCATCGATTCTGAACTCTACTGCTAACAACTGATGAGATTAAAGCAAGAAGTTGAGAGAAAGCGGCCGGAATTAATCACCAGAAAAGGTGTGGTTTTTCATCATGATAACGCTAGACCTCACACATCTTTGGCCACTCAGCAAAAACTAAGAGAGCTTGGCTGGGAGGTAATAATGCATCCGACGTATAGTCCTGTCCTTGCACCTTCAGATTTCCACCTGTTTCAGTCTCTTCAGAATTCTTTAGGCAGTGTCAGGTTATCATCACGAGAGGACTGCCAAAACCAATTATCGCGGTATTTTGATCAGAAGCCCCAAAATTTCTATAGCAATGGGATCATGTCCCTACCTAAATAATGGCAATAAGTTATCGAACAAAATGGTACCTACATACTTTAGTTAAATGTAAATAAACTATATTAAAAAATGTTTTGAATTTTCTTAAAAAATGCGAAGAAACTTTTTCCCCAACCTATTATTTAATTAATATAAGACAGAAGTATACAAAAACATATTTATATTAGAGAATTTTTGTGTCATTGTACATGAAAAACGTGACAATAAATATACAAACCAGATGGATTATAGTAGTTTTGTCCGTGTGGGAACCACTGCTGTTGTTGTGGCATAAACTGCGGCTGTTGTTGCGTCGCCATTCCACCACCCATTGCCCCACCCACGCCATTCGTCTGACAAAAACACATTAATAAATGCATACATAATAAAAAAATGTATTTAAATACCCGTCAACTAAAGAAGAAAACATGTTTCCTAGGTTATTTACCTGTTTTAAGGATCATCACGACAACCAATATACGTAACGAAATTTAGCACCCGTAACATCATGCAGGATTCTTACCGGTTTTTTTAACCGCGGTTAGTCAGTTAATTACCGTTAAAAAGTAAAAGTAACAGAGATTGTCAATAGTACTCACCGGAGTTGTTGGTTTCGATTTCTTCATCTTGTTCATTTTGCAGGACATTTTGCGGCCCTTACCTGACCCTGTCGGACTCGAATCCAGACTTCCATTGTCCTGAATTATACAAATACTGGTAATAATAGGGGTATTTTAAACAAAAAAATAATATTTTCTACATTATATTTATTATTCTCTAATTTGCATTAGTCTCATAATAAAAAATAAAATACGTTTATTATGGAACATAAGACATAGGTATCACGTCATTAAATTTGAATCGGTAGACATGTCATACTCATCGGCAAAGAAGACAGAGGGTGTAGGCCGAGAGAAAAAGCCGGCGTGAAAAACCCTCGGTACTCTTTTAAAATAGCAAATCAACATACAAAATGACTATGGCAAACAATACTACCACCCATGAATCGTTGAAAATCGAACCTGAATGTATCTCCAGGATCTTTGGGTATACGTCAAATCCTCGAGTTGGTTAAGTATAGACAACTATATGATATTGAGTTTGCAAAAGTTCGACGATAGTGCTGTAAATAAGAAATTTATGACTTTTTATATAAAAAAATATAATAGATACAAAAGTACCTGTTTGCTATCATTGTTGTCTAAATCTTCGGGAGGTAGCGGCAATGGTTCCAAATAGTAGCTGAGCGGTTTGACTAAGCTGTGCGTGTGGTACTTCAATAATCTATACAAAAATTAAGCTTATAAAGTAGATTGATAGCCTTGTATGTCAAAAAACTATTTATTTTTTATTCTTGGACTCTTATGTCATTTAAATGGTATAATCATGAAGTTAGGACTTATTTATGTTATTTATAAGTCCTTACTTATTTTTACCATCTAAAAGTATGGACAAAAACACGTAATAATATTTTAACGAACGAAATGAAAAATTCTTTTCGTTTCCTGTAATGTCTCTGGATATACGAGGTTAACATTTTACAGCGACGATATGTTTCGTAATAATTTTATTAATATGTGATCAACCTTCTGTATCATACTCTTTAGAATCTAAAGAGTAGGATCTAAAGTTTAGATGTTTGTGTCTGAGGCATGCCGGTTTCCTCACGACACTTTTCTTCACGAGTCTTAAATTTGCCCAAAAACAAGAAAAATCCATATGTGATCAAAATTGGTTCTCGTCCTTAGGGAGCGTTCAAGTGCGGATCATGTGGTTGCCTATATTTTTGTTTATACATTGAAGTTAAAGTACTTCCAAAGGACAGCAAAAACTTGCTTTCTTTGTAATAGATAGACCGGTGTAACTGGATTTTTCGACGTCCACTATATTTTCGTCTCCTTAGAACAAAAATAAAATTTACATGCATCCATAAAATTGACTGAATGAATGGGAATACAATATGACGAAGGGAACATAACGAATGAGACATATAGTCTTTAATTCTACCTAGAGATAGTAGAAACCTGTTTTCTCTCTCGACTCACAATCAGAGTCGAACATGAAATATTTAAAAATGAAATACCGATGTGAGTTTTCATAAGTGAGCGGTTTCCTTTCAATCTTGGTGGCGGCGAAGAGAGTCCACGAGAGCGGAGCTGGGTTTCTCCCACCCTCTACTAACTCCCAACTTGATACTGCTAACTTGTCTGTTAGTCGGAGACCCTGCAATTAGAAATATTAATTTTATAGCTTTTCATACATTCGACCAATGGTTCTTTTCGTGTTTAAATACAGCATTACAACAGTCAACATAAAATTCAGCGTCAAACGTCAAACTTGAAAAGTCTTTATAAAACTTAATGTTCTGTCAATTTCATATAGAAATTAGAATATAATTTTAACAAACCTGCTTTTTGTCACTGTCGAAACTCGTAATTTTCTCGCACGCAATAACCTGTCAAAATATTATATTTTTAACACATATCAATACATCCAACCTATTTACGATAATTATAACAAACATACCTCAACAGTATTTTTGGAAAGCGGTAGCAACTGTTTCACAGCTTGTACGCTGGGACCATGTCGATCGCCAATTTCTTTCTTGAGCTTCTTCATCAGATTCTGGTAGTGCTTCCTATTGTTATCGTCACCGCCTTCCGCCAGCGTCGAGTGTATCAGAGTCGCTAGCATGTCGATCAATGTCGTGAACAAGTTGCTGCGACACAGACTACAATAAATTTACTGTAGATTGACAATCCCTTTGCGGGCACGCAGCAAGTCAAATGTGCGATAATTTACTCTGTGACCAAATTTAACAATGTTAGCAGGACTTGCTGCGTGCGTTATGACAATGAAATGTGAGGTGATAACCCGACACCGGTGAGGTGGATTCTTAGATACCTGAATATAGCCGCATTTGCCGATTCAAAACTTAAACTACAAAATAAAATAAATAATTAATAAATAAATATTATTTATATATATTATTCAACTTAAAATAAATTAAATAGTATATATTCTCATAATTCTTAATATAAAAACGTATTCTTCACTTGTATTCTTTGTTTCAATTCCTTCATTTTTTCTCTTATTGTGACAGCTATATAGTAGATAACCTTTTGCTATATAATTGTTTGTAAATTATTAATTTACATGATCTTCACTTACAGTCATTTAGAAGTACCCCATAATTCATCACACCAGTAAAAGCTTTCAAACATCCTACATACGTTCCCTCTTACTCAAACTGCCTCATTCTTCAGTTCTAACACCTACCTATTGTTATATGCGTCGATAACTTGATGGGCAACCAGCTGTGTCAGCAGAACTGCCCAATCCGAGGTCAGCTGGTAGGAACGGCGGATGGCGTCAAACATTCCTCCAGCGAGAGAAAATCGCAGTAACAAAGCCTCGGGCGCTGCTTCCTCCTGCCAGGTGTCGCCGCAAGCTGATCGTTCGTGATCACGGGCGTGGTTTAAATAGTGCTGCAGTTGGGCGTGGATGGAGCTAAGCAGACTTTCCTGGAGGTTACCATGACCAACATTAGTTTAAATAAGACTAACATAAGCTTAGTTAGTTTCAGTTATTTATATACACGATTGTGCGTCGTAATATATAAATAACAGACCAAAGATGTCATGTAACCGGTACAAAGTAATATTGAAAGAGATTTTTAAACTATGAAATGAAATATGTTAAATGTACTATTGACTTATGACACCGTCGTCTACATAACAGTCTTATTTAATAACCTCACTCAAATCTCAATGAACTCATTGAACGATAGGAACGCAAATTTGTATAAAAATATGAAACGAAATCTTTATATGTATATGTCACCGTAAAATAACAAAATCAGGAAGCAAGCAAGATAGTTTCGTAGGATGAAACGAGTGATAAATTATATTATTTTACGCCCACATTTTCGCCAATTTATCATTATGCGACGTCTCGTGGAAAGTTTTTAAACTAACGGATGTCCGTTCGTAAGATTCTAAATGGTTAGGTTAGGTTAGGTTAGTGACTTATTCAACCAATCAGAGTGCACATGCCGTTTGGTTATCGCTTACTTATTATTTTACGCGGATTTCGTTATATTCCGGTGACATATACAAAGAACGTGTTTACAGTAGCGACATTAGACATAGACATATCATTTATTACAAACAAAAACACACACACATTAACACACAAAATAGCAATAATCAAAGAGAAAAAATTAAATAAAAGATATAATGAGAGAAATATAAAAAATTTTTTTTTTCCTTTTCCCTTTCGGTTCGTCTCAAGTATATAATGCGTGTGTGCTGTGGCTGTAATTGGCCCTGGCTCAGCATTATGCTGAGGAGCTGAATTAATATTAATATCTATATGTTTATAATTTTAACGAATTTAATACAATTCATTTTTGACGCTATTGGCTTAGTCAGTAAGGATAGTGTTTTATATATTTTTGATAAATAAATGAAAATTTTTATTTTTTTAATGAATGAATGATTTGAAATAGTTATTTGATTTTGAGCAATCAAACCATAAAATATACAGTAATATTTTATACCTTCTGATCATCCTGGTGTCGTAAACAGGTGAGAACAAGGGACAATAATGGCTCGTTTGCTAGTCTCAATGCTGACGCTGCGCACGCGCAAGATCCACCGCATGACGCGCTCCCAACACCCCGTTTGCCACCACCACCGCCGCCTGCTGATCTGTTAAGACGTGTGATGTGATTTATTTGTTTAAACTAATTTCCCGTAATAATTACGTAATTTTCCGTGTAAGCTCGCTACTTAATAAACGCTATTAAATAACTCCTTTTAAGTTCATTTTGTCAACTATATTATTTACCAACCGAGAAACGAGTATAAAATCTCGTTTAAAATAATTATTTGAATTTCAAAATGGTGACAAAAGGGTGATAACAACTTACCCTTTGTAACTGGGACTCTGATGGCTCTTGCAGTCCCGATGTGAACCACTTCCGCTACCACCACCTGAGCAGTTACCGCTACATCCTGCACCCCAACCACTCTCTAGGATCTGTTGTAACAATGTAAAAAATTCTAGTACCAAATCGACTTGTTTTTTACAATATTTTGGATATAAACATAGCATATGTTACTCGGGAGAGCAGTGTTAGCCTAGTGGCTTCAGCATGCAACTCTCATCCCTTGGAGATTAGATTCCCGGCTGTGCACCTATGTATTTCTGTGTGCGTATAAGCACTACCATTCGCTCAAACGTTGAAAGAAAACATCGTGAGGAAACCGATTTGCCTTAGACCCAAAAAGTCGACGGCGTGTATCAGGCACAAGAGGCTGATCATCTATTTGCTTATTAGATTGACAAATGATACGGAAATCTGAGAGGCAGACCTAATACCAGCCACTATTTTTTTATGTTACTCGGGAATTTGAACTCGGTACAGTAGTTTTTGAGGTTATTCGTTACAAACGAAAATTGCAAGAAAATTTGCATGTTTTTTACTAGTCAAAACAGCTATTAAATTTATAGGGATACAGATAAGAAGCGGAAAATTGTGGAATATTCTAGTTATAACCTGTCCAGCTTGCTTCAACACTCGGCCTTGTACAGCAGGCGGCAACTTCGCGACGAGGGGCGCCACCAGCCACACAGACTGAGACCACTTACTGGTACTCACCACACCGCGCTCAGTACCCATCCTGCAAAAAATTTATCATCTGAAGTCCCTTTTTAACCTCATATATATATAAAAATAAATGCTAAATTGGATCCTATCAATTGAAGACAATTTTGTATTATTTTCAACAGTGTTTAGGAAGTTAAAAGGTAATAACTGATTGCCATTTGATTTCTTTTTTCTAATTTACTTTTTTTTTACTAAGTGCTGGTAATTAGTATTAAGAACACTTCAGTTGGTGTAGCGATATTTTAAGTTGCTCATAGATCATTTAAATATAATATTTTAAACACAATTCAGTGTTGATCAGATGTGCTCTCAGTGAGCACTTCATTATTCTCAGTTCGTAAGTTGATACGTGCGTGCTTTTTAAATCGTTGTTTATATGCTTCCCTTGTTAATATTAATACAAACATTTCATAGGCTCTGGAGGTATTACCTATCTTTATCCGGCGGTGGTGGTGCTGGCTGTTGAAAGACGTTGATAACTGCGCGTGCGACGGTATCAAGCCACGCGCTCAATTCCGATGACCCACTTTGGAACTGCTTGAACATTAGCTGCAGGTCTAGCCACGACATGCGTAGAGACCACTGTTCCAGGTTCTAGAAAATATACAAGAAATTAACTTTAGCGTATAGAAAAGTTAATTATTATTTATCGAAAGGAAAGTATGAAAACGTTATAGCAAAATAAATAAAAATCTCATTAGTTTTTCTTTACTACTTTGTAAAACAGCATATAAAAACTTTTTTAATAAAAAAAAATCGGTTGTCTGTACAGTCGGTTTACTGACGATAGTTGAACGTGACAACGTCATAAGAAAATACTGATGGAATGGTTGCATTTTTCAAAAGAAAATTTTAATTTTATTTGTTTGATAGATATTTTGTATATAGAGAAGGAGGTAAATGGAAATCACAATTGAATTGATCGATTACAATATAATCGATATAATACGATATATACAATAAAGATGTCGAACGCTGCCGAACGCGGAGGCCGATTGTGCCTCTTTTTCGCTCGTTCCGCGCTCTCGCTTGCACTTCAAATCTTAAATGGAACGCCTCAGAGCGAGGTAACGCCGCATGCGTCATGTTCTTTCAAAAATATTGGAGATTGTAATTATTATTTGATTTGAACTCAGAGATACCTCAAGCAGACGTGTTATCATCGTTTTCTGGTCAAGATCGGGATGCGTATGACTCGCCGAGTCCGGATAACATATCATGTGTAGCAATCTGAAAAATGGTTACGTTTAGAAACACCGAATTTTCTATCCAACATTCAAATTATAAGAATTAAATTAACCATACCTTTGAGCTTGTCGTGGTGTAACGACAGGGTCAAGCAACATATCAGGTTGATACAATTCGTCTGGGTTTTGCAAACATTTCTGTAGAACCCATTCTTCAGAGCAGATTTCAACTAGAACCCTCCTCGCAAGAGAGGACAAAGACTGTGACGAATCTAGTAATGTTGAACCAACACCACCATTTCCTCTGTAATTCGAGAACGGTTCAAATATTTTCAAAAAAAATGTTTTTCAAAGGATTTTTGTGTTATTTACATAGAAACATCCCATTTCAGAAAGTTTAGTTTGTATATACAGAAGATGTTTTAGGGGAGAGTGGTATAAATGGGCACAGCGACAAAGCGATACAATGACTCAGGGTAATTAAAGGGGGTTTTTATTTAGGCGTAAAAGTGGGGGTAAAAGTGCGTCCTCTATTGTATCAAATTAAATACGCGTAGGTTTATAAATGGTGTTTATTTTAGTACATGTAAACAATATCAAACCACTGAAAGCTTAACCACAATAGACAATTAATCATTATCGTTGTTCCTATATAAATTTATCGAAGCTGAAAATCCAATACAAAAATAATCTCTTGGATTGGAATTATATTAATAGGAACAATGATAACGAAATTCCATGACCCCAAGTGAAATGAACTCCACCCTTAGTCTGTGAATGAGGGGATGAGGTGCTGAACTCAAAAAAGGAAAGAAAACAAACCTAGGCGTTTTATGGCCCCCATTCATCTCTGTTTCTACCATCCTATGAACGAAAACATTGCTAATCAATAACGTTCTTCACATTCCGGATTTCAATTATCAAAATTTATTTATTAGCATTAACAAAAAATACATAGTAAAATATTTTTAAGTAGTATTCGGAAATAAATGAGAAAATACTCACGACAATAGATCAAGTTGTGCGTCACTAGGGACCGTATCACTTGTTCCAAGTATATGGGAGAGTTCACTTGACTTCTTTCCACTCGGCTTACCAGACTCACGTGCTGTTAAATCTCCGACCACTATAATGAAAACAATTACATAGTCCATAGAGTGTGTGTGCGTGCGTGTGTGTGTGTGTGGAGGCTTTGGCATTTAACATTTTTTAGATTCATATTAAAATTCATAAACTTGTAAACAAATCTTTCTAGTGATTTATAAGAATTTAGACAGTTGCCTAAATCAGGCAAAATAGACACGCGACATCGTACGTACGACATATATGTTTATGACTATAATGCCCGTATGCCAATAGGTATCTCAAGCCACAATCCTCATTTTCGAAAATGCCAATGTTAGCAACCTCTTAAAAGATGATTTAAGTTTGAGTACAGTGCCACATACTTTACTTGCCGGCGGCTGAAATTGGTAATACCGTCGCCATTTTGAAATATCAGACTGACATTGTTTATTTCTTAGTGCGTACAATAAATATGTCTTCTATCTACCAACATCTAATAAAAATCCAACGAAAATGTATTAATTTTTATTCCTTGCAATATTAATCACAATGGCAAACTTAATTTTCGAAAGGTTCTGCTTGCTAGGTATATAACAGTACAGGTAATAAAACCTATCATATCAATTGATTCTAAGTTTGTGTCGCATTTATTTAAGCCTAGAACTGTATTTTCTAGACACAAATTGAGCCTACATGACTTCAAATTATTCCCTTTACATTGGTTAATTTTTATTTACTGGCAATACTTATATCGTAATTGGAATATATTATACTTTGTTATACTTACTGAGTACAGCCTTAAGGGTGGCCAAAACGGGTGCGACCCCAATATTCTTATGAGCAGCGGCAAGTAAATGCCGATCGCACGATAATCGAACTCCAGCGCCGCTGCCGCCCGGACCGGGAGATGTAGAGACGCTGTACAGTCCTATAGTCGCATTTTTAATTAGACGAAGCCAACTGACAGTAGCTAATGTCACGTTGTAAAATAATGTTGCCATATTTAAAGTAATAGTGATGCGTTCAGTTCTTGTTCAATCAGATGAATGAACAATGAGTGTGAATAGTCAATCATTTCAAACAATAAAAGAATATTATTTCTATTTCAAAATTGTATAAAAGTGCTCTGATATAAGTTAGGTACTAGTACTAAGTAACTACAATCAGTTTTTTGACGTCTTATTACAAAGCGCGGCGCGGTGACTAGTGCCATCACCGATCATTAATTCAGGGGTTTTTACTTTGTCACAACACTATTTTTATTTCATTAAAAACTGACAACACCCTAAACGTCAGTTGACTTCGTCTAATTAAAAATTCGACTATAGATAAAAATTAATATGGGACATGCATTCCAAATCAAAAACCGTTGATAGAACAATGATTTGCCGTTTCTGATCAAATACACGTAAAAATGTGTTTGTTGACTCTCGTCACAATTTTCGTCTAAAGGTCTAAAAGTCCAAATTGAGAGAAACAGCAGTAAGAATAATTTCTAAGAGGTTATTGAGAATATTGAAGCAGAAGTAGACAGAGATACCATCTTTTTGGTCAAAAGGAAGATGGAAAAGGAAAGAAAAGATGGTCTTTTGATTTCCTGCTATCCAAGAGCACGTTATATCATATGCCATGATTGCTGTGATTCCAAGCAAATATGTTAGGCTAGAGTCATTAGATGCGCAGAAGTAGTTTTTTAGTTTTTTTTATTCGAAAATCGGTCGTTTGTATGTTTCATATACATATTTATTAATTTATTTAATTATTAGTAATGTTACAGCTAACATGCATATTATAAAACAAAACACTTAGACAATACAGAAAGCCAAAACAGATTACATCGATAAAACAGAAATAATTAAGTACATTAATATACAAATATATATAAAAAAAACGAAAGAAAACTGAAATTTAACATTTGAAACAACAAATAATACTACTAAACAAAATCAAAGTCTTGATTAAATTATTATTATTTTCTTTATTTGCCTCTTCAAATATTTCCTCACACATTCTTTGGTGAGGTGGTCAAAGATTATAAACACTAAATCTAGACAGACTTGATTCATGATTTCGAATGCTCTCTTTTAAGTTTTAACTAACGTACTCCGTCTCTTTTCTTCACAGCGAAAGCAATATTCGACAGAAAGAGACGGAACAGTTGACTGATTTAGTTTGTATGCCAATGATGATTCTTACCTGGTTGCGGAGTATCGACAGTCTTAAACAGCCTCAGAAGTAAATGGCAGGTGAGACGTGCGCCGGCATCCGGCGATGGCGCTGATGGATGATTGCTAGCCTTACAAGTCTTTACGAGGCAAGGCAACGCCGCGTGTCGCACAAAGTCCTCAAGGGAGAAACAATGTCGAGCTGGAATAGAATAATTCTCGATGCGTCAGTTGTTAAGAGTCATTAGATGCGCAGAAGCCAGTATTAGATTTTCTGATACTAAAAGTTTACACGCGTTTTCAACCTAATTCCTTGCAAGTTACGTGCCGATACCAATAACTGCAAATAAACTTGTTAAGTTCGCTTTTAAAAGAGTACGGAGAGTTTTTACGCCGGTTTTATCTCTCGGCCTACACCCTCTGTCTTCTTTGCCGATGAGTACGGATGTCTACCGATTCAAATTTAATGACGTCTAATGATGGTAACTAAGAGACCATTTTCAGGGGCCTCAAGAGATTTTTCCCGTACCCATTTTCTTTAAAGGCCAGATACATACCGACAAGTATAGAAGTGAAGACAGCTAGAGCATCATGAGCAGCTGCATCATGTAAGTCTCTATGATTAAGCAGATCTGGGTATAGCGGCGGAGCGTGAGCAGCATTAGGAGGGTAATGTTGCGCTCCACAAAGCGCCACTAGGGCTCCGAGCCATTCCGCGGCCAAACCACTACACCATGCCGTCATCTCCGCACATAGAACGCCTATCTCGTTCACACTGTTAATATTTTTTATATTTTTTTTAACACAAATTTTTAATTGCTAATTGTACTTTAATACAAAAGATACTAATTGTACACAGCATATAATTAAAAATGAGTTTCTAACATAACACTTATAAATAGTAAAAAGGTTCAAACAGAAAAAAAAAATTTTACTACGCATTTAATATTTCACATAAATCTAAAGGCGGAAATATGCTACTAAAACGCGACGCGACGTGTCGTGTCGACACCCGATGTCCATCGTGCACATTACCAACACGCGACACCACGACACGCTTGCAAATTCAGAAGTCATTTAGCTGATTTATTCCCCGCGCAATGTGCCAGCAAGTTTTTACCAATTTGAGGTTCAGATTAGAGGAATGTTTGCAGCGCAATGGTGCACACCTGGATGATGTTATTTTTAAGAAATAAATTTCCCAGATGTCTATTTTAATTGAAATAAAAAATTGTATGTGTATTGTATTTTGTTTTTTATTATATTTTTTTCAAATTCGATAATCTTTCTGGCCCATCCTGTATTTTTCTAATAAACTGAATTGATTAGCAGGTTATTTGTATTAAACTAACAACATCCTAACTCCCTGTTTTTGTCCTTGTATTGAGGTAATCTCATGTCATATAAAACAGAATATTGTTTCACCAACTCAATTAATTGTTCGTCGTTCAATTCGCCAAATAAATCCAAAAATATCTAAGTATATAAATTGACATTCGTGTCAAAAACTTGAAAGACTGACGCATGACGTCATCATCACAACATCCACAACACGCCGATCCAATTCGATTGGATGTTACCGCGTGTGATCACATGGCGTGTTGTCTATGTGCATCTGACCATATTAAATATATGGGATTGATAAGTACTGACATGCATCGGATGGCGTGGTGTAGCGTAGCGTTTTGGTAGTATGTTTCCGCCTTTATCAAATTTTTGAAAGTCAAATGTGTAAGTATTCGAAATATGAACAATAAGTGGTTTTCTTCTGTGTCTAACAAAATAATTATAGTGTCACCCTTCTTAAACCACGACACGCTACTATACACACTATACTTTACAAGTATTAAACATACAATTTAATACGCTAGATATTTTAAGTGAACACATAAAACGTATTACAACAATCAATTATTATATTTTTTTGAGCGTGGCTATGGACACAATTAAAAACTAAATTGATATATTTTATGAAGCTGGGTCATTAATTACAAATATTAACGTAGTAAAGGCGACTAACTATTACCCAAAGTTCTTACCGATCATTATCAACTTCTCTGCAAACGGCTAACATCGCAGAGCACACAAAACTGTAGCGATTTGCCGGCGATTCCGCCACTTGGCGTGCCCATGATATTTCGATTTTACCTAAAATATGACCAATATTATACAAAATAATAATTTCTTGATTAATTATACAGTTAGCTTTTTTGCGTGGAAATAAATACTTAAAATACCAAAAGACTAACCCCAACTATACTCTGATTTTTAATTCCGTAGAATTCTGACAGCTATAATTTTTTGACATGTCAGAGATGGTAAACCTTTTTGGCCGGGCACATTTTTCAATTTCAATACGAGTCTGAACATCTGAGTCTATACATACATTTTATTGTTAGTTAATGTATCCATTTTATTAAGTTCGGTGCTCCAGATTAATGAATTCTACGGAATGAAAAATCTGAGTATAGAATTTATAACATATGTATAATAATACACACCTTTTCTGGGATTAGTGAAAAATTCACTCAGAAATTGTGGGTTGTATTGGAAGTTCGAAGGTGTCGGCGTAAGAGGTGAGTAAAGAGCTTGCCTGAAAAAAAAACGTTTCAAACTCTATCAAAATTAATTTCTTCTAATTAAAAAATACCTAAAATTTTGAAGGATTTTATACATTACAAGAATATATCGCTAACAACTATTTATTGAACACCCCTTGGATACTGTTACTTTTTAAAGAGCAATTAAGACACTCACTTGATCTTAGGATAGGCATTAGCAAAGGTGTCTGCATGTGGGGCGTGGAAGAGATGCGCCGCCGCCTTATACAGGTCGTGCAATTGGGCGAGGACGCATCTTTCGGCTGATCCGCAATCTCCAGGGTTCACAACACATTTCACCAGCCGGCATAGTTGTTCGAATACTGCTGATGTTTGCTCCACACATACTGTGTTAAACAAAATTATTTATTTATTTATTTTATTTTATTTACACTTTGTTGCATTATTATATAAAAATTTAACAAAATTACAAGTAAATGAAAGGCAACTGGCGGCCTTATCGCTTTCGAGCGATCTCTTCCAGGCAACCACTGTGAGAAAAGAAAAAAAAAGAAAATGTATTACATTACATGAGGTAGGCAAAAAGTGCAAAAATACATGAATTACATATCTTTCTTAATATATATAAACTAGCCGTTTCGCACCCGCTTCGCTGTGCGAATTAAAATAGGAAATAAATAAAAAATTATTATTATTTTTTCATATTTTTATCATTCTTCTTTTTAACTTCCCGCTATAAAATTGAAAATTTTCGAAAATCGAGTTTTTAACAGATGTTGACGTTTTGAGGTTCTAGGAAGCCGCTTTTGTTTTTATTAGCGGGAAATTATTAGCCATAAACCATCTAGGAAAAATTTCGCATCGAATGGTGGTAGTTTCATGTCGATACGATCAGTGGTTTAAGCGTGAAAGAGCCTCAAACGAACACCATTTTCTTTTTATATATATATAGATTACGTTGTTTGTCCGCTATGGACTCCTAAACTACCAATCCGATATCAATCAAATTTGCACACCGTGTGTAGTTTGATCCAACTTAAAAAATAGAATAGCTTACATCTCAATTTATACTCGCAATATTATTTTATTGCAAATTATTTGTTAATTATTTGATAATCACAATTCTAACAGATGGCGCTGTGTTGAAAATACCAACGTTTCACATAAGCTACAATTTAATGGCATAACCACCAAAAAAGCATGGTGGATTGGTGTTCTCCTGCCGTTTCTCTTGAATAGTTTACTTCTATGTAATATAACAAAAATCTTAGCCACAGCAACGCTTGGCCGAGTCTACTAGAAAAATACTAGTGAATATAAGTTTTCATAACCTCCAGTAACCCACAAAACCACGAAATATGATTTAGTGTTTAGTTTTTTAGTGAGAATAGAAAGATTGAATTTTTAAAGCCAGAAGAATAACATTATTTATATATTAAAAACTTACTAGGAAGTATAACAGAGAAAATTAACTTACACAATAAACAAGAGTGGTATCTCCTCAAAGCGCCAACCGTATAAAGAGCAAGTGCCGACGTATACGCACGCGGTGCTGCCAAACCACTGCTTGGTGCGTTGCGAGTCGTCAACGCCGCCTCCACCTCCGATAGTTCTTTTAATATCTGTTTTATATGAAGTTATTATGTTTCTGCTGTATATTATGCTTAAAAGTTCTCTTTTTTAGGATAACATCAATTGTTAATACGTGTTTTTAATTGTTAAAATATCAACAAGCATTTTTTGGAGAATATTCTTATAAGTACGTAAAAATCCGCGTATTAATCATTTAATCGATATTATATTTATGTTAGGTTATTTATTAAAATGTTTAGAACATTTTTACAAAGGACAGACTAAACGGAAAACTATTGTTGACTTAGATTTTTTAGATCCAACACTCAATCAAAAGCTACGCAACAGTTTTAACAAGTTGAACCTATTTATATAATAGTAAACAAACCTGAATGCACGTCTCAATAAGCCCGTGCACGTTAAGGGCGATCTCCATTAAATCAAGTGCGAACGCTACGTGTTCGGGCTGCGGCAAGTACGTAGTTGCGCCCGCAGCGTACGCGGCCAATGCTTCACACACCGCCCCACCCACTGCCCACGATACCGCGCCTTGCTCATACATCGACATTGACTGTTAAAATATACAAAGTTCTTCAAGAGATATCAAATCTATTAACTAATTGCAACGCGCTCCGTCAATAGTCAAAAATGTGAATTATACATATTTTACTGTTACAGATACCGGCAAACTTCTTAAGCATTAACCAAGGAAGTTTGCGCAGCGCGGGACACTAACGTCAACACGCGATCGACACGTTACTCTCCCGCCACCGCGCATCACCGCCCGCCGCCCCTCCTCCCAGTGATACCTAAAAATCACTTCTGCGCAGGCAAGGACATTTGTTCAAGATGTTTGCCGGTATCTATACTTAGTTATACGTCTGTAAAAATAAAAATTTCACGTAAGGATTACATTAAATTAGTAGTCTATTTAATTATAAGTACGTGTTTCAATTATACTCTTCAGGTGAAGACAGATACGATACTTTCTATTAGTTATGGAACTATAACATTGTGAATATACAACAAGGGATGAGAACCGGGACCCCTTTGTGGCAGCCGTTAGAACTGTAATATTTTTCTGATAATACAATTCTATCGACCTAATTTCCTACTTACTTGAAACTTTTGCGTGACCGCCTCAAAATTGAACTCACTACGGGAATGCTTCTTAATTTTCCCACCTTCCGCGACGTCAATCGAAAACTTCTTCGAGAATAATTTACATATTTCTGAAAATAAAATCATTTTGATGAAATGAAATAGTTAATAAGATAATTGACTGAATTTACTATTTACTGATAATTACTTACCTTTGGTCATCTTCTTAACCGCATGCTTAGCGTCATCCCTTTGCCTTCCAACGCCATACAGCAGTATATGTCTCTGATTTGCATCGTGTGGTGTATGCTCTGGCTCAGTGGGTGGTAGCGGGAAGTGCATCGTATAGTGGTAGTGTCGGGACATAGTACCACTTGTGTTGGACCCATTAGAACTCGTAGGACGGATACCTGCTAACAATTTACATTAATTTGACTACAATTGTAATAGGAACACCTAATGATATAATAATTAAAGAGCAGCGTTATATGCTGGACTAGCTTAGTTTACTAGCTTAGATTTCAGCAATAAAATAAAATATATCTATTGGATTCTTTACGTACATATAATAACTATTAACTATTTTAATAATCCTTAAAGAATAAAAGGTAAAAAAGGTACGGTTGGCTCAGAAAAAAAAATCGTTTTATATTTAGTTGCAGTAATGTATGTGTATGTAATGTATGCTGTTATTGAGATATTGGAAGACAATAAATATACCTGGGACGGACATGGGACCCATTCCAATAGTCTGCATACCAGGAATACTCATTCCGCCGGGGCCCATCATTGGTGAGTTAACACTAAAAATTAAAGTTCAATTTATTTATCTATAATTTAATATTTGGTCGTAGAAGTTCCGTAACCTTTTAACAGAAAATATGAGTACATCAATTGGCATCTTTTGTTACTACGAATAAGTTTTTTTCTTTCAACGGAATAAAATCTCGACAATTTACGTACTGCAAACATTATCAATAAATAAATGAAGAGCTCAATATACCAACAAAACATTCTTAGATTTAAAAAAATGTTCATAGATTAATGTCTAAAATCAAAACATTTTATTAATACAAAAATTCACTGCTATCTCCTCCAACACTGAAAGTAAAGGTGAGCAATCCAAATGTTCTCCAAGAACTCGGTTTCTTTGTACCTAGGGGATATGTACGGCGAAGGCTGAGGTTGTTTGCGATACCAGAACCAGTCTGTTGCACAGTTTCCCGCAACAAACACGTTGCGCTCACTGAATGCTGTCTCCAACACTGAGTGAATGTGAGATGACTGTGAGCTCACAGTAGCGATATTATGTATCTTATGTAAAATAAAAAAATAAAAAAATATGTTTATTATTGATTATTTTTCCGACCCAAATATCGGCCAATAGAATTGCACCATTCGACGTCACGTGGTACAACCTACATGGTATTATACTGATAATTTTTTGTGAAAATTTTCTCTGGTCGTTGCTTCAAGAAAAGTATTAAGTAGTTGTTTTATTCATTATGAAATTCTTATTTGTTAACTGTACATTTCGTCTCATGGTGCAATTCTATTGGCCGACATTTGGGTCGGAAAAATAATCCCCCGAATACCACACGAGCTTCAAAATTATCGGGCATTTCCCTCAAGGTTCCCTGCAAACAAATATAGTCGTCATGACGACTATATTTAATTGTTTGCAACGAACCTATCGGGAAATACCCGATAATTTTGAAGCTCTTGTGGTATTATAAGTGAATATAAGATACAGGTATTACTTATTCCACGTCATTAAATTTGAATTTGTAGGCATCCCTACTCATCGGCAAAGAAGACAGAGGGTGTAGGCCGAGAGAAAAAGCAGGCGTAAAAACTCTCGGTACTCTTTTAAAACAGCAAATCATCAAACAACACTTATTTAAAACAAATATCGCAAATTAATTAGAAGTAGCCTGTCTAGCACTAGTCCCAGGCCCTTTTATTTTGTATTTAATATTATTCTTTTTTTGACATTATTGCATTGCCTTAGTACTTTAAGGAGAGTGTATGAATTTTTTACTGTAAAATTGGTGCAATTATATTACAAGTGCGGAAGTGAGTTATTTGTTAAGATTTCACATCTAAATTCTTAAAAGTAGAAACCTGAGGCGGAAGTCTCAACTTTTGGATGTACCGCGCGCACATTCCAACTAGGTTAGCGAAGCACCACTCACGCGAGCAATACATATAATAAATAAGATTTCTGTTAAAGTAGACCTATTTGTTTGTACACTGGCTGAGTTCACAAGAGTTGCTTCCTATATTATTAGTTATAAGATGTAGGTATATATATATTTTTTTAATGTTTTTGTCTAGGTTAATTGGCGTGGCTATAAATGTTGTGTCGTTCTATCGAATTAGAAATTACTGTAATGATAGAATAATGATATGGAATAAATAAATAAAATTGGGTTTTGATATTATGCAAAGGTATGCCAATAAAATGTTATACACAAATTAATTCATGTGATTAAATAATACGCATAAAGCGTTACCTGTGGGAGGGTTCCCCAGGATCCTTCGGGCTGTCTGGTGCGTCCATCGAGTTCTGCTGATCTTCTTTGATATGCTGCAGTAATTTGTCCAAATCGTCGTCGATTTTGGAGTCGTCTAGATCCATGCGTACATTCTCCTATATTCAAATACATAAAAAATATAAAAATTCTTGTTAACATTGCTTGCAATATACTTAATATCAATTGTTAGCATTTTTAAGTCTACATTTATTTAAAAAATACAGAATTATTTATAATTTTCATAAATGCATTAGTGAAGTATTAAATAAAAGCGCTTACACAGTTATAAACTTATTGTAAGTAAAACACGATGTTGAATGGTAATATAATACTAATAATTTATAGAGAAAAAAACCAAAGGACACTTGACATTGACACCTTAGTTTACATAATTATCGATAGATGTCTCTATGTTTTTTTTAAATTACAGAGGGTAAACGGGATCACGTGATGTCAAGTGATACCGTCGCCCACATTGACATGGACATTCACATTGCCAGAAGGCTCGCCAGTGCGTTGCCGGCGTTTTAAGAATTGGTAAGCTCTTTTCTTGAAATTACCTAAGTCGAATTAGTTCGGAAATACCTCAGTGGGTAACTGGTCCCACATAGTGCTGGTGCGGTAAATACTGTAAATTGCCTTGACCTCCGATGGCAAAAGATCTATGTACTATTTTGATATCATTGGTAGCAACACTTATACGTGTATTCTTGCGTAGATCTATACTACAATAACGCTTCATCTAAATTTGCTGCAATTACCTTTATATAATAACTGTTTGATACTCTATGGCTAGGCGATGACGGGGGATTTAGCACTTGTAATGAAGAACAATCTGTATATGTAAAAATTGGAATTGTAAAAGAAACAAAGTAATGTTCAGTACATAGACATACCTCCATTTTAGGTTTCAAATCGATACCAGCGAAAATGTCGTCGTCCATATTATGATTTGTGCCCGCGCTGTTAACTGGTTGGGCTACAGTGTGATTCCCAGAACCAGAAGTTACTATGGGCTCCGTCGGTGATATTAGGTCACCTACAAATAGACCTTTATTCATTTTCGTTATTAAGTGTACAGTATCGTGGGACAAATTAAAATCAACTTGGCTTAACCGATTTTTATGTTTTTTTGTGTGTATTTCTTAAGGCTGAGAATACGTCATAAAATATTGTTTATATGTGATAGTCACCCACTTAAAAAAAATTAGCTAATTTTTTTTTATGATCTTGCACTAAAAGCACTCTTAATGTTTGCCCTTCGAAACCCCATTTTCAATAACGATATTAGTACTGTAACTTTTATATATAATACAACGTTTGCCGGGTCAGATAATTTTGTAATTATTCCAAACTATGTATTTGTAAAGATTATCATAAGAAAGGAAATTTACTTATGTTATCTGTGAGCGCTGAGAAGTATAAGTATAATCTGAAATGTAGTAATGTACTTAACTATACATTAAAGTTAGACATTTCCGGATTCTAATTTTTTTTTAATTAAATTTTAATTAATTAATTTTAATTTTTTTAAGTAAATATTTTTACGCTCTTATATTTATTTACCTCGTGAGATTAATGTACACATATAGGCATCGTGTGAGAACACATCTCTCCGAATCAGCTCACCAAACAAATGAACCAAATTGGCAAATTGCTGCCGATTTCCCGGAGGCGCGTTCGGACTTTCATCTATAAAACACAATTAAAAATCTAATAATCTCCTTACTTGCCTTCTATGAATAGTCCATTACTAGTCTAAACAGATTTAAAACAAAAGCAACGTGCATTTTAATATACACTTTAAAACTAAGACAATAAGGAGTTATTTTAGTTCGTAGTATTAAATCTTTTCGTCATCAGTATGCATTGTATTATATCTGTGCGCTAATTTTAAAAAAACATACATTTATATGACGATGAAATATAAAATGGTTACAATTTTTCTGTTTCGACTTTCATAACAATCTTATTATACTTAAAATTAAAATTTACTAAAAACAATTACTAAATTACATCACTAGCTACTATCATGTCACTTAGATCCGTTTTTGACAAACGGACTCCAACAAAACTGTTTGAATTATTACCAGTGTTTCTAGAGTCAATATCTTTTTAATATTCGTGTACGTTACAATGCTAAAGAAACGTTTTTTAGGAAGAATTTAAATAATACTTATTTTTAGTGTATTTAAAATTACCTAAGACCGGTGCATCATTATCTAGGAAGCGAAGCAATAAATTCTGGAAAATTGGTGGACCATTGTAGAGTCCCGTTGCGGAGCTGATCGATTCCTTGTCATCAGACCCTTATTGTAAAGTAAAACAAATAAAATAAATCTATAATAATATTATAAACATCAAGATGAGACTACATACATAGTAGCGCCATTGTCTATGATCTTGAATAAAAAGTTAGTACGTTAGTAGTAGTAGATACTAAGCGAACTGACGCACATTGTTTTATTTTATTAATAATTATAATTTGTTACTATTTAATCTATTCCTCTATTACATATAAAAACTATGTAACACTGAAAAGGTTATATAATTCTGTTAACAAAATTTAAAACTGGTGTTACCTTGATGCTCATGATGGTGATGATGATGCTGCCTCCTATCAAGTAGAGCTGCGGTGGCCATAGCGCGATGTTCGCCCCAACGTGCACCGCAAACGGCCCATTCGCATAGTACACGTACAACTGCGTACGAACATACGTACTCCTGGTACAAATATTTTAAATGTGTGAAAACGATTGACTGATTAACACGACGTTGCTAAAAGTTTTATTATATTGACAAACGGATTAGTGGAGTAAATTATGGCAGACCTTTTAAAATATACTAAACATTTACTTTCAACTATTAAATTTCCATTATAATAAACAGACTTTGGATTTGGAGTGGAATTTAATTATTAAATTTGTGTTGTTTTATATTTTTTCCTGTTTCTGTTTATAAACTCTTTAAAAAAAACGGGCACCTGAGGAAATCTACGTTCTATGGTCGATTTCAGTTAATTAACGAGTACTGTACATTGATACGCGTGATTTCTCTCTGACAATTTTTTGATGATTTTTTTAAAACCTTATGTCACGGCACAACAAGAAGTGGTCAGCAATAAAGACAAGAAGATTATTTTACTTTTTTAATGAAATAAACTGTACTATTTATTGGTGTACTAATACATTTTTATGGTAAAATCAATCATAGCTTAATATTATTATTTTTAAATACTTACGGGGTCTTTAGGATCTTGAATCCCATCTTTGTTTGGCGAAGTACAATTGGCGAAAACTTCTTTATATAGTGTATCTAAATTATTGTTTGGATCGACACGATCAAAGCAATGTCGGTCTAGGGCTTCAAGCACCGCTAGTACACGTGCTGAAATTAAGTTTGTATGTAAAATGTTATGAGACGTCTACTGTAATTATTACTTATACTGATTTGAAAATAGTTTATTTTACGTTTAATTTAAATTATTAGACCTTAAAATAAACTAACCTTGCGAACTAGTTTGCCATTTATCTGTACACCATTTGCTCTCCGCTTTCTTACTTCTAGCGGAAATTTCTTGTTCTGCTTCATACACCTACCAAAATACAGTTTTATAAGTTAAATAAGAGCTTGATATATTCGGTGGGCTAATCAATTTAAAAAAAACGTTCATCGCCTATCGGGTACCTAATCCGAACTATTTATCTATAACCATAATTTGTGGCGGGTAATATCTTAATTTTTTGAAAAAAAATTATATTCACCGGAGCACGTTACAAAATAAATAAAATACATTTTATTGGGATCAAATGATATCTAGTGTCAGTGGCGCTACAACGTTTAGGTCTGGGCTACAGATTACTGTACGTGATCATTAATTTTTTCGTATATGCAAGCAGGGGCGTAACTATACCATCTGGGGCCCGTGGCAAATCTTCTTTCGTAGAAATTATTTTGTTGGGCCCTATCAGGAATAAAAAATATAAAAAATCGTCACGTTGAACTCTCAACGTCAATTAATTATAAACACGTTGTATATGTCCGACTAATGGCCGAGGCGAGAGGGAATGGTCTGTAAACCCCACGTTAGCCCAATGCGTATTGGAGACTTCAGATTCATCCATAGAACATAATATCTCTTGGGCAGGGGCCCTCTTGGGTCAGGGGCCCGTGGCATTTTGCCAGTTCTGTGCCTAATACACGCGTTCGACGTTTGATTGTAAGGCATGTGTTTTCCTTCACAGAACGAGCGTGTGTTAAATGCTCACATAGAAAGAAAATCCAGTAGTGCATAGCCGGCGTTCAAACCTTAGGGATGAGAGGAGGACCCGCACGCTGCTACCACAAGACCAACACTAATATCTTTGTAAAATAACATGTATTTGGCCCTTGAAAATTATTGTTCACTTTTTCAAATTATCATTTCTTATTCTATTTTCTACTAACGGTTCTTATTTTTGAAATCACTAAGGGTCATATTCACTCAAGAGCTGTTAACCCAATTTTCTATGTGAAGTTTGGCATATTTGACAGCTACGAATTAGAAACGTGGGCCTAAAGCTTAGGTTTCCTAGAAAAGCGGTGCCGTTATACGTTGGCCATACGTTGTCTATAAATAACATAGGAGTAGGTTTCCTAGAGTACGTTGAGTGTCACCGTAACGTCAAATAGCGGTGCTGTCATTTGCATGACGGCCGTCATAGCGGTGATAAACATTAGTTCAACGTTTTTCGCGTGTAGCGGTGCCCATATTTAATTAATACAATGAGTAGAAACGTGACGAGCGAAAATGATTGTTTTTTTGCATTATGTCAAAAGTAAAGACGGCCGTTAATAGTTAACGGCACCGCTTTTCTAGGAAACCTAAGCTTAAATTAGGTTAGGTCTCCATTGTTATTTTTTCTTAATCTTCCGCTCACTTCCGATATTAACTCAGTCTTCAGTTGACTTACCAGTCGTTTGTGCTCTTCAGTAATTTCTGAATCCATATGAGGCATGGGCAACGCCGATGGTGGCAAAGGAAGTATGTCTAAAGGCGAGCCTTGAAGGGCCGACCCACATCCAGACCAAATCATGGCAGTGGGGCATTCAATACATATAATCTGAAAAGAAAAATGATCAAGGATTGTAGCACCACCGGATTTGATTTATAATATAACACTTTGGTCCGTTTATTTATTTTCAGACTTATACATGCCTGCCAAAGATAAAAATCCAATTTAATAAATGTGATTTGTTCTTGATTTTTCTACTACTTAGAGACGTCTTTAACAAACTTGGCGATTAAAAAGAGTGGCATAGAGTTTATTGCCGTTCTTCTCTTCCGTTCTACGCCCTTGATTTGAGAACTGGCAGTTAATATAAAATAAGAAGCATTTCATATACATTTCTTTTTTTACGTTCATAAGTGTACATTGTGTTATCCATATGAATAAATGATTGAATTTGAATTGAATATCTTCTAAAGAGGTCTTTTCAAATGTTAACCGCGTAAACCGAATACAATATTAATTTTAATCAAATTAATAAAACAACTATGTCAATGTGGTTCAAGTAATATCCTTCCACTTTAATTAAGGATGATTTTTATGCTAAAACTCACCTGTAATATAGTGCCCAACTGAATTATAACATCTCTATGAAAGGAACAATTCAATATTTCCCCAAAACCGACTTGCACTGGATTAAGAGACGCATTTATAACTGTATTCAACGTTGTCTTAGTGTCCCGTGTCGGAGACTCATTCTCTTCTTTCACTTGCTCCATCGGCTGGGACGGATTAGGCGTTCCCAAGGGATTGGGTGTTCCCAAAGAGTGGTTAGGGTTTGGAGTCCCAAGGGAATGGTTTGGATTTGGCGTGCCGTGATTCTGGTCTGCGGGAGTCGCAGATCGTTTGATTTGATTTATATTCGGTTTGACATCAACATTTGTTTCGACTGGTGAGAGTGGGTCACAATTTATATCTGAAACAAACAATAATACATAAGGGCGTGACCAAATATAGCGCGGCAATCGAGCGCGGCGTGGCGCGCTCTCAGTTTGTCCAAGTGCCGCGCGCTTTATTGTGTGCAGGTGCAGTCGCATTAGGGATGATCGATATTAGAAAAACATCGATATTCACATGAATATCATAAGAAGAACCTTTTAATCTATTTCTTTGTTGATATAGAGTAGTGAGGAAGTGTGAGAGAGAAAGAGCGAGCGAGACTACGAAGAACGAACGAAGTGATTTGTGGATGCGTTCATAGAAGACTTAAATTTTTTCGTAACTTGCATTGGTCGTTCCGAGGCCGTGATCTAACATTGATGTTCGATTCCGTTAACATCGTTGTTACGATATTTTTCGTAGAGCAACATCGATGTTTTTGCTTTCAACATCGATGCTCATCGAGCATCCCTAACTCGCATTGAGCATACGTTGTTGTGTCCTACGAATGCCGCATGTTGCTGCCCTGTTTGGTCACGCCCTAATGCAACCGTCAAACCCAATACTTAGAATAGTAAGCAACATATTTTGTATTGTAAGCCTATTATAAAATTTAAAAAGAAGTTTAACTAGAACTAAGCTAACCTGTATTTCTATCATTTTTAAAAACAACTGGCTGATTAAGTGTACGAAGTGTTGTTTCAGAGAGAACTGAACATATGGCCGCACATTTCTTAGCACAAGTGGTAGCAAGGCGGCGTGATAGACTCTCGCAACATACGAACTCGCACATGTATTGCAATGCCAAAGGGAGAAACAACCTGTAATAAGTTAAAGTTTTAATTATAAACAATAGATTTAAAATATAGTTTAGTCCAATTAAGACTTAGAGTAGTATAATTATGTTTTTTTGTGTTCTATAATACATTTCATTTTACGCATATTTTTTTTAAATAGCTTCTACTACTACTACTACTATCCAATTCACATAAAATAAATATCAAATAATTTCAATATTTCTTGTCTTTTTAAGGTAGCCGAATTTCGGAATTTCGTGAAAAATACCCATACATATTTTGTTCTTTGTGTTCGGCAAATTATTTCTTTTTGAATAAAAATTGTTAATTAGGTAGGTTTATAAAATTAATTTGTTAGTTATATGATACCAAAACAAGGAGTAGGCATATATTTATTTATGTTTCATATTACAACAAATATGCAACAAGCATTATGTGCTTGTGGCATTTCACATGTATCTTAAAATAACTAAAAAATTACCTCAGTAGACCATCATCAAGAGTTCTTTTGTCAAGTAATTCAATAATCCAACTGAGAAAATCATGTCTGTCTAATAAGCCCTCATCTAAAAGATACTTTGCTAGACGGCAACAATAGTTCCATTGTTTTAAAGCTTGACGCCAGTCTGTGCTCTCTGGCCCGGGCGTTGATGACCCTAATACTAAAATGATACAGATGTACACTATTTTATTTTTCAGAAATTTGGAAATGATATAAAAACCTTTAAACTTATTTTTTACATAAGTATCTAGCTTTAATAAAGTCAACACCTTTCATTAGACACATACATAGTAGCATCACTGATAAACTATTTTTTAATTTTAAATTACCTTTTTTACAATAGACATAATAACAATAAATAAAAACCCATACAGCTTGAACTCCCAGGAGAGTGCATTGAATTTGATGCAGTGGAATTGGGTGTTGAGCTGCCTGGAAGATGTCCTGATATATTGTGACTCGGAGTACCCTGACCTGTAAGGGTTATTAAAATAAGAATCTATTATTATTTCTATATTTTAATATATTCAAAGAAATATATTATTTAATTACCTGCTACTGGAGAGTTTCAGAGTAGAGACATAGAACCATTTATATCTTACCTGATTGAGATGGTGGAGTTTTGTCAGATATATTTCCTAAGCCACTTTGATAATATTCAGCTAACTTTGGTATTTGATCCTTTAGAAATTTGATTAATGTTGTTGTCCATTCTGAAACATAATTTAATATGTTTAGATAATATGTAATATTGAGACATTTGAAATACATTCAATAAAAAATAATTGATGATGATATGAATCATGAGGCCAGAAGCAATTGGTCAGACTTTACGTGTCGTAAGAACTGTACTTAAGAGCTATCAACATAAATATTATTCCAATTTGATTTATCTATTTTCTCAGATAAGTGTAGATAGTGTATTCAAAAACTGACCTGTTGTAGGATCAGGGTGCTGCCTCTTTTTAATTTTAGCTTCAGAAACAGCAACTGTGTAAGCAGAGCTCAATTTAATAAACCATGCCGCTCTGGGCATTGCCACTTGGTACTCAGTGAGTGTTATAAATATTTCCTCTTTTTTGTTAAAATTTGGGGCCTTTTTTGCTAATACTGACAATGGCTTGCTACCTAAAGCATAAAAGAAAATTTTATAAAATACAACACAACAATAAATTCTCAATAGACCCTAGACTAGGTACCAGCTAAATCTTTAAACCAGGCCTCAATTTGTGGTTTAGTTCTTGCTGTGGCAGGCCAAAAATTATCCTTAGGGTTTACTTGCTGTCTCTTCTTTCCACAATCAGGTAATGTATTGAGTTCTTCCTTCTTGGAAAGTATACCAGAAAAGAACTGTCCAATCTGAAACAACAGTAAACAATAAAATTTGTTATTATTATTTATAAATTAATCCCATCTAAGACTTTCATATTGCTACACTCTGGAAATGATATAGAACTTCAGTTTTAAGTAAACCTTACCTTGGTAGCGAAAGCAGAATGATTAAAATTTCTGGCTGTTCCAAACTCATCACTAGATTGTGGAGCAGTTGTAAAGCCATGTTTTACATTTGCTGAGGTAAGTTCATCTTCCTTTTGCCTGGGTTCTTGTGGGTACACATCGGGGGGGCCTAATCTAGGTCTTTTGAGAGGTCGTTTTTCGTACATAATCCCCATCTTGGCTGATGAAAGGACACTATCTACTAGACGATACAATAACACAATACACCCTTAACAGTTCATGCTGGTTGTCCTAGATACGTATATCTCTACTATTGCCTGAACTTCTCCATTATGGAGATATTTCAAAAATTGTGGAATTTGCGGGGTAAAAAGATTAAATATGATTTAAAAACGAATTCCAAGTCCAAAAGAAAACAAACTTCTTTGATTTCCTTTACCAACAACTCAACCATGTAACCACAGACATACAAGAGAAATTAAATCTGACTTAAGCGATATGACACCTAATAAGAGTAAATAATGGCTATGTAAATTGTAATTGCCTAATGCCTTGATAATTGACATCTCTATA
This sequence comes from Pieris napi, assembly GCF_905475465.1. Lineage (NCBI taxonomy): Eukaryota > Metazoa > Arthropoda > Insecta > Lepidoptera > Pieridae > Pieris > Pieris napi. The sequence continues at coordinate 7,794,021 of NC_062247.1, forward strand.
GTTTATCTCCCAATCTCCATGTATAGTCCTTTTCATGAAAGAAGTCCCCCAGACGCGGCGCTGCAATCGCATGACGTAATGTTGCCATTTATGAGTAAACAATTTACCTATTTTATTTACATTTAGCAGATGTAATTTATCAAATAATATTATTTTCTGCATACTTCGATGAAACAATATTTCTGTTATTTAAAAAGTATATTTTTATTTACTTATATTAGCGGTGTTCTACCTACTTACAGGGAAAAGATGAGAAAATAGGGTAAAGAAAAGCAATACAATGTTTTATTCAGAGTTTTATTGCATAATTGTTGGGTTACAATTTTTTTCGAAGTACACGCCGCTGTTACACCTTCGTTTGTAATTCTTGTTACAGTTTTCTCTGACACACCTGCAGTTAAATTATGAACAATTAAAAATAATAATAAATTTAAGTTTATAATGCTTATGTAATATATGTTTTAATTTCAGTTACTTAGTTTCATTCACGTATTTGTTCAATTTTGTCGCAGAAACGAATTTATATCATAAAAGTCCCATCAATACAGCAAAAAATTATTAAATGGCAACTCTAAAAAGTACCTGCGGCGGCAACTCTCTTCCGAACATTGTTTAGTGGTATTAAAAAATATAATTATATTAAAGTTAAAGTTGTAAAAATTTCTCGAGCCGAACTTTTTACAACTTTTGGCATTGTAATCAATCTTTAAAATGCACTCAGCTAGTTAAATATTCACAAAAATCTACCACAACAAACGTCTATTCACTAAATAACGACAAGAAAAAAAATAGAGTTCGGTATTTACACATTTGTGTAAACGTTAAGCTACATGAAAATATGTATTTATATGCATATTTTCATGTAGCTTAAAATATTTATTGTTGTTTACATCATATTTTTAGCACAAACTTTTAATGCTTGTAACCGAACATTCCCTGAAAAATTACAGTGAATATCGGTACACGTCAGAAGAAATCTAAGCGGATGCATCAAAAATAAATAGATCCGAGAGACGAAATCTCTCTTCTCGGCTTTAATACAATTTTGCAGATTTTTTTTTAAGTGCAAAGATTTTTATGGGGTTAAATATAATGATCACCATAAAATGCTTTGATACCCTTAGTTCTTTTACCAAAAATATATACTTAACACCAGATAAATAACGTCTAAAATTACAATAGTACTAGCTATTTTAGTCACGACTGCACTTCAAATTGTATTCGAACACCAAATGTAGTAAATGATCACCAAATCTTAGCGAGCAAATTAATGCGCTATTTCTGCCTAAATAAACCACTATGATTGACATAAAATGTAGGCTTATTACCAAATGAAGCATTATGATGCCATATTAAGTTATGTCTGCGGCTTACGATCCTCTCCCACCACACTGGGACATCTCGTTGGATTGGCGATTCGGCTTAAGCACGTCCAGCCACCTTCAGAGGCCAGAGCTATTCCGATTGGCATGAAGCGCAAAAGAGGACGACCAGCCAAAGCTAAGAAAGCATTAATTGTGCAGTGAATTAATACAGAAGACTGATTCTTCTTAAGATTTTTTAAATGCTTATTATTAGTTTAGTTTTAAGATCTTTGAACTGTTTATTATTAGTTTTAAGAGGACTATCTTTTTAATGATTGTTTCAATAATTAAAAAAGGGATTATTGAAATTGTAAGAGTTTTATTTTTTATTTTAGGTATAGCATTTGGTTGTAAACGAAACGCTCAAGATAATTTTTTTTTGTAGTGGTTAATCAATTTGGAGACAAAAAGGTTAGGAGTAAATTTACTTTACTGTGTTTGGCAAAATATTTTTTTTGCCGAGGGTAATTTACTTTAATCGGATAACGAGATTTTATTTTTTTGCATTTCATTTTAAATTAAAATATGGTTAATAATTTGGTTTTCATTAACTATTTTTGGGCTAACAATGAGTTTTTTGGAGCCAGTTTGCTTAAATAGGATAGCGAGATGTTAAAACTTAGGTTGTAATTTTACATTAAAATGCGGGTTTAATTTTGGTAATCATTTACTATTTTTGTCTGTTATATGTTACTATACCTGGTGGTAAGTTAAACATAAGCCGATTTTTATTGCAGTGGCCAGTGCATAATATTGGCAAAACTATTGGCCAGCTTAAAAATTTTACAATTAGGAACACTCGTAGCGTCACAGATTAGAAATTATCTGTAGATCTCTGTGGGAAAGGATCGGTAGTCACTAGTCGAAACAAGGAAATGGAAAATGTAAATAAACATTGAGGAGACTTTCATTAACTTAATCTAGGTTATATACAATATAATATACTTTTGTACATTTATTATTGTATTAATTTTACTTTTTTTGTAATGATTTAATTGTTGACCTAATTTGTTTTATAAACGGCTAATAAATATGTTCAAAATATTAAGACTAACAACAGTAAGACATTTCTTAAATGTTAGTAATACATTTAATGCAGGGTTATTGCGACAAATACAAAATGTAGGAATAAATGATATTCCAAAAATATCAGTGTCTGATATTCGAAAACTAATGCGGCAGAAAGGTTTTGCGGTGCAAGATGGATTTACGTCCCTTACTACTAAGTGCTCCCTTTGCCTTAGTGAAGAAAATAAACCAGATAGTAAGGTGTACATAAATAAAACAACTGGTACGTTCTTAATCTTACTAAGTGATACCTGTAGATTCCTATTATCTGATTAAAGTAAGTTTTAAAATCTACTCCAATTCCTTACAAAAAAAATTGGTAACAATTCTAATGTTACAGGTTACTTCTTGTGCCCTAAATGCAATGCACATGGTGATTGGAATATTCTTGAGAGACTTATAAAGAAGTCTAAAGTGGAAGGAAGTATAAAGGATTACTTTGATAAGTTGCAACAAGATAAATATGAATTTGATAAACATTGGGAGAACCTTCTTGCTGAAACTACCTCATTATTAAACCTAAGTGAAAATGAAGTTTTAGATCTTTTTCGATTATTTGAGTTTCCTGTAAGTTAGTTTGTTAGTGATGTGTGAAATACCCAGTTTCCTTATGCGTAATATGAAAATATGTTTCAGTACCACAGTGAAGCCCACAAGGTACTATGTGATGTACGAGTGTCCAAGGATCAGACAGTATTATATTTTCCCTTAAAAAATTCTTTAGATAAAATTATTGGATATCGAAAAATACAAGCAGGTAGAGAGGAAGAAGTAGAAACCTTCGGTCATCATCTAGCTGGGCTTTTCTCATGTCGATCATTTAAAACTCTCAAGACTGATCAGGCTATTTTAGTGCCAAGTATTCAGGATGTATTAAGCTTAGCTTCTAATAAAGTTGCTGGTAAGAAGTGGAAGATTACAATTTAAATAGTTATACTAAAACTCACATAATTATTAGGGTGTTACTTTGATTTAAACAATATGTTTCCCAAGAATTTTTTTTTGTAAGTATCATGTTTTAAAAGAAATGCTCTTATACTAGATTGTTTAATGTCATATAAGCCCTGATAGATGCCTAGGATCTGCATTGTATTGTATTTTATTGATAATTTGTTTTATGCATAATTGTGACAAGCCACAATTTAACATTTATTGTTTCTTTAAGAATAAAACTAGGGCCCTAACGAAACTAGTAGTACATCTGGTCAAAGTGAATTTCAAATATACAATTTGCCCTTTGAGAAAGAGGAAATTTTCATACCTCACCTTGTGTATAAAAAAATTGCAATAATAATTTTTGTGTGTTCCTTCATGTTTCAGGTAAATTAATTTGGTTGAGCAACTGTAGTTTGCCTCCTGTTGTGCTTCCTGTTTTGGAACGATACCAAAAGCTCTGCTTGTGGGGTGATTGGGAGAATATGAGAGCAGTTGCAGAGAAACTTGGGGAAGATAGGTGTTTTTTTGTTAGGTAAATTAATCTTTATTCACAAAATCATGTGTGCCCAATATCAATACTTGCCAAGAGACAATATAAATTATATTCTTAATTCTATTTAACTTAATTATATGAATTTGATTATTTAGACCCACTGAGGGCCTGGTAACTGCATCAGAAGCAGCCTCAGCTAATTTATCTTTAAAAACACTTGTGTCAGAAGCAAAACCAGCTTCACACAGATCTATTACGACATTTGCCTCGCTAAGAGATGATGTTTATGCGGAACTGACAAACATTGATAAGGTATGATCATATAATCTTTACCTAAAACTTACATAATTAAAATAGCCCTGTCAATTATAATTGCAAATATATTTCAAGCTGATCTTTAGCCACAATGAATACTCACATTAAACTACTATTGCTTTTTTCAGCTAGAGTTTTAGGTTTAACATTAAACAAAAATATAAGACAGCAATTTTACCACCTTAATAACGTTATTATAGGTGAGAGGAGTGAAATGGAAGAGGTTTCCAGCCCTTACAAAATTGCTAGGGGGGCACAGACGAGGAGAGCTCACAGTGATGACGGGACCCACAGGATGTGGGAAGACCACGCTTTGTGCAGAGATGTCACTTGATCTGGCACAGCAAGGGGTTTGTATTTTAGATTTTGCTTTATTCATAGAAAACTAACCCAGAATATAGAACCGCAAATGTTATATTAAGTATATAAAAAAACAAGATGTCACCAAAACTGTTGTGTGTATTGGTGGTGGAAATATTTAGAAAACTAAGTTGTGATAAATACGGACTAATACCGTTCTACGCCCTTGATTTGAGAACTGGCAGTAAATGTAAAATTAGAAGCATTAATATTTATTTCTTTAATGACGAATCACAAGTGTACATTGTGTTACCTACGTGAATAAATGATTTTTGAATTTGAATTTGAATTTGAATAATAAACAGCGAAAGATTGATCCACTTAAGGTTTGCAAACAACCTGATTTTATTTGCCTGAACACGCTATGAATTAGAGAGGATGGTCATAGAACTTGCCTCGGTAATAAGGATTGTTTGTCTTAGAATGAATGCCGAGAATACCAAAGTAATTACCAATTAATACCAATAAAGGTAATAATACTATTATACTATATGTAGCTGAATACTCATACCTCGGTCAGATAATATATATCACCAATGCAACAATAAAAGAAATCAACACATATAATCACAAAAGCAGGGAAGAGCTGGGCGCTTAGAATCATGATAAATAATTTAAAGGAACCTTTTCAATACTTGTGTACCACCTATGTACTAACATATGGATTTCAAACTTGGGCGCCCGCGAAAGCGCAGCATACAAAGCTATAGGTGTGTCAAAGATTGATGTAACAATGTATGATAGAGAAGAAAATATTATAAACAAAACATCAGAAGAATAAGTAAGGTAGCAGATGTTACAATAAAAGTAAATACACTCAAGTGGAAATGGGCGGGTTACATGACAAGAGGAACAGAAAAGTGGAGCAAGAAAGTATTAAACTGGTGCCCAAGATACAATAAACGCAAAAGAAGAAGACAATTTAGAAGGTGGATAGACCAGATTTAGAGAAATAATGTGGTACATGGCAGAGAGTACCACAATGTAGACGGGAGTAGCGGGATTTGGAGGAGGTCTTTGTCAAAAAAGGGCAGTAGGATATCTAAAATGTATGACATGATAGAAATAGTTTATGAAATAAAAGCCTTTTATTATTATTTAAAAATAAGATGTACTGTGTTATCTCTACGGAATAATTACTGTATTCAAAGACGTTTAAATTTAAATTAATTATTTTGAATAAAAAAAATTAATTGTGAAAACATTTAATTTATTTTTTGTGGAAACAGTTAACAATAACAGCAAGTAAAGTCACAGTTGACTGTATTTTAAAAATTTGTACCAAACTAAACTATTAAAAATATTTTATAGTATTCTGTATTAGATATTGTATGGCTGATCTTCATATTATTAACGTTATATCTATTTTTTATAGGTAACAACGCTATGGGGTAGTTTTGAAATCCGCAATTTTCGTTTGGCTCGTACAATGCTGCAACAATTCGCAGGAGTGCCACTAGAACAGAATCTTAACGAATTTCCAAAGTTCGCTGATGAATTTCAGAAGCTTCCTATCTTCTACCTCGCGTTTCATGGACAACAACCGATTAAAGTAGTAATGGAAGTAAGTAATGACTTAAGAAGCCAAAAAAGAAGAAAACAAAAATTAGAAAATATATAATAAAAATATTTTAATGGGTTAATACGTAGAAAATAAATGTTGTATACAGGCGGTAGAACACGCACGTTACATGTACGATATCTCTCACGTGGTGGTAGACAACGTGCAATTCATGCTCGGCCTGGGAGAGGAAAGAGAGGGTGACCGATATTTGCGGCAAGACGCGGTAATCACCGCATTCAGAACCTTTGCAACTGCTAGGCACTGCCATGTTACACTTGTCATGCACCCTAGAAAGGTATGTACACAAATGGTTTTGCGACCCGTGATTTCTGAGGAATCAAAACTTGCAATAACACAGTAGGGTGATCAACCTCTTATAAAGAATATGCCTATAATATTTATATTAATTATTGCCTATAAAGAAATTAGAAAAATACAAACAAACTGGATAGACAACATTTAACTTTTTGCCATGTTAATAATAAATTCATTTGTTTTCGCGTTGTAGTACCAGTTATCTATAGTAAACAGTATCCTTGCGTAACCTTAAAACAAATAACTGATGGTCAATGTGTTTAAAGGCGAGAACAGACAACGCGAGGCAATGCAGTGCAATATGTACGTCTCGCCGGAGCCATTTTTTTTACTGACGAACATCGTGCGTGGTTGTTTGCGTGCTCAGCTTGAACATGTGTCGTTCGGGACGCATGCATAAAGTCGGAAACACACTTACGTGTCGTGACGCGCCAGAAGCATATTGGTTTCATACATTTAATATGATTAGAAACATATTTGCATGTTGTGTCGTGTCACAACACGTTCTGTCTAATCATATTAAAATATGCTTCTGGCGCGTCACGACACGCCACGATACGTGTGTTTCCGACTTAAATGTACCGTCGTATGCCTCAGGCATGCGTGACGAACCATTCGCAACGCACGCCTCGCGATGTCTGTACGCGCCTTTATAACTATTCATCCCAAAATAAGTTTTATCGTACCCCTATGTAATGATAACCTTATTATTATATTTACTTTAATCAGTTAGCAGAATGTCTTTTGGTAATAGTAATTAATATTTATAGGAAAGAGATTCCGAGGACCTGTCAACTAGCTCTATTTTTGGCAGTGCAAAAGCATCACAGGAAGCTGATAATGTATTAATTATTCAGGTAATTTGATAAATTTTGTACATGGGTTATTAAATTAAAACTTTGGATAGAAATGTTTGTTGACCTGTGAATTACTGCTGAACTCTGAACTGATTTAAAACCATTTTAAAGTGATTATAATGCTGATACTCTAGAAAGATTCTGTAACAGAATACAGAAGATATATATTATTAATTACCTTAAAAACACTAGAGATAAAGTGCCATAAATGATCTCATCGTCAAGATATTTTAATTCTAGGATAAACGATTGACGGCAGTCAGAGGAAAGAAATATTTACAAGTAGCGAAAAATCGCTATAGTGGTGACCTAGGAATTGTACCATTAGACTTTGATAAAGATGCCTTAAGCTATCAGCCCAAAAAAAAGGCAAAGAAACAAGATGAACCAGATAAACTGCTAGACACTTGTTTTCAAGAATATTCATTAGATGAGCCCCAAGACATTAGCCAAATATCGAAAAGCAGTAAAAGTAAAAATAATAAGAAAGAAAATGTAGATAGTTTTCTTAATGATATATTAAATTTAAATAGAACTAGATAAGTACCAGAAAGCTACATCAATATTTGTTTAAGCAATTAAATGCCTCTTATGTATTTCTTTTTTATTTTCCCTAATAAGGGTTGCATACGATTAGATGTGTTTGTATATTTGTTTCGGTAGTTGATAGTAATTAAATGCCAAATATAGATTAGTATTTATTTTGCAACTAAATTATATGTTTAGTGAACAATGTTTTACAAGCCGGTTCCCAAACAATTAATGTTGCAAATTTTTGTTAAATAAACTTTAAATAACAATATAAGCAAATAATAACTAAGAAGAAGATAATATATTAACATTTGACATTGTGTTTTGTAAAATATCCTATTGTCCTAAGATAAATTTATGATACATTATCTAGAATCTAGATTCTGAAATATGTGAAATTTTACTAGTTTCACTAATTTCATTATCACATACACATACAGTTATAATAACAATTTCATCATAGGGATAATTAACATGCTAATCATGTTAAGGGCTACAAAAGGATTTTTAATCCAATAATTTCTCAATATACCTACATGATATTATTTCTATTAATCCTAATCCTACCTAACTCTTAATAAACATTTATTTTACACCGCACTGACACAAACTAGGTGTCTTGGCCAATTCTGACTTCCTTTTTCAACAACAGCACTATTTTCCAATGTAGCAATATACTACACATTTCACTTATCTGTATTTTTTAATTTAAGACTATGTAGTGCATCAATTAAAGATGAATCATTTGTACGCTCTTGCTTCCTCTTACATTTAGGACATGGCAATGTGTCATTTAAACATTTAGAATGAAATACACTTGAGCACTCATCACATCTAAATGTTGTACTAGTTTCAAAAGGATATAGTATTTTCGGGTCTCTGCATACCTCACATATAAAGCCTTTCTGGTTACAGAGCCAACATTCTAAAACATGACCCTTAGCAAAGTGGACAACTTTTTCCAATTGCAAAACTAAAGATCCATTTGGTATTTGAGCCAAATCTGATATAGTATACAAATGCACATGATCATATAAATACTCCCTTGGCCATACCCGTTTTTGCAATTCTTCAATTACTGGCTCTCGACAGGTAAATATGTATGCTCTTAGAAAATTTAATTGAACTCTTAATTCTTGCAAGTTTGCCATATCTGACACTCCAACATAAATTTTTGGATTCAGCTTTTTCATATCTATCCATGGTTGATGTTGAAATTCCAAAAGAAATAGTGCTGCTCTTTTAGAAACAGGATATCTTTTGAAATCCCAGTTATGAATAACTCGAGCAGGAATAATGAATACATTAGGGTCCATGCAATTAGAGCAAAAGTATTCTCCAGTATAACCACAAACTTTGGCCTTTGATACTGTGCTTCCTAAGAGATCCTGACAACCATGACATTGATAGTTTTGACTATCTAGACCTTTTTCTCTAGAAAGCAACCCTAATTGCTTCATCATTTTTTGTAATTCATTAACTGTGAATGAACCTGTTGAATTTGAAATGACCTCAAAATCTAAGCTATGTAATGTTGGATCATCAGGAACATTATCCTCAATGATCAATTGACAATCATCATTATCTTCAGTAGTTATTTTTAACTCTTTATGAATATCTTTCATAATATCTCTTAAGTTAGGAGTGTTTGAGTTTGTCTCAACATACAAGTTTGAGTTATCAATAAGAGAAGAAAGACTCTTTAGTTCTGGAGTTTTTATCATACTACTTCCATGAGATGAATTTGAGTTAACAGATGCATTATCATCATTCAAATCTTTGGACCAACCTTTGCCACTTAAAGAATTTCCTGTTATAACAACATCACAAGGAGCAACAAAACCCTCAGAGTCAACAGATGTGCCATATATTTGAATTGAATCTTGCATCACATCACTAGGTTCTTCCCCAGTTTCTTTTACAATATTTTCAATTTCAGGATTTAAATGAGTTTTGTTAACAATCTGATTTTTTTTTTCGATTTCTGTTACATTGTCTTTACTTGAAGTCTGTCCTGGATCCTTAGACAGTATAAAATCTAGAGCTTCATCTTCATTCAAAGCCCACATTTTACCTAAACCTGTAACTTTGGATGATTTGTTTGGAGTTGATGCTAACTTTGGTTTTGCATCATCAGACAAAGTGCTAACAACATCCAAACCAGCGGAAATAGGAGCCACTTTCATAGTTGGTACCCAGATACCAGCTTGCATTAATACTTGCTCTGGCCATTGATTAAGAAGACTTGAGTTTGTTGGCAAATTAAACTGAACACATGTTTCTAATCCTTGTATTACCTTTTGAGCCACTTCAAGAACTTCAGAATCACAAACAAATGCACTTCTGTTGTAGAAGGGTTTGACAGCAGATATATTTTTTAATAGAGTGGACATGTATGATGAAAGTAAACATTCATTGAGTGCTATACGAAGCCATGCTCTGCATTGTCCTATCTCAGTGTTAATTTGGGGTAACGCAGATATTTGATCAATGTTTTGACGATGGGACAGTACTAAAATAAGTGGCCAGAAGCTTGACTGCGGCCGATAGTCTGGATCTCCAGAAATTACGTTTTTTGCTTTTCGTAAGAAGGTATCTTTTAAACCATGTAAAAATATAGCTTCTAATGCCATGCACAATGTGTTTGTTGAATCAGTTGATCCCAAGACACTGTGAAAATTTTCTTCAAATTGGCTATTGTATTGGATGTCTTTTACGCACTCGGACAAGTTATTTATTAATGATTCTTTAAGAATGGTATCTCGACTTCGAATATTAAAACCCGATGTAACATTTTTAAAAAAAGACATTGTAACGATTGTAAGAAACTCACTAACAAATATAATATTATATTGACGTATAATTATAATTTAAATTAAAACTTGAAAAAATTGAACTACGAAAATACAAATATTTTTGTTTGTCTCAAAATAAATTTTTTTTTTTTTTTTTGGAGTTTATGGCCTGGTATCTAGACCTTTAGGCCAATCTCAAAATAATTGATTTATAGACGCCATAGATTAGTGTCAAAGCGTCAAAATTGTCACAGAGTTGTGAAAGAAAGTGCTCGGTAAGGGAGAAGTCAAGATTAGAACAAAAGATCCGCGAAGACAATAGAGTTACCGATGTCGGTGGCGGGTACCTTTATGATTGCACATGCAGCTGATAAGGCGGCTCGGGTTTTAACCTCCATGTCCTCCATCTATTACACGAGGAGACGCGAGTCGCGAGGGCGAGAGTGCGGACGGTGCATCGACTGCGAGTAAAAACTATAGAGGGAGTGAGGCGAGAGAATCGCTTTGTGTATCGCTTTTATGGAATTGTATCTAATGGAACCAATCATTTGGGATGCGGTCTTTGCGACCTACCCTTGGGGCCTATGTGCTTTTCGTCGGATGCTCCAGATTTGCTGTCTCTGTCACCGAAATGGTTCTGCAGGGCATGGTACTCTTCATTCCATTTTCTGCGGTGCCGATTGGTGACAAGTCACAGCCCTGGTTTAAACGTTCTTGCAGGCGGCCTCACTTCTAAAGCGAGATTGCTTTAAAGTTTAAGGCATGGGCGGAAGCGTCGATATCTCGTCATGGCAATACCATTAATTGCACATGTTCTCAGCATAATCTCTCAGCTTCCTTTCTTCTACTTACAGCAACCATACAATCTCTATCCCACCAAAGAGGAAAAAGAATTCTATAAGATGGATTTTGGACATTTCGTTTGATAGAAAACATCAGATCGGCAGATTCTTATAAACATGTAGCCAACCACACAGCACACCACCGCTAACTAATTCTGGCAAATCTTTTATTTTAGATTCGACAATGTTTTATTTAATTTATATTTCACACGAGGTTGTCGTTTTTGATAAGGAGGTAATGGAGGATCTAATGGGCAAGGACATGATAATCGGGAAATCATCATTGCCAAAAGTAAATGATGAGGTGTACCAAGAATGAGAAGAAGCAAGATCTGGAGTACAAATTGATAAGTCAACTGCGCTAAGCTTTTCATAAGTGCTTTGTGCGTCTGGTTGGTGAGCCAGTATTGAGTAAACACAAATTATGTAGGTAAATCTAATATTTCAACTAAACGTACACCCTTGGAGTCAGTAGTGCCACAACCAAACATATGGTGATGAGAGTTAAAGTCACCTAATAGAAGGAATGGACGACTAAGTGAAGATAGTAAATTATTAACACCATTAAAAATAATAAAAGAGGAACGAGCGGGATACATGGAAACTAGTATATAAAAATTACCAATTTTGATGCCGACAATATTAATGGCATTGTTAGAGATAAATGAAGAAAACGCGATTTCAGAAAAATTAATTGATTTCCTGACAAGTAATGCTACACCACCATGGCCATCAAATCTATCATCACCCAAGCAGGTATATCCAGAGATCCTAATTAGGTATCCTGGCTGAAGCCAATGGGATGGTCGGGTGGTTGAACACCACATCTCAGATAACGCTTGATTACTTCTTTACTGACGAGTCATAAGTGTACATTATGTGACCTTTTTTTATGTAATAGGAGGCTCACCTGATGTTAAGTGATACCGCCGCCCATGGACACTCACAATGCCAGAAGGCTCGCAAGTGCGTTGCCGGCCTTTCAAGAATTGGTACGCTCTTTTCTTGAAGGACCCTAAGTCGAATTGGTTCGGAAATACTTCTGTGGGTAGCTGGTGGTGCGCGGCAAAAACTGCCTTAGAAAACGCTCTGTTGTGGAACGACGGACGTCGAGGTGATACGGATAGTATTTTGTATTTTGCCTTAACGTCCGATGATGAAACTCAGCTGCAGGTATTAGACCTAACAACTCCTCTGAACACTCTCTATGGTAAATGCGGTAGAAGATGCAGAGAGATCCCACATCTCTACACAACGCCAAGGGATCAAGCCGCACGGAAAGTGACTGGTCGTCGACGATTCGAACCGCTCTTCGTTGAATATGGTCAAGTTGAAGGAGCTGGTACTGGGGAGCTCCCGCCCAGAGGTGAGAACAGTATTCCATGTGGGGCCGAATTTGCGCTTTATAGAGTTGCAAGCGGTGGCCCGGAGTGAAGTACCGTCTCGCCTTGCTGAGCACACCAAGCTTTTTGGAGGCTAATTTAGCCTTTCCTTTCAGATGACCGTGAAACTGAACGTTATTCGATATGTCAACGCCCAGTATTCCGATGCTAGCTGAGGCTTTAAGGAGAGTGTCTTCAAAGAGGGGAGTAGCGACAAAGGGAGTTTTTTTAGCGGAAAACGCGCATACTTGTGTCTTCTTGGGGTTAAATTGGACTAGATTTAGTCTACCCCAGTCCGAGACTCCACGTAGAAGAGTTTTGACTTCAGACACAAGTTTGTTCCGGTACTCATCGACAACAGCCCGAGAAATACCTGCCCGGCCAGTATAAAAAGTATCCCCAGTGCTGTCGTCCGCATAGCAATGAATGTTGCTAAGCTGCAACATATCATTGATATGCAGAATAAACAGGGTCGGGGATAGGACACAGCCTTGTGGGACACCAGCATTCACAGGTTTCAGGTCGGAGCATGCTCCGTCGATGACGACTTTGATGCTCCGATCAGCGAGAAAGCTGGAAATCCAGTTGCATAAATTCTCAGGGAGCCCATAGGCTGGAAGCTTCGAGAGCAGTGCTCTGTGCCACACCCGATCGAAGGCTTTCGCTATGTCCAAACTTACCGCCAGCGCCTCCCCCTTGGTCTCAATTGCTTCTGCCCACCTATGTGTAAGGTATACAAGGAGGTCACCAGCTGAGCGACCACGACGAAAGCCGTACTGAGAATCGCTAATCAGCTGGTGGCCCTCTAGATACCTCAAGAGCTGGCTTTTAATAATGGTTTCCATTATTTTGGAGAACAAGGAGGTTATCGCTATTGGGCGATAGTTGGACGGATCAGAGCGATCGCCTTTTTTAGGGATTGGATGTATCGAAGCGATCATCCAGCACTTCGGAACAGTGCCGAGCGTGTTAAAGATACCGGAAAAGGCGCGTTAGGACCGGAGCCAACTCAGGAGTACAAGTACGCAGCACAATTGGGGGGATGCCATCAGGCCCGCTCGACTTGTGGATGTCCAAGGAAGACAAAGCTTTACGGATAGCACGTTGCCGGAATATAACTTCGGCCATCGTAGTATCACACCGCAATAATGTCGGTGGTTCCTTCCCTTGATCATCCAAAGTGGAGTTCGACGCAAAGGACAGCCTAGAAGATCGGCCTTCTCTTTCGCGGTACCTATATGATTAAATGATTGTTTTACATTTTTTTTACGCGACAACAACAGGAGAATGTTTATTATTAAATATATTAAATCATGTTTCTTTGAAACAACACTCCTGCAATTCCATTGATTTATTTTGCAATCCATTATTTTTTATAACATTAATTGATTTTACTTTTTCATAATAGAGGTAACGTGGGACGGTTTCAGTAAGTTTGAGTTTATTAAAGTAGTTAATGCCTAGTATCATTTCTTAAACATCAGATTTTTCTTGCTCTTCACTTTTGTCAACTAGAGCCAGCCAATATTAGAGTCTGGCTAATGAAAGAAGATAATTGAATTATTTGGAAATTTATTATATCAAATTTGTTCTGCTTTAAAAAATTGTCAAAAGTTATAGGATGGAGAACGGTCCCGTCGACACGTGAACTTTGTATACGTTGAACGTGTATTAAATAAGGGGAAACATCAGAAGGAACATATTCAGTACGGCCGATCGACTGGGAGTCCTTATTGGTTACTGTAGCTTTGGTGTTATTAGACCAACGTTAGGATCTTTCCCACGTTAGGATCTTTCCCACGTTAGGATCTTGAGAGATATTTGAATTTTCCGTGTAAGATGTTGATTTTGCGAGTGTGGAGATGACGTGGATTGAGATATAGGTTCAGAAGTAACTTTTTTTATTAAAATTTACTCATCTTCCACGTTGCATAAGCTTTCGCACTGAGAGGAATCACCGCTAGAACCACTACCTTTCTTTTTCTTAATTTTCGTAAACTGCCGACTGAGATGATAACGAAAAATCCGTATCCATTTTGTCAAATTCATGTTGTGAAACAACAGATACATTTGATCCCACTGGGATATTCAGGCCAACATGGCCATCATTCCCCCGACCTAGATCGGGGGGCTCGTTCATACAATACTTTCAGAAAATTACAAAAACTTACCGACTACACGATTACACTACACAAATATAATATTAAGGTAACATAATATAATACAAAAAATAACACTACCAGCATAAAATTTTCAGCACCGTGAAAAATACATCTACCATGAAAGTTTCCCGCGCTTTTTTTTGACATTATTATTACCTCTTTATTTACATATCGGTAATCTAAAAATTCTGCGCCTGTGCTTCTGCGGTCAAACTCATCTGTGGACAATCTCCATCTTATTAAAATTTCATATTTGTTAGGGTTTTGAAGGTATTAAGAATCACGTTACTTACTTTTGCTGTAGATGAATTAGTCATATTTAGATTTTAGAAAATAATTTGTTTGAATATAGCAAACGTGTAGTGTGTACCACGAAAAATTACTTCTGCATAATGGCAGACACTGTCAATATGTCTTTAGGTGAGTTAAAAATCAATGTGAGACACTGAGGAATGCTCCTCAAGTGTGCTTTATGTGAATTTTTACTGTTAATAACATGTTTCAGATGACATAATAAAACAAAACAAGACCATAAGGGGAGGATCAGCTCGTGGTCGTGGCGGTGGGAGAGGTAGAGGTCGGGGTCGTGGTGGACGAGGTGCCGCTAACCGGGGGCGTTCACAATCTCGATCTGGAACGCCAAATGGTCAACAGCGCTCACGCTCCCGTTCCAGAGGACCTAGAGGCGCAGTGCAGCCAAGGGGTCGGTCTCAGTCTCGAGGCAGATCACAATCCAGAAATAGGTCGCGTTCACAGCAACGTCGTAGATCAAATTCTCGGGCAAGGTCAACATCTAGATCTCGTTCTCAGATCAGAGGTTTAACTCCTAAAGGAAGAGCAGGTCTTGAAAATCAAGACAATGAAATGCCAAAACTTCTCAGATTTAACAGAGCAAATAGAGGTAATTAATTATAGTGTAGTAATTTCTATACTTATGATTGTTTACAATTCTCCTGATTAATATTTGTTTATAAAAATAATCTTTTCAGGTGGGTTTCAAATGCAATTAAGGCGCTCTAATTCTGTGTCACGTTTGCAAAATGGAATTCATAGCAGATTGGGTTTGGTTAATCGAAAGGGAAATATGAATAACAATTATAAACCCCTGGCTGTTGCTAAGCGTGGTATTGCAAAACGGGGCCGTGGTTTTACAACTAGGAATAAATACAGTAATGTAGGACTTAGATCTGATCAAATTCTTCAAGAACAACACAGATCGAATGTCATAAGGTCACAGACATTTACTCGGTCTAGAAACAATTCATTTAATGGATCTGCTTCTCAACTTACAGTCAGTGTAGCTAATGACTTTGTTAAAAGGCGTAGAAACAGTGTTGGCAATAGCAATTATCTAAGTAAGCAAACGTTAGCACAACTTAATAATGAATATGCAGGTCTCCGCAAACGAGGTGGACCAGGAAGTGCAAAATCAGTAGGTTCAAACAGGTCTAACAGGTCGAATGCAAGTAAAAGATCAACACAGTCTCGAGGACGAGGGAGAGGGAGAGGTGGTAATCGCGGAGTTGGCAGAAAGTTTGTAAACAAACAAATTCTCAACCCAAAGTTACAGCAAGAAATTGCTGCTATTCAAGGTAAAAATTATGGAAGTAATACAAGTGAAGCTCCTGCAGGTGTAAATTTCACACCTACTCCTGCTACAACGCAACAACCATTACATCAGAGATTTGCTATGGCTTGAAGTGGAATTAAATCTATTAAGCTTGAATTTTCAGTTATAACGTAAAATAATATTCTGACATCTGTAATGTTTTTGTTTTGTACTAAAGATGTGTAAACTAAGTAATAAGTACAAGATTTTTTGTATTAAATATTAACTACATTTAAGCTGTTAAGCTAAATATCTAGGTCCTTCATAGCTAACAGCTTAAAAATTTATTAAGGGATATGTAAGTAAAATAACAGCTTGTAACTCACTTAATATAGATTTAGTTTTTATCTTTACCATGCAAAAATTTAATTTGTTATAGACATTGCAATATGCTGTGACCTTTAAATATAACTGTAAATGAATGCTTATTCTTTTTGTCTTAAATTTATACATATTAAGTTCTTATGACAGTCTATGTTGAAAACGCCTTAAGTTGATAGATTATTGTTTTGTTAAGACTTTTTTATAGAGTGAAATAAAAACTAAGAATAAATAAACTTTGTCTTTCTAATACACCATATATTATTTAAAAAACTATAAAAATCAATAATTGTCACTGTAGGTTTTCTGTTTACATGTTATAAATTTTCGGCAGCATTATCAGGGAGTCTGTAACTGAAAATAATTTGTAATCACTAGAAAGTATTAGTTTATATATATGATTGAGTTTTATTATATTGTTCATATATCATATGCATATTCACTTATGACTTTATGCATTAACTGACGCTTACTGAAACTGTTATTAAATATGTCCCAAACTTACAATTTTCGCCAAGGATGTTTTTTAATATCAAGCCGTGGAATGAATTCATACCATCTTCAATGTTAGAGTTTGACTCTGATCTAGTGAATGTCCAACCTATATGCTGTCCACAGTGTGGACAAACACAAATTTGCCAAGTATATCCTGGAAACCACGAATCAGCACCTTGACTCTAAAAATTTAATATTTTTTTTAAATTTCTACCGTTTCATTTACGAATTTCGAGTATATATTTTCAAATTAAAAATGTGGTTTAAAATGATATTAAAAAAAATATATATGTTTGAGATATCAGTAAAGTTATGTATCTCATATTAAGATAACTTTTAAAAAATCTATGCAGCTTTTATAGATTTTAAAAAATAAGGCATTTACTTAAGGCTTCCAATAAATATTTAACTGAATAAGGAACAATGATTTCACTTACAGGTCCAATGTTTTTACACTTTGCTTTTTCACTAGTAATTATTTCAAAATTAATTCCAAAGGGGTTAATTAGTGTTTGTACAGTAACATTCTCTTTTCCAAACATGCTCTGTTTTTCTACTTTATTGGCACCTGGACTTAATTTATTGAATAAATAGTATGAGTCCACCAAATCAGTGCCACATTTCCGACACAAAAGCACTTCTGAAATTGAGAAAATAACAATAAATGTGACTATCAAAAACACATCCTTCTTAAATTTATTTATTTATATAAATTTTAACAAAGAAAAGACAACACTGAATTAAATAACATAACAATGAACAAAGTACCAAGCATTAGCTTCTTACCTTGGCCATGTGTATCTTCCTTACAAAAAGTTGTATCGAAGTTATTGCATATACATATAACTAGTAAGAACAAGACGGAAAGCATTCCTGATTTCCTGTAAGGAAAAGTTCAAGTCTATTAGATCCATGGCAAATTAGTAAAATTACTTTTTTTACTTAATTAATAAACATTATTTTTATAATACTATTGTTATACATAGTTATAAAATAATAATTGGCATAATACTTATTAACAAAGTGTGGCCAATCATGTGGCTGTTAAAAAAAATTATCATCTTAAGCATATAAATATAACCTACCTATTGCAACATTTTAAAATTTGTCTACACTAATATTCCTTAAATAATTAATTTTATGGATCAAAAGGCAAGTAGCCAAGACAGTTGGAGCTTTTACATAAACATTTCTTTTGGTCCAATTTCAGTTGTTGAGGCAAAATTTTATTATTTGCACCATAATTAAATGTTATTTCAGTATGAGGTTCAATATTCAAACAACTGAATAGAGCTAATTTTGGTATCATAGAATTGACACGAATGGGTATCATAATTGAATTTGGTTCACAACAATGATTTATATATCTTCCAATATTACCAAACATACTAGGATCTACATATGTTTCAATAATTTTATCATTAACAATTTCTTTTAAACTTAGTATGTAATTCATTTTATTTTGTAAGCTATTAGAATGGTGCCTTCTATCTGCTTCAGATTTAGTCAAAATCTCACCAGCATATTCACAAATAAAAGAACCCTTTGAAATAAATTCTTTACAAAACAAACCATATCCTTTAAATTCACATTCCTTAATGTAAAGATTTTTAATAGGGCCTCCTTGAACAGTGCGATTGTTACAAATGATAGAACAAGAACAGCAATCATTACATTCTGATAGAGAAATTACCGACTCTAAATCAATAAACTGATCTAAATGTTTTTTGTTTCTATAAGTGGTCACACAGGGACAATCTTTGGAACATAATACACATAGACAGTGACGGGTTATTTGTGAATTAAAAGAATCAATAAGTGTGTTATATTCAGAGCTAAATTCACTGGGACCTGGTATATTTTCAGTAATATAGTAAATATTGCTAACTATATGGGTGTAGTTATCCATCCTATTTATAGTCGACACTCGTTAGTTAAAGTAATTATATGGATTACATTGAATATTTTTAAATTGTATAGCTAAACAATAAACACACTTGCAGAATCTGCCTAAACTTTCTAAACACTTTCACGGGAGTTTTCTCCTTGAATCATTCATTGCTTTTCTTCTTAAATATTTATTATTCGTACTTTACACTGAAAAAGCGCAAATACTCGAATTCCTATAGAATAATATAAAGTATTTGTCACAATGATTATTCAAGAAGTAAAGATCACGATTTTTTAGAGAATAGAGACGAATATTGAAATTAGAAAAATTGTACCAATTGTCATCTGTGAATTGGCAATTACCAGCCTGACAAATTTACATTTCAGATTACTTTTATTGAACTTTGTAGAATACTTCATACTAGACAAAATCACTTTGCGACAAGCGTGACCTACTGAGTACTGACGCTTAACAAATGGTCAGACACAAAGGACATTTTGACCTAATTCTCAAGGTTTGGTGGTCTTTGAATAATCTTTTAAAATGAAATATTTTATTTTAAGGGAGCTTTGCAGAAAATAATGAAATTTAATAACACATAGAGTGTTCCATACAAATTCGTTTAACATTAGTGGGACATGCTTGTAGCAAAGTGACTTTGTCCAGGCCCTAGTTTAACAGAAAAAGAGTTTAACAGACAATGCTCACCAGCCACTAGGTGTAATAAAAATGTCTAATGAAATCAGAGTTTATTTTAACGGAAAGTGTTATTCTGCTTTAACGAGATTTTTATAAGGTACTGAAGATGCTTTTATACATTTGTTTTTCACTGAAAAATATATTGCACAAGTGCAGTACCTTATTCAAAAACTGTGAGTTTTGTGTATGATCATAGCACCTGTAAATCTTGATTGAAATTATTAAAGTATATAATTAAATTGTGAATTACTTCGGCATGTGACTTGTAAAATTTTGTATCGAGAAGAAAATGATTTAATTTGGATCGATAAAACTATTGACGCTTATTGGACAAAACCGCATTAAAATCCGTGCTGCAGTTTTTGAGTTTATCAGCAAAATATTTTATTGATAGGACAACTCTGTTGTAGGTACATCTCTAAAATTTTTTCTAAATATACTCACTACTGCTGCCAGCATCAATAATATAAGCCATTTTCAACAGGTAATTAACTATGTAACGCTCGAACCAGTCCGGATTTCAGCGTAGTTTATAGAACTCCGTGTATAGCCTGTACCTTTCTATCATCTATTCTCGTCAGTCGCCAGTGGCACTCGCCAGTATAGCGCAGTCGCAATGTTGTGACGTGACGTCATTTTCCATTCATAGTTTTTAGTTCATCAATGGGGCAATGTTATGGCAATATTCGATTAGTTTCTTGAGAATAAAGTGTTGTCTCAGAAGTTTTATGTGTGCTTGACGTTTTTACATTCACGGTGTAACTGAATATTTTATTGTATTTACATACAGAGTGATTATTTTTGACGAGGAAATCAAGAGCGCTAGTAAAGGCTTAAAAGTGCATTCATTGATGAATGAATAGAAGTGAACATTGTGCATGCGCAGTGTGTTATAGTTATAAAATGATCATATTAAATGTACGACTTCAAGAAATAAACACAGAAGATTATTTCTGAGACAATTTCCTCAATCCTAAGTAGAATATTACTAGTTACGACACTCCGGAAGTGGCGGGACAAGCCGGCCGAGGGGCTCGCTCCGAAAGAGATAACAGCGGATGAAAGAGATAAACAGTTATGGATTTAACATGGCGGACGAAACGCGTAAAGTGCGAGTAGAAGAACGATTGAAAATAAAAATTGGTATGTATCAGTGGTTTACTGTACCTTTTAACTGTAATTATTATTTATAGTGGTTTATTTAACGCCATATAATAATATTAGGACCACAAGAACGGTGTATTGATTATGTGTTACTGACAGTTAAATAGTGAACAGGTGGTAACTGGTGAGTACACTGCTGGTTTCTTCTTGGAATGACCTGAAACTAATAATGATTGTACCTATAAGCCATGGGAAAACGAACTCTATCTATATTGTAAAGCAGTGATATAAATATGTATTAATTTTTTTGTTTTTGGTTTGCATTATCCATTGTTTTTGTAATGTTAGTTTGACAGTTCGCGTAATTTATGAATGAAACGCAGAGAACACAATGAACTCGTGCTAAGATCATAATAGATTAGATATCGGTTGTATACTTTCTTACTATGAATTAGCAATAATCAGTTACATTTTAATAACAAAACATGGTTCTGTTTTTTATTGGTACAAATTATATTTATCTGCATCTCTAGAATTGAGAATGTCCTTTATAATACTAGTAAAAGTGGATTACACTTTATTATGAGGAAATTGGATTGCCAATTTGACTTAAATTACCAAATAAGACTTGATATTTTTCATGCTAAAAGCAGTAGTTGATGCCTATTAGTGTATCTTATACTCTATCCATGCTTCTATATAAGTATGGTTAAAATGCTATTGCACTGTTTATTTTTACTAAAAGCTGTGATAAGTATGATAATTATTGGGCAGTATCTATTTAGTTTCCACTAAATTATCTTATAAATTAATTTTCATATATGCCATCAAACCTCATGGTTTTAATTCATAAATTTTAATTTCAAACCAAAATTATATAAATATAGACATAATTGTGCCTATTTAATGTTACAAAAAGTGAAGAAAATATTAATACAAGAAAATATAAATACTATAATGCAATTTATACTATTAAGATACATTCTATATTTTTCTTCAGTTTTAAATTTCCATAATTTTGTAACTTCCTCCTCTAGCCCTTACAAAGAAATTTTAATATGTATTTGCCGTGAACCAAAAAAAACAATTTCATAAATTTTAACACTATAACAAGTCCTAAATTAGGTCTATTTCATGTCATGTCACATTGGGAACTTGTGTTATGTGTGTTTTACATTACTAAGTAAAAGTGTGATTAGCATTGCTAAGCTTTTAACTTATATTATACTAGATAGACCTTTTCCATATGACTGCTTGAAAAATAATATTTGCATGTTGGGAGACATTTCTGAATTTATTCCACACAATTTATACTTACTTATCTACACTGACTTAGTGGCCCACAGTGAGTCTTAATCTTCATGCTTTCGTCAATCTCACATGACAGGCTGCCAATTAACCACTTGGAAGTCAAACAAGTCTCTATCTACAGCCACTTGGTATCCCTAGCCACGCCTTCTTGACACTCCGAGCTAGCTTGCACTAAGTGACCAGTCTAGGTTTGGGTAATAAATTCAATCAACATAGAGTTTTGAAGGCGTTTACTTTGCTAGTACTAACATATTGGTTGCAGTTTAAAAATACATTTTTAAGTTGCGAAAGAGTCCTACATATTGATAAAACAGAATGATTAGCTTTGTGTAATTGGCTCTAAACACATTATTCTGCCATAGTAAACATATTAACATGCTCATTAGCTTAAAAATGTTGAGCGTAAATAGTCAAACATGATTGATTTATGTGTGTGCCGGCGCAAGCATATAAATCCAAGATAAGACTTATATGTGTCTGAATTGATAAGGCGCAATATGCCTTCCGGAGCGTGACCTACGATCCTTTTCACTTCTACAATATCACATACCTACTATGAACCTTACACAATGATATCTTAGGATAATAATTGCATCCTTAACTCAGTGAGTTCTATATACATAGTTGATTTTATATGCTTGTAGAGATAAGTTATAACAAATATAGACAATGGTAATTTGAGTAACAAAATATAAATAATACTTTTTTAAATATTATTTTTTATGATTCTGTATGAGAGAATATATGCTAAGCATCTTAAATGATGTTAAAATGGAATGACTTAGTGTTCATTCCCATATTTTTCCTATTCTTATGTGATGTCTAAGTAATGAATATTATTTTACTGAATGTCCTTTTTATAACAAATGTTATTATTTATGACTTTGTTTGCATAATATCTATGTACTATAATAGTGATATTTGCAAGAAAAGCTTAATTTTGAATTTGAAAAGTACTGGTTTACTTTAAATTTCACGATGTAAAGTCTGAGAAAATCCATTGATGTTATATGAAAGTGACTCAGAAATGCGACGCACTTAGTATTAAATTAAGTGTGACTACTAGCTAAATTTCAGCGGCGTGACGTGACGTATTGGTTGATGAGGCGACGAGTGACATAAAAACGTTCGCGTGCTAGTGGCTCGCTGATGGAGGAGTTATCTACTACACTCCGTGAATGGGGCGACCTAGCGTTTTCCATTGAGCGCAACCATTCATGGAAACTCGACGCGCTGTTAATGAAAAACGCTCATTTATAGTCGCTATCGATGTGTGCTGTTTGTTGCCTTGACGGTTTCACGTGTATCTATATGCCCATTCAAAAGTTTTATCTGCTCAACTTGTAGATAAGATTTTGATAAGCTACTAGCGTCTCCACAAATTATAAATAAACCAAATATGATTTCACAGTATTAAGGACATGGACTTTAGGAAAATAAAGATCCGTTTTGTTAATGTAAAAACTGCTAAAACTTTATTATTCAATTTAATTACTGTTTAATATTTGATTTCTTGATCTCTTGTTAATTTTATTTATGAAATTCTTATGTAGATATTTTAGTTTGGCTTCTCGAAGAAACACAACGAGATAATAGTAACTGTTAGATATGTAATACTATCAACCAATAGTATCAGACTTTCAATACGCGCCTATAAAATTGTTGATGTTCTCTCTGTCCTTTTAGGTTTAGTCGATGTTGAAATATCCTTAATAATGTTTTGCAAAAATATAGTATTACAAGCCCACCTGCAGATTTTATCGTAGGTAGACCCCAGAAACCTAGATATCGCAAAGAGCCTGTTCTCTTACGTAGGATGTATTCAGTAGGATTGCTATTTAATATTGCCTACGCTATTTAGACGACAAATATTATGAATTAATTTTGTACTCGCTCAAACAGAACTAACCTACGTAGTTAAGTACTTATCGTTAGTAAGCTACTCTCGATTTCGAAACAAACGCAACACGCATATAAGTGTGGAAATATTATAATGGTATTCGCTATTGTGCTCGGTACAGATTGCTCGTTTCCTCAGACTAGCTTATGGTATACAGAGTCCCGTTTCACTCCCACGATCTACTTTGATGGTGTTACTGTCGCTCTGATGATGGTTGTTGTTTTTGCATTAAAAATTATAGCAATTATTATACTGTTTTAAATTATTGTTACGAAGTTTCTCTCTGTCCATTGTTCTTACGGGTACCAATATTATGTAGAAATCATATCTGTGTAATGTATACATTTACAAAACAGTACGAAGTTTCCATTACAGGTTTACTTGTAGAGAGATAATAGGCAAAGTAATGAAGATTTTTAAATCTTATATTACCCAAAAAGGTCAATATAGACTCGTATAACTAGCACAACGAGATTCTTAAATCTTTGTGCCAAATACGTAATGGTTGACTCGCCTTGTCCGGCCGTATACAGCCATTTCTGACGAGGTCGCAAATTGCAATCCTTACACAATCAGTGGACCCTTCTTTAAATGCCGTTCATTAATTCCTTTGACTTCAATGAGGCTCTGCTCCAAGGTAATAATTGTATCACGTTCATTATTTTTATTACTTGTGCGTATTAGAAAACAATTAAAAAGCACCATTAAATAATGTAAAGTTTTGGCAAGGTTGAATTGTGCAAAAGATTTAAAGGTTCACGTGCCATGCAATTTGGTAGTGCAATTATTTTGTCAAGAGTTATTAAAACAATTGTACGTGCATTACGCAAATGAGTGATGACGACACGCTGACAACTGCTAGGCGAGTCCAATGGCGCGTGTAATTGGAGACACCTCGTTAAGTGACGCTAGGTCACGCTTCGTATACAACAAGTTTCACGTACGATGATTCAATTACCCCTATATCCAATTTAGATGGTTAACAAGGATCCATTACTTGAACAATTAAATCTGTATATTCTCAACTTGTGAGAGTGGGTTTATATTCACATCGCCGTTGTTACCTTTTAATTTTATTACCTAATGTTTTTTGTACTTAGAACGTCAGGTTGTTTGCGTTTCTGATAAAATGTTTTGTTCTGTCTTCTCCAGGTGAAGCTAAAAATTTACCAGGTCGTAACAATGGAGCAGCGTGTGCCCGTGATATATACTGCGTGCTGTCCTTGGACCAAGAAGAAATATTTCGCACATCCACTATTGAAAGAACACTCAAGTAAGTACCATTTATATTACTTAGTATTTATATGAAAAACACGTAGTGAAATTAATGCATACAGGTCTTCTAGTGTTATATGGAAATTGCTATTTTATAAAATGCTTTGTCCAGATATGATTATCGAAACACAATATCATAAGGTTCACTTTACGTATTGTCGCTTATAACGGTCCCATTGTCGTGTTTCCGCCTTTCTGGAC
The DNA here is from genome assembly GCF_905475465.1 of Pieris napi. Lineage (NCBI taxonomy): Eukaryota > Metazoa > Arthropoda > Insecta > Lepidoptera > Pieridae > Pieris > Pieris napi. The sequence continues at coordinate 7,819,811 of NC_062247.1, forward strand.
AGCCTTCCTGTTGATACCGCGGCCATGTGGGAAACGTTTCCGCATTAAAATTAGGGTGCTATTACTATTGGGTCAAGGCTTCGTTCAATTCGAAAGTAATTAAATTGCACCAGTTTTATCGAATGTGTAGAGGTTTGTCGTGCATACTCATAGACGTGGGTGCTTTTTATTTAACCATAAATGTAAACAGTGGGTTTGCCTAATAGAAATCGTATATAATTGTCTATTAATAGGGAACAACATAGCTTATTTCTATTAGCACTTTAATCAGAATTGTTTTGAGATATGCCGCTTTTATATTTAATAACGGGTTAAGGATGGTAATAATAATGGCTGCTATTGTACTTTAATTATAATTGTAAAGTGTGAGAGTAAATCATGAATCTTTTGAGAAAGGGGAGGATTGATTGTCGGTCGCAGCGGGGGTGTGGTGTGGCGCGCCACGTCCCGGATGCACTTCCGGCGGGCGCGCGCCGTCGCGGAACGTCCCTTCCGCTGCACCCTATCGAACGGTTTTCGAAGTTCAAATTACAGAAAACACTTTGTCTGTTTTTATTGGTTTACGGGATTCCGTTGCTTTTTATCATCATAAACATTCATTTGCTATGTCCTCTAAATATAGCGTCATATTCGTCAACGAAGTAAGATAAGAACTAAATTGTGATAAAAGCAGATTTTCTTATATGGTTATAATATTCACATAGGTATGTAAAATTCCGAAACTTTCCGGTTTATTGCCGGTGTAATAGACCCGGAATCTATGTATTATTTAATTGAGGCAGAAAGGAAATGTAATTGATAATAATTTAGTGACCTCCGAGGTGAGCAGGACGCTGTGACGGATATCGAAGGAAACGTCACGTCACTTCTATTTACTTAATGGGTTCTTTGTCTTATGATACCTTATCACTTGTCTGTAACTGTATTATAGTATACTTAGGTGGGACATGATATTATTTTCATTATAATTGTATTAATATAAATAGTCACACATCGAATTTTAATAGTCAATTTTTTTTGTAGATAGACCAAAACTGTTTCTTTATTTAACCCCATCGGCTGTAATTGTTATCTCGGTTATAATAATAGAAATAACATCGTAACCATGGTAACAAACACAGTATTAACGTAAATCCACGTTTTATATGGTCGCAGTAGTTTTGTCGTAAAAGCGCACGGACGGATTTTCGCATTAATTTAGCCCGGTATGAATGATGTCACGTTCAGAAATAATTGAAACAGTGGCTCATCTTAACCATTCCTTTTTGAACGTGAAGTACAGCTAAACCGGAAGCTTTTAAGTGATAAATTGACGCCGGAACCGTGTGGCGTAAAATGATCGTATGATCCAGGAACGGCTTTGAAACCGCGATAGTGCATTGCTCTACATAAGACTGTTTTATGTTAGTACTCATTTGGTTACTGTTTTATTGAAATTACATTTCAACGAAAACATATACGCAGACGAATATAGAAATGCTCATGATTTTTTTATATTTACGTTTTTTTGAAATCGTAATCTTCTTTTTGTTAATAATATGTAGACGAGGGGTACTATTGTACTATACAAATGCAAGCTTCGGTTCACAAGCACTTGACGGTGATAACATTTTAGTAATGGTTAGTGTACAGCGTACCGAGGCTGATTGTTTAAGTTAGGTATTATTTATCTGAATGTTCACACAGGCGAAAGGAAATTGATCAATTATAGGCAAACTGTTAGTTTTTAGAACGGTTTCGTGGTAACTGACACAAGGGATTTACCAAGTAGGGACAAACATTTTGTAATATTGTCGTTTTTACAGCATGTTGCATTTCGCGTACATACTTTTGCGTTTGTTTGGATTGCCAATTACAATAAACACTTGGCTCTTCATAAAACATTTACTCTATTGATGATTCTTCGTGGACTATATAACGGATAGGCTTCGAAACCTGTGTGACTCAATTATGGCAGTTGCACTAACTTTGCTTTTTGTTGCCCGGGATATTATAAAGTATACATGTTGCCGCCCCCGCTCATGGTGGCGGTTCCGCCTCCGGTTTATTAATACTACTGTGGCGCCGGATGCGACTTCAACGAACTCACTTGATACCTAGCGGAATGTAATATGAGCGGTAAAAAGCGGTGCACACAATATTGCACCTAACAAACTGTAATTATGTAAAACGTTTTACAGTCACCAGTACTACAGTTAGTCAGCTAGTCTTAGCAAATCGACTCAGACTTGAAATATGCATTGAATAATCCTTATTAGTATAATAAAGTATGTCTTCTTTATACGTAACGGATATATATAACATTCTAAACTGTAATTATCGCGTTCTGTAAAGCCGACACTAAATTATCTGCATCATAACTAATTTCCACGAAAAAAGGAAGAGTCCGCGTCATCTAGTATGGAATGATCAAAGCAAACAATTTATCACGCTTACATTGTTACATTCTACGAGTGTTAATCTTCATAATAACCCAAAAATTTCCACGGTACCTATTATAATACGAGTGTTGAAACTTTCACCTTTGTTGACTACAAAGGCCCACGCACATCCGCGCGATGATCCTTATCGCACTTACTTGAACGGATATGTTTGGTATCATTTGTCAATAGGGCAGCCTACGTAAACGTTTTTGCATTTGACTCAAAGTAATGAAATATTTCACTACATTGTATTTTGTATACAACATCAGGGAGAATTGTGAAACTTTACGGTAACTTGAAATGTTTAACCAATTGCAACCAATCGCATTCGATGGAACCACTGAGAAAAGCTGTGGGCCCATTCTTCCTTAGAGGTCTCTTCTATGGCATTTTCGTACGCTTTCACCGCATCTTCAGGGCGCGTAAAGCGAATACCTCGAATTTTATCTTTAGTTTGGGGTTTGTTGCAATATATCCAGCTTTCATCACCTGTGACGATGTCAAATACAGCATTTGAGTCACCGCCGTTGAACTTATCTAACATTTGGCGACACAAGTCCATCCATCTGGTACAAAGCTTCCTGACGCCTAAATGTTCGTGTAATTATTTTTTAAACTTGACTCATACCAATGCCCGTATCTGCTGATAGGTCACTCTCTTATCTTCCTCTATCATGTTTCGCACAGCACTAATGTTAAAGATAACAACTTCAGTAGTCGCTGTTAAAGGACGTCCCTCACGCGGATCATCATTGAGATTGCTACGTCCACGCTGAAACTCGTTAGACCAATTGTAAATAGTCGCACGAGATGGGGCTTCATTAAGAAATGCTAATCGCAGCCTATCATAGCTTTGTTGTTGAGTAAGCCCACAACGAAAGTCATAATAAATCATTGACCGAAAATTTTCTCGCGTTAGGTTCATTTTCACGTGTAACAAGAGTTTTAGATTTGCCACCAATTCACAAAAACAAATGACAAATGAATGTAATATACTGCATTAGGTTACCACAGAGTTCTATAATTGAAATTCAAAAAGTTTTCATAAGCAATGTTTCTAACTGGCTAATTCTAAACATTTTCAGTGTTACCCACGTATATAAATTTCTACAATAGGTAATTTCTGTTACAGCCCATTTTTCGGCGAAGAATTCCAATTTGAAGTACCCCGCAGATTTAGATACTTATCCATATACGTGTTCGACCGTGACAAACAGGCTAGCAAGCAGGACAAAGTCCTCGGAAAAGTTGCTATCAAAAGAGAAGATTTGGAGAGGTATAACAACACAGACCACTGGTTCGCTCTGCGACCGGTGGACGCGGACTCGGAAGTACAGGGTAAAGCATACATTGAACTGTCGATGGAGGACTCAAGAAAACGATTACGCATGGACCCTAAACCTCCCGATCCCGACTTCAGCGAATGTTCCAAAGCGAAGGCAAACAATCTCACTAGACTATCAGAATATTGTAAAGAGAGCATGCGATTCGGCTCGTGTTCGAGTTCGACTAGTAAAAAGCTGTTAGCGGCTGTTGCAACTGAACCTGCGCTGTCCCTTTCCCGTTCAGAAAGTTTAAAGGATCGCGCGCAATGGTCAGTACGCCCTAAACCACCGATGCACACCATGGCAGAATCGCCGTCACCCACCGCGGCCGACTATTGGTCGGATCCAGAAAGACATTGTGCGGCACACGTCGGACCTGACACGATACGCTTAAGGGTTTTAGAATGTTCAGAACTGACCACAAAGAATGGGCAGTGTGATCCATTTGCGCTAGTAACGTTGTTGTATTCGAATGGAAGGAGGGTAGAAAAGCGCACGAAACCGAGAAAAAAGACGGTCAATCCGCAATTTGATGAAATTTTTTGTTTTGATCTCGTCATGGAGGCTGACCCTAAGGATAAGGATGGATCACAGACGGTAAATAATCTTATTCTTCATGATGATTTCGAATCCAATGTTAAATTGTATAATAAATATATTAATTAAAATTATATTTTATTATTAGGCTGGTGTGGCGTGCGAGGCTAGAGTGTCAGTCTGGCACGACGCGGCTACTCCCGTGTTTTTGGGAGAAGTTCGCTTACAGTTAAGGCAACCCGCGCCGGATCCTTTGTGTGCATGGTAAGATATTTTCACCTAAAAAAGTTTATATGACGCTTGTTTCGATGAAGGTTGCCGCAATTTGAACGGTAATTATTAGTGTTCAGTCTGGAAACGTAAATTTGCTTTCTATCGAAGCCAACCCAATCTACAATAACATAAAATAACGATTTTCACGACTTACGTAACCGGTATTTATAACATTTACTTGGTTTTTTTCCTAAGGTTCTTCCTAACATCAAGGGCGGGCGGCGCCCTGTCACGAGGTGCGACTCCGCCTGGTACGCGTTTGTCAGCTGCAGGCAGTTCTACCCTTGGGTCTTTGAGGCTTCTGCTCAGATACACCGTCGACCACGTCTTTCCATTACAACACTATCGGCAATTAGAGGAGCTTTTTCTCAGAAGTGTACATCAGAAGGTATTTGTGCTTACTTTCCTTCCTATTTGTTATATATTATGCTTTTATAATACATACTTGATACCTACCAAGTTTTATGTCCAGGATGCTGCAACTATTTTACTTAATTGACCTTGTAATTCAAAAGAGGGTTAATAAGTACCACAGGCTTTATTTAAGTATATTTTACCCGTAACCGTGGGAAGAGAATTTTATATGGCTTAGCTTACGTGAAACCTTTTTGTACGGATGTAACTTTACGAGACTTTGTTTATTCAAGATACTCTTAGTTTTGATTATACATTAATTATTCAGTAAATAGATTATTATACTATTTAAAAAAAAGTTTCTCATAATCATAGATTCTCATACGAAAGCCAGGACCTTTATTGATAGATTGTTACTTTGAACGGCTGAAATAATTATATGTCTATCTACCTATTATTATTTTATGTATATATCTTTCTTTGACCATTTTCACCATGGCCGGATTTAAAGGTCTGGAGGCTTCGGGTCAACAAAGGAGTGGAGGTCCCAAATGATTTACCAAATAAAATAGAAAAAAAAATCAGTCGAGTTTTTCAATCAATAATTTATTGTGAAACCAAGTTGATTCTTTTAGTATTTAACAAACATAAAAATATATCAAATGAAAAATTGTTTACTAGTCGGAATTTAAAACATTTTTTTCCGAATTCTCTATTGTGGAGACCCCCGTAAATCGGGCCCTGATTTTTACCAACCCTAATGGTCGTTGGTCATCGAATCCCAATCAGGCATTCTATGATGCGTAAAAAATAACATAGAATTAGTTATCTCTTAACTTAACTATATTTTGTTTTGCAGCCAATAACAACCTCAGCGGTGTACATCTTAGGCGAAATAGTATCGAGTAAGACGGAAGCCGCCCAGCCCCTTGTAAGACTCTTCACACATCATGATCTCATCGTTCCCATCGTTAAAGAACTCGCTGATGCTGAGATTTCTGTCCTCACGTGAGTACCTTTCAATTTGTCAAAAAAAACGTCTTTTAATTTTATTTTATTTCATGGATTACAAAAAACATGTTAAAGTTAAGAAAATCTAAGTAATTTTTAATAATACGAATGAATATTTTTATAAAAAATAGTTCAACCTATCAGTTATTTTAATGATACGTGAATACGTTGCGTTAGATTATGTTTTTGAAGGTTTTAAAATGGCGTTGTAAAATGTAATTAGTAATGTGGGATTTTTCTTATAAATGTAATATGTAATTATATCAGATGACTTTCTTGATATAAAGATTTAATTCGCAATCAAATGATTATACTAATGACAGGTTACAACATCAAGCTTTGTTTTCTGTGGGAATATTTCGATATATGTGTATAAAAATGTCATTTGAATTAGTAATAAACATATTTTCGGGCAAGGTTTCATTGTCAAGTTACACAAATATTAATAATAGGATGTCGAGACTCACAATAAAATATATTTTTAGCTTACATGATAAATATAAAGTAAACGTGCCTAAAGTTATATAATATTTAGTCCCTATCCATGCTTAATATCTATCAGCAAACGGTTATTTATTTATTTGCAGCTTGTTCTTTGACAAAAGTCTCAATTTTTTTTTAAATCTTGGCGTTCTCTAGCGGTTCGAATCCACATCGTCCTCCAATGGAGGATAGGAAGAGATAGGAAGCTATCTGCCTGTTACTCTCTCGTTTACCACTTCGTGTAGTCCTTTGCGATTCTGTTCCATTTTTGCTTCTTTCTATCACACTCACTGACTGAGTCTCACAATATTAAAATTTCATTAACTTACCCTTGCTAAACATTTTTTTAACTTTATGTATGCGGTTACATCCTAAATGTGTTAAATAATTAAGTTTCGGTTTGCGGGCGATAGTGTCATCTTACTTTTGCGCCATATTAATCGCCTAGTACATATCAGTTTGCATTGATAACCAAGTGCAAATTGAGTTGAATCTTCTGTTACACAGGAAGTGAAATGCAGATAAAAAATATAAATAGACTAGCTGATTGTTATATTTTAAATTACGTTTCATTCTACGCATATGCAATGCATATACTAGCATTAAGAGAAATATAAATGGCCGAAAAAGAAAACTTTTTAAAAACAAAGTTTCGAAGGACCATTATTAGGAACCGTAGTCGTATATAACAATATAATTTATTTATTATTAAATTTTAATAAATAGTTTTTTTTATTATTATACGAAATTAGGTGAAATTAGTATTCAAGCTGAAACGCGACATACATTTTTAAAATAAAGTTGTGTTATTTAAGTTTAATAGTATTTAACTAAATATATTTTTATAGTGACGCGACAACAATATTCCGTGGCAACACGCTGGTATCCAAAATGATGGATGAGGCGATGAGGCTAACGGGTGCCGCCTATCTTCGTTCGGTACTACGGCCTACACTCGCGGCAGTTCTTCATGAGAAGAGGCCCTGCGAAATTGACCCAGCCAGAGTTAAGCCATCTGCGGATATCGCTGCTAACCTGGCTAATTTGAAGGACTATGTTGAGAGGGTGAGAATCTTTTATATTTTACGAATACACTGGAAAATCATAAAAGGACGGTAACGCACTGACGAGCCTAGCAGAGCCTTGCAGTGTTAGATCGCTTTTTATGTCACTTCTTGCGCGCACACTATGGAACCAGCTGCTATTCCAGGTATTTCCGAACCGTTACCCCTTAGTGGAGAAGAGCGTACTTAAAGGCCGTCAACGCACTTGCCTCCTTCATGTGTGCGGTAAACACTTGTCTTAAACCGACACGCCTGCTTGTTCCAGTCCCATAAAAAACAACAAATCTAGCCCTAATTTTTACTTTACTAGTAATTACTCCTCAGTTTAAAAATATAATATTTTTATTAATATTAAGTGCATTTCAAAAACTAGTGTTAGTGAAAAAACATAAAAATAAAATGTAAATATGATATAAAGTAAATTAATTATCTTTTTTTTATTTCTTCAGGTATTTGCCGCAATAACATCATCGTACGGCACTTGTCCATCAGTGATGTGTCGCCTATTCGACGCATTACGGCAGTGTGCGGCGAGGCATTTCCCTCACAACGCTGAAGTCCGATACTCTGTAGTCTCTGGATTTATCTTCTTACGTTTCTTTGCCCCTGCCATACTTGGTCCGAGGCTTTTCGATCTCACAACTGAACAAATTGTAAGTATCTTTCTATTTACCAATACACGATTCCTTTATCTATTTCGTCATCCCGAAAAAAAACCAACAAGGCATTGATAATTAATATATGGCAACTTTTTCAACCAAATATGTATACAAAAAGAAACTTCTTTAATCATAATATCTAATAGTATGTGTCAACTTTGACATTGACAGCCTAAATACATTAAAAACATAAACAACAGACTTATAACAACATTTAATGTGGCCAGTTGCTTTTGCTGACCATGTTATTTTAAAAGCACTTACAGTTGTGTAATCTATTAGCGTTTAAATCCTTAAAAAAAGTTTCAATTGAATTGCAGGACCTCCAAACAACGCGGACGTTGACATTGATCTCGAAGACGATCCAGTCTCTGGGCAACTTGGTGAGCAGCCGGTCAGCGCAACAGGTCTGCAAGGAGGAGTACATGGCCGAACTCTATAGAAGCTTTTGCACCACCAGACATGTATGTGTAAAAAAATTTGACAGTGCTTGTTATTTTTATTTAATAGACCATATCATAGATAATAAAATATTTATTAGTCTTTAGAATAAGAACATGTTAGGGAGCGTTCAAGTATTACGTAACGAATTTTGGGGAGGAGGGTTCTTTTGTAAAACATTACGATGCGGGGCGGGGATTGAATTACGCGTTTTAGTTAATATTATTTTCGACTTTCCAGTACTTAACACCACATAATGGTAACTTTTAGGTACAAAGAGTCACTGGGTGGTCACGAAACGTTTTACTATACTTGGGCACAGAAAAACGTTACGGCGCGTTACATGGGGGGGGGGGGATCAATCTTGTACTTGAATGCTCCCTAAATAGGGTATACGAAAGGATGAAAAATAATTTGTTATTTAGAGTATGGCATTAAAAACCGTTATGGAGTAAAATAGCTTGTAAATATTAATAATTGATTTTTACATCAGTCACGTGACACAAAGTGGTCACAGATTAGTCGAATCAACGATGACGTATCATGCCAATAAATAATATGTCTTCGCCTGCCTAATACTATATTGGAATTTAATTTTGACGGAGACTGTTTTTGATGGAAGTATAAGTTGTTATGTATTTGTGTAATTTAAGAATGATATTTAACACGTAAAAACCTCACGTTTGTTTAGGTGTTTCGTCATGCTAACGTAAGCATTCAGTCGTTATTTTTACATTTACATTAAGAATATTTCTTAATACTTTAAAAACATTATCAAAAAGTTACCGATCCATTTCTGAAGGTTGATTTTTTTTCTACAGGTGCAAGCGATAAAACAATTTCTGGAAATAATCTCAACCAGTTCGGACACGCAAAATAATAATGTACAAGAAACATCGGTCCTACTTAAAGAAGGGTGAGTTTTTATATATGGTAACATTGTCTTTTTTAATTTGTCCAAAATATTTATATATTTAATTTAGTGTTTTAAATTTTTGCTTTCGTATCGACTGGGAGAGATCATGGTAAGACATTTGTGTATTATACTAGATTTCTCGTAAATGGTTGAACTGATTTTGATGAAGTTTATTACGTACTTTTGAATAGATAGGCGACAGTAATATGCTATATATTTATTACTTTAATTATTTCTGCATTAATCATGCAGATCCAAAACGTTCTTAAATTAATTTAAATAATCCACATGGTTTTTTTAATTGACAAAAATATATACGGAATAAATAAATAAAAATTGAATTAATGCAATTAAACCCTTCATTTGTTTATTTATAAATACATTTCATCGGATTTGATGATAAAACTTTATTGATAGTTTTTATAGGTGTATGAACGAAGTTTGCATTACATTAATTTCATCGTTAACAGGACGATGATAAAACGTTCCGAGGGCGTTCGTATGGGCCCAGGCTCCCCGCGCAGGCGCTGGGTGCGACCGGCGCATACGCACTCAAAACGGAGACATTTTAGACTTACCAGGTAATATTAGAATTTTTAAAATTCCCAATTTTGTAAGCTTTTTATTTATTTTGACGTAGTTTTAGTAAATATTCTCACAATATCTCACATGTTTATTTGTATGGTCCGTTCGCAGAATTGGATATTTCAGAAAATTTACCTACAGAAGTACGATATATCTGAAATCTACTGAACCTATTATGATGAAACTTGTGTTGTCTAAAAAGCTTCATCTCGATACGATTTTTAAAATTAAACATACTTCACTTTTTAAGTCGCTTAAAAGGTGATTTTAATCATCAATATATAAATAATATTAATGCGTTTCAGTGGTGAGTTGTGGTGGTCTCGTTGTGGGGCAAAAGCAGCTGCGCATCGGCTACCCCTCTCCGGCGTGTTGTCGGTGTCGCCAGTAGATTGTCCGCCAGCTGGAGCGCCATTGGATGCTAATAATATCTTCCAAATAGGTAAATGAGCTGATTATTAATATGGCGTATAGCCTCATGGCTCACTTATAAATAAGAGATTCTGGCTTTGATTTCGTTCCAATAGTAAATTGTTTTTCTTTCCGTCGCTGTTTTTAAATTATTAAACTTTGTGCGTATAAAATACGCCTTTGTTAGCACATTGTTTATACTTAAAAGCGAGGTTATTTATAAAATAAAATATTTTACATTTCAATATTATAAGTATACGAGTTTCTAGATAGTTATAGTGAGGTGAATGTATAAAAAAATTGTGCGTGTACTAGGTGTACACACGTAAGAAGTGAAACTTCTTTATGACCTTATTTTTCGAAAAATGATCTACTATATGCAACTTTACAGAAATTGGTTAAATAAAGTTAAATTAGATAAAGTTTAACAAAAGGCTTTTATTATCATAGACATGAATTCAAATAATGCAATCATTACATTTTACCTTATTACTACTAAGATTATTACAGAATTTCATTAATTGCATTTACTTGAAGTAATCCGACTAATTTCAAGGGTTTCTCGAGAGATTTGCCTCCGATATTTTTTGAAAGTTGAAATGGAATGGCCATTTCAAAACTTTCAATAAAATATCGGATTCAACCTGCGATCGATCAAGCAATTTGTAGTTGGTATTAAAAAAAAGCAACATGGCGCGTAACCGAAAAACGTGACGATTTTTTACATAAATTTCTCCCATACGTCGATAAAGAAGTTTCACTTCAAAAACTAATTTAAAAATATAATTTCCAGTGCATAGAGAGCGTGTCCTGTTCGTACAAGCAAGTAATTGTGTAGAGCGCGCTGAGTGGTTACGACTTCTCTCCGCATTGTGCCGTCGTTCGCCTGCCACGCCCCCGCATAGAGGCTACTACGTTGACACCAAGTGGTCATGGTATGTATTTACTAATTCACACTCGGCTTATTTTAATGAATTTTCCATGAGTATTAAGTATGAATACAAACCATAGTTGCACTGCACTGTAAGCTATATACCATCGTTTGTCTGAAAAATTAACAATATCATTGAAACTCCTTGGTTGAGATCACATAAAAAAATCACTTAAATATGTTTGTTAAATAGTATTGAGGAAATAAGATTGTTTTATTGCAAAACAAACGTTTGAAACAAAGTAGTCATGTCATGTTTTTATCAAAGGGTTAAGACGATTAACCAAAAAGAGACGCAAGTGTAATTCTTTTTTTTAATAATAAATGATCTAATAAACGCGGTTTTTGAAAGCTGTAACGTACAAAATTATATAGCGGTTGTATGGAAAAGATCGCTCGAAAGCGATAAGGCTGCTAGTTGCCCTCCTTTTCTTTAATGTTAACTGTACTGGATTTCTGTAATACTGCAACGAAGTGTAAATAAATATATAATTGTATGTTTATGTACAGCTGTGGCCGTAATGAAGCAGATGCCGAGGGCTGTGGGGGTGGGGTGGAGGGCGTGGCTGAATGGGGTGCTGCGGGATCCCTGAGGGGGGATGGCGTAGTACGAGGCCCTGCAGCACTGGCTCTGAGGTTGGACCCTGCGAGGGACCTTCAACGGCTGCATGCATTGCTCATGTCGCATACGAAGTTATTAGATACGAGATTACATCGACCGCCTGGTAGGTGATTTTTTATTTTGACGACCGTAGGGGGACTACCTTTTTATTAGCAGTTGGCTGAAAAGCCGCAGCATATAGTGCACGTGTTAATATTGGGTGTGGTAAGAACGCCCTTTAATGAAAAATCTTTTAACAATACAACATACAGTTAAAAAGCCGGCAACGCACTTGTGAGCCCTCTGGCATTGAGTGTCCATGGGCCGCGGTATCACTTACCATCAGGTAGGCCTCCTGCCCGTTTGACCCCTGTTCTATAAAAAAAACACTCATGAATTCATTGATTTACCCCGAAATGTGTAAAAAAGATAAATTTTATTGTATATAATTTTTACGCAATCATTTAAATGTGTTCTATATTTTATGTTTAAATAGTTAAAGTAAAATAAGTTATATTTTCAAATTTCTCTGAGAGAGATGGAGGCACAGAAGTTAATAATTAGCTCTAGTCGCCGTAAATATCCATGATAGCTTTCAATTTAAGCTTTTTATATAATTTAATCCTTATATTTCTGCATGAGTGTGTCTTTTCTTGTTTTAAAACATCAGATTTTATCTATAGATGATACAAACCCACAAGAGCGCGAAGCAGAAGCGTCGACACTCCGTGAACTACAAAAAGTGATGTTCGACCTCGAGACCCGGCATTGTACGTATCGGCGGTCCTTGGCCAGAGAAACTAAATATGGCAGCAAGTGAGTCTTTCTGTATTCAGTAGGCTAACGTTAAGATTTAGTATAAGGTATATCAAGTGCTGCATAATTTGCGTGATAATTTATGTCACTATAATTGTAGAGATGCGACAGTTTTTGTTGTTATATTGGCTCAATTTGGAATTTCCAAAATGAAATTGTGTTCTTATGTTAGACATTTTTGAGCATATTTTAATAAATTATTTTTTTGTAGACAAGCCCCCATCGGAGACGACAACTACCTGCACTTGGCGGGAGCGGGGGCAGCGGAGAGCGGGAGCGGGGCTCTCTGGCGGGCCTGGAGAGGGGCCGGCTCCCCCACCATTGACCTAGACGGGAAGGCACTTCCTCCGCAACCCTCGCTCGATATGTGCTCCAGCTCGGAGTCACTCAAGCTGCCCCGCCTCGCGGACGACCGCTCCTCCGGCAAATCCAACAAATCCACCGGCAGCGGCTACCTGGCGATGGCCTGCCTCAAGCACGAGCCGTCGGAGGACAGCGACGCCTCCGCCGACAAACCCGCTCGACCGCCCAAACCGGCCCGTCTCTCCCCCTCCCGCCCCCCTCTCTGCGAATACGTCGACGTGGAGAGGAAACCGCCCGTCCGCCGACCCAAGCCCGACATGACGCCCAAACGGAGCGAGTACGATCTCTCGAATCGCTGCAAGGAATATGAGCTGATGGCCAATTTCATGAGTCACGCCCAGGCTTCGGAAGACGTTCCTCCTGCAGTCCCCCCGCGCGGCAACACGGCGCGGCGGACTAAACCGGTCGAAGAAGCGAAGACGGACGAACAGACAGTATTACTGGCCACTTCTACCACCAGCCTCCCGGAAGACATGAGCTGTGAACCGGATCAGGTGACCCGCGAACGACCGACGAGCAAAATAGACACGGTCTCGAACGACGACAGCCTCCTTGACGAACTGCAGAGGGACACGTATTGCGTCCTCAAAGTGTGCGAAGACGAAGATGGCTCCACCGAAAAATGCGACGAAGCGAAAGATAAGAAAGACAAAGAAGATTATGGAATGTTCTCCAGAATTAGTTTGCAGAGGAAGTCTAATCCTATAAAAACTCAGTCGAAGTCCATAAAAACCCTCAAGACTTCGAATTCCACTTCGAACGTTCACGACGTCGCGAATGCGTCGAGGCCTTTGGCCGAGCGATTCACCCCTTTTTTTCTAAAGAAGAAGCCGAAGTCGGATACGAAATCGGAGGAAGGATCGAAGAGCAAGAGCAAGGAGGATAATTTAATAGGCCGGTTGACGCCGAGATTTGGCCAATCGCGACTGTACGGTCGCGGGCAATCGTTAGATTTGACCGGGGGCAACGCGGGCAAACGCATCGAGCGGTCGGCGACGACGGTCAGCATTCCCGCTCGACCGTTGCACATGAGCGGCGTGAAGTTTCCCTCCCTCCAACGATACAGCACGCAAGACGCAGAAGTGCAGTGTCACGCTTACGTGAGCGAAGACCCGCCCTCCGGTGAGCAATGGCGGCCATCGGCGACTCTGCTGACGGCTGCCACCAACGATATTAGACTGTAAAGCCGAGCGAATACGGGCTATAATAGCTCTCGCCTCGAAGGTTCCGGTGGTAATCTCTCTCCTGTCCACTCGTATGTAAGATTGGTGCGAATGTATACTTTATATTTATTTCTATATTTTTCGAACTCGTTTTCGACCTGAGCATGTGCCTCCTCTAGTTTTAGGATTTCGAGCGCCGATATATTTAGGCTAATGGAATACTCAAAAGGTGCCAACATTCAGCCATTCCTGCGCGACTGAGTTGTGGCGTATGTGGTGTATTTATATAAATTAATTGTAGAGAACGATATCAATGTCCACTCGAAGCCAATGTCGCTTTTGACTCGTTAGCTTTGTAAAATAAATTTAAGCTATTTATGTAGATAACTGTAAATTATGAATATTAAGTTATATTTTCATACTATTCTTGGATGTGACCCTTGTTAAGTCCTCTCTTAAGGTCGCCGATTACTCAGAATGTCAATTATCATTTGTCTAAATGCAACTGGAATATTATAATAGAAATGCATTTAAATAAACATTGTTTTTACAATAATATTTACCTCGTAATTGGAGCTTAATCGCCCTTAATGGTTCGTCTTAACGAGAGTCATATAAATGGCCTGAGCCTCTTTGTATATTTAATAAATTTAATGACCTAATTATAGATAATTAAACTATTTAAAATTTGCTAATTTAAGTAGTAATTCTAAAATTTATAAAACTCAACTTATATTAAAACGAAACACCATTTAGCGTTATTTGCACCTACATATTATTATGTACTTAAAAGTGATATTAATGCAAATACATATACATATAGCGAAATTCTAAACATAGCCTTAGACCACGCCTAAAGTGCAGGCCTGACATCGTTCTGTGATTGAATTTACAAAATGCATCTTTTATTTTAGTTTAATGTTGTTTTGTATAAAATAAACGTACGACAGACTATATTATTCTCAAACTGTATATTATTTGTTCGTTGTTAAGGTGCATTATCTCGGATTAATTTACGATAAATTAACTTTAAGAAATATTAAAATTGTACAAATTTCATATTTCTTTAAAATATATGATGTTATTTATTTCACTTATTACATTTTGTTAATAAAATTACACTAAGTACAAATTTAAATGATTTGTTTATTTAACCCATAACCGACCTCAAAATAATCAATATATTTTTGTTATTTATGTGGCAAACATCGAATATATTAAGGTGATACCTAAATATATAATAACTTAAATATTTTTCTTTATGGCCATTTCTTTTTTCGAGAAGATTTGTGGGCAGAGAAGACAATTTTCAAAACATCTTGTAATAAAGTATTAAGTACTTCATCTTAAAAACTTGTTTTTACACAGGACCATAAACCCAATTTTAATGTCTCATAAAATTGGGTTTATACCGTCTTGAAATAAAAACCAAATCACTGCTTTAATTCGAAATCTTTAATAAGCGTCAATAATTTAGCTGGTTGATGTCTCTGATATCTATGATGACTAAAGTACACTACCTAGTATGTATATCCATTAATTGTACTTGGGTGATAAAAAGCTGCTCTCTGGTTGATTGATCATTTTTTATTGAAATTGAACGTGCTTCAAATATCTCAAATGACTAGATATTAAAACGTCTAAAATAATAATAAAACGGGAAAACCAAAGTTTGTTATTCTTCACTTCGCAGAATAAGTAGTCGGTAGACGATAAGACTATCTATCGTTTTCCTCGTGTTTTCGTATAAAAAATTGGATAATGATCGTAGATTATGTATACCTATGTTTTAAACCTCGTAAAAAAAATTCTTAATTTGAGATTTTAGCGATTAGTAGCGATTTTTTACTTTCAAAATGTTTTATTTTATTTGGAGTATGTTAGCGATTTATGGGCCTTAGAAATCGTGTTCGAATCTCGGCTGGTCTTTCATTATGCACAAAATATTTTAAGATCTAGAGGGAAGGAACAAAGATAGCAAATCTTACTAAAAGAAAATTCCTTTATTTTTGAGGTAAAAGAAATAAATCTGATGTTTCCATATTTTTAAACTATACAATAAACAAAGAGCATAATATCATCCATCCATTAAGGATTTCAACTTATATAATATATACATATTATAACTTTTCATGTCATACTTGAAATCGTCACCTTGGTACACAATTACTATTAGACCACGCAATTTAAATCAGTTTCTCGGGAGTTATCGCAAACTTAGACCTAACGTGCAAAAAATATAAAAATACTCAATGTGATCGTGTAACGAAGTCGTGGGCTACTAGAGGATATAGTTATAGCTCCGTCAATCGTAAAGTCCACGGTAGCAACTGAATATATCACAGAATTATTAAGATAAATTGTTGAATATTGTATGTCTACAATTTATTTACACATACGGACAATTTATACTCCTATTGGTGAACTTAATCTTTGGTTTTCCCCCATAATCAGCCTTAGAGAGATTTCTTAGAATTCATGAAAGGGCTGTACGTATAGTACGGACAACACACACCGAAAAATTTAAACGACTCTGGTCTTCGCCATCTTTTACATCTAGTGGTACAAAGGATTTTTTAGGTTCTACTTTATTATACTGATATACTTTGAAGTATTAATAGCAAAAAACATGCAAATATATTAATAAAAATAATGAACATTAAACAGTTTTGTCAAATTAATAAAACAATGTAAATAAAGTAAGACCGGTTAAATATATCAAGGTACGAAAGCGATTTGGACGCTTATGGTCAATACACACTTTGCAAAAGAGCTTTTTCAATAGATTTAAATAATTATTTTTCCTTAAGTAGCTTTACCAAAACGAAGTTGTGTATCTCAGCTAGTTAATACTGTAAATATAGTGCATATATAAGAAGACGTGATAGTTATAGTAACGAGTTTCGCGACTGCCGCCGAGCAGAGTACACACGTCCGTTATAAAACTAAAGCGTAGCTATAGACTACTCGTGTACCTAAGGAACATTTTACAATTGAAGCAATCATCCAGTTGAGCGTCAAAACAAATCGGTAAGCAAATTTCCACACGTTCTTTAAATTACTATTCTTCAAATTACTTGGCTAAAAAGTGTATTTCGTATTCATTCAAAGTAGTTTTGGGATACGGCTAATTAAATACAACAATTTCATGTTCTAAGGTAGGTGTTAAGTGGACAGAAGAATACGCAAATGACCAATTCTTGTAATTCTACGATGTACACAACAGGTTTTGTAATGTTGTTTTGTTTTGTTTCATTGAACTTGAAACTGGCTTGAGTTGGTGTTTTATGGCTTTCTAGTATTAATATGTACAGCTATTTCTGAATAATTAAGTATTTAGTAATAGTTTCGACACCAAAGTCGGCAGAAACCGTTATTTCACAGTTAGTTGACAATTAATATATTATAGCTTTATTCCTACTAAATCATATGGCTAAAACCAGGGTATATAATTAGCATTTAGCTTTTACTGAGATATCGGCTAGGTTAACATGAAAATTTGGTCTTTATCACGATAAAAATCTGCACTTTATTGAACAAATACTAATGTAATTGTTACTTATTAAATCCACCAAAGACATATGTCCCGTAAAAAGGATACGAACTGAGATCCCACTCATAAGTCGATGCTAAGTATCCCATACTCAATTAACAGGTTTTCTTAAAAAAAATGGCTGCTTGAGGATAAACATCTCGCGACTTGGAATTCCCCAGTCAAGGCGGGTCACGACTCACGATATCATATTTCAACAAACAATTATTGATTGCACACTAGCTTAATCTCAAAGTTCACGTTTTAAGAAATTCATAAATTTGATTTAAAAATTTAACTGACAAGTCTTATAAATACATATTTGCATACAATAAATAATATTTGTTGTTTTTTTTAGTGCAGGTTAACTGAGTTACTTAATCGATGTTGTTTGAAGGACCATTAACTCCTAATAAAGCATATGGGTGACGTATTTCTGCATCTGTTACATTGATATTTTTTCAAGGCTATTGGGCTTCGTTGTCTACCAACCGGGACTACTAATACTTCGCCGTGAATTTGGGCCGATTTACATTATCTTAGTGTTTAGGAGAGTGCTTTAGTACAACTTGAAAGGCAAGTTCTTTAGCGTAGCGTTTACTAAAGCAAGTAGCGTTTACATGTTTCAACTAAAGTACTATCCTAAAGCACTCTCCTAAACACTAAGATAATGTAAATCGGCCCTTAATTCCTGTACGCGTAAGCTTTAAACATTATGTGTCCGAAACAAAAATGATCCAACAATCATTATTTTCTAAATAAATTTATTTTTATTTATAGCTAATTAATTATAAAAAAAATAATTTTGAGAACATACAAAAATTGGTTTTTGAAAATTTTTATATAGTTATAAAAGGTCTAAGTGATCCCATTGGTAATCGTGTACAACCATTTTCGTTTTTACAATCGTTTGAAATATCTGAAATTTCGTTAGAATTTTTTTGAGGAACAAACTATTAGATGTCTGCCTTGCGATTCGCGACCGCCGCTGCGAAAACCGCTTTGTGAGTTCGAAAAGTGAGTTATAGAATCGCAAGGTTGGTATTTCAAAGTTTTTACGGACACACTAGGTCCGGCGGTAACTAGATCTTTAACAAATTATACAGTGCTTCATTACGAAGACATGACATAGGTATATCTTTTTCACAGCTCAAAATCTCCGCCATGGGGAGAATTAGATTGTTCCGCACAATTTTGTGCGTGAGCCTGGTTATAAGTTATGCATCGTCAGCAGCAGTAACAACCCAGGAAACGATTGTGGTCACCCGATCAGATATTGAGGTTTGTAATTTTTTTGTCCGAATTCAAATAACCTGAAAATTTAAGACGTATTTTTTATAAAGTGAATCTGTAAAGCAACGTTTAGATCCGTCAAATGTTTACTTACTCTTAATACGTTAAATTATAATTTTTATAATATTCGGATGACTGTAAAGTGATTTTATTAAAGAATATTAAATAAAATTTCTTTAACAGAGTGTTGTTCAATAAAAAGTGATAATGAGTATAACGGAATTATCTTTTATTAAGTGATATTTTATTTATAGACGCAGTCCTTAACCTCAGGTTAAAACACTTTGTATATCTTTTCTCTAAAGCTAAAATTCCCCATTTAATAACATATTCTTTCTGATCCCTTAAAATCGTGTACTGCGGCGACTGCTGCGACATCATTTTCAAATTTATGACCCCTGAGATGTGTGATTGGTGACCTTTCACCGCGGAAGTGTGGAGGAACATGAACTCCTAATGTTGCTGTAAAGTCTTCATTTCATTTACCAGCGTATTTAATTTGTCCATGAAAATATATATGATATATATATCTATCTATATATTGTAGCGCGAACTTAATCTTTATCGATTTTTATGAACACGTTCAGACACGACGCACACAAATGACTTCTATCTTTAATAAACAAAAGTGTTTATGGATTTTGTTATATTGTTATTTATAGTATCTGGGCTATGCCTGCCGGTATTTTTTTTATTTTTTTTCAAGAAGGATTAATCATATTATTACTACTTAAACAACACCCCTCGTATAAACAGTAATTCATTACATATTTTATCGATCTATGTGATTTCAACTACGATTCTCATCGTAGTCAGAAATTCTTAAACAACATTATCTTGCTAAGATTTCGCTTTTTGTCCTTTTCGCTTAATTTTTCCTTGCTTTGGAGTTTCTTTTCAATCGTAATTTATATATACATTACGTATTTACTAACTATTCGAATTATTTTATTAACACACAGGAAACCTCAACCCCTACTCCTAGTGCTAGTGCTGATGTGGTTACAGAAGAACCGAACATTCCGATAAAAATAACTGAGATGCGCGTGCACTCCGAAATTGCATTACGTTATGCGAGCACAGCTGTTGTTACCACTGTACGGAACCCAGCCAAGCGATCACAAGAAGCAGTATTCCGTATGCTTCTACCAGAGACTGCTTTCATTAGCGGATTTATCATGTATGTAGTATATTATATGCCATCACGAAGCGTCGCTTACCGAAAGCTTAATGATTCTTTCGTTATACGTATTTGTTATTTCGATAATGTAATTTATTGACAGCTCAAGCTCATAGATTTTTTATATGGTAAAGTTTGCTACACGAATACTTTTCTCATGATTCATTCTTTCGTTTGCCGAATGATATAGGTACATCCTATACGTAGGTGCTGCGAATTAAATACGCTAGTGATTCAAATAATTTGTAAATATGGATTTAAAATGTAATGGAATTTAATGTATTTTTTTAGGACATTAGATGGAAAGTCTTACAAAGCCTATGTCAAAGAGAAGGAAGAGGCAAAAAATATTTACAACCAAGCTGTTTCCCAGGGTATTAGCGCAGCTCACGTGTCTGCAAAGTAAGATTTAATGATATAACTATAATAACTTTATTCTCATCACAACGAAAATCACAAAAGCAGTTCAAATAAAAATAGGCGATATAGGTAGTTGGGCGAACTTAATGCTAAGAACAGTAGATGGTATTGTCCATAGTATTTTTATTCGAACGTCTTTTGAGGTAAATGTTAATTAATGTTGGTCTTATACTTTTTAATGGGTCTCACGAGTAATAAATATTAAAGACAAGCAGATTATTACCTAAGAAAACAAAGCTTTTACCGATTTTTTCAAAATTTAAATTTAAGGGCTCGCGATTCCAATCACTTCACTGTCGCCGTAAACGTTGAGCCAAATAGCACCGCAGTGTTCAATCTAACTTATGAAGAACTGCTCGTACGACGAAATGGAGTTTACAACCACGCTATCAACCTTCACCCTGGAGCCCTGGTACCAAAACTAAAGGTCACTGTACATATTAAAGAAAGTGAGAAAATAACAACATTAAGAGTACCTGAAGTTAAAACCGGTAACGAGGTTGATGCAACAGACGCAGATGCGCGTGAGTACACAATACTTATTAAATAAATAGTACAAATTGTGAATGTGGAGTAGTTAAACACGTGCCTACTGTGACATAATTTATTTACAAACCACAAGCTTGTATTTCAACTAATAATATAGAGCTTTACTTTGCCTGTTATAACTATATTTATAAATCGTATGTTGGAAAATTTGTTTTTGTTTTACTTTAGAGTGCATCTATGACAGTTTTTCCTTTTTTTAGAAAACCCTATTGCCGCTATTGATAGAGGGCATGATGATAGAGAAGCAACAATTACTTTCAAACCAGATCTAGTGGAACAGAGAAGACTTATTGATATCTATACCGTGAGTTTCCTCTTTAATCTTCCAAGAAGATTATCAATACACAATTAAACATCGTATTATTTGTATTACAGACAAAATCTAAAGAATCTGCATCTCATAGACCTTATTACTTACGCTCGGCTGATGAAGAAAAACAAGAAGGAACAATTGGACAGTTCGTTGTACAATATGATGTGGACCGGACAAATACAAAGGACATATTAGTAAGAAAACATCCTTATACAACCTGACGTGTCGATCGCGTGATTGGTAAATCAGTTAAAGTTTATTTGCTCGTATGTGTACGATGCGTAAACTTTCTCCCTTGTTTAATACTCAAGAAGTTTGCCGGTGTCTGTAAAAAACTTTTAAAGATACTTTCTTTGTTGGATTTTTCACCTTTATCGTGTTAACTATAAGTTCTTTTCAGGTAAACGACGGGTACTTCGTTCATTTCTTAGTGCCGGGCTCACTTCCTCCACTAAAGAAACATGCTGTTTTTGTATTGGATACATCAGGATCTATGATGGGCCGTAAAATTGAACAGCTGCGTGAAGCCATGCAAACTATCCTCAGTAAACTGAATCCAGGCGACTACTTCAGTATCATCGAATTTAACTCTGACGTCACGGTATGGGTTATGGTCTAAAGTTTGACCGAGAAAAATCTAAATTAATACGCGTCAATTTAATCAATTTGCATTAACGCGCGCGTTTGCGGGAAATTCCATATACCCGATGAATCGTGTCTTTTTTCTGAATAAAGCTAGCTCATTTTTTTAGCCGACTTGTCGGTATTGAACATTTGCACCTTTTGAAACTTTGGCATTTGAAATATTACTTGGACTACGTGTATATATTGCAAAGTCTTTTGATAACTATAAAACTAAAGTTGTTTGTCGTTTCTCTCTCAATTATATATCAAAAGACTGCGATATAATATTGTGCTTCCTAATATTCTCCGAAACTGATACAAAATTGAAACGAAATTTATCTTCTGAAAATAGGTTCATAACCTCAATGAAGCGGATAAGCCTGAATCAGATAAACGTCGTACTTGGAGCTACACCAGACGTGAGAATACAGTGCTGATTCCTCCATCACTTGTGACTCCTGAAAATATTAACAAAGCTAAAGTTATTATATCCAGGATGCAGGCATACGGAGGTAATATAATGAAGTTTATTACCATGTATAAAAAATAAGAGGAGGTCTTCGAGGTCCTGAACTCGGATCCCGAGTCATATATGTATAAACATTAAACATATATTATTTACATGTATAGATACAATCGACAATATTGAATGTTGCAAATACTAAGAAAAAAAATGGTTAACTTTTAGGTACCGACATACACAGCGCGTTGAGCGTAGCTATAGATCTTATCCGCAAGGGAGTTGACTGGAAAGTTAAACCAATTGCAAAGGAAAACGAAACTGTAACAGAACAATCGACACCACTGACCACCCCGGCAGCAGAAGAAGGCCGCGCCTTGTCGGGAGACATTGATATCAAAAACGGTAAGTCATCCTATATTCATACTCAAAAATCGATTACCACACGGCTTTGATGTACACCGATGAGTGAATAATATTTTTATTCAAGCTGAGGTAGCGAGAAGGTAGTGAGGTAGTAAGTAAGTAGCATAAATTTAAATAAAATTTGATGTCAGAATGTTTAAAGTACATGAAACCAGCATGACAAATAGAAAATCTTCCAAAAGCCGTGGGTAGAATGTCCCATGATAAAAGAACCTACTTTTCGTTTCTTCTTACGTGAAGAGCGAAATCTAGTTGTTTGTATATTGGTTTACAATTTACATACATATATAATTAAATAATATTGTCTTCTAAATTCTCAGAGCTGGAACCAATTATAATATTTTTGACCGATGGAGACCCCACCGAAGGAGAGACCAACACAGGGCGCATTCTAAGCCACATCTCTGAAAAGAATTACGGCGAGAGAAAGGCTACAATTTTCGCCCTTGCTTTTGGTATGTAATTTATTTAAATAAATATGAAAATACTTAGCACATTGAATTAAAAGTAGGCGTTAGTATAAAGTTCGCTTTCACTTAGAGCTAGAGAATATAGAAAATTATAATTGAGATTTAGATGAAGATTAGTTTCTTTTTTTTTCAATGTAGAAGTTGGAAGTCGCTGAAATCTGTAATTACTATTAATGTTTAAGTTTTAGCTAGAGATAGTCCCGTATTCTTTATAAATCCTTAATTAATTTTAGCTTCCACATTTATTTCCAACACACAAATATAAAGTATTTAGTAGTATTTAGCTTAATTTTTTTGCGAAATTTAAAGTAATATATTTAATGTGTTGTGTTTCATTTACTAAGGTGAGGATGCTGACCGTACTTTCCTGCGTAAGCTGTCACTGCGCAATGAAGGCTTTATGCGTCATATCTACGAAGCTGCTGATGCTGCGTTGCAATTACGCGAGTTTTACCAACAAGTTTCATCGCCGCTGCTCTCCAATGTGCATTTTACTTACCCCAAGGATCAGGTCAGCAAGTTTCTTTTTATGTATAAGGACCAATACACTTTAAAATTGAAATGTATGTTATCATTAGGTACACCTTTTCTATACCAGTGTATAAGGTAACTTAAAGGTACCTTTGATATAGAATTTTCGTTTAATGACAAACTAAAACGTGGTTTGCCATTTGTTTGAAAAAAAAATCTGTTAATTAAGTTGATTATTTATTTAAGTAAAATAACGAAATGTACCTATACTAACGTTATACTAACGTTAAGTTAACTCATCAAAGTCATGGAACTCAAGCAACGTTTCGTAGTTTATAATTTTAATTTCTTTATTAAGGAAATAATTTTAGGCACACACAAATTTTAAATGTAAATACCAATATATTTCGGCAACGTTTAGGTACATAGCTACTATTTATTATTCTATGGATGAATTCGACATGGCTCGATGACATACTTTCTAATATTGACTATATTAATGCCACTTGTGTGAGTTATTTGTAAGACTTGTTTTCGAAATCTTACACTGTATTTGTTTATTAATTTTGTAGTAATTAAAATCGCTTGTTGAACTTGGTATTCCCTTCAATGAATAATTTATTATCACTGGAAATAAAATTTAGAAGTTACGGGCGGCATTATTGCTAATCGATATATTTCCGGCTACTCTTAAGCTAAAGGTTAAACGACACAGTTTCAAGCCGGGTGGGTTTGAACCCCAGCTTTTCATCAGTGAATTTTTATTCTAAATTATTATGTATTTTGCCTTGCTTAAAATACCAATACAGAAATCGGAATCTTTAAGGGTAGGCCCCTTTGAATTGTTATTATTAAGTATAGAAGTTGCTATATGTGTAATGTGGCGTTCGCTTACATTTGACTCTTTTTTAAATAGGTCAAAGAAGGTTCGGTAACTCGCAGCAAGTTCCGCGCTGTGTATGAAGGTTCTGAGTTGGTTGTTGCCGGAAGAGTTGAAGACAATGCGCAAGAGATCGAGCCACAAGTGACAGGCTTCTATAATGTCGACGATGGCCACGGCAAGGTAAATACAAAAAATCTACATAATATTTTCTCTAAATTAACATACCTGTATTTAAATGTATATATAATCGGCGGGTCTCATTATGCGTTGGGGTAACAAAACGTCTAGTATGAGTCGTACTAAAATAGCATTATAATCACAGCAAACAAAAATTTTATCCGTATTAAAACATACTGTATCTATATATATCATATATATATATATATATCATATCTTAATTGTAATTATTTCAGAAAAAGTACATAATTTCACCGAAAATCCCAGTGAGTAGAACTAAAAATGAGTACATGCCTCTGGAGAGGCTGTGGGCGTATCTCACCATCAAACAATTGCTAGACGAAAAGGACGCCGTTGATGGAGATGACAAATCGGAAAAAGGCCCAGAAATGCGTGCGCTACGAATAGCTTTACAGGTACAGTAAAAGCAATTTGCGGTTACTTATTTATTTCGTACTCCTACATGTTATTGAAATTATATATAACAAATATATATACAGTAGAACCTCGTTAAGTCGAACCTCGATAAGTCAAAAACCTCCAAATCTCGAAAAAATGTTTTGCTCCCTTCCCTTAAAACACCAAAACCTCCATTACTTGAAATCTTGACCCTCTGTTAATCGAAATAATCACCGAGTCCCTCCAAGCCATTTTGGTACATATTTTCACTCTATAACTCGAAAAATTAAATTTGACCTCTGTATCTCGAACATAGGAACGTTTTATTTTACAACCTTTACAACTTGATCATTTGGAATTTATTATCTCTATTGTTCGAACATAAATAAGTTACCGACTTTAAGAACTTGCCGACACTGTGAGTACACTATTGTTTCTTAGAAAACATTTTAGGAGTATACAATAATAAATTTATGACTCATGGAAACACGTGTTTGCTTGCTTTGTGTCAGGTGGTCAATTTTGATTCCCTTTGAAATTTAGCTAAGCCAGTCATTTGTTTTCGACTTAAATACTGTCAGAAGTAGTTTGGTTCTACTGCAATACACATCAATTAGTACAACAGTTAACATGAGTGCTGTGAAACGTAAACTAAAAACTTTGAGTCTTGCTGAAAAATTAGAAGTGCTCGAAGCTGTGAAGAGCTGTCAAAAAAAGAAAGATGTTGCTGAACAATTTGGCCTGCCAATGAGTACTCTTTCAACAATAATAAAAAATGAATCAGACATCATGAGAAAAATACAAAACGGTCAAAGTTTGTCAAAATTTATAAGAATAAACCTCAAACTCTTTATGTCGAATCAAAATCCGCCTAAGTCGAAATCCTCCATAAGTTGAAAACTCTATAACTCGAATTTTTTGGCGTCTCCCTTGATTTTCGACTTATAGAGGTTCTACTGTATATACATAACACTAAAAATATAGCCAACATTGTTATACAGGGCAGAAACAATTTCAAATTTAATTTTAACGATTGGTTCCCCCTCAAAACTGGTATGTTAATATGTATTTATATTTACTTTCGTATACCGTAGCTTAATAAACGTATACATCAAACACCTTCACTTTTAATTGGATTAAATAATACACTTATTATTATACTTCACACAATTAATACAACTGACCTATTTCAGTACGAATTTGTGACACCTCTAACGTCTCTCGTCGTGGTTAAGCCAAATGCAACAAATGCTGTTAATACTGAGTCAGTTGATTCCCAACGTAAGTTGATTCCTTTTGAAAATTCAATTTTATATTCAAGATAATAAAACTTTTAGTCTTAAATAATATTTTTTAAACAAATAATATTTAATGAAAGAAAATGAATACATTTCAGGTCCAGAATACGCTGCTTATGGATCACCATTAAGTACAATACGTAAGTATATAACATACTATTGTATTTCCGTATTTGACTCATAATTCTCCAACACGAAATCATTAGTTATCTATAAATTTATTCTAAACTTAATTTGAATGAAAATTTGTCGACAAGAACTGTCATATGCTTTACTTAATTTATATGAAAATTCATACAAATTAAGTTTTCGACTTTCTAAATGCACAACTCTTAAGGCATCTTGACTTAACCCCCAGCTTTTATGCAGTTTATATCGAGGACCTTAGAGCCTGACTAGGTACTAAGAGACCATGATTTCTATAATATAATTGCGTTTAGTTGGAGGAGAATTGATATTGTGTTTGTAAAAATACCTTCGGAAATGAAGCATTATTATTTAAAGCATTGTCTGTCATACGAGTAAAACTGCGTTATTTTAAATCGTTACGCAGCGGCGCCCTTAACAAAAGCTTCAATGAGAAATACAGTAGAACCTCTATAAGTCGAACATCAAGGGAGACGCCAAAAAATTCGAGTTATAGAGTTTTCAACTTATGGAGGATTTCGACTTAGGCGGATTTTGATTCGACATAAAGAGTTTGAGGTTTATTCTTATAAATTGAACACCTGACACAAAGCAATCAAACACGTGTTTCCATGAGTCATAAATTTATTATTGTATACTCCTAAAATTTTTTCTAAGAAACAATAGTGTACTCACATTGTCGGCAAGTTCTTAAAGTCGGTAACTTATTTTTGTTCGAACAATAGAGATAATAAATTCCAAATGATCAAGTTGTAAAGGTTGTAAAATAAAACGTTCCTATGTTCGAGATACAGAGGTCAAATTTAATTTTTCGAGTTATAGAGTGAAAATATGTACCAAAATGGCTTGGAGGGACTCGGTGATTATTTCGATTAACAGAGGGTCAAGATTTCAAGTAATGGAGGTTTTGGTGTTTTAAGGGAAGGGAACAAAACATTTTTTCGAGATTTGGAGGTTTTTGACTTATCGAGGTTCGACTTAACGAGGTTCTACTATCTTTAAATGTTTTGCAAAAATTCTCATTGAAGCTCTGTAAATATTTTTTTAAGACTAGCGCCTTCCACCTAACAAACTTTGCTTTCTAATATAATCATAGACGAGTATTGATAAATATAGTGTCCAATAACACTCCCTATATTCTTGACATTCACATGGTGGTGGAGTCATTCATCAGCAATCTTTTCAAAGACAGTTGCGTCGTTCTCGATGTTAGTAGTAGTTTAGTCTTCAGATGTAGGTACTCCTATGTCTACTATATTATTGATTTCAGTCCGTATTCGAGTAGGCGTTCCTCGATTCGGTCAGATTCATTAGTCAGATTTGCCATCAGGGTCATAACAGCTAAATCGACGAGAATAAAGCACCTATTTTAATGTCGTCGCTTTCGATAGATCCCCGTTATGATACCAATAGACACTTCGGCCTCCCGAGCGTTCTAGCTTTTGTTAGATTAGTTATTTGTTAGATAGCCTATTAAGTCTAATCAGAAGCGGAACCTTTTGTTCGCCAGTAGTTGGAGTGGTTGCCCAAGGTAAATATAAATAAAGCTACATTGCTACGTATATATTCACCCAATTACAGATTGGCTTTTATTTCTCGGAGGGAAAGATTGTGGATAAAATTGAGTATAATGACCACTGTCCAGCATGC
This sequence comes from Pieris napi, assembly GCF_905475465.1. Lineage (NCBI taxonomy): Eukaryota > Metazoa > Arthropoda > Insecta > Lepidoptera > Pieridae > Pieris > Pieris napi. Next base: position 7,848,459 of record NC_062247.1, read on the forward strand.
GCCAAGCGTTAAAAATTCCTTTTAAAGTTTATACGAAAATCTTCCTTACGTTTTCTATACAATAAATATATTTGCTATTCGAGCCGAGTTCAGTGTTTTTTAATACTGCTTTCAATTGACTAGAGTTTCTAATTTAAAACTAAAATTAATATTTTTAAACATTTTAACTAAAAGGAATTGTCATAGCAAAGTCTCTCCCTCATAAGGGTTACTATAAATTTCCCAATTTTACAGGTAATAAGGCCACACATCACACAGGTTACAAATTACACTCTCTTGCGGCTTCCTTGCCACGCAGACCACCTGTTGCCTTAAACTACCATTCTATACAATCACACAACAACGTAATAGGTAATATCTTGCGATTTGGCTTTGCACACGTATTGTCATTCAGAATTTCTCCAACGTTAGGGGAATGACATATTTTGGTCTATTCATTTTTCCTTACCCATTCTCAGTTAATATGTCCCCATATCTCATTGCTCGGTGCGTTTGCAGCCCAGTGCATTCATTCATGCCGCTTATTTTTTTTACAAATTTCAACGCTTTATTGGGGATAATCTTTTTACCTCATCCCACATCACAATCTCGCTGATCGCATGCGAGCTAGCATACGTTTGACCTCGAAAAATACTATGTAATTTATCTTTTCACAGGTATTTTTTCATTGACATTGTAAAATTTTACCCTTAATTCATAAATATTATAGTACTTTAACCACTACCGCACAGGTCGTTTGTACATTGCGTAACAGCCTATCATATTTTAGCCTTGTCTGGATACATGCCCAGCGCCATGTTATCAAACGTGCATTACTTTGCTTCACCTGCTCTGCCAGCTTCGCCGATGTTTATGAGTAAGTTTAACTTAATAAACACTTTTTACACCCCTCTCTATATATTCTCCTCTCCCCTCTGGTTATAGTTGTGTGTTTATCGTAAATCTTATTTTTCAAATCCTTATTAAAAAGTCTTATCTTAAAAATCCGTCTAAGCTTCTTGCGAGCTAACCTCTGACCTAGTTTTTTTTTGTTTTTCATCTCAAAATTTTCTTCAATGTAAAATAAAAGTAACCTCATGTATTAGGTCCGCACGCCGATTTTGGATCTTATCACGCTGAAGAAGAAGAATATGATGGAGATATTTCCGGTATGTATCCTAACTATCCTATCGTATAGGCTTGAGGTACCAAGTAGCACTTGTACAATAATAATCTGTGATTATAGACTCTATTGCAATCAAACAGAAGTAAGACAATTATGTATTTATAATAGTATATAACTGTCACTTGTTTCTGTCCTAAGTTTTTGTAAGAAATAAATAAAGATTATTATTATAATTATTATAATGCTTTAGACACAATTTTAATTTACATTATATAATAGCTATGCTTACTTTAAAGTTTTTAACAAATATTTAATTATAATTCGAGCTCACAGATTTAATAAGTAATGTTATAAAATAATGTGTACTTGATGGCTTTACAGACATTCGTATCTCTTCATCATTGGAGCCGCAATTAGCTTCAACAACTCCCTCCGTCGTACAGCAATCCACAGTAGCGCAACTTTCATGGGTCGCCACTTTGTGTGAGGCTTATACTAAATCATACAATTTTACCGTCAATGGTACTGAAATTAGCCTCAAACTGCCTGCGGAATCTGAGGTTTGTATAATTAATAAAATTTTATTATTAATCGTCAACTCTTCAACTCTCTTTCTTTATTTTGTCTTGGTGAGATTCTAGTCCGGGAGGTCGTTGCATTTTAGCTAGTGTTTTTTTCGATTGCCATAATTTTCATAGATCTCGGCTGACTAACAAGTGAGTCAAGCGTCAGCTGGCACACCCGCGGTGGTTGTAGATTTGGAAGGTTGCGAAAGTGGTGAAAAAAATTTTTTTTTAGAAATACTTAACATCCTTGTTAGCTGAAAAAAATGCAGCAGCTGACGCACGCTCCTCTGCACGATGCAGCTGATTATTTTTTTACAGCTCAGTATGATGTTAACAATATATGAAAAAAGTTTCAGCTGGCGTCCTATTATTTTCTTTTACGAGTTTTGTACACCCACCGCTACTAGGGCAGCTGACGGTCGGTTCGCTTATAATTCAAATAAGATCAACTATCGATATTAATATCAATCGGCTTACTATGACTTTTGTATTTGCAACGGACTATTTCGATTAAGGTACTGTTTTTTTTTTACCGAAAATATAAGCAGAAGTTGGTCTTACTAGTAATATGCTATAACCGCTGTAGATATTTTCACCACTTCTTTCAAATCATTCAAATTCAAATTCAAAAATCATTTAATCATATAGGTTTTATAACACATTGTACACTTATAACTTGTCAGTAAAGAAATACATATTAATGCTTCTAATTTTACATTTAGTGCCAGTTCTCAAATCTAGGGCGTAGAACGGAAGAGAAGAACTGGCAATAAACTCTCCGCCACTCTTTTTAATCGCCATGTTTTTTTTTTGTTTTTTTTTGTCCTTTGTCCTTCATAAATTAATAAAAACTAATATATGTAGCCAGTGCCAAGAACTACCGGAGGTGATGCTAGTTGTGAGAAGGCCGTAGGTGGGGAGGCAGGATTGTGCGTGTATTTGACGCGATGCCGTTCAGCCAAGAATGTCACCATGGAGCAATATGAAGAGTTTTATTGTGTTGTTGGAAATGGGTACGTACTTAGAAATTATCATGACGTTTATACTGGTTCCAGGAATCGAGCTCTAGACAGAAATATACTTATTACTTACTTATATTCTTACTTACTTATTTATTTGGGAGTTAAGTTCGGTCCAATAACATTTATTATAACGACTAAAGTCTTCACTTAGGGGAAATATAAGGTATATACTTGAAATTTCAATAAACTTATTATATTTTGTCAAATATTTTATTTTATTTTCAGGTATGCTGGAATATGCTGTGTGAAAGAAGATGTCGATAAGACATAAGAAATGTGAATGGATACAATATACTAATGAGATTAGTTTTAGACAAAAATAAATGAAAAAGTGCTATTATAAGTAAGCACGTTGGTAATCTCAAGAACGCTGTAAAAAATGGCAACGTAGTTTTACGTTTTATATTGAGATAATACATATTTATACACTAAATAAGGTTTTTTATTGTGTCTTATTAATTAAGTACATATTATGCTAATAAATAAAAATGTTTGTACCACATGGTACATAGGAGAGGGTAAAAAGTATGTGTATAGTAAACTATATATAGCGCGCCACGTACGCCATATGGTTACAAAGCAAACGAATGAAAAACGTATGCAATAGAAAAGGCGTGAGATAAAAAAATGTTTTTCGTGTTTTATTTTACGCACCCCGTTATCTTGTGGGCTCCTAGCGCCGTTGTCGATATTTGTATCAATAAAAATTAAACTTTAACACTAATAACAAAAATAATTAAATAAATTCTTAAGTTTAGGCTGATGTGTTTTTAACATTGTTAAATTGTAGATACATATGTGGTAGTTGCATTAATATGGACTTGTTATGTAAAACAAACACATTAAAATAATTTTTATTATAAGTATCTGGTTTTCATGTCTGAAATTTTCTGCACTAGTGATATTTTTACAATAGGCTACTAAACTTTCATTCGGTTATGGTTCATATATCGCTTTTGTCTTTATAATTTGATAATGGGGCTTAGTCAACGTATAGTAGTCAACTTAACGTATAGTGTATGTAGAAAGTCGAAAACAAAAATTTGTATGAAAATGACGTACCGCTATTTTGGTAGCCAGTAGTCCAGTTAACGTGTAGAAAAAACATCATTTATTCGCCATGTTTTTGCGAGATCTCAAAAGCTGCCAACATAGTGTATGTAGAAAACTATTCGGTTGCCATACGGCTAGACCCCTAGGCAACAGATTTTTTTAAAATAAAGAACAGGGGGCAAACGGGCAGGAGACCCACATGATATTAAGTGATACCGCGGACCGCCGCCCATGGACACTCTCAATGCCAGAGGGCTCGCGAGCGCGTTGCCAGCCTTTTAATAATTGGTACTCTCTATTCTTGAAGGACCCTAAGTCGAATTGGTTCGGAAATACTTCAGTGGGCAGCTGGTTCCACATGGAAATTCGTATTCTGCCTCGACGTCCGATGATGAAAATCAGTTGCAGGTTTTACGCACAGTACTCCATGTGGGGCCGAATTTGCGCTTTACACAGTTGCAAGCGGTGGCCCGAAGTCAACTACCGTCTTGCCTTAATGAGAACACCAAGCTTTTTCCTCCAAATGATCACGAAACTGAACGTAGTTCGATATGCCAACGCTAAGTAAAAAGTGTGTCTTCGAAAAGAGGAGAAGCGACAAAGGATGTTTTTTTAGCGGAAAACGCGCAAAATTTGATCAATAAGTTTATGATCACCAAGCGAAAAAGCACCTTAGTGTTAATATGTTTTGTCATTCTTCAATATACATACGTTATACCATATAACGTTTCGGCCAAATAGGCTAGGTGTCCTACTTTTACTTTTTACACGGTTCCTATCTAAAGTATATTTTAATGGTGAGATACAGAAACGAGAATTAGCGTGAACTTATATAACAAAAACCAAGATATTTTTGAAGTACATTTATATAATAATCATAGGGAGTCAGACTAATTTTAGAGTGTTACCCTAAATTATCGAATATAGAATCAATTTTATTATATAGTTATACAAAAGACATCACAGATACGCAGAATAGTAAATATTTGTCATTGTCAATTCTGTAATCTGACAAAATCAGTAATGTCAAATGTGTGAGTAGACTTATGGTAACCGTAACTGATTAAATTGATTTTTTTATATTGTTAATCCCAATCAATAAGAATTTTCTGACTTTCTTTATAAGGGGAAAACTTATTGTTCCATTGTTTACACATCAAAACAACCTTGATTTAGAGTCTCAGCGTTCATTGCGTAAAAGTTCAAAGGTATGGTGAATCTGGTCGATACACTTATGATAAATACGGTGACGGAGGGAGCTATGAATATTTTACGAAATATTGTAAGTTTTTGTAATTTACAGCATGACATAGCAAATTCTGTTATCAGTAGTTTTTGAATAGCCATTTTTGATATTGATGTTTTATGATATTCATATGTGTTGTGTATTTTTATGTATACCAGTGTTTTATTTGGATAATAATATATAATTATTTTATTTTTAGGGAGTATTTAAAAGTAAATCTATAGAATCACCACCAGCCGCCATAATCATTAAAATGCCACTTTGGGAATTAGCACAACAGGCTGGACCCTTTGTAAGGATAGCAGGCTTAAGTGGAGCTGCAGCTGTTGTTCTAGGTGCAATGGGGGCTCATCGCACTTTCTCAGAAACTGAGACTAAGGAAGACTTAAAGAAGATATTTGAAACTGCCAACAGATTTCACTTTCTGCACACTTTAGCCTTAATGACAGTCCCCTTGTGTAGGAGACCTTACATTGTGAGTTTAAAGTATAAGTAATGCAACAAAGTGTTAATAAATAAATATAACTTTATTGAAAGATGCAAAATTTGCTTATTGTAAACATTTCTTTATTCACCTAATATAAAGAAAAGTAATTGTTTAAACTTATTTCAGGCTGGTTCTTTCTTCATAACTGGCATGGGTCTCTTTTGTGGCACATGTTACTATCACGCATTTACAGGAGAGCGTGCACTTAGGAGACTCACACCTATCGGAGGTTCCTGTCTAATTCTTGGCTGGCTGGCTATGGTATTGTAAATTAGCTATTTTCTAAAACTTTCAATTTGTGGTAGATGTTCATTCCTCATTATTGGGTATAGGGCTTAGAAAATATACCTTCAATGCTTTAATTGTAATAACATATATTTAATGTGTTAGTAGTTTAGTTGTTAAATGTAGAGTAAGTTTTAAGTATTGTTATAATAAAATTTGTTTTTCACATCACATTTCTTGAAGGTGAAGAAGATAGAAATTATGTTTATCAGTTTGATATTGTATCCTTATATTACTTTAATGTAAATAGTTTCATTAAAAGTTTATCAATACATATCTTGTTTTAATTAATGTCTTCAAATATTTCCAACAGGTTGAGTGTGAATATTGGATAGATGCCATTTTAGTGTCTACAACAATATTACCTTTATAACCAAGGACAAAAAAGAAATCACAAAATAGTATTGTTTACATGGTTTTATTGAAATTGTTACATATTAAATTTTGCACTTTTTTTATTCCTTTATGATACTTAAATATTAATCAAAACACACCATTTGGTTGTAAATGCTATAGTAACGCATAGAAGTTCATAAAGAGACTATTGATGGTCCATTAAAATTAGCTTATGTTATCATAAACAATGGTGGCAATATGAGCTCAGCTACTTACAGTTGCACACAATTCTGAAGCCATAATCCACGTCACACTTAATACAGTATATGGAGAATCATTAGTTTCTAAGGGCTGATTTTTTACATGTCATTTTACTACAGAATAAATTTGAAAGTTAGATAACGTGACAAACAGTATTCTTGAGTTTTTAGACAATTAAAAAATCTACTCCAAATAATGATAATATAAGACTATCAAATTAAATTAACGCAAAATATAAGTATTAACATATCTCTGAAATCTACATAAATCTAACAAACAATAGAACACAGAACCTTTAGTGTCTGTCGCACTGAATTAAATCACTCTCAATTGCACATAAACAGCAGTCCGATGCTGCAAAACGATTTATATAGTAATTATTAATATCACTAACCGCATTTAACATTTACACGATGGTGGTATGAAGCATATACATACAATAAACGACAATTTAGGAGAGATGGAAGGAATGCTGTCCTTCTGAGGCGGCGAGTCGCAGTTTGGCACGCATTACCTCAGCACTGCTGTAGTCGGGCAGTTTGAGATAGTTGACGCACGTCATCACTGACGGCAAGTATTCGTCCGGGTCTAAAGACGACTCCAACGACTTACGGACTACCGTCAACGGCGGGTTTAGAGATTTGAAGCCTGGAAGAGAAATATGTCTTAATAACGAACATAAGCCAGGCTTTTATAAATCTCTATTGCATGTCGTAACTGGGTATATGTTTGTACCTGTATCGAATCGTTTGCATTAGAAAAAAATATTTCAGATAAAATGTTTCAAAATAGAAGCTTTAAATTAAGGATGCATCGATACGCGTTTTTGCTGATAAGATACCGATGCCGATACTCTTAGAGAAATATCGTCGATACCGATACCAACGCTTATTGAATTAAAATTAAATTAAGGTAAAATATATCAAGTTTGGTTAGTGTTTTTAATTTTTATTAAAAAATATTATGTGACAAAATTGTGTTTGGTTATTAAAATTAAGAATTAAGAGTAATAAATTTATTAAAATAAAATAAATAGTAACTGTTAATAATTAAAATTAACATTGATAAAATTTTTGTTATTCTGTATTTTATTTTATTTGGTATCGAAAGAATACTACTCTCGATAGCAGCTAAAAGCCAACTAAAGTATCTAGCGAAATAGAATACGCGGGGAAAAAGCGGGTGAGAGAGACAACAAACTGAACAAAACGCGGGCATAGATAGTCCGTGGCTTGTTTGCAACGAACTAGATCAAACATGATACGCGTTTACATTACTTTTTTAAAGCGCGTTATTTGAAAAGTAGCGTTGTATCGGCAATTATAATATCGCCGATGCCGATATATCGGTATCGGATGCATTCCTACTTTAAATCATATAATATATTTTTAGAAGGTTGTTTGTGAAATTATTATTATAGTAAATATTGAGAATTTGTACAGTTATATGGGAGGCAGCACAAATAAATAAGTTATTCAAGTTCACTGTGAAGTAAATAGATTTATAGTATTTACCACCAGTGGGTAGACGAGGGCTTCCAGTAACAAATTGCAAGAACAGCCGTTGCTCCTCCCGATTGTATGAGGCCAGTATATCTATGAGCATACGTATAGCACGCGACTCTGCGTTGAATCCGTGGTCTGGTCGAATACACTCCGCAAGCATACGGGGCTCCCAACGCTGCTCTCTGCCGCCTGAGAATAAATTTTATATTAGCTTCACCTGTATGTATGTATGTAACCGACTCCTTCGGACTCGATTTTGACCCACTTTTAACGGACAGATTTAATTCAAACTTTGCGCGCCTGTCAAAGATCGATGACAATGCAATAATCCGAAAAAAAAATGAAAAAAATGTAACTAAAAAATAAATAAAAGTTAAAAAACCTAAAAAACACGCTTTTAAAGCACATCAAACTAAAAAGTGAAAAATAATTCCTAATTTAGGCTGAAAATGGCAATGAACAAAAAATACTGGTATTATTGTGAAAAAGCGTGGGGCGCTCTGTGCCATATTTTTCGTCTATCGAGCAACCCATTATTATTTATTTCAAAAACCCTTATCGTATAAGGAAATTGCTGTCGAAAACTACAGAATTAAAGAACACGTTTTTAATACCTGTTTTTCAGGTTACAAAGCGCCACCAGAAATGCCTATAATATTATTTTATAGAACTGGTTTTTTTTTAAACATTAGACTTGAATAAATATAAGTTATATTGAAACAAATAAAATGTTACGTCTTCTTATGCGGGAGTTTTAAACTTATATCTTGTATAGTTCAGATGATGATATCGAAATGAAATCTTGTATATGGAAGTCAATGGATAATAATAATATAACCTGTCGAAATAATGTAAATCATTGATAATACCTGATGGACTACCACAGAAGACTTGTTCCAATTCTTCTGGATAGAATATTTTGAGATTGGCCAACGGGAATACTGATTCAAAACCTTCTTTAAATGCGTCCATCTGTTTTGTTACACCTGGAGAAAAATAAACATTATTTACTTTGATACCATAAATACTTTGGCTAGTTTGAGTCGTTATTCGTTATTAAATAGTCTAAGATAATCAGATATATCACATGGTTCTCATGCACGCAGTTTATTAAACATTCACTGCTGAAGCATTTTTTTATATGTCACCGTAAAATTGTAAAAACCGTTAGATTGTAATCTATCTCGCGAGATTGTAAACTGTCGAAAGATTGTGAACCTCAACGAACTGCTTACAAATTAACGTATTATTATTCGGTAGTTATATGAAATTGTTGGGAAGTAAAATTAATCTGTAATTGACCAAAGAAGTTTGAATGATAACTAAGTTAGTGTAGTACAATCTACCGAATAATAATACGTTAAATTGTAAGCAGTACGCTGAGGTTCACAATCTTTCGACAGTTTATAATCTCGCGAGATAGATTACAATCTAACGGTGTTTACAATTTTACGTTAACATATACATTTAGTTACCATTTATTATTTCCTGTTATTATACGTTGCGTAATTTAGTGTAACATAGCTTATTTAGGTGTAGGAATTATTGTATGAAAATGGACGTTTTTGAACTAATTAAGTTTTTTATTAATCTCGGCACAAATTTAGTCAATGGGAAATTTCCGGAAAATCGACACAACCAGGCAATTAACTGTGGGTGTCCAAATATGTATATACAGTCCACTACTCTTACTTAGTTAAAATAAAAGTGTCATACGATTCGCACGTGTTATTATTGCAGTTTATTTAATTTCAAGACCCTCAATCAATTAGTGATCAATTCTCAACTATAACTCCTTAACATATGGTCCAAAATCGAACCGGATAACATCGCTATTGTTCAATAGTTGGCGAACAGTGAGAACAATAGATGCTCACATTCCTAAGCGATAAGGAATAGTTGGAAGGATTTTTGTGTGATCAGTGTTTCATTACAGTGTTATAATAACATTATAAAAGTGAAATTAACCTATAAAAACGAAATAAATTACGTTATATACACACCATACTGTGAAGTACTATTACGTTGGGCTGTGTTCAGTTTTTTCAGTGGGTCTGAGTAATCGGATAATTACGAATTACGCTCAAAGTCATAGTGTACGATGGAGGGTCTTTTTGAGTATCAATTTAAGTTGTTGGAGACATTAAGAAATGCAGAAAAGAATTATAGGAAATCACCGAAAGACAGAATAAAAATATCATATATAGAAACTCGATTAGAAGTGTTAGAACAATTATGGCGGGACTTTAAGGAAGGACACAAAAGTTTAATTTTAAAAATATCTAAAGAGGAAGAAAAGGAAAGTACCTATTTTAAAGGAAACTTTAGTGATATTTTTGATGAGCTATATATTCAGTACAAGTCCACTATGAAGGAGGACTTTCAAAACTTAACCAAACAGTCTCCTTTATCACATACCTCAATAGCGGGTGGCGACGAACAGAGGTCATTAAATGATATTAAATTACCGTCAATACAAATACCGAAGTTTGGAGGTAAATATGAAGAATGGACAACTTTTTATGACTTATTTTGCTCCTTGATTCATAACAATAAGTCTTTAACGCCGGTGCAAAAACTACATTATCTAAAAAGTAATTTATCGGGTGACCCAGAACTATTAATACGCAATTTTTCGACTACGGACGCAAACTACGATGAGGCATGGAACCAGTTAGTGAAACGATATAATAATAAACGGTTGAATTGCTATGCAATTTTAAGAACATTATTTTCACAGAAGGTTATAAGTACGGAGACATCGAGTTCAATCAAACAATTAGTAGACACTACGTCGGTATGCTTAAAAACGTTGCAAAATCTCGGTGTGAAAACCGACACTTGGGATATGATTATTAATTATTTAGTAATATCAAAGATGGACAATGAATCGATAAAGAGATGGGAACAACAACTTAGTTTGAGTAATACCGAATTACCTACTTGGGCAGAACTGCGGGATTTTCTAGAAGCTAGATTTCGATCGTTAGAAATGATAGACAGTCACAGAGTGAAATCACCATACCCTAAGCCTGTTGCTACACCTATTGCTAAACCTAAGTCCTTTCATTCAGGTATACACAATGATGTGAAAAAGCAGGAAGTCAAATGTGTGTTATGCAGTGGTGAACACTACATATATTATTGTAAAGAGTTCGTAGACATGTCTACAAAAGAAAAGCAAGAGTTCGTCCAGCAGAATAAATTATGTTTTAATTGTCTTGCTCCATCACATTCAGTAATCAGATGTCGTCAGCCAACGTGTTGCAGAAAATGTGGGCGTCGTCATCATTCATTGCTACACTACGAGAGAGATCGAAATACGGTGACTACGAGTGAAGGGGAATCCACGTTGACAGGTACCATGACTGAGCAAACTAAAGGTAAGCTTAATACTATAACAAACGATGTACACTTTGTAACTAACTTTTCCAAGGAAAATTGTCAAAATAGTGTCCTATTAGCTACTGCTGAGGTATTAGTAGAGAGTAGGAATGGTTGCAAACATATTATTAGAGCATTGTTAGACCAAGGGTCGCAAGCATCGTTTATAACTGAAGCTACAGTACAATTGCTTAATCTTACGCGCCGATCAGTAAGTGGTTGGGTGTCAGGTGTGGGAGAGGGGCAAATGAGAATCAAATACATGGTTTCACTTAACGTGAAATCTCGCCACGATCCTAAGACAATAATACGAGTGAATGCATATGTATTGCGTTCAGTAACAACACTTCTGCCTACTACCAAACTTAGTGCTCCTGAATGGTCAGACCTAGAATCTTTAGAGTTGGCTGACTCAGCCTTCAAAACACCTGGAAAAATTGACATTCTTTTGGGAGCAGACGTATACAGTAACATTATTTTAGATGGTATAATCAAACATCCTAGGGGCAACTTACTAGCACAGAGAACATGCCTAGGTTGGGTGCTATCAGGAAAGCTGCCTCAAGAAACAGGTTCTTCGGACACAAATGTTGCAAGTTTGCATGTTCAACTTAAAGATGACGAGATGCTCAAGAAATTTTGGGAAATCGAGAATGAACCAAATACTATAGAGAAGAGACTATCAAAAGAAGAGGAATTTTGTGAACATTTTTATGACAGTACAACTATAAGAGATGAAGAAGGAAGATTTGTGGTTAAACTACCATTCAAGACTGGAAATCCACAATGTAGGCAAGGAAATCTTAAAGAAATTGCTGCCAAGAGGTTTGAAATATTAGAAAAAAAATTATTAAAAAAACAGAAACTTAAAGAAGAATACCACAAGGTCATAAACGAATATATAAATTTAAATCATATGGTTGAAATTATACATGCAGAAATTGATAGTCCCACTGCAGTCTATCTCCCGCACCACGCGGTACTTCGCGAAGATAAGGAGACGACAAAACTTCGTATAGTCTTTGACGCTTCGTGCAAAGGAGTTAATAATGTTTCTTTAAATGATGATTTACATATTGGTCCTAAGTTGCAGCAAGATTTGCGCCACATATTGGTGAGATGGAGGCTTTATAAGATTTGCCTTACTGCAGATATAATTAAAATGTATAGAATGGTGAGGGTGTCAGAAGATGATACAAATTACCAAAGAGTTCTATGGAGATTTAATCCGAGTGAGCCAATAAAACATTACAAGCTTTTAAGATTAACATTTGGGACAGTATGTGCGCCTTATCTCGCTGTGAAGTCACTCCAGAGATTAGCTGATGATGAACAATCGAAGTTCCCTGTTGCTGCTCATATAACTAAACGTGATTATTACGTCGATGATTTAATGACGTCATGTGAGACAGTTGCTGATGCTATTAATATATATAATGACATGAGTAAATTAATGAATTTAGGAGGTTTTGAGCTCCAAAAGTGGAGCAGTAATAGTAAAAATTTGCTAAAATATATTGGTGAAAATAAACGAGATGATCATGAACTGCCTCTGAAGGTAAATAACCTAGTTAAGGTATTAGGAGTGAGTTGGAATAGAGACATAGACAAATTCGAATATACTCTAAATGTGCCTATAGTAAAAGAACCTATAACTAAACGGCAGATTCTCTCAGAAGTAGCAAAACTGTATGACCCTTTGGGATGGATAGCCCCTGTTGTTGTTATAGCAAAGTTAATAATCCAGAAGTTATGGCTAACTGGATTAGATTGGGACAGCACTATAACAGGAGATTTACTGAAGGAATGGTTACAATTTAGAGAAAATTTGATACATATTAAATGCATTAATATACCGAGGTGGCTACGTTATTCTTCCACATCTAAAGCAGAGTTACATGTCTTTGCAAATGCTTCACAGACAGCATATGGTGCAGCAGTATACATGCGAGTCATTGAAGGCAATGAGGTTTATGTGAATTTAATATCAGCCAAAACTAAGGTTGCACCAATTACGAAACATATTTCAATACCTCGACTGGAATTATGTGGTGCTGTGTTGGCGGCCAAGCTAATTTCTGAAATATCACAAGTGTTAAACATATCTAACGAATACTTACATGCATGGACTGATTCAACCATAGTCCTGGCATGGCTAAGGGGAGGACCTAGTCGCTGGAACACGTTCGTAAGTAACCGTGTATCTGATATACTAAATATTTTAAATTACGAACAATGGGGACACGTTACTTCTGAGATGAACCCGGCCGACTGTGCGTCAAGAGGTCTACAAGCTTTAGATCTATCAAATCACTTGCTATGGTGGAATGGACCCGCCTGGCTATCTTTATTAGATGTAAATTTGAGTATGGTCGACATCGAAGATACACAAGAAGAAGAGAAGATTAAATCTTTAACTGCTTTATGTACATCCGAAGAAGAATTTATATGGTCTAAGTTTTCTAATTTAAATAAGTTATTGAGAGTTATTTCATACTGTAGAAGATGGCTAAATTTAAAATCAACTAAAGATAAGCGTCGGTGTTATACAAGTTATATTTCAACAAAAGAAATTATTGAATCCTTAGATATTTGCATTAAACAAGTTCAAGGGTTTGAATTTAAGGATGAAATGAAACAATTAAAGACTCTGGGATATGTTTCTAAAAAGAGTAAACTGCGAAGTCTTACGCCCATTATCGATGAAAATGGGATTCTAAGAGTCAGCGGAAGAATACAACAGTCACACGTGGAGTACGACACACAGCATCCTATAATTTTACCTGCTAAAAACTATCTTAGCAGACTTATAATTATGGATGCTCATCAGAAAACAATGCATGGAGGACCACAACTGATGATAAATTATTTGAGAACAAAATACTGGATACTACGAGCTAAAGATCAAACAAAGAAATGTTACCGTGAGTGTGTGACTTGCATTAGATATTCGAAACGTAAATCATCACTGTGTGGACTATGCTGGACCTATTAACATCAGATTCTCCCCAGGTAGAGGAGCAAAGTCCTTTAAAGGATATATTTGCTTGTTTATTTGCATGGCCACACGCGCTATACACTTGGAGGCTGTCACAGACATGACTTCGAAGGCATTCATCGCCGCTTTTAGAAGGTTTACAGCAAGACGAGGCCACTGTCAAGATATCTATAGTGACAATGGCACAAACTTTGTAGGAGCAGAAAAACAATTAACGACAATGTTTAACAGTGCCAAATCTTCAGTGCCTAGTGAAATAGCAGAAATGTTAACATTAGAGCGTACTACATGGCATTTCATACCCCCACACGCTCCTAATTTTGGAGGTTTGTGGGAGGCTGGCGTACGTAGCACAAAAACACACCTTAAAAAGGTTATTGGCGATACCACTCTAACTTACGAGGAGCTCACAACTATGCTGACTCAAATAGAAGCCTGCCTTAACTCACGACCTCTGACTGTCTTAAGTGACAACCCTAATGATCCTCTCCCACTGACGCCTGGACATTTTTTGATCGGCGAACCTGTGCTTAATGTAGCTGACCAAAGTCATGCTTATGTAGACATCAGTTATCGCGATCGTTGGCGGTTAACACAAAAAATGGTCACTGACTTCTGGAACCGATGGTCTAAAGAATATCTTGTAATTCTAAACAATAGGTACAAATGGAATGTTAAAAATAACTTAGAACCGGAAATTGATGATGTAGTTGTTATACAGGAGGATAATGTTCCTCTTGGTAACTGGATTATGGGTAGAATAGTTAAAAAGCATATCGGTCCCGACAATGTGACCCGGGTAGTATCGATCAAATGTAGAAGCGGAACGCTCAAAAGACCTGTATCAAAAATATGCATTTTAACTAAATAATTAGTCAATTTTTAATTGTTACTTTATTATTATAAATGTTCATTAGTCATTTAAAAGTGAAAATCAATTTATATATCAACTTACTATTGTTAACAAAAACCTTATTTGGAAATATGTAATAAACAAAATATACAAACTATGTAATACTTACCTGTTATGTATGTTTTTAAAAATTATTATATACTGTGTTAGATGCCTGTGTACTTACTATACTACGCTATAATATACATATATTAATAGACTATAACATGTGAATTGTTGTGTAATGCTATATCCAACTATGTATGCAGACATATTACGGTGGGCGGTTTGTCTTATTTTTATGTACAATAGTCAATAAGCCATTTAAATATGATGAATGACAATGTCTGATGCATACTATTGTGTCTTTCGTAAAACAATTGTATTGAACTATAGTTTGTAATTTTGTTAAGTGTTTATTTTTTCTTTTATGTTATTTCTTTTAAAGGACTGCGTCCTTTGGTGGGCGGCATGTCCAAATATGTATATACAGTCCACTACTCTTACTTAGTTAAAATAAAAGTGTCATACGATTCGCACGTGTTATTATTGCAGTTTATTTAATTTCAAGACCCTCAATCAATTAGTGATCAATTCTCAACTATAACTCCTTAACAGTGGGTATACGTTTATATTTGAAATAAAACATTGATAGTAGCTGTCTAATTTTATTTAATTCGTAAACAGATTCGGTAATTAGATTGTACCGTGATAACATATAGCCAGCCTCAGTTAATATACTCTCTTAATTTTTTTTTTAAAGGACAATTCACACCAATTAACCTAGTCCCATGCTAAGCTGGTGAAGCTTGTGTTATGGGTACCAGGCAACGGATATACATACATATTATATATAGATAGACATATAAATACATATTTAAACACCCAAGACCTAAGCACACCACCAAATGCTCATCACATCGATGTTCGTCTCAGCCGGGGATCGAACCCGGGACCCATGGATTCGCAGTCGGGATACTAACCACTAGACTAGACCAATGAGTCGTTAATCAACTAGATATACATAGAAAAAAAAACTTATTGTATTTCTTTTATACAAACTGTGACCTGGCAATAATGAACTCAAAGAAGTAATTATTAAATTTGGTGCAGCCGTCCGGCACTTATTACCGATATATAAATTATTTACATACCTTCATACAACAGCCAGTGCGTGACGAGGGCGATATAATGATGTAAGTTGTGAGCCGTGACGGGTATGTCCCGCCCGCCACGCCTTAGCTCTGTGCATCCGTCTCCAGGAAGGATAAAATCTAGACCCAGCTCTTCGATAGGACATCCATCCAGCTCCAATGCGTTAATCTAATTTTTACAATATACAAATATTATTTTATACAATTAATAGCAATCATACCACACAAGTAAGTTTATGGTCTGCCAACTTGTAAAATAAATAAAATAAAATATTTTAAAAATTATTAGTTTTAATAAGTTCTATTAAATTTAAATAAAATGATGGCAATACCATTTGGTTCCTTTGTTCAGGTGAGTAGTTATCATCTGTGGCGATAGCCTGTGCGCGATCGGCGACGCGTCGCAGGCGACACAACGACCGCCACAGTTCAGGAGCGACGTGTCGTACGTCGCTAAGATTGAGCCACTGCTGCTCGCTTACTGCCCATCGGTACATGGACACCGACAGGGGAATATCCACCTGCAAATATACGCGCATGTTAGCGTGCACAGTTCTACGTATACGTTCACGTCTTTGTCTACTTTACGCAAAACAGTTAAACAACAACAAATGAGTTGCTTAACTAAGAAAAAACTTAAGATTATTAATATAATTTACACAAAACATGAATGTTCTATAATTTTTAACAAAAATGAATATCGACTTAATTCTAAAATACTATATAGTAATGTCTTAACGACGCATGACGATTTAAGATTTGCACATTTTAACTCACCATTCTAGAATCCATTACCGCTTTAGCCATAAACTTTCCAAGGAATCGGAATTTAGCTTTCACTCTCGAGAGATGAGAGGCTCTCGCATTCCTGCCAATAGCCTGTGGGAAAAGGCCACACGGCCAAGAAACATAAGTGGCGTCAGGTGCGGGGGAAGGTATGGACGTCTCCTTCTCCAAATCAGACGGCTCGGGCGAACGGTCGTCGTCAAGATTCAACGCGTCACGCACTGAAGACGCTAAACGGGTGGCGGCATCCGATGACCTGTCCGAGACCACCGTTGGCTGGCTTTTGACTATTTCCCCACCAAACGACGTGGGCTTCTGTTTGAAGTTCTCACTGCCGTGCCACAAATCGAGATCAGCCCGCTGCAATTCTTGCGATACGAGCGCGTAGAATTCTAATGTCGGCCCGAGACCGGTGCCGACCTCGTTTTCGTATTGGATTTCTAATAGAGCCTGGAATAGTTGTGACATTAAAGCAAAGTTTTATTGCTATGTGAAAGGAAATTAGTATCATTTTCATAAGATATAGATTGTTAAACTAAATTATTTTTGCTGTGTTACAAAATTAATGAAGATATTTAAGAGGTTCATGTGTATATGTTACTGTTAAAGCTCGAACTGCAGTAAATCCTAAGATATTCCAGTAAAACCTAAGATCTACCAATTCCTAATGGTAAATGTCCCAAAAGGTTTGCGATTCGAACTTTTACCACCATTCCGTTGGTAAATCTTAGGATTTACATTAATGGCACGGTAAATGTTGAAAAACAAAAATAATTATTAAGTTAGACTAGCTTATGTAAGCATTGTTCGTATTTCGTTGTAAAATTCCAAATAGAGAACTACTAATTCAGTTAGATAGATATGATAGAGATTGAGATATTCAGAGATATACGTTATGTGTTTTTTCAAAATAATTTAAATAAGTTGGTATTAGTTTGTACTTATTACTATCATATGATACCTTTACAATACTATGTACCTGTTTTGTCTAATAGTACATTAAAGTAAATAATTAAGAATTACTCATTGTTTTATTCCTAAAACCAACATCTACCAGCTGACAGTGGTAAAACCTAGCATATACTGAATTCGAATGGTTAAAGCTCGAAAAAATCGTCGTATTTTCAGAAATACTTACATTTACCAACTCGGTACGGTAAATCCTAAGACTTACACTTAAATCTTAAGATTAACCGTAGTTCGAGCTTTTACAGTAACATGAACAATTCGTAGCTAACGAGATATTTAAAAAAACAATTATAAGCTTCTTAGATTAAATTGAGCTACCTTTGAATGTCCAAACTCGTGCATAACATGCTCGGCCTGCCTCAGCACATTGTCCCTTTGCACGGTGCGCTTGCGCCGATCCAACCTCGGGGCCACTCTCTCTGCTTCACTGGAGCCTGCAGCTGGAGCTCCTCTTTCTCCTCCCGCTTCTAGCAAGCGCTGCAAGGCCCGGTCACGGTCGAAGGACACCACGTAGAACAGAAGGTGACGGCACTCGAATGGTAGTATGAAGGGGCTATAAAAAGAATATAATGTATGATGTTAAGATGTTATTCCCATTCATAAAGAACTGTAAGTATCCTAATAAATACCGTACTTTAATCCACGAAAAAAATATAATAAAAAGCCAATTAAGTTATATTGGTACCTTAACTTGCAGTTAATTTACATATACTTTTATAACGGATGAAAGAAGCAGAATACTACTGACTAATATTAAATAATTGTAAGATTAAAAAAGGGTACACGAGTAAATTCAAGTTATAATGTTAAACATACAATAATATAAATACATAAATAATTTTAAATGCATAGCTCACCAAAAGTATTTATATAAAATTAAACTTACCAAGCATATGCAATTTTCTTCAACCAAGGCGGTAAGTTTCCAGTCATAATTACAAGTGGGTCTTGTAATTGTCGATTTGCCTTTGCGGCAAGCTGTGAACAATTAAATAGATTTAGTAATACAGCAAATGTTATGTGAATTATGCAAAATTTGCTATAGTGTGAGTTTTTGACTAGAATGCTTAAAAACATAAAAGTAACATATCAACGATCTGGTTATCCGGATGCGGAAAACCGCCCGCCACGACGTTTCCATACAAAAAGATTTTTTTTATATTCCTACGTTAAATATGCGTTTTTATTTATTATTCGTGCTAAGGGTTCTAAATTACAAAGTAATGTATATTTTCAATAAAATAGCAAATAACAAAGCAATAAGTTGTACCATAGACAAGAAATAAAAGTATTAAAAACATGTCTACCTTTGTATTAATAAACTCCGAGTTAGGCACCAGTGAGCGATGGTCAGGCAAACAGGCAGCTCGGTACAATGTGTGCCAGTGCCGAGACAGGGCATGCAAAGCTCGGAGCAGAGCCAGGGCAGGCAAAGATGCGTCATTCATGTCTGTGCCCCACTTTGAGATCGCACCAGACCGCAGCATTACCGCTAGTGAGCTTAACTGCGCTGGTACTATGCCTTCTGTAAAATTAAAAGACGCTGCAAACTAGCTCATACAGATGGCACAAATATTTTGAGAAAGTAAAATAAAACGTTGCGTTCGATTGTGATTGGACGAATGTAAAACATGACGTATGTCTCGTAACGTAACACGTACACGCACATGAAAATGAAAAATTTATGAGTGTGAAATTTTACGATGCGCGCGCACCGTTACACACAATTAACATAATGAAGTTGCCCACGGAAGATGCTACGGCATTGGACATAATTTAAAAACAACATTCGAATAATAATAGAATTTATGTTACACTTAATGTAAGAAATGTAAGAGAATAATAATAAATATTTATTTATTTAATTTTTCAAATGTAAACTGAACTTTATTGACTATAATGACTCCTTTTCTAGTCTTTGATTATTTAATTATAATTAATTATTTGCATGCAATCAAAAACTATTTTTAATAATGCCAAAGAAGTATAACTTCTTACGCGCGTACATAAGTACACGCAGCCTTTTTTTAAAATAATATAATAATTAATTAATTATCAAACTTGAAGTATCAAATGAGTTAACGCGTCCAAATTATCTGATTTTTACAAAGAAATATGAATTTGGTTTGATTTGTCTACATACCGGTCCACAATAAGTCTGGTTTCCGTCGTGACGACATTTTAGTTGTTTGTCCTTTTCCTTTACGCGACGTAGAAGAGTCAGCACGTGGCTGTTCGCCTCCTTCCACGGCGCGATAATATATTGTATGTGTCTGTACCCATATACCGGCGTTTGCTGCAAAATATTTTATGTTCTCAATTTGTTTAAGCTATCGCAGAATATCCAAAATATCCATACGCTGAAGAGCACTCAGCATGAACGCATCCCACAAACATACCATCACACAACACAGCTGAATTAGGTAATATTTAGTTAAATGTGATAAAAATTTATTATTATTTTTTCCGTTCTAAGTTTCGTAAATGTTTTTCGTATTCCATCTTTGGCTATAGCTTTAGTATATTTTTGTAATACATATATAATTTTAATTGGGTTATTTTGAGTTTTTAATTTTATTTTTTGGTAATAATTTTTGCAATTCTTGTACTCTACCCTCTGTAGGTGTTTCTTTTTTATTGTTCCACATTAGGGTTGCCTGGAAGAAATCACTTGTTAGCGATAAGGCCGCCCGTTGCCTTATTACTTTTGTAACATGTTTTTTTTTGTATTTTTGTTATGTGTATGTTTGTAAGGTAATAAAGCATAAATAAATAATTTAAGTTAGCTGTAGAAGTACGAAATAAATAAATATTTATGCATCTGGTCTCTTTTATACAAATAAGCCATAGTACCTGTGTTGGTCAATATTGGCCATTACTTCATTCTGTTTATATGGCATTCATAGAAAGTATAAGTAAAAAACAACTTACCCAGAGGTGTCTCTGTGTCAGTGTCGGCGTCATTTTGTTCGCCAAACTGTCTCACAGCCTGATATACAGTCATGTTGTATGGCAGAACCGTATCTCCTATTAGAAACTCCAATTTATGATCCGACCTGTAGAAAAGTCAATCTTTAGAAAACTGCGATACACACATTTATATTATTCTTAACGAAAAATTGTTTCATTTGCAGTTTCAAGTTTGTTTACTAGTAAAAGCATGTGTACATTTTCCAAAATATTTTAGTTCCGACCAATACAAATTACTAATATAGGTTTTGTTTAGAATTTAGCTTGATTCAGGTTCGCTACTACACGCGAGTCTTTCAGGTGACAGAAATATTCCGTAAAAGCAACAACAAATTATCATTTTTAAAATTTATATTGAGATACCAGCAGTATTGGCCTAGTGGCCGATATGGGACTCTCATCCCTGAGTTCGTAGGTTCGATTCCCGTGCACCAATGGACTTTCTATGTGCGAATTTAACATTCGCTCGAACGGTGAAAAAAAACATCCCGAGAAAACCGGCTTGCCTTAGACCCAAAAAGTCGACGGCGTGTGTCAGGCACAGGAGGCTGATCACCTACTTGCCTATTAGATTGCCGTGATTGAGATACAACAATTCTCAAATATTAAGAAACACACATTTTCTTTTGTAGATTAAGAATTAACTGCAATATAGCGATCTCAATACCACACACATATATAAATATGATAAGTAATCGTATTGCTCCGTATCTGCAACAAATTAACATGAAGAAAGTAAGAATCTGCTTACTCAGCGACATGGTGAGTAGTAGCAAGTGTATCTTCAACGTCGTCATCGGAGGCTGCTTCATCATCAGTATGGGGGCCTGTGCCCTCACGACTACGGGCTTGAGCATAGCCGCGCTGCGCTAGATACCTGTATTACCAAACATGAGCTATTCAAAGCCGATTTCTATTTAAATCTCTAATTTCTTAGAAATTAAGTCCCTCTTTTATACTTTAGTCGGTAAGTTCCTGAGATGCAAGGCGGAAGAATAATTATATAACCGCTAATAATTTTATTAGATGGTATTTAATTATTGACATTCTTACATCGATCTATAAATAGAATAATTGTAATTTAACTGCACTTAACTCTACTTTAATACCAAATACGTTATTATACATTTTATAAGAGAAATTTATTTAGTAATATACTAGATTACATTTAATTTACATTATTAGAAATATTATGAAAAAAACAATAACGTGCACAAAAGTATACGTACAGCTTTCTTCTATTTAATCTTTTCAAGAGTTTTACACGCGTTTATCAAATCGGTGTTTTTTTGTTTCAAAGAAAAATTTAGGATTTTTTTAAAAATACGCACGCTTTACGGGCTTCCCCCCCTTATTTCAATAAAAAAATTATAAAATCTTACCGTTCAATGGCCTGTACTAATGCTAAGGGGTCTATCCGCACCACTCCTCCCTTCCACTGCTTCAATGTGGTACATGTTGGATGACGTTTGAGATCACACTGTAACGGTTGTATCTACATTAGGAAATGTGAATTATGCATATTATTGGAACAGTTGTAAAGGGATACAAGCTTAAAAGCCACATAGTTTTGTCCTATAGAAATAGGTCTACTATAGAATACGTACTGAAATATAAAGTTATATATTTCTGTATTAGAATGTTTTATCTATTATATTCAGAAATAACCTTTCTTATTTCACGAGCTTAGAACATAATATGACCAAAAATGTATCACATATGTTTACACGGAATAGTCTGAATACACTTTTAGAAAAATATGACAATTTATACTTGCCACATGACTAATACAATCGCAACGGATTTGGCAAATGTTTTATAAAATTATTATTTTGCGTTATTATTTTTCTTTAAAGTAGTTTCATTTTACTAGAATGTAGGTTTTTTAATCAAATCTGACTCGCGAGACTCATCAGAATGTTTTGATAATATTTTAGTTTCGGATTTCGCCAATCCTTGAAAAATTCGTATATATATAGAAAATGAAATAAAAAATAATTACCATTAGCTGATGCGTGTTGAAGAACTTAAGCGCTGAGGTGGCAGGACGAGCGGGCAAGTCGTGTACGCGTACAGGGAACTGTTCCAAGTGAGACACGCACGCGTTCACCTTTGACACCAGTGCGCTCAATGCGCCTGCGCCGATTGACGCAAAACCACCGATACTGCTAGCCTTTTCCATCCATTCATTTTCACTAATAAATTTTAAAATTAAAATAATTATTTGTATTGCGTGATAATTAGTTTATAAGAATTTTTAAAAAAAAAACATTATACTAAAAAAAAGTTACTAGCTTGTCTTAGCTTAAGTAGTGTAAATAATATAATTAGTTAACACAAAAGATTAGAACGTGTAGGCACTTTACACTTTTAAAATTTACTGAGGGTAGGTTAGTAACACGTCCGTTCCGCACGAATTCTCGAAATAAAAGTGAGTCAATGCCGGTTTTGCTTCGCCTTATATAAGTTTCTGCTCCAAGATGACGTCAGTCCGCTAACAATATGTTTATAATGAAATAGCTAAAATATATATTTGATACTCACTCGGACGCAAGCGGCATATCAGCGAAGACATGTAGGAAGAGTCGTAAACGATCTTCACAAGCTGCGATTTGTTCGGCTGAGTCCCGACCCTCGCCTTCACCTTCCTGCTCTTCTGAGTCTGACTCCGACCCAGTAAGGAATTGGAGTAAGGCGCCGATGACACCGGAGTGATTCACCTGATAAAGGATACAAATTTATATATGTCATTGTGTTTATAGAAGTGTTTGAGACTAAGAACCGTAGTGTGAATAGATTCATTCACTTGTTTATTGGTATTTAATTAATTGTGCTGTTTGTTGTAATCGTTTACATTTTGAGACCTTATTTTTAAGAGATATTAAAAAACATGATATTAAATTATCTTTTTTTAGAGTTATTTAATTTTTCGTCATGTACGGTACGTACGGTAAAAAAGTGTTTTCTTTAGATTTTAATGTCAAAAAAAATCACTTTTTTACCGGATTGAAGTTATGTATTATTATAAACTTATAATTATTTTACATAATTAAATTTTTTTTCCGACGTTTCGCGTGCTTTACAGCGTGCGTGGTCACGGTGACTGAAGACAAAAGTAGTTGAATGTCAAAAAAATATCACATATCAATTATAAGTTTATAATAATACATAACTTCAATCCGGTAAAAAGTGTTTTCTTTAAATGTGTAAAAGTTATGTTAATAAAAGACAATACAACATTAAAATCATTAAAGCCTCTTGTCACGGCTTGTTTCTTGTATCATCCCCTCTCAAATTTATACTATACCTCGAAAGGCGACAGATCATGTCTCGCAAGCGTGTCCCGCAGTACTAGCAGCGGGTCGAGTGCCAAATCAGCCCTGCGTGGCAAAGCAACAGCGAGTGCCGCCAACTGCTGCAGGGCTCCGCCTCCGCCACCTAAAGCGCCCCACTCGCGTTGAAGGCGGCTCGCTACGCACTCTATCCACTCGCGGACTTTCTCCCTGAACACATTATTATAATGAATTATCTGCCTCAAACATCTCGAACATACTATGTATACAGTGTAACACCTAACTCGAAAAATATCTAAACGCACAATACTAATTTTCTTTAAAATATTTAACCTAGATATATTTTAAGTTAACATTTAAAATATATCTAGGTAGGCAAATAACATAAATTATTAAGGTGACAACGGGCGGCCTTATCGCTAATAAGCGATCTCTTCTAGGCGACCATAGTAAGGAAAAAAAAAACAAGAATTGCATAATATCCATTATTTGTCATGAATCTGGTTTAATTTACAGTTATGCAAGAAAATAAAGTAAACGTAGATATGTAACGTGCTGGCCTAGTGGATTCAGCTTGCAACCCCTGAAGTCGTAAGACATAACGTATAACATCTCGCTCGTACGGTGAAAGAAAATCTTAAACCCAAAAAGTCGACGGCGTGTGTCAGGCACAGAAGGCTGATCTCCTACGTGCCTTTTAGTAAAAACAAATGATCACCAAACAGATACAGAAATCTGAGTCCCAGACCTAAAAAGGTCCACTGGGTTCTTTTAGGTAATAAATTTAAATCAGTCTCTGTCCGTTTTCCCAAATGTATTTACACGACTCTTTATTATAAATGTTCAATAATATTCAATTTAATTTGTATTTTTTAATACTAACACATTCACACAAAATTCTCGTTAACTTTAACTATAAATTGACTACTAACTTGTTCTGTAGCGACAAATTAGCCGACGCATGTGGCGATGCCAGAAGACCGGCGTCCTTATGCGGGTGCGCATGGGGCGACCGACCCCAACGCGACGGATTCAGCGACGACAGGAATGAAGATGTTTTAGACGTCCCGCCTACACGGTTGGCTGATCTACCCGCCGATGCCGTGTTAGATGCTGTGGAATATATTTATTTTAAAGGTAATTATTATGAAGATTCACAAAGAACAAGCCAATCTGCATATCAATTAGTTCTTAACCGACCGGAAATAAAATGTTTAATCGCGATTCGATCACATTTTTATTTATATCATTCCAATTTAAGAAAGAGTACAAATTTTATCAAAATCGGTTCATTAGTTTTTGAGATATCCACCCCTTTCTGGAGAGAACATGTATAATACCAAAAGACATTCATACACTGTATAGTGTATTTTGCACTTAATTAACAATTCTGATAGCACAAACAGCAGTGATCTAAAAGCATATATACAACTTCAAAAATATGTCAATTATTACGTACAATGCGGTGCCGTAGTGGGCGCGGCAGGCGGTTGAGCCTGTCCGAGAGCGTGATGTCCCAAAGTCACTTCCTCACGAGTACGCGGTCTACGTGCGCCTGCGCCACCCGAACGCTTCACGGGGCGCTTACGCTTCAACATGTCAGCCAGTTGCATGGGACTGCCGGATCTATAATGGAATGCGTTCAAGTCTACATTATGCAACAAAAAAGATTAATGTGGCATCTATTTTCTCCAGTGGCACCTCCTGCCTGTTGGCAACTCTTTTTTTGAAATCAGGCTAGAGCACTTTAAGATTTGGAGAATCGTAGCAAATTAATTAATTAATCCATCGCGTTTTAGACAATTATGGAAAAAATTCATTCAGGCATCCCTTCATCCCATTTGTGGCTCCTTTCCGAAGAACGGGTTTTGGCCAACCACACCGATATCCACATTCAACATTGTGGTGAACAAGCTAGGTCCGAATATCCATAGGTGCTCTTTGAAATCTACATTTCTTGAAATATTTTTTAAATAATATCAGTTAATTTAGTTTGATAAGTGATTGTAATGAAAACTTTTAATCCAATGTTTAGACAATAATAGCTAGAAAACAGACACTAAAGACAAAACACATGTGTGTTATAAAAAGCAACAAACCTATGAAGAGATGAGGTGGTTTGATGAGTGGATGCAGACGTTGCAGGTCCCGCTTCAGACATCCCGGCTTCAGTAGCTGCCACTGAAAAATACATATATTATCAATATTTAGAATATGTAATTTTGTACATTCAGTCTTGTCATTTTAGGTTTAATAACAAGATGCCTATTGAGAGCTAAACCTTTTGAGTTACTAAAACTAGTATAGTGTAGTGAATATAAGTGCAAGTGCTCGGACACACGAACATAGTGTCAAAACACTATAGAACAGTAAGACTGTTACTGAACATTATCTTAGTTTAAGCTATTTAAAATAAATTAAGTCAACCTAATATTACATATAAGCTATAATTACAACATAAGTACAGAAATAAGAAATAAAACAAGAGCTTATGATGCACTGTCTCATTGCAAAAAATTTAAGTGGAAATGGGCGGGCCATACCGCTCGCACGAACAATAGCAAATGGACTCTTTGTCATGGGTAACAAGGTGGAAAGGGACACCAGGAAAAAAAAAGAGGTGTTGCCTTCTTGCACGGTGGTCTAACGATCTTAAAGAAGTTGGTGAAGAAGATTGGAAGAAAAACGCTCAAGATAGAGAGAGATGGAGCAAATTGGAGGAGGCTTATACTACATACTGTATATCTGTATAAAACTTTAAGTGTGTATATTTTTTAGAGATGGATGAATATTTCAAGGAATAAATGAGGCTTAATTATTGTTGTGAGCTTTATAGTTAGAAAAAAAAGGTTCAATAATAGATTGTGTACTAGCACAACACACATTTCAATAACAAAAAAATATATAAACCAAAATTTGTGAATCTAAACAATTTTCGAGCGCACTCTGCATAAAATTTTATCAAAATCGATCCAGCCTCCTACTTACGTTAGGAGTAAGGTAAGTAGGAGTTTGTAAAAATACATTAGATTAAAATTCCATCATAAAGAAATTATCTAATACAACTTATTTTTAAAAACTTACGTAAGGTGCTTGCGATGAAAGATCCAGATGCGGAAAATGCGAGTGATATATTATTGTGCTCCAGAGGAGATGATGACGTAGACGCTGGTGGAGATGCATTGCCGGTGCCCCGGACACTTGCCCCGCTCGGAGACTGTGAACAAATACAATCTATGAATAAAGGTTTGGCGTCAATAGAATATGGTGTATAGAAAAGAAATTGTAGATTTTTGTATAGAAAAACTAGCTGCCCCGGCAAACATTGTTTTGCCATGTATATTATTTCTAGGAAACATTTTTTAGTTCAATAAAAATAACTATCTACTATAATAAAAAAAATAGGGGTTGATCGTAGAGGGGTGAAAATAAAGGGTTGTATGTATTTTTCTATGCTGTATCAAAAAAAATAAAAACAAAAAATGTTGTCTAAAAAATTAAATGTTAGAGGTGGACAACCCTTGTCACTTAGGGGTATGAAAAATAGATAGTAGCCGATTCTCAGACCTACTGAAAATGCATATAAAATTTGATAAAAATCGGTCAAGCCGTTTCGGAGTATGGTAACTAACATTGTGACACGAGAATTTTATATTTAAGATAAGAAGCCCCAGGGGGTGACTAACTAATAAATGTCTTTGATTAAACTAAATGTTTCTTTGATTAAACGTGAAAGAAACCGTGAAAATTTATTTATATAAATGTATGGAAAGCCGACAAGGTCAAGCTGTGAAAACTAAAGCTATGTATAGTTTTTTGTATTTTACATTTGTAAGAGGAATATTACCTAACCGTGCAGTGTGCACGCAACTTTTACGAAGTAACCAGTATAACTAAAGAAACAGCGTAATTTGTTAATTTTGATATTTAACATAAATTCTTTAATTTTGTAAATGTTTGCTCTTAAATAGCATTTTTATTATTTTGTTATACCTTAAGTTTGACCTGTCTAGCAGGCTGAGGTGCAGGCGCCTTTTGGGCCAACTGAGCAACTTGATGCAGAACTCCCTCACGACGAAACTGGGCGCCCATTTCTTCAGACAAGCGCTGCATCAGGATTTCTGCAAGCTGAAGGGACCCCACCACTATGCGAAGGTCACTGGATGCCATCATACCCGCGATGTGAGAGGATATAACCTGTAATAAAGAAGATATTTGTTGTTATTAGAGCATTTCTAAACCATTGCCGACGCTTTCAGATATTTTTAGCTTAGAAAGTTCCAGGATTAATGGGAAATAATTGTTTCACTTTAGAAGTAATAGGAAACTGTTTTTGAAGTTATACTTCTTTAGGCGCTTTATGAAAAATTGATGAGAGTGAAATTTTACGATGCGCGCGCACCGTGACACAAAATTAACAGAATGAAGTTGCCCACGGAAGATGCTACGGCATTGGACATAATTTAAAAACAACATTCGAATAATAATAGAATTTATGTTACACATAATGTAAGAGAATAATAATAAATATTTATTTATTTAATTTTTCAAATGTAAATTGAATTTTATTGACTATAATGACTCCTTTTCCAGTCTTTGATTATTTAATTGTAATTAATTATTTGCATGCAATCAAAAACTATTTTTAATAATGCCAAAGAAGTATAACTTCTTACGCGCGTACATAAGTACTCGCACCCTTTTTTGGTATCTTCTGTTACGATATTTGATCAGGTAAATAGAGTCTCTGCCCCCAATTTGAAGTCAGAAGGTCCTTCTAGTTGCAATTTTTCGTCACAAAAGTAGAAATTCAATGTATTTACCTGAGTCTTTAGCACTTGTCGAAGCAACTGAGCATCAGCATAATACACGCAGCGCAATATGGCTTTAAGGGCCTGAGAGCGCACGGCGGGCCCAGCTGAGCTCCAATACACTTCGTGCAGAACGGCTAATAGTGCACGTACGAGAGAAGGGCTCGTCCGCACCATGGCTATACGTGGATCTGAGAATGTATAGAAAATTGGGATATTTACAGTAGAACCTCGATAAGTCAAAAACCTCCAAATCTCGAAAAAATGTTTTGTTCCCTTCCCTTAAAACACCAAAACCTCCATTACTTGAAATCTTGACCCTCTGTTAATCGAAATAATCACCGAGTCCCTCCAAGCCATTTTGGTACATATTTTCACTCTATAACTCGAAAAATTAAATTTGACCTCTGTATCTCGAACATAGGAACGTTTTATTTTACAACCTTTACAACTTGATCATTTAGAATTTATTATCTCTATTGTTCGAACAAAAATAAGTTACCGACTTTAAGAACTTGCGAACAATGTGAGTACACTATTGTTTCTTAGAAAACATTTTAGGAGTATACAATAATAAATTTATGACTCATGGAAACACGTGTTTGCTTGCTTTGTGTCAGGTGTTCAATTTTGATTCCCTTTGAAATCCTCCATAAGTTGAAAACTCTATAACTCGAATTTTTTGGCGTCTCCCTTGATGTTCGACTTATAGAGGTTCTACTGTATATCGAAAATGCACAAATCAATTTATAATGATCTTGTTAATTGCAATTTTTCAATAACAAATTATCAACTAAAGGTAGTTTTAGCTCATAAACTCGATTTATTTTTTAAAAATAAAAGGAAAGTATGTAAGATTAGAAGCTAATTTGAACAAGATTCTACAACTGTCATTAAAATAATTAAAATTATTTTTTGTGTAATTATTTTTTATTAATTTTTAACCACTTTTTTGGAATTAAAATAAAATTATGATTTTTCTTTTTCTGAAGCAATATATGAACCCACCTGGCACAGGGTTTCCATCGGCAGTGGCAGGCGGCGGGGCAGCAGGAGGCAGACGCTGCACAGGCCTCGCGGTGCCAGTGTGGTCGTTGAGCTGCTGCATGGCCGTCAGGTCCACCGTGTAGGAGCGTCCGAGGGTTGCCAGGCAGACTTCTTCCTCGCAACCGCTGACTCCCGCCTCCAACGCTCGACATTCTGCCCAAGAATAACACCGCCATACACCTACACAGGTGTAGGTTGATTCAACTATACTTCACTACACGCACTAGCCGCCTAGCTTTCACGAATGCTAGAGGTCCTGGGTTTGATTCCCGAATAATTGATTTATAAAAACAACTGTGATAATACAGACAGATCACGACATACGACGGCGTACAATAAAAACTACTGTTAGCGATGATGTATATCTATATAGTATGTTATGCAATTAAATTAAAAGTAGTTCAACTCAATAAATAAATTTTCTATAGAAGTATGTGTCATGTGTTTGAATATGTATAAAAGTTTTTGCAGAAAAGTTGGCAAGATTTTGGAAGAGTTTGCTTGAAACGATCATACTATCAAATATTTAATATAAGAGATTTCAATTTACCCTCGTTCTATGTACTTTAATAAGCCTGAAAATTTAGTGTAACAGAAAATCGCGTAAATTAAATGAAAATTTTAATTTTTTATACCTCTATCATCTCTCCATTGCCATTGGGCCCCACGTTCGGTGTTGGCAGACCAGGGTCTATCCAAGTGTGCATCAACGGCGAATATGCCGTCAGTGGGCAAACGCGGCATCAGCTCACCAATGAGGCAGGTTATCTCATACAGCTCTTGTGGAAGTCGTGATAATAGCTCTACTTGCTGTAATATTAAATAACAGATGCTGTTTCATGGTCATACGGTATCAAGCCTTCATAACATTAAATAATAATAATAATAATAATAAGCCTTTTTATTTCCTGTTTTACAATAGTTGTTATATTAAAGTAATTAAAAATATTGATTTTGTTAGTAGGTTAGCTTAAATTATGTTAGTAATATATATTTATATTATTTATTTAACAGGAACCCCGGTTTGGGTAAAGGCCTCCTCCAAAGATGCCCATTGTTGTCGGTCCTGTGCTATGGAGTGCCAGTTTTTGCCAGCTGATCTTTTCAGGTCATCTTCCCAGCGGTCTAAGGGTCTCCCCTTCCGCCTCTTGCCTGGTGGTCCTTTCCATTGGGTAACTCGTTTGGTCCACTTTCTGCTAGACATTCTTGCTACATGGCCAGCCCAATGCCATTTCAGTTTTCGGGCAAAAGTCAAAGCATTTGCAGCATTTTGTATTTAGTGACGGCTCTTATCTTTGTGTGTCTTATTTTGTCCATTTTCTTTATGTTTAACATGCTTCGCTCTAAACCTCTTTGACATACATTGATTTTATTCACAGCTTGTGTAGAGAATTTCCAGGTCTGGCTTCCATAAGTTAAGCTGGGTAGTAGACATGAGTTCATAACTTTAGCTTTGAGAGTTATTGGTAAGTTACTCTTAAATATTTCTTTTAGGCTCCAATATTTATTCCAGGTTTGTTGGACCCTTCTCTCTATTTCTATAATGTTACTGTTTTTCTCGAAACTTATTCTTTTTCCCAGGTAGGTATAATTTTCTACATATTCTAAAGGGTTACCATTGATAGTTATAGGTCTTATTCGTGTATTACTCATTATCTTTGTCTTCGTTAGATTCATCTCCAATCCAACTTCCGCACTCACCTGCTGTAGAGATTCTATCATGAGTTGCATCTCGTTGACTGTCTCTGACAGAAGGATCAGGTCGTCAGCGAACCTCAGGTGACTTAGGTAGGTGCCTTTTATATAGAGTCCTGTTTTACTCCAATCTAATTTGTTCATGATGTTTTCGAGTATTGATATGAAAATAGAATGAAATAATATTCATAACATTATGTGGCTACAAATAATTGTTAACTAATCACAAATTATTTATTTATTTTATTTTTAAATCGTTTTCAGATTTTATTTTCATTAAGGGATTAAGTGAAATGTCACGAAAAATGGTTGGTCTTCTGAAATAAAACAATATTTCTAAAAAGTATCTCGGTAGTAGCATATTAACAATATATGTTTAATATAAATAACAAATTTTGCAACTAATCAATAAACTGGATCCGAAATCGCAGGACAAGAAAAAGATGGCGCGTAACGGAAAAATGTGACGATGTCACGTGACGTAATTTTTTTTCCAACGCCGATAAAGAAGTTTCACTTCATAAACCTTATATAATGTAGCTCTTACCTCATGATGAACAGTGGATCCAGTCAGCAGACAAAGCAAGGTGTCAGCTATAGAGCGTTGGTGTAGGGCCAGAGCTAATTGCGGGCAAGCGGCGCACATCACCCACAACAAACGAAGGACCGTGATAAAGGTGTTGCCAGCTATCAACGGTGGTTGTACTACCAGCTGAAAGAAAGGTATTTCAATTTTATTTTATAGCTGTCAAACCGATTTTAAGTACATCATAACATAAGACCTAAAAATTAAAATACATAGACAACAGTTTAAATCAGTGCCCATTCGAAAAATTTATTAAAATTATTTAGATTTTATATGTATTTTATTATGTTTTTAAAATTAACTTACTGTGTTTCGTTAACAATTTTCTAGTAATTCCTTCCTAAAACCTCTCATTTAAGTTTAATTTGTGAACAATTAAAATTTATATATAAAAAATTATATAATATGTTAATCTATAACAATTTTGGTAAGGCTAAGGTGGCACAAAAAAGGTATGAAACAATAGTTTAGATGGTTATTAAAATAGTTTTAACGTATAAAAAGCTAGTTTCTTAAAGTTTGGAATAATTAGATTAATTCACAATTTAAAGATCGCTGATAAAAAAGTTGTAGTTACTTAAAAATTCTCTCAAATAATTTTTTATTTTTTCATATAAAGAATTCAAATTTAGATTGGTTTCAATTAATATAAAATAAGACTTACAAGCTGTTGCAAATTGGTGAGCAATTCAGGCGTGGCTATCTCCTGCAAACGAGCTGGATCATGTTGGAAGCTGTCCACTAAACGGGAGAATGCCAGGCAAACACATTCTACTGATTTCTTGTCTTGGATTGTCAATCTGAAATTAATTGAATTCATATAAAATTAATAAGCAATGATGTAAAAAACTAGATTTGATGTAGATTTCTTGTGTTTTTTATCATAATAGGGATTATAATGATTACAACTGGGCATTGTTTGTGTATATTGATCTAATATCAGAACATTCAAGAGGGATAATAATATACTAAATCGAAGTCACTTAAATATATAAAGGAATTTTAGGATTAATCATATACTATGTATCATGTAGAAAAAGAAATCTTTATTACACATATTAAAAAGGGTAAAATGAGAAAGTCCACAATAGGACTACCTGAGTCGAAGGAAGCTAGTCTGTTCTATTTGACTTACTTCTAGTGCACAATAAGTATGTAGTGAGTGTATAGTTTTGTTTTTAAGAAAGCAGTTATAGATGAAACGGCCAACACTTTTTCTCTTTCAATAGTGAAAGAGAAAAAGTGTTGGGCGAATAAAGTACGTTCTTTGGGGGGCTTATATGTAGGTTTGCGTTGTGTATGATTTGAAACAACTGTGTGTTGCCATTAAGTAAAATATATGATTAGTGCTCCTAAATTCCTAATTGTTGACCCTAATTCACTACCTAAAGGTCCTGTGGTATATATAACCTTTTAAAAAATACTTAGTTTGTGATACTTTGCATTCTTTCTATTTGCAGTAGTTTAAGTTAAAATATCCTCCAAAACTTTAGATATGCTACAATTAATTAAGCTTACCAAGGGTCTCGACACCGAATGGGACAAAATCATATTCAGAGCCCAGACCCCTGTATTTGCATGCTTTTTTTTTTCTTTTTTTTTCCCTTGGTCCGTGGGGTCCTAGCGCTTTAAGGCTTTTTAAAGAAATTTCAAAAAGGTTATTCGACATCACAGGAGACCGAAGATCTGGCAGCTACCTCGGACAAAGAATTAGTCTAGCAATTCAAAGGGGGAACGCTGCCAGTATCTTCGGAACCTTGCCTAAAGGGACTCCTTTTAATGATATATTTTAGTTTATGTTAAGTTTCGTTATTTATTTCAATGTATATTATTTTATTATTATTAGTTTATGTTTATAAGTTTAATTTTATTAATATTGTTGCTAATTACATGTTGATGTTTTATTAAGCTTACCTGTTGGCCAATAATTGAAGAGATTCCCTAACAAGATGGAACTCGTCAGGTGTCAGATTTTGACAACAGTTTGCGGTGATTGACAGCGCGGCCCGCTGAGCGTTGATAGAGAAGAAATCCAGGTATGTGAGACACGCTGACACACCGCGCTAAAAACAAACACATTTCAACTACTATTTTTTATAACCATACTGGAAAATTTTAAGCCCTAAAAACGGGATGAGCTTAATTTTGTAAAAATGCAGATTTTATTGAATTAAAGAAAACTATTTATTAACACAAAGTCCATAACACACAAATAAAACTACTCTGTGAAGCTTATTATAAGCCATTACCGAGTTGGTACTGCAATACATTATGTTAATATGGCAATATTTCAATAGATACTAGATGTGGGAGTCTCACACTGACTGTCTGTTTAAGGATTTGCTTGAAAGGAGAGTGTACTACGTTACTCATTTATTATAAAGGCGGTATAATAATGAAACAACGGTGGACGTTGACAGACTAACTTTAATTCAATGACAATCATACATAGACCCACAAATGAGTACTTTCTTTATAACAAACTAGATGTCACTAATAGTACATAAACATTATTTTGATACATATTTAACACACTCCCTTATCAAAATAATTGACATATAGACAAAAGAAAAAACAACTAATCATTTGAAACATAGTGAACAAATTTCATTCTACAATGGAGTGACACCTAACTGTTTAACAAAATTATAATGTTTTTGGCAACATAAACTTTTTGTTAATATATCTGCTGGCATATCATTTGTATTTAAGTACTCTATTACAATAAAATTATTTTCAACAGCTGTTCTAACAAAATGAAATCTAACATCAATATGCTTGCTTCTTTTATGAAATAAACTATGTTTAGTTAACAATTGTGCACTCTGGTTGTCATTATATAATAGTATAGGTGACTCATTTCTACATTTCAATTCTATTAACAAGTTCCTTAAATAAATGGCTTCTTTACTTGCCTCACATATAGCCATATACTCAGCTTCTGTGCTAGACAAAGCTATTGTTAATTGTTTTTTACATTCAAATGAGATGACACTACCAGACATCTTAAACATAAAACCTGTATAAGACTTACGGTCCACACAATCTGATGCCCAATCAGCATCCGCATAGCCTATTAAATCTAAATCATCCTTGACATATTTTAAACCAAAATGTTTTGTTTTTTGCAAGTACTTTAAAACACGTTTTACATGGTTCCAATGTGTTTCATTATAATTATTATTAAACTGACTTAGGTAACAAACAGAATAAAATATATCAGGACGGGTTAACATTGATAAATAAAGCAAACTTCCTATTAATTGTTGGTAAGGATACTGAGTACAACAAGTGTCTCCCTTTTTAAGCTTTAAATTTACCTCCATAGGTGTACTAACTGGTTTACAATTTTTCATATTAAACTTATTCAACAAATGATCAACAAATTGTTCCTGATCTACAAAAATCTTATCTTTTTTTCTTCTGACCCTCATACCTAAGCACTGTCTAATGTCTCCCAAGTCTTTTAATTTAAATTTAGATTTTAGTTCAGTCTTAAGACATTCAGTTTCTCTTTTACAATCAGAAAAAATAAAAAAATCATCTACAAACAAAGCTATATATGTTCTGGTAGTATTATGATGTTTAATAAATAAACAAGGTTCATACACTGACTTTCTATATCCAAAAGATTGTAAACAATCATCTACACGCTTATACCATGACCTAGCTGATTGTTTCAACCCATAGATTGCCCTCTTTAGTTTTAACACTTTGTTCTCCCTATCATGACATTCAAAATTCTCAGGTAAACACATATATACATCTTCATTTAAATGCCCATTTAAAAATGCTGTGGTTACATCAAGGTGAGTTATATCTAGATTATATTTAACACTTAATGCAAACAATAGTCTTATTGTTGAGTGACGAACCACTGGGGAAAAAGTTTCGGTATAGTCTATTCCTGCTTTCTGTGTAAAACCTTTAGCAACTAACCGAGCACGATATCTTATGTTATCATCACTGTCCACTTTTTTCTTTAACACCCACTTACACTTAACCACTGTAGCTTGTTTTGGCCTGTCCACCACTTCCCAAGCTTCATTTTCTCTGAATGATTTTAGTTCTTCTTTCATACTGGCTTGCCAGAATTGACTTTCTGGACCATTTAATGCCTCTCCGAGTGTAATCTCTCCTTGACTACTGTCTTCACACTCCACCATACACAAGTTATTGTAACCATACCTATCTGGTCTCACTCTAGTGCGTTTGGGTAATTGCTCTGGCTCAATTGGTTCAACACCTGGGTCTGAGACTGTGTCAAATGTCTTATCACTGTAAGTACTCACTGAAACTTCAGATTCTGGGACATAAGTTTCATCCCCACAACCGTCTTTAGAGGAAGAGCTCTCAATTTCTTCATAATCATTCTCTTGCTCAGTTACCTCCACTGGATGCTTACATTCCAATGGTATTTCTACCATATTCTGGTTTGGACTTTCCATGACAACTACATCTCTGCTGATTGTGACAATGTTAGTTACAGGATCATATACTCTATATCCTTTAGTTTTTTCTGCATAACCTACAAAAATCAGCTTGTTGGCCTTTTTATCCCATTTCAAACGTCTTTCCTTGGGAATGTGAACCATGACTACACTGCCAAATATACGCAAATGACTTAGGTTTGGTTTCTGACCAGTCCATACTTCATAAGGAGTCTTATTATTCAACCCCGTGACAACTGATCTATTTCTTAAATATACTGATGTATTGACGGCTTCTGCCCAGAACTTCTTCTCTAATCCAGCATCATAGATCAAACATCTGGCCTTTTCAACTACTGACCTGTTCATCCTCTCGCAGAGACCATTCTGTTCTGGTGTATAAGCATTAGTTCTCTGGTGAACTATACCTTGCTTATTTAGATAACTGCCAAATTCACGACTACAAAACTCCCCTCCATTATCAGTTCGAAGAACCTTGACTTTCTTTTCTTTTTGGTTTTCTACCATTCTCTGAAATTCTTGAAAATAATGGAACACTTCATTCTTAGCTTTCATAAAATAAACAAATGCCATTTTGCTATAGTCATCCACAAACAAAACATAGTATTTTGATCCTCCAATCGATTGATTTTCCATAGGACCTCCAACATCTGCATGAATAATCTCCAGCACATCCTCTGTTTTTGATGAACTTTTCTTGAAAGGCAACCTAGTTTGTTTGCCTTCACAACAAACAGTGCATGAAGATTTGCCTATGTTTACCACCTCAGGATATGTGATTCCATCTACAGCTCCATTTTTCATTTTATTCAGGCTATTACTATTGATATGCCCTAATCGCCGGTGCCAAGTCTCACATGATGTTATTGCAGGTGCTGCAAATATTTCATCGACTTGTAACGTTTGTAATTTATACACACCATCAACTAATTCTGCTTGGCCAACGAGTTCTTTCTGTTGATTATAAACATAGCAAATTTCTTCTTTGAAAATTACATTGTTGCCATTCCTAATCAACTGACTCACAGAAAGCAAGTTAGTGGTTAAATTCGGAACATACAATACATCTGTAACTGTAACGTCGTATTCTTCTCGATTGACTACTGTAACGATGTTTACGTCGCCAGAACACAACACTGAAACTCTAGTCTGATTTGCGATAATAATTTCTTTGGTTTCCTGCTGATGCGATACATTCGTGAGGTTATCTTTGTTTGCAGTCATGTGTTTACTTGCGCCACTATCGATATACCAGCTGTTCTTATTAAAATTTCCACTCAGAAAAACAGCACTGAAGGCATTGGTCTGTTTTCGTTTAGTATTATCCGATTGCGCACACTGATTTTTATAGTGACCGGTTTGTTTACATTTGTAGCACTTTATAATTTTGATAGGTTGCGTCATATCTGATTGTCTATTAAAATGGCCGCTTTTAGTATTGCCACTTTTCAATCTATGTCTTCCTTTCGCAATAAATGCACTTTCTGAACCGGATGTAGTACCAACATAATCATCAGCACACATGTCTACCAATTTTGTTTTTACAATATCTGCACTAACCTCAATTCCAGAATGCTCAATGGCCATTATCATAGGCGCATATTTTTCGGTCAATCCCGCTAACATTAATGCTCCAATCCACTCATCGGTTATACTGAATCCTGTTCCTCGAAGTCGCTGGCCCGTTTCTACAATTTGAGTAACATACTGTGCCATTGACTCACAGTTTTCTAGCCGAATGTTAATGAGATTTCTCAGTAGACTAATCTTCCTCATATAGCCGGAATCATCATACATATGTTTAAGCGTAGACCATAAATCATATGCCGTAGCTGCCTGCTTGATATGAACATATAAAGATGTATCGATTGTTAATATCAATTTTGCCTTGGCTTTAGCATCACTTTCAATATCACTCGCCGACGCCGATGCCGATAGCTGCGTCTTGATTTTATCCGCCATGTTTTCTAGCACCAAAACATTTTGCACCGCAAAACACCAGTCGTCATAGTTTTCACGACCCTTCAACTTTGGGACGTTGGCTATATAATTCACCGACATTATTATAGCAGTATGGATAAAGATAATACTTTAAACTTCCATAATACACTTCAAAACGGGTCTGGGCCCATAACCTATAATAATGAAACAACGGTGGACGTTGACAGACTAACTTTAATTCAATGACAATCATACATAGACCCACAAATGAGTACTTTCTTTATAACAAACTAGATGTCACTAATAGTACATAAACATTATTTTGATACATATTTAACAGGCGGGTTCTTAATCAATGTACTCACGTGAAATCGACATTAAACAAATAAAATTTTCTTACCGCTTGCAAAATCGCCTTAGAATGTCTCCTAGATAGCATATCCAGAGCTGTGAGGGATTGCTCAGCAACATCCATGCATGTGATGGCTTGCAGTTTGTCTAGGAAGGCAGGCACGGCTAGGGCCACTGCCCCAGAGCTACGCGGTAGAGCCTCTAGCATGTATGTGAGGGCACGACAGGCGTGGTTCATCTGAGGTATAACATAGCTTATATAGATATGTATTGTGATCACGATTAAGTGACGGTTCTGTACGCCCACAATCTTTAGGTTTTATAAAATTAAGAAACAAATAAAAACAGGGCCTGCTATTTATCTAAAAACAACTGAAGAGCTAAAAAGAAACAAAATATGTGATGTACAGAGTCAATAATATTGAAACCATTATATTTAGCTAAGTAAATATATCTGAAAAAACACTTTTCGTCTTATCTTGTATACACAGGATTAATTAAGATTATCAATTATACTTTAAAAAGCACAAGCCGCTGTGGAGACATATTGTGACCACCCAGATCTCCCAGCTGCCTTTTTTATGGGGTTATCACAAAGCAAAAGTTTATTATTTCTCTTACTAATTTTGAGCAGTTGAAGACTAAAATAACGACGGAAGTGAGAGCCATATCAGTTGTCTCTGCAAATTCGGTAGTCCGCTTTAAAGAGTGCATTCACCGTGATATACTCCGTCCAAAAAATTCGCACTAATACAATATAATTTACTGCAGTTATAATATTACAAATACAATTGTTTTTATTTATAAATATTCAAGTTTAAAACTGCCTAAAGGGCGCTGAGACACCCTTTACAACTAAACAAAAATATCTCCTAATCAAAACCCTAGTATACTGTAATCAAATCTTACCATATCAAAGTTGTGCTCAGCAGCCAATAGGTTCACAAGAGCAGGGACCACTTGTCGTACTGGGAAACCGGCTAGTGTATCCTCATTGCCCATAACCAACAGTTGACACATCTCAATCACCGCTTGTAACTGCTGCCCTTCATCACCGGTCGCTTGGAGACCGGAGAGCAGCTGTGCCGCCTTCGATGCCGCTGCTCGAAAGGTATTTATCGGTTTAGTAATTTTAATACTTAGAAAAGTACCATAACGCTTTGAGACCACAAATTGTAAAACAGATTGTATATATTAAGGATTGTCAAAGTGAATCAAATGGTTATTGTCTATGGTTGCCTAATACTATCTTTAATACAGGCCATACAATTTAAAAAAAAAGAAAAACTATTTGTAATCCTTATAAGGCAAGTGTTTGTCGTTATTATTGATTAAGTAGTACTTGAGTATTAATAAACATAAGCGTAAGCAGAGCCTAAATTAACATGAAATATCTACCAGAATTTGCCGTCACAGTCCTATGCAAGAGATGCTGCATCCGAGGTCCAAGGGCTCCCAGCAAGTGTGGCGGAAGACCACGAGCTTCGAGAAGTGCTTGTAGACGTCCGACTTCTCCTTCCTCGGAAGAAGACTCTTCGGCACCACCAACGCCACTACCCCCGCCGCTACAGTCCTCTGCCGGTGACGATGCTAGAAATATTCAATATTTATTTATTACAATTGAACTGTGTTATAGAAAGTAAAAGAATAATAACTGATCATTTGATGCCGGTTCGTTTGCCCTCTGTTCTATAAAAAGCAGATTTAAATCCTGACCTGAATATGGTAAATTGGTCTTGCATAGAAGATTTTATTTAGTAAATCTATTGTTTGTTTATAATGCTTCACTCTGATTCATGATACCCACCGCAATTGGTTATACACATGACTTGTTCATAGCATTCTTAGTTACGTCGACAGTCGAGACTTAGCGCTAAGTACGACTCCCGTACGTCAAAAACTTATTGGATTTTGACATAAACGAGTCACAGTTTAAGTTTAAGATTCAATGACAAGTTTAGTACGAACCTATCCAAAATTCAAATTTGAAAGGTAGAATATGGTATTTAGCCTGTTCCTACATCATTATAAATTGTTATTAATGATATGATTATCATTTTCCTAATGAGGGTCTAACACTAAGCGTCTTAAAACATCTTATACCAAAAATATTTAAATACTGTGTTAGTGAGTAAAATGTTTACAAACAGTATACACACCTTTGCCCTTAGGCTTCGCATCGTTGGAAGCGTTATCAGGCATTGATACCGCTGAGGCAGACACCGGCGGCGTAGACGATGTGGACGCTATTGCACCCTGTAAATAAGAATGTTTGGTTTGGAAGCTAATATAGATGAAAGAAAATTCAAGGATTTTCTATATGAATTATGACATTACACAACATTGACATAACGATGCCAAATTTGGAATCCAACTAAACAAAATCCATCCATCAACTTGAGACCTGCTAACAAAACATGGAACGTATATTTAACGTAAAATTAAGAGACAAAATAAAATTAACCGCAATACGTAAGAAAACAAAAGTCATTGACGTCACTACATTAAAAACAAAATTGGAAATGGGCAGGACACTTACTTGGAGTAGTAAAGTGGAGTAGGGACATTACCGAATGGTGCCTAAGAGGCAAAAGCAAGGAGGAAGACAACGTCAAATGTGGAAGAATGAAATTGGGAAAATAGCGAAAGTTACCTGGCCGAGTTAGACAGAGGAGAACGACAAATAAAGGATTTATTATTATTATTATTAAGCACTAGGGAAGGCCCATGCGGAAACGCATGACAGTTACCGACTGGAACACACACAGTTTAATTTAATTTACTAGTAACTTAAATAAAGGCTTTTTTATTATTATTTAGGAGAAGCAGACAAGACAGCCCGCTTATAACCCGATACTAGTAACAGTCGGTCTGGTCAAATACATAATTCTTATTTATAATAAATATTAATCTAATTGCACCACATTAACTAACCATTGTTAGTTAATGTATGCTATTACCGATTTAGATTTTAGGTGTAAGAGTGAAGAACAATATAAGTAGAATTTTCCATAGACGATATAATTTATAAATATGAGTACGTACTTTTGGGAGCAACTTTATTAAAACACATTTATGAACTTTCGTTGTTGATTATACTATAAAATTTGATTGCTTATCCAATAAACAGATCCTTACATTATGCATTTAATCACTCATAGCCGGTATACAATTGTATATAATTGTATTGAACTTTCCTTAAATATAATTTTGTTTAAAATTCATATCACATACATCTTGAACATTCTGGAAAGTTCTATATATAAATACAAATTCGTCCTTATATATATTTCGGGGTCGATACATCTGCATATCTATTATTCATCCTCTCTTTCTATATCAGTTTAAGCGTTAAACACATTAATTATAATTATTACTTACCGTGGTTACAGATTGCGAATGAGACCGGCTGGATGCAGCACCAGTGCTTGCGCACGAACCCAGACTGCTTTTACCTTTAAAATATAAAGTCATAGATAAAAATGTATTATTAAACACGTCTTAATTTTTATAATTGTAGTAAAAGTGTTATCATTTGTCCTTGCGTGTTATAAAATAACAATATGGTAGAAATGTATCAACACTTCTAATCTTTTTGAAGTAGAAACAAAATAGTGACAATTTTGTATTAAAAAAACATTTCTTTTTAAATAAAGGGCTATAAACTTATGATTTTACTTATTAGCGAAACTGCCCTACAGCAACACCGCTAAGGCTCGTAAGTGCTATGCCGGCCTTTTTTTTAAATTCCATGCTCTTGTCTTGAAGGACCAAAAGTCAAATTATTCTGGAGTTAAATTAGGGTTCTTAATCTTACTTATAAAGAATAAACACTAACATTCTCATAATTTGATTACTAATGAGCAGTGGTTTAAAGTTACTTCATGTTCCCAAGTATATATATATTCAAGTATATATATTCCCAAGCCTAGCTATAGTATAGCTTATATTATACGCAATTTTGAAATTAACACTTGATAGTCCGTTAAACTTAATTTTCTTCCTCGTCAAATTTGATATTCTACATGTTATATTCTTATTTACTATAAGTGAAAAAGTTAAGATAATAAATAAAACTAAGTTAATAATTGGGTTATTACCTCTTTTGTCCTTACGCGCGGAATTATGTGGCTGCGGCTGCGGCATGTCGCGCGTGCGCGCACGCCGGCCGCTACTGCCCGGCTCTTCGGCCCCGCCCCCGCTCGACTAACACAAACCAATCGAAACATTCAGAACACACCAGATCAGCATTGTCAAATTAATTTTACCATAAATACTTTTGCAAAGTGGTAATTATTTCTAATGTGTCAATTTAGTCTGCTTTTATTGTTCATATATTTATGTCATGTTTGAACAATATAACTATTAAATATAGTCTTTCAACATTACCAGACAAAAAATTGTAAGGTACAAACCTGTCTCTTGGATGAAGATTCCTGCCTCTGCCGTTGAGAGGT
Source organism: Pieris napi (assembly GCF_905475465.1). Lineage (NCBI taxonomy): Eukaryota > Metazoa > Arthropoda > Insecta > Lepidoptera > Pieridae > Pieris > Pieris napi. The sequence continues at coordinate 7,892,110 of NC_062247.1, forward strand.
GCTAGCTCCTCTCGTCAGACAAGCACCCAGAGTCGCACCCGTTGCAGCAGCGATACTCTTTATATTGAGATGTATTAATTTTTTTTTTACATAATAAAAAAATATTATAAAGTATATATTTATTAATTTTAAAAAGTATTTGAAATATATCCAAAAATATATAAATGTTATACTCACTCTTCTGGCGTTAGTTTGTCGTAAGTATGGTAGATCTCGGGGTACAATAAGTAGTTTGCTATCAGAACTATGCGGTTTTGACGAACTGGCTTCTGAAATAGATAATTAAACAGTTATTTCCTCATTAATTGAATTTAATTGCTATAATAATAAATCGAAGCTAATTAGTAGTTACCTTGTAGATCTTTAAATGGCGGCGGAGATACAGTCCTGCCGCGTTCGGTTGCGCTTTTACGATCCGAAAGAAACTGTACGTCGTTTGTTGTCGTATTCACTGTAACAACACATACAAATGTTTCATACTATCTACAATAAATGCACTTGATATATGATAAGACATCTGATAAGCAATCTAGCTCAGTTCAATATTAAATAGCGCAATTATATCATCATAATAAACGCTATATTCATATGACGTTTTGACTAGACGACATTTGTTTACTAAAGTAAATAGGAATTTGTTGATATGTTTACCTGAACTGTCGTTGACAACAGTGGAAGTGGGCGGGCCGAGGTCTCGATTATGACGTTTTCGTAATGAATATGTACACGTTGGAGAACCGAGCGGGTCCTTTCCTGTATCTTGATCAAGAGATGCCCTCTCAGTGAAAGTAATCTTTGTTTCTGCTGGATCTTTTGTCCGCACGTCTGTTTTAAACTTTTTGGGCTCCTCTATTTCAAATAAGCAATAACTACTCTTTCTGGTTGATAGTGAACGATGTGATGGTCGTTTCCTTTTCTTTCCCTTCCTTCGGCTGGCTGTTGGACTATAGACGGAATAATCTGAATCAAGTAGGTCCGTAACAGTCGAGGAGCTGAAGGGGGAGTACACGTAGTCTCTTTCGTCCAATGGCAATAATCCTCCTTCACTCGGGTTCGATGTGGGTTGAGGAGTTGCAGATGTAGTAGCAATATGTATGGAACGTTGCGCGGGTTGTGCGTTTGTATTTTTGGGTTGCTCACAAACACTCTCAGACCTAAGAGCAGTCCGTGAACGTGTGCAATACGCTATGCACTCACTTATTTTTGACGATAAATGCCTTTTGGGTTTTTTCTTGTCATTCAATGAAGTTCGGCGACGTTTTGAGTGTTCACCGGCTGTGTGTGGGGTATCACCGTGTTTTGAATCTAAAGTATCGTATCGGGTTTCGTATACGTCCGTTCCGTAGGACCACCTTTCAGAGAGTGAGTAATCAGATCTGGGCAGCGAGTTGACCAGACGTGAACTTCTTCGTAATTCAATGTTAGAGCTTGGAGACTCAGCTTCGCGGCTGGTATGCGGTTGGGGCGACGTCGCGGTGCGTTTGTTGCGACGACTGGTGCTCGCCTTACGCACGTTACGTAAGCACCGACCGCCCACCACCCTGCTAGGAGAAGACCTGCAAAACAATTAAATAACTTCACTTATTATTTTATTTTGGTACTCTACCATCTCACAACAGAAAAACTAAAATGCTATTGGTGGTTTTCGCAAAATGACAAAACTAAAAGATTAGTCCAGCAAAATCAATTTTTGTAGTATATTTGAAATAATATTATATTAAATTATTGTATTTTGTATGGTGGTAAAATTGTTATTGCACTGTGCACTTAGTTCTTCTGACACTGGGCTTAGGAAAATACCCATTTAACTTACAAAAAACATCCAATGTTATATATATAAGAATTTGGGGTTTTAGAATTGTTATATTATCACAAGTCCTGACAATACTGCATTTTAATAATACATATATCCTTCCATTCAAATAATCAAACTATTTTCGCCTTATTAATAATGTCAAGGAGCTTTTCATGTAAACAAACATATGTGAAAGTCTATTCAAAATACTTTAAGAATATTAAAGAACACTTTGTGTCAAATGCTGATCAATTTGGAATTTGTAATTGACTACAGAAACCACTAATTACAGAGTATTATTATTTTTATGTTGGAAACATAATTTATTTGTTGTTTATTATTAATTTTAGCCATGACCACACTGATTCTTTTTTTTCTTATTCATGACAATTGCTTAAATTTAATAGATTTTATTTGAGTTCTATTTAGTTTAACCATTCCCATGAGTTACTAATTGGACAGTAAAAAATATGAATAGGGATATATTTCTATGCTTTCTAGTAACTAGTTAGTACTATGAAAAAACTACAGTATTTTTTGTTGGATGTGTAAACATTTTTTGTAAACAGTTTAGTTGTGAAAGCCTAATAACAGAAGAAAATAATATTGTGTAAATTCCTACATAAAATTATATTCCACTTAACGCTGCTAAACCAAAATATAACAAATATCACCATTACAAAACATATTAGACAATGATGAACAGATATATGTTGCCCCATAACAAAGCGTATAATATTTATCGGTTTCTAAGAATTTTTAAAACACACAATATTTTAACCAACCCTTATTACTAAAATTATGAATTAAAAATGAGGGTAGGTACTATAAATAAAAAACAGTAGAATTTATTCCTTGTCAAGCTCAAACACATAAATGTAGAGCTTATAACCTGTATAAGGTGTTGATATGCTGACTAAGATATCAATATTTTACATCATAATAGGTACTAGGACTGCTTAACTACAAGAATAATCGAGTAATCTGATGAGTATTTTTTATCGCACATACTAAACTTAAAAATTTTCAGTTTCACTCAAAAACTCTCACCATAAAAGTGATTGTTGAAGACTTTAATACTTTTTTTAAACTCATTCGTTTAAAAATCATCATAAGAAATAGACCTCATATTGGTACACATTACTGTAACATGGCTAGTACAGGATAACTCTCCACGATGGAGACATGGTGTTCAATCTACAAACCAAATATGGTGACTGTGTCACAGGTTTATGTTTATATTACCTGCTGGACTCTCTCGTGAGTGCAGAGTGCGACGGTGTGGTGTGTTGCTCGGCCATAGACGACGCTGAGAGAAACGGGGCTGCTTGTGTGTGGCCTGCGCAGGCCGCCCGCGCCCGCTACCTGCCCGGAACCATGCCCGGGCGAACACTAAACCACTGTCTATGCATCCACTATCGCCAACATCAAAACCACATCAACTATTTCCACTAAACTATCTCACTTACTGCACTTTTCAAAATATACAGATTATAAATGTTAAACTTCTTCTCAAATCTGGAACAAAGATAAAGAAAATCAGCAAAAGAAATTAACATAACACTACGTTACATAAACATATCAATTATTAATTAGAACACGATACCTGCCACCGAAGCAGACCTTCGATTGTTTTCGATTCGGAATGATATTATTAGTTAGCTATTCAAGATGTTAAATATTATTTATCACCACGTTTTATGAAAAATAGTAAAAGAAATGACACATCAAGGGCGATTTTCGTCGTATTTTTCAATAATATTCACTGCAAGTCACAGCTGGCCGTCTGTCAAACAAACTAAATCAATGTTGCCAACGCTACCGCTTGCGCATGGCCATAAAATCGGGGAAAATTGCCATCAATAAAAATATTATTATTAAAAATACTTGTACATGTCAATATGTATAAAAATAACATTAGAAACAAGAAATATCACATTTAAGTAATTTATTGTCAAACAATATTACCCTAAAATCGTTAGGTTCTTAAATTAATAATAAATAAACTACATTGTAATAGTAATAAAAAACTTATCGCAGATGGGTTTGTCATTGAAATTTAGTTTTTTATATAGTTAGCATAGTATGCAGCTTTTTGCAATGTGTAATTTGTATTTTGAAAGTATCAAAGCATTAGCAGGTAGTAAAACTTGAATAGGTAGGTGAGGTTAATTCTATTTGCGCCTACCTGTGTAGGTAGCAGGTACTTGTCTGGTCAGGGTCTCCGTAAACGCGAGACTCTGGATCAATAGTGGAAGTTGAAAGTTGGAACAAAGCACATTGAACCAGCCTTGTGTACATTCATTAGTTCAGTATGCACTCATTATTGTTATCAATATTATATTAATCACTGTGTGGTCAGTTATTTATATCTATCTTTCAAGATAAATTTGATGTTTATAAACATGCTCACAAAAATTCTCTGCTGTTTACTTCATTATACTTCGATGAATTATTGTTTACCTATTTATGTTTTCTAAATTATTTGAAATGTCATTTAAATTGTAATATAAATAAAAAAATAAACAATACGACACATCTTTCATTCGACGTGTTTTAGTTGTATTGTTTGTGTTACAGTCTATTTTAAAAATGCAATTTTAAATCGTAAAGGGTCTGCGCCCCAAGGCCATGGGTCGTCAACCCGATTGTAGGTACTGGCACGTGCAAATCCTGCTGGCCTCGCTGCTCAGAAATCAGTGGTCAAGCCTGAAACGAACTTAACCCTTCCGAAACAGAGCGCCATTACGATATTCATTCTCTACGTGGACGCTCGAAATTATTTTTAATATTGTAAAGCGTAATAGCGAAACTACAAATTAAATTAATAATTAGAAGTTACATTTAAAAAACTCCAAGAAGGATTACTATTTGACGCATGTTTTCTTATTAGTATTAAACTAACAATTAATGATAAATCATTCAACTATCGAAATTGACAATCTAGCTTTCCATTAGTGAAATAATTATGAAAATAAAATAAAGTAGTATATTGCATACAAATATTTTCTGATTATAGAAAGATAGTTCATCAGATTTTGTATGTGTTAGGAATGATATAAATATATACAGTTGACAATCACGAAATGCAGTCATATTATCAAGTCCGTCAGTCTCTGCTGATGTTTAGCTCAGACTCGATAAACATAACTGCATTACTATAGCACGGTTTATTTTGATCCCGCAAACCGTTAGCACACCGGTTCAGTAGCTTGGAAACATTCACTTTTATATGATTGGGTTGATACTAAAACTAAGAGAGGTTCCCTTATGTTTCATTATTTATTTCTAACTAACGATAAGAATAATAAGTTAATAGCGTGATTCATACTTGAGTTTACACTATGTATTGCCTAATTTTGGTCACCGTTTGCCGGATTTTTCCAGATTTAAAATATAACAGACAGCGATTAAAGGGCTTTAGAACTAATTCGGGCTAACCCAAACACATAGTATCAAAATAAATCTGTTTACAGTGCAAGGGGGAGTCAACGACCGGGCCTTTGCAGCTCCCGCGCCCCCGCCAGTGGCGAAACACTCGTCTTTGGTTCCCTATGGGTTCAATGACCTTAACGACCCTTTGATTTAGCAGTTTGCACTAAATTGTCAGAACCCTATTAATAAATACGAAAGAACATAGTAACAATTGATTGTTTGGTTTACTTACGACATATAACAATTAAAATAGATGTGTAAGCATTAATAATATCACTTTAGCTGAAACAGACGATTATGCGATATTGCTATTGCTTTGCTGACCTACATAGTATTATTTAAAAATGTGTGAACAAAGAATAGCGAAGACAAGAAACAAAGCATTATTGAAACGAGCGTGCCACAAGAGTATACCTAATACCTAGTTTAGGTTTTTGGTAGAAATTGATCTTTGTCGCATTTTTACTAGCTTGCATAGTTTCAAACGGAGTAGTTTTCTACCCACTTCATTAACTTAACCCACAAAAAACAACTTTTCTAACTAGAAACATTGTTCAAACTATAAACAGTTTTGACAGTGAAATTAGATATTTTCGTTTAATGTATTTTGTTAAAATACTTGAAACCTTAAAATGTTTTTATATCTTCAGGAGAAACAGATTGTTGGTAAATTATTTTTGTATAAATAAATAACAAAGAAATTGTCTAAATCTTAGCCTTGTTCACTGGACCTACTGTAGACTGCAAAAGTCACCTAATGCTTTCTTATTTGAAATGCATACTTAAATTCTCATTTTTCCTTAGGACGGAATAGAGGGCAGTAAATTTTCTTCCAAAAGGTTTTGATACCTTGCAGCATTGATAGAACCATCCACAACCTGCATACCACCAACACCTTGTGCAGACATGCAGCCCCATATCTTACGAGACGCTGAAAAACTTCATTTCGCATTTAAGACTATCAGTATGAAATGCTAAATTTTTGTTCCGTATCACTTTTTTCCTTTCATCGCCGACTGTCACTTCAAATTTGGACTCGTCACTCCAAATGATACTACACTGATACGCCACTGATCGGAAATCCAATTTTGATCACGAGCCAACTTCAACCTCTTTGTCTTTTGTACAGCAGTCAACAGTGGTTTCTCCTTAGCGGTGTCAAATCCGTAACCCATTCTTTTTAGGACTCTTTTGCAAGTATCAACTGAGACGTCTTTGTGAATCATGTCCTTCCATTGCACCGTGTGTTCTCCAGCTCTCTCATGAGTTCTATCACGACGATTATTTTTGATAATTTTCTTCAGGATTCTGTTTTCTCTACTGCACTTGTGATGCGTGGTCTACCAGTTTTCTTCAAACAAGAAGTCGTTCTATTCTTTTTATAGTGCTGAATGATAGATTGGACTGTAGACCTGGGAAGTATCAAGTCTTTAGATATTTGGTAACTTGATTTGTCAGAATCGACCCCACAAACTATTCGCTTTCGAAGCTCTTCACACACGGGTTTTTCACGACCCATTGTTATTTGAAAACAAATGAAAAAAAACGGATATTTTCAGAATTTATACTGTCTCACTTGAGAAATGACACAGAATTACTTTTACAAACTTTAATTATGCAACATAATTGTACAAAGAAGGAATAATCTTATTTAACGAACTATTTTGCTTATAACTGCTTCGAATTTAAAACAGGATATGTATAAATTCAAAACGCTAAAATAGTTTAACGCGACATGTGATAGTAGAACATTTAAGATGTTCATATTATATATATACTATATTTTATATAGATATACAAAAATAATGAAGTTAGAAAAGATCTCACAGAGAAAATTTCACACTAGACGAGCTATTTTGCATCGGGGCTCGTACCTGTACTAACATATGGATCACAAACTTGGGCGCCTACTAAAGCGCAGTATACAAATCTACAGGTGTGTCAAAGAGCGATGGAACGATGTATGATAGGGAAGAAAAGAAGAGACAAAATAAAGAATACAGCGTTAAGAAAAATAACTAAGGTAACAGATGTTACAATAGCAATAACTTAAACTAAAGTGGAAATGGGCGGGGCACATGGCAAGAGGAACAGAAAAGAGGAGCAAAAAGCTACTAAACTGGTGCCCAAGGTACAGCAAACGAAAAAGAGGGAGACAACTCAGATGGTGGATAGACCACATTAAGGAAACAGCAGGTGGTACATGGCAGAGAGTGGCACAGTGCAGAGAGGAATGACGGGATTTGGAGGAGGCCTTTGCCAAAAAAGGGCACTAGATACACTAGAAGAGTATTAAAATGGAAATGTGTTTAAATGTATCTGAATAAAGGCTATTATTATTGTTGTTATTATTATTAATCATCATCTAGTTCCTTCCACTAGTCAACAGTTTAACGTGAACTTCATAATTATTAAAATATTGTATATTTACTGTAATTAGACATATTACATAAAATCTTATACCAACCCTAAATATACATTCCATCTGTAGATCCAGAACTAAGACAGCAAAATAGTCTATCACCGAACCAGACAAAGAGTAATGCTTTCCATTAAATACATAAAAATGGTATTTTGTAGGTTAAATTTCAGTGAAAGCTATGGTGTCGCAACTGGTAACAATATCTCCAACATAGAACCAAAAGGTACGAGTTACGACAACCATGTTGCGCAATGAACCATGCGCCCAAAGACGGATTATCGCTGCATACAGAATACAAATAAATATTTCCTTTACTTTGTCGATAAATTAAATAATGTTAAGCCTTCTAGCGCATATACTCCCAAGGGAAATAAAGACACGAAAAACTATTACTCTAACTAGAAATCTATTGACAAAGAATTTCTCTTTTCTCTTTGTCATTAAATATCTTAAATTTACAAAGTACTAATTCTATGGCATCAAAGTCATTTAACTTGCGCTAACAAACTAACGTATAGTAAATTACGGTCATGATATGTCAATACTAATTTAATTAAGTGAATTAATATTAATCATCTTATTTAAATATTTCAGGTGTCCGGTTCAGCTATAGACAAGACAATGAAGGTACTACATCGCAACTATTTAATATACAAAGAAACGATCAAGCTCTTTAATAAACGCTTCCCAAAAGGCTTATTTGCCTTTTAAGGTATTCAAGCAAATAGTGAATCTATTTAATAATTACTTAACAAGCAATCAATATGCCTAGGTATACCTTACGTATGTACACGCGAACAATTTTATCAAACGACCTTGTCGGAAATTGCATTATGTTAGTTACGTTACTAAGGCGTGGGTAAGCAAGTAAAACAATACATAGTAGGGATTCATTACAGTTTACCACTGTTTACATAAACATTTTTACTTTAATATGACTGTCGCTTTAATAGCCCAATAATGATTTCCGCGATATAAAAAAATTTTAGAGAAATTTGTTCGGATTTCTAGAAAGGCACTACATAAAATAACAATTTGACACAACAAAGAATAAAGACCTAGAAGGTGGTTTTGGAGACTCGTCTCAGAAACAACGCGTGAGGGTAGGTAGAGAAATGTTTCATTCCTCGAATCTTCGAGACTATTATCATGTCACGATTTTGCTCTTACAATTATTTTTGATAAAGAGACAGTATGGGACCAGGTAACGAAGCATAGTCTATATCCTAAGTATAGCTTGTCCGGGCCGCGACATAGCCGGATCGATAGAGGTGCCGTGGATCAAACAACCACCCTGCCTCCACGCTCATAACTGTATGTACATTGTACATAGATCTAGCCCTAGTTGACAACGGAAGGATATTTTTGTGAACGTCATGTTCCAATACCTATGATCTAGCTGTTATCTATAGTCATAAGTATAATTTGTTAGCTTAATTAGTTACTTAATTAAGTACAATCACAGTACGACTCAATATAATAATTTTAATGATATCACAGTTTTAATCAGCAATTACTAACAGCGCATTGATGACGTCACATCTTACGAAATACGCGTCCACAGCTGTAATAAAAGTATTTAAAATTCCTGTTCCTACCATTTAAAAGTGAATAATGAATATGTACCAATAAATAATAACATACATTTGATTTTATTTAATTCTAAGTAACTTTAAAATATCCAAAAATAAAATGTATGATTTTCATGTAAATTATTTTTATGTATTCTACTTTTATACAGAATTATAGGAACATTAGAAAAAGTTATCCCTGGTGTGGGTTAAGGTTCAAGCCACTTGTAATACATACTGTTGTGTTTATTTATACAGTAACTTAATGTAATGACTACTCTTTATCATAAAGTATATGCCTATCATAAAGTATTTATATTGTCTTTATTTCCACTATATTGATAAGTACAGAAAACACCAACACATATCTTGATACAAGACCACTTATATTATATGATTTAATTTCTGATACTCCCCTTGATTCAAATAAATACTAACAATCTAAACTGATTGAAATCACTTATTAAATATTATTAAGGACTTACTTAAAAAGATTATGTGTCCACAAAGACTATCCGTTAGAATGTTTTTAAATTTCAATGATTATTATTAAAATAGATTAACAAGAAAATAAGCAAGTTAAATCAAATAATATCAACATTACAGAAACATTAAAAAAATTTTTTTTTTGTTTCTGTCATAATTATGTATAGTGTGCAAACTATGAATTTCACCCTAAATCTCTGAGTCAATAATTGAACTCACACAACATGGCCTAGATATACAATGTGATATTATTGTTATGACCTAAATGGCATTAACAGGTTTCAAATGTAACAGCACAAAGAAAAATTCAACATAATAACATAATTTACAATGTTTTCATATTTTAATAAAAGGTGGGATGAATTTAATTCACAAATATACAATTTGGTAAATACTAAATACTAATAAGTAATATTTCAAGAAACAATAGTTTCCTTTGTTACAAAGAGACCCATTTATGTACTTATACAACGCGATTAAGGGAAATAACTTTAAATATCAAGGTTGAGAATTCCTTCCACTTAAACATGCATAATAATATTGTAACATGCAAGATTCATCATCACCACATTTATCAAACTATTTTGATTAATCATAGATAGCCTTATAGTCAATAAGTAGCAAAAATTCTTACCTTTACAATGGAAAACCTTTTATCGACGATTTTGTTCACGAAAATTAACAGCACACAGAGTTTACGCGAAACCAATGCATTAAATCATAAAAATACGACGTAATTGAATGCTACTTTGAACTGCATTTGTGGTGTTGTAAGTTTAACAAAATGCTGAATCGATTAAATGTTTTGTCATGAGGAAGCGTCCCGTAGGTATCTCTAATTACACAAAATATTAAAATACACCACATAAACGCATTCAGAGTAATTGGCACTGATTCAATGTAATCATTTGACACTATTCAATTTTAATCCATTTTAAGAATCCAAACATTTGGAACAAAAACAGCTGGCCGATAGTTATCTTCAGCATAGAGACTAGAGCTTATTGTTGGTAACTACACATTTTTGATGTAGCAACACAGTGTCAAAGATAGTCTGTAGCATATACTTAATACAGGTAAAAAATGAGTGGCTAACAAGTTGTAATTTGGTAAATACAAACAATTAAATGTTTTAATTTTAACAACTTTAATACAATTTTAATTTAAAACATGTTATTATTTTTTTAAACAGAACGAATAAAACACTTTGTTATACGTCTAAATTGAAAAGTAACAGCTTAGCAGTTTCAACTTTGCGGGTTACATGAATAATAATATATTGTTTCCCATTCCGCAGACGTAATAGTGGCAGGATTTAATGAACAAGATAATTAAAAATAAATATTTTATTAAAGGTTTAATCAAGAATACTTAAGTAATCGTCCTCATTTGTGAGGCAAAGATTTTTTAATATATCAGAGGGGGAAGGAATATTTTTAACTTGCACTGGTATTGAATCTATCAGCTCATCGATTTCAGAATTATATGAATTGCTTTTTCCTTGCTTCTTATGACTAATTGATGCTATATCATTCATCATGTTAATTCCGTGTGAGTTTCCAAGTATACTATCAGATATTATACTGAAATTTTCTGATTCCATATCTTCTAATGATAATTGAGCGCCTGTGCGGACCAATTCAGCATTAGCTTCAGATACTTCTGGGTAAGAATGTTGTATAGATTCATTTTGCGACTTGGGACTCGAATTTGGTAAGCGTTTAGGTTTTTTTAATTTTTCAACTAATTCGCCCGATTTCCTTATTACTGTTCCTGGTGGTTGCGATTGACACTTGTGTGTTCTTTGAGAGACCTGACAATGAAAAGATAGTAATTTAAATATGTGTTATTAAAAGTACCTTAAAAAAACCGCGATAATTATAAGTACTCACTTTATACCTAAAACTTTTATCACATGCGGTACATTTATACGGCATAGCCCCTGTATGTATTCTTCTATGTACTAAATACGATACTCTCTGGCGGAAACACTTGCCTGAAAATAAGGACGTTGATACAAAATATATATAAACTACTTACTCGCAATATTGCTTTAAAAATGTTAGTTTTCAAATAAACTTAACTTTTTCATAACTTCCATTTGCGTAATGTGTAACGTACATATTTCGAAAATCTCTAATAATTGATAAGTTAAAGCAAACAAAATTTCCTTTATAATATTCCATTATTTACCCTGGTTAGTATTATATATAAGTATACAAATTAATGGCACTATAACCTTTTAGATCTGGGCATCAGATTTCTGTATCTGTTTCGGGATCTTTTTCCTTAATAGGCATATAGGTAATGTTTTCCTTCAACGTACGAGCGAGTGTTAAATGCGCATACAGACAGTCCATTGATGCACAGCCGGGGTTCGAACCTTCGGCCTCAGGGTTGATAATCACGCTGAAGCTACTAGGCCAACGCTGCTCTCAATATACATAAGGTAATAATTTTTTTCGTTTTTATATTAATAAATAATTATCAAGGCTCAAGAATTAATATTTTCAACTTTACCACAAGTTTCACAGGCAAATGGTTTTTCGCCTGTATGTATTCTCTGATGGTTATGTAAAGTAGACAATTCCTTAAAAGCACGACCACAGTAGGTGCAGGTGTGTGGTTTGTCATCATTGTGGTAAAGCAGATGTTTGTGATAAGATTGTTGAAATGTAAAGGTCTTGTTACACTGCGAACAGGCATAGGGGGTTTCACCTGCGGGCAAAAATCGTATTAAATTTAAAGAGACCTTCCAAAATCTATTTAATCAATGATGTTTGATGGATGCGGTTTTCGTTCACATTGGGATTTCACATCCAAATTAGAAGCATTAATATGTATTTCTTTAAAGATATGTCATAAGTGTACATTATGTTACCTATGTGATTAAATGTTTTTTTTAAATTTTTACGTAAAATATTATCAAACTAATTGACGATGCTAGCGTAGATATTATCAGTAGGCTTGTTATTAAAGGCAAACGATAAATTTGATAAATGAAATGGATTATTTTTATTTGAATGAATATAATATATATTCAATTATAGTGTTTTTTTAGTTATTTGTTAGTATAGTTTACCTTAAGAATTGTTAACCTGTATGAAGCCGTTTATGTTTCTTCAAAAAATATTTTGTTGTAAAATATTTGTTGCAAACGTCACATTGCCACTGTTTACCATCATTCCTACACAAAGTCATCGGTTTCTCAATTTCTTCAGTTTTCTCGTTCACATTATTACTTCCCGTGTCTGTTAAATCACTTTCAAGCTTCTGTGTGAATCCATAATGAGCGACTCTCAAATGCACCATAAGCGACCCCCGCATTTTAAAATATTTGGAACAAAGGTGACAATTATATTTTGTAGGTTGAGTAGTTTTATCCTCTAAGTTATGTATAATGCTATTATGCATTTTTAAGATTTCTTCGTTTATAAATTGTACTCCACAAATATTACATTTATTATTATTTTTCTCAATTGGACAGTTAGTTTCAATTGTAGTTATTAATAATGAGTTATTTGTCACATTGCTGTTTATAACTGGCATCGTATTTAGGGCCACAACTGGCAATTTTGGATATATTTTAACAAACTTCACAGGTGCAGCAAGAGCATACGATTTATTTTTAGGTATAGATTGTTTTATTTTTTTTACATTTTCTGCTGATGGTACTTGGGTTTCTTGGTTTGTACCTTGTTTATTGTTCTTTTGCCTCCTGTCTTCTTGTACAATTGCACTGATATTCACGTGACTAAATAAATGTATGGTTAATTTATCCAATCCATTCACCTCTTCCTGACAAACAGGACACACAATCTTATTGGTAGACACAAATATTAAGCGCTCTTTAAGTGTTTCGACCGTATTAAAGGTACCAGTATGCAAACAAACAGGGCAAGGAATTGAGGCTGCGTCAGCACTCATTTTAATAAAGACGCTATTTTGAGCAAAAGGATATAAAAACGCGTTAGCGTAACTCGCCGCTGTTAGTATGAAACTAATCTTCATTGGAGTTATTTCGGGAGGATTACGCTTCTATTTTTGGCAACATTTCAAGTAATTTTGCACGTAAACTTATCAACTGTTTTAAAAAGTCCCGAAAGTAAAAAAGGTTTTTTCTATCTACGAATAAACATTATACATATGACACTAAGAACTTTCATCTAAAAATTATAAATAAATTAAGTACTAGGTTAAATTTTGTTTATACAACAATATCTACTGACATTAATTGAAGAGTATTGTTAGGCTAGTGCGATTCTTTACTCTAGAGTCGTGGCGTCGTTTGAACGCCGGCTGTGTAGTTTCTTATTATGTACCATACTATACTGTATGTGTAGTTATCACAAAACAGACATCTATGTTAACTGGCATCGCTACGATGAGACGATGGTAAGCGGCTGGATGGGATGTTGTTGATCCCTTGGAAGATGGGACGGGATGGGATTTGGGATTGGATGCTACTTGTTTGCTCCGTCTCACCTCCCTCGGACAAGGAAAAAAGCTGGGGCGGCCGCAGAGCAGGTGGAAAATAATAAACGGCTGAAATATTAGAGTCTTTCCTCCAACTTCGATTTTGTTTCCTTTCGAGTAGAGACTGTTAGGCCGTGGGGCTTAAGTGCACAGGCGCTAATTAAAGATTTAAGTTGGCGCCTGGTAGATAGTACCGGTGACCCAGAGCTGGTGCATTCCTCGTTCAACGAATAATTATCGTTGTGCAAAACGTAATACAGCAAGGAAATGCTGCCAGCGTTAAAGGTACCCTGCCACAAGGACCAAACTTTATAAATTTGTTTTAATTTTCTTTTTATTAATTTTTAATTATTTTTATTATTACTATGTAAGTTAAGAAAATTGTAAATAAGTATATTTGATTGTTATTATTACTAATACATAAATATCACAAAAATAGATAAGAACAAAAAGTAGTAAAATATATACTAAAAGGATATTCTGATTGCTAAGTGCAGTTTCTTCCAGACAACCCTAGCTGCTAGCTAACCAAGCTAGGGTAAGTATAACTATACTTACCTACCTAGTAGAGAAAAAAAAAATTTATCAATTGTTATAGAGATCGCAGAATAACTTTTTATAATCACCTATTTGGATGAATATGGGAGAAACCTATAACATATTATGTATACATATATAGACCAAAACCTAAGATTGAGACTTTACACATACTATGAAGCAGAAGACAAGTGTTTGCATTTGAACGATTAGCCTTGTTAGTATTCGCTAAAAAGGTTTTGAATTATCCTTAATTCACTGAAAACTTATTCTCGAATAGTAATCTATTTTTCGCAAAGTGTATAGTTGAGACTCTCTAGTCTTATAGTTCACACACCCTGTCTGTAAGTCATGTGGTGCAATCAGAAAGTTCAGCCTTTTTCTTAATCATGAAAATTAAAAGCTTTTGAATTTGGAGTGGATATTTTTTTATTAATCTTTTCATACTACAAATTATTATACAATAGGTTTTTTAATCTGTGCCTTAGGTGTTAGGTGTAGACCAATATTTCTTCTGTGTGTATCCGGCCGTTGCCACTTGCAGTTGCCCGTTACTAAGGCAACAGTAAACAATTTATGAAAACCTTACTTATTTCTTAATATTCTTATTAAAAATCACCGTTTAGAAAAATGGGTGAAGTTCAAGTTCCTGGCTATATGGCTCAACTGCTTGAAGAGCTAGGCTGGAATCAGGGAACCAGAATTCCTTTAGCAAACCCTGATAATCAAAACTTGGAAACACTTCTTATATCACGGTATGCACCTAGTTATTAACTTACAAAACTGCATAATACATATTTCGATAAGAATTTTTAATATTTTTACTATATAATCTTTTTTGTTGTAGAATATAATAAAAGCTATATATTAATTATTTTTTTCTAGACGTGATGAAATACAGAATCTCAAAGAAGCTTTTTTAGCGCAAGAGCAGAAAAGAACAGACCTAAATAAGTACAAGGATTATGTCCATACTGAGTATCAAGAAAATACTGTAAGATAATAATTTTAAATGAAAATTACACTGAATAATTATCCTTAAATAACAAGTAATATTTTTAGCGTTTACTCTTTGCCAACAAGCAACAACTAGAACAAGAGGTAAAGCTTCGTCAATTGTCCTGTAATGAAAGTGATCGGCTGGAAAGGGATATTATTGACTGTAACAAAGAGACCAATACAATAACAACTCGGATTGATAGATTGCAGAGTAAGATGTTTTTTATATTTTTTATAGACAATTGTTCAAGTTTATTAGTAAATACAGAGTAAAGAGAATGATTTTTATTGTTGAGTATTTGAGCCAAAGTCTTTCTAAGTTCTTTGGGAACAATCACAATATCTTTTTTAATAGATATGCTATCTATTAGATAACATTGCTCGCCTTCTGAAGAAGGCAGATTCGCTGAAGAGTGAAGTCTGTGGAGAACGTGGTGCTTTGCAAGAATGGAGAGCTGCTTTAGAAAGAAGTGCTGGTGATATTTCGGCCATTGAGCAATTTACAAAACAAGATCTGTCTAAGGCTAAGGTATAATCCAATTATATTATAATAATTTTAAAGTAACAAAAAGGACTAAGATGATTTACTTTGAATTGTATGTATTGAAGTTGACATTTCAGTAGAGTTTTGATGTAAATTCTATGTTTAAAAAAACCACAGACTCGAAAAATAATATTGGATATAGTATTAGTTTGTGATATAATGTATCACAAGGAGTCTATCAAATCAAATAACAAATTTCACATCAATACAGTTCTTCCAAAAGTATTAGGAATACCTTCTGAGACTTAATTGAATATGCAATTTAACAATAAAGGCAAATTCATCATTTACTAAAAGCACACTTGTTTTAATCTGTTTCTTATAATGTAACACATTTAAGATTCTTTATTTATTATATATGCATTAATTACAGGCTCTAGAAACAAAAAGACAAAAATTAAAAATTGAACATGATTGCATACATGAGCGTCTTGTGCAACTGGTTTCCAATCTCAGTGCTGAAGAGAGAGCATGTGAGAGAATTTCAGTACAGGTAATTTACAATTTGTCTTTTAATAACTTTATAGATGATTAATTGCAATACCATCTATATTGTTTTCTTTAATTTATATATATTAATAAATGCTAAGTTCGGTCATGTTTTTGCTACACTTATGACTAAATTGATAACAATAAGTCTTTTAGTAAAAATCCAGCACAACTTTTAAAATACCAATGTTTCGGCGATAGATGGCGTTAAACATTATGTAGATAATGTAATAAATTCGTGTTGTAGTTTTGCATTTGTATGGCTTTTAAATGACTACCGTTATTTTTTTATTCAAGGAAATATTATACAATTTCTTTTCAGGTTATGGAGGGAATGGAGCAACGAAAACAGATGATGATGATGTGGACTGCTGCTGTTGAAAACTTGAGGCAGCGAGACACCGATATTAGGCATATTAGAGAAGTAATTTTTTATACTATTTATATTGAAATGTTATTTAAAGAATGTTTTAGTATACGTCTTGTGTTCACTTTTGACGCACTAACGACTTGAAGTTCCTTCCTTATAGAATAAATGAATAATTTTAAAATGGTAATTAAGGCTATTTAAATATTTACGAAGATGCATTAAAGTTTTGGTAAAAGGAATTTTGTATTAGGATTATGCAGCACTAGAGGCAGAAGCAAATCGCCAGGCGGAACAATGTCGCGAGCAGCAAGCGTTCTGTGAACAGCAACAGGGAAATAATGCTGATGCGCAGAAAGAAAATATGGTGCTGGCGCAGCAACTTAGCCAGACTAGACTGGCCTACCAGGAAACTTATGATGAAAACCTCACCCTTGATAGTGAAGTATGTCTTTTAAGTATTTTATATGTGTATTATGAGTAATAGGTTGGCTTGGAAGTAAGGATATATGTAGTTATCAGATATCTTTTTGGACAGACTAAATGCCTGACATTACTTATAATATACATATTAACTTATATTATATATACTATCGAAGCGTTCTCCAAACCCGTCATAAATATATCCAGTTCTGGTATAGAACTGAGGTAACGGTTAAGTAGCGAAATGATATGCGGAACTGGTGACTGCTGGCGAAGGACTCTTTGTAAGCTCGCTTACAAAGAGTCCTTCGCCAGTCAGACAGCAGGGTCTCCGGTATCTGAATATGTACTTTTCTGGCATATAATCAAACTTCAAACAGTTAAATGATAAATATATAATATACAGTTTTAACTCCATGTAGCGTCCTTCGATTGACCGACAAATCCCCTAAAGCGTCGAAATCACTCGGCTATGGTTGGTTTAGCTTGTCTTCAATACAATGATACACTATAGCATTACACCCACCCTCAATAACGAAAACAATTAAATACTAAAAAATACTTTTAAGTTGCCGAAATTAGTTAAAACTGCGGAGCGAACAGTGTACGCTGTTTTGTCGCTTTATTGTCCTAGCGAGAAATAAACTTAACTGTCGGTACTCGTCATACGACATACCGAACTTTCCAAGAAATCCGTTCCTTTTTTTTTCAAATTGCGCATGCTTGCATGTGCTTTATCTCGACGATGCCACAAACGCAAGATATGTATTAAATAAGTACAATAATACAACCTAACTACTGGTACAGTACAAAAATAACAGACAACGCAATAGCGTTCAAATACGAATTGTTTTTATGTAATTACTAACACTAGTCTGAAATAAACTTTATTTTTCTAATACAAATTTTTCTTTCCATTTAACGCTGATTTTGACGTTACAACTCTTTGTAGCGTTAAAATAGGCACGGTCCTTGAGTGTCGTTATATAGATTTTATACTGTATATAAATTGTGATATGTTTTAGGTGCAAAGTCTACAGCGTGTTGCCAGTAATATGACAATGGGCTTAGAGAAATTGAACTCGGAAAATAAACAATTAATGGACGAGCAACATCGTAAGGATGTGGCGTTGCAGGCTGTTAATAACAAGGTTTATAATTTTCATTACCATATGGATATTTCAAATTATGAGTAATATTTGTTTATGCTGGGCTCAAAATACTGATTTGAAACAAAAAAAAAACCCTTTGTGTTGCATGGTTCAAGTATCGAGCGATTTTATAAAATTACATTTTTGTCAAAAAGAAACTATTTAAAATAAAAATATCATAAGTCTTATTCATTAAAGTACAAAAAAAGTGTGAATCACTCTGATTCTAGATGTAAACTTTTATTGTAATGCCCATATTTTATTATTTTATTTTTCTTTCGATTTATACATTTTTAATTCTTTTGAAACGATATTTTAGATTTTAGATATTAAAGAAGAGTATATCAAATTCATATATTTTAATTGAGACCTATTTGTATTTCAGTTGAAAGAGCTTAAAATGAAGCTTACAGAGTCAACCGATAAGTCCAAATCATCTGAAAAGAGGGCTAAAGAGCTTGAAGATATGCTTAATGTAAGTATAATTTCATTATAAATTATATCGTTGATTACACAGGTTCATGGCGTTCCTAGAGCTAATTGACGTTATCGGCAAATATTTTTTGTTATGTGTTCGAGAGTTAAATTAGGCTATGATAGCATCACTTCTAGAGTATATCGAGAGCACAAAACAATTTTCGTGGTCTCTACACAATGCCAGGCCTGCATACATACAGACGCATCCTGGGTGTTGGAGTGATTCAGTGACTCGCTCATTCAAGTTTCAGCTAAAGAGATTTGGTCGGCCCGCGGATAGTTTGAATGTGGCTTATTAAGCGCCAGTTATGTCATTGAGTCTGCACCTATACCTTATAGTGTAAAGTACCTATGTTTAGATATATAAAGGTGCAAAACTGTTGGCTAACATATTAAAAAAAAATAAGTTATGTCATTGAGAAAAGGGCTGGGGCTACGTACTCGCGGATCTTCAGAGGTTTCTAATGTGCTCAAAAAACTGTGGGTGACTGTTTAGTTTAAATTTTTTTTTGGGATGGACAGTGGACACCCCTTATCACTTATGGGTTTGAAAATAGAAACTGGCCGATTCTCAAATCCGATTCTTACTGAATATTCATAAGAATCGGTCGAGCCGTTTCGGTGGAGTATGAGAACGAACATTGTGACACGAGAATTTTATATATTAGATTAAGCATCAAATTCGAAAACAGCTGAAATTTGAAGGACGTCTTTTGTATTTTATTTAGTTTTGGTTGCCGTTAATAAGCCGCTTATCGCAGTACGTGATTAATAATTTCCTATCCTCTTTTTTAATGTGCATTCATTCAAGTGTAAAATATATTTTTTAGGAAGAAGAACGATACGCAAGTCAACTCACTACAAACCAGCAACGCGCCATGCATTGCTCCTTTGTTGAACAACAGAAACTTCTAGCTCTCAAGAACGAGGAAAAGTTATTTCATATGCAGTTAAAAGGTTATTTCAATGTTATCACGATACTATAATGTTTAAACATGCCTGAAGGCCAGAAATAATGTTTTTTTTTCTTAGCTTCCAAAGCAATCATGAGCAAATTGGCCAGCAAGCAGCGCAATGTCGAGAGAAGCCTACAAACCCAAAAAGAATCGTACTATGGAATTGTAAGTTGAATTCTAATATAACCGAAATATGCGTATTTATCTATGTATAATATTTGCAAAGATAGCATGAATACTTTTATTTTTATACGAAAATTCCTCAACAGGCTATTTGGCAGGATTTGAAAAATCATTTCAGATTATTTATTGGTAAGTATAGAAACTATACAACATTTTTATTCTGTTGAGTATTGGCTTTAAAAATCAAATTAAATATTCATACGAACCCGCCGAAATACTTCTCTAGACAAGATGGCGTGCCTATGACGTACCATTGTGGTTAACATCTAAACAAACGTTAAGTTTTTTACTACACGAATACACATATATATTCTGATTAAATTAATCTCCAAGACAGTATAAAATTGACAGGTGTCGATATATTATTTCCAAGCAGGGTACGTATTCTCCCATTCGACTAATCTGACCGTTTTGTGTCATCTGACTGACGTATATATCAATATTTTTATGGTTGATTTTTTATAAAGTTATTTTACTCGCGTATAGCTATTTTTTATACAGATTATTCTTAATATAATTTTTTGCTCATACTGTCGAATAGCCTATTTCATTAATTAAATAGGCTATTCATTAATTTCATACGGCCCCGTTTGAAAATTTTCGCCAGTTTTAATAAAGCACAAATTGCAGAGTTATCAAGTGGAAACGATCGGTGCTCGCGTCGCGCACATGGAAGGTGCAAAAGCCGAACGTGAATGTTCCGCTGAACTTGTTGAAAGAGAGAACAGGTTTTATTATCTAAATCTCTGTACACACATTGTGCCCGTAGATATGCACGTATACGTTGTTTTACGTACACATTTTAGCGAGATTTGAAAATCACAAACATCTGCTTATTTGCTGAGTTGTAAATTGACCTGATATTTATTTCTTAAAATTTTAAGGAAAATTTCAGATCAAAGATTGATTTGGTTAAGGAATTACTGTGTCGGAATTGGAATTAATCTTTATTTTAAGAATCAACGTTCATCAATCAAATAAAGGGTAAAACGAAAAGATCCTCCAGGTGATCCATCCAGGCCATCGTTCGTTGGGTCGTTCGATCTCAATTGCGCAAAACCTATGTATGACATATAACGGTGGAAATAAAAAATATTACATAGATTAATTGTACAGGTTGCAAGAGGTACGTGCTCGTCATGCTGCTAGAGTTGCGACGTTGGAGCGTCATTCCGGAAAATTGTACGATGACATGCGCCGTCTTACGAGGGAGTTGGAGGTTAAGAGCGTAGAAAATACTAAACTGGTACGTATTTTTGCTAAAATGAAATAATTTTCACAATTTTTTTTTAAGTTTATGCTAGAAGCAAACTAGGCTAAAGCAACCAGTTGGGCAACCAGTTAAAACAACCTTTTAGGTCTGGGCCTCAGGTTTTTGAATCGGTTTCTGTTGCTGGATAAATCCATTCATCACTTTCCGAGAGGCTTCATCCCTTGGCGTTGCATAGAGGTATGGGATCTCTCTGCATCTTCTACTGCATTTACCACGGAGAGTGTTCAGAGGAGTTGTTCGGACTAATACCTGCAGCTGAGATTCATTATCGGTCGTCAAAAATACAAAATACCATCCGTATCACCTCGACGTCCGTCGTTCCACAACTGAGCGTTTCTTAAGGCAATTTTTGCCGCGCACCACCTCTATGTGGAACCAGCTGGCCGCTAAAGTATTTCCGAACCAATTCGACTAGGGTCCTTCAATAAAAGAGCGTACCAATTCTTAAAAGGCCGGCAACACACTTGCCAGCCTTCTGGCAATGTGAGTGCCCATGGGCGGCGGTATCACTTAACATCAGATGAGCCTCCTGCCCGTTTGCCTCCTATTAGGAAAAAAAACATTAAAAATAACCATTTTTATCTTTCTTCTTTCAGCAAAGTCGTCTTAAATCCTCAATGCTTAACGTAGAAGGTGGTGATAAAGATTTACGCGATCGTCGTGACAACTGGCGACGTCTACGCGTAGACGAAGCCTTATTGCGACTGCGTGTTGCCCACGCTGGACGAGCGTTGGTGGGACTTGATGATACAGCCTTCACTCTCGACGAACAGAGGCTGCAACTTGATGCTGTAAGTAGTATAGTATTATAAAAAAAATCATGTATCTGAATGTTAAATCGAATCATATAGAGCTAAAAAAAAAATATTTTTCTCTCTT
Source organism: Pieris napi (assembly GCF_905475465.1). Taxonomy (NCBI): domain Eukaryota; kingdom Metazoa; phylum Arthropoda; class Insecta; order Lepidoptera; family Pieridae; genus Pieris; species Pieris napi. The sequence continues at coordinate 7,914,573 of NC_062247.1, forward strand.
TTAAATTTTCGGTTAGCTGTTGAATTTGTTTATGGTGTGATAGAAGGAGATAGTTAAGTCAAAACTCAGTTTTACTTTGTACAGTGTAAATATATATTTATTTTTTATTAGGTACCCACTTAAACTATTAATTTTTGGGATTGACTGCTGGCAAGAGATTTCGATGACGTAGATGAGAGTCGCTTTTTTTTCTCATTAAATCGAACCCGAAGCTTCTTTTTTGTTATTACTCCACTTGTTATTACTTTTGTGATTCGACCTACTAAAAAATAATTAAATCATATGAATTTTTTTATGCAATATATGTTAATTAATTGGGTTTATTGCAGGCTATGAACGAGCGACTTATCGAAATAGCGGCCAGGCGGGATATGTTCAGCGTACAGAAACGAGCGTTGGTCGAGGATATCGGCAAAGTGCGAGGGGAGATACGGGAAAGGGAACAACGTATAGAACAACTTATTAAAAGGTGATTTTAGTAGATAGAGCACTTTTATTACTGAATTTGTTTAGCCTTCTTTATTTTAATAATTTGTAGATTACAATTCATAAAGATTTTATGTTGCATCTTAGTTTGTTAGTTCTTTCGGTGTTCGTTTTGTAGCAACATATATGTAGACAGCGACCCATTATTATTAATAATTTATCGGATTTTTTAAAAAGAAATATATCATTTTTGTATATGAAAAAAACCCGTAAGTACCCGTCTAATGGGGATGGAGACTCAAAACTTCTTTATGATAAACATATAACAAGAAAACAATGTAAAATTAACACACACATATTTCACAAAAATCTATTATTTATTTACACTTCCTTACAGAAATACAGTACAATAAAATAATTGTAATAATAAGGGGATTATTATCGCTTTCGAGAGATCTATTCCAGGCAAAAACTGTAAGGAAAACCAATTAATTAAATAGCTCACCTTTTTTGCAAGAAGTGGTAAACTAAATAAGATGATTACTTATACATAAAGAATGGACAAAACATTGCAATTATAATATATGTAGGAAATGAAAAATAAATTTACACTAAATTAATAACATTTTCGATATTTTAGAAATTAATTATACTAGTGATATTTAAATATTTTTCAGATATGATATATTCATCGCTTCTTTAGGTAAAGATGAATCTGGGCAACAGTTGTCTGTTACGTTCTTTAAAATAAAGGTAAGTTTGATAACTATACACTAATACTGTTCTTTGTGTGTGTTTCGTATTTTCTTAATTAACTCCCTAAGAGCAGTGTTGGCCTAGTGGCTTCAGCATGCGACTCTTATCCCTGAGCTCGTAGGTTTGATCCCCGGCTGTACATCAATGGACTTTCTTTCTATGTGCGCATTTAACAGTCGCTCGAACGGTGAATAGAAGAAAAACATCGCGAGGAAACCGGCTTGCCTTAGACCCAAAAAGTTGACGGCGTGTGTCAGGCACAGGAGGCTGATCACCTACTTGCCTATTAGATTGAAAATTGATCAAGAAACCGATACAGAAATCTGAGGCCCAAGACAAATAATGGGATCGAATGACAAAAAACTTTTTTTTCTAAGTTTTACGATAGTGAAAACTATTTGTCAGAAGAGGTTTGAAAATTATTTTAACAGAAAAATATATTAATTCGCTCTACAATGGTTACATACAAAAATATGTTTTAAAACACAAATTAATTCTTAAATTAACGTCCTTAAAGCCGAGTTATAAGGCAGGTCCAGCTCATTCTCAAAAAAAAATCTTACTTTTCGTTAGTCTTCCAAAGTTAACAACTTCAGACTAAATACTCCGTGTATTTTGTCACTAGCCAACATTGCATAATATGTACATTTTTAACACGGTCGGATAGTTCGATGTAATAATAGAATGAACATCACAGGGTGCACTACTTGCCCTATCACCCGAAATTCCGACGTTGATTGACGAGAACACATATACATATTAGGTAATGGTTTAAAAAAAATCAAAATTCGAAATCTTTATTCATATAGGTAAAACAATATCCACTTATGAACATCAAAAAGAAATATATATGAAATGCTTCTAATTGTACATTTACTGCCAGTTCTCAAATCAAAGGTGTAGAACGGAAGAGAAGAACTGGCAATAAACTCTCCGCCACTCTTATTAATCGCTTTACACAACGTTTGTAAGGAGCTGCAACCATTACACCATGTTCGACATGACATCTTAAGTAATTAATATTAATAAAATAAATTAAAAACAAAGATTAAATTGGTAATGTTAGTTTGCAGCTGAGCGGGCTGAATTACGCGAGCGTGGGGCGGCCTTAGACGCTGATATTGGAAGACGCGAGCGTGACATTTCCGCTCTTGAAGCTACGCTACGCGTCGTCGGCGCGGCCCATAAGCACTTCTTGTATCATATAAATCCGCTTAAAGATGACAGTATGTTATTTCTTACCTACCTAGTTGCTACTAATTGTCTCTTTAGAGTACATTTTAGATGTCTATAGCCCGCTTGAAACTTATTTTTTTGGTCCAAATAGAGGAATGGTGTACCGTACTGATTGGCCGGCCCGAAGGCTCCAAGAAGTTGTATACATCTTATATAGTCGGAATAACTTTGTTAGCGTGTCTGCGTGTGACGTCATCGGAGTGATTTTAGCCTCAAATTGTAGATGTCGCTACAGGCTAGAAGGGCAACATCATATGACATTAACATAACTCGACATATCAAGTGCTTTTCAGCAATAATGTTTACTTAAATTGTTTAGCAGGTATTCGCGTTAACCAATAGTTACTACATGTTACTTGTTTTTTTTTGAGAGGCTCATACGGGCTGATGTTAAGTGATACAATTAATGCCAGAGGGCTCGCGAGTGCGTTGCCGACCTTTTAAAAATTGCTACGCTCTTTTCTTGAAAGACCCTAAGTCGAATTGGTTCGGAAATACTGCAGTAAAACTGCCTTAAAAGCGCCCAGTTGTGGAACGTATGTTCGCTGCATGTGTAGAATCAAGAAAATGGTTTTTTTTTCATTTCTTAGTAGGTATTTAAGCAAGAAAAAGCAGCATTTTAATTATCTCACTGATAGAAATTCCAATTAAAGGCCTTAATAGCTAAGAGTTACAGCAAATAGCACGTACGTTACGATAGTTCCTACAAGCATACATACGTCAATAGTTTTGTGTCACTTTTGTGTTATAGTTTACTACAATATATTTAAATAAAGAGATTATTTACTTAACTTCCGTTTCGTACTAAATGCACAGAGCGATGTTTAAAAATCCCTTCAAAAAATACTATTTCATTACGTATTGTTCGTGTTAAGTATACAAACAGGATACATGCGGAATAAGAATACCAACATGGTTACAATAAATAAAAGGAATAAATCGAAGTTAAATTGCCAACATAAAAATAATAAATGAAGAACATTACTTATAAAGTATATGTCTCTTGATTTCAGCTCCTGAAATAGAAGAGTTAAATAGTCTATCAAAGCAATATTACGAGAAACGCGAAGAGCTGAAGGGGCTTGTATCTAAAATAGCGGCGCTGGAGCAAATGAATGCGGATGCTGGATCTCGATTGGTTATGCTTGGAGACAAGTACAAACAGCTTTCGGCGAAAGAGTGAGATATTTTGTGTTATATTAAATTAACTATAGGTATCTATACTAATATTCAGAAAATAATAACTATATAAAGTTAGTAATTCTTTTTTGAGGGATACTTTTCCTTAATAAAATCCCAGGGGCTCTTTTATCTCTGCCTCTTAATAAAAATTAAGAAATGTATTAAAGAAAAGCTAAAAGCAAGTAAAAAGGTTTACTATAAAGTTAACGATTATCTAGTCGATAAAAGGGCCTGGGACTAGTGCTAGACAAGGCTACTTCTAATTAATTTGCGATATTTGTTTTATAATAAGTTTTGTTTGATGATTTGCTATTTTAAAAGAGTACCGAGAGTTTTTTACGCCGGCTTTTTCTCTCGGCCTACACCCTCTTTTTTTTATAAATAGCTTCACGCAGAGCGTATTGCCACAGTCAAACCTACACCCTCTGTCTTCTTTGCCGATGAGTAGGGTTGTCTGCCGATCCAAATTTAATGAAGTGGAATAAGTGATACCTGTATCTTTATCATATTTTATTTTATTTATTCTATAGAGGTAAAGTTTATAAGGTTTTAGGGTTTATCTGGTGCCAAAAGTCGCGCATATACGTCGCCTGCATGCACTTCCAAAGACGAGCTTATACGCGCGTAAAAAACGCTGGTCTTAAACCGCCCTTAGGCTTACACTACTTACTTACTACAAGAGCGTACCAGGGTGTTTAATCAACAGCGTTTGGAAGAATTAAAAAAAATATTTTATAGAACAGGGGCAATATAGGGCAACATATTTTTTTTAATTCTTGCAAACCTAACGATAAGAGATATAGAATTGATTTTTAGAGAAAAGTAGTTGTTTTACGATAAACAGAATATAATAGAAAAGTGTAAGCTTATTCAATATGATGTTAAATCTCTGTACCAAGGTCTGAATGTGAGAGTGACATGGAAGCGGCGCGTACGCGTGCGCAAAGGCAGGAGAGTCGTTTGCAAAATGCCCACGAAGTTGTTAAGGTGAACGCACGAAGGGCCAGAAAACTTGTAGAAGGAGAAGAAGACTGGAGGATTTTTCAGGTAATAACCCCCAGTTAAGCGATCTATGACTAAGGCCCGTATTGCAAAAGGTATCTCAACTCACAATCTCCGCTTGTGCACTGTCAAATATTTCAATGTTAAATTATTTTGAAAAAATATGTACGGACAACGGATCTATTGAGAGTCTGCGCGGAAACTGAGTCCACAAACCAATAACCAACCAATATAAAAAAAATATTTGACAGCTCTTGAAAGACGCCTTAAGTTTGAGTGAAGTTCTGGATTACGGGTCTTAGATTGGAAACATAAAAAAGCACCTTTTATGATATTAAGGATATCAATATCTCATCTTAACAAGTACCTTACTTCCTAAGTATGAGCCAATTGAAGATTAATACTTTATTTAGTGGTTGAAATAGTTTCGATTATAAAATAATTTTATTAAAGCAATATTTATTTATGAACGTCCAAATTCAATATCCAAATCTCATATTGTTCCTAGCAACGAACGACAATTTAAAAAAAATTAACCAGAAATTTTTAAATGAGTTAGCGGATATGATTCTTATTACTAATAAATGTCACGAATGTTAGGTTTGAGTCTCATGATTTGATTTACCATTACTTACATTTACGCAAGTAAAGTCCATTATTATAAAATAATTAACCGTCAGATGTCTCTCTGGGTACGAAATTATGCGGAAGCGGCTTTTAGCGCTGCGCAAGCGCTGAACGAACTTTGCGGAGCGTGTCCGAGCGCGTGTTCACGTATTGGCGCACTTGTTACCACTACAGATCTACACGGCAATATTTCTCGTAATCAAAGACGGCTACATATACTTTTACAAAGGTATTTTGATTATTTTTTATGCTCCTATAATTTTTTGTTAATAAAATTTAGTATATATTTTTACACTTACATCGATACCGATAAAAAAATACTATTTACAGATAACATCGTAATGTGGGCCTAGTAATTAACTATAAATTTAATTGATTTTTAAATCGTCACATTGAATACCACAAATATATTGAAAAAAAAAACATCTGTTTTAAATCAAATAATTGTAATGTTGATATATACTTATAAATATCAGATGTTTTGTATATGAAAACGTTTAGGCCCTAACTACCACTAAGCCTAAAATGGTTTAAAACCCTTTCTCAACGCTGAATTTGAATTATTGCTGAATATTTAAAGACTTTAAAACATTTTTTAAATGTAAATTTCACAGAATCGTGGCTGACAGCATTGGTCCTCGTACTCGAGAATCCGTGCAAGACCCAGATGGTAATTAGATTTATTTATTATATATATTATTTAAGATAATAATGCTGTGGTTCAACAACCCTAAATGGGTCTTAGCCTCAGATAGCATCCGTTTGTTCGATCATTTTTATTTCATAGACAAGTAGGTGATCTGTGTCTGACACATGTCATCTATTTATGGATTGGAGACATTCCGGTTTCCTCATGTTTGCCTGTATCGTAGAAGCAAGTGCTAATTGTGCACATAGAAAGAAAATTCCATTTGTAAACATCCACGATTCGAACGCAGGACCGCAGGAGTGACGGTCACACGCTTAAGCCACTAGGCCACTACTGCATTCTGAGTGATACATTGTATATTAATTCTTTTAAATATATCTATCTTAGAAAGGACTAGTATTTTTATAGCTTTATTTTACTGCAATATGCCGCTATATCGGAACGAAAGATTTTCACCAGACTTTGTAAAATTAACTTACTATTAAAATTTTCAGTGACCGAGAGCGTGTTTTCGAGTTCGTCCGAGTCCATCAGGAGCGGAGTGAGCGTAGCTAGCGGATATACAAAGAGACTGTCAGCCTTCAGGCGAACGCTTGCACCGAAAGTCCAAGAACATGCGGTATTTTTATTTAAATTATTCATTTAATAGAACTTTATTTTAGTAAGAAAACATGGTCTGTTGTCTCTGGAGTCTGGACGTTAAGAATATAAATTAGCGCTTTTTTCCTCTCTGCTTATTTAAATTATTTTGTTTCATTTGTACACACTTTACACAATTTAATGATGTATTATTAAAAAGTTTTTATATTTATAAGAAAGCATAAACAGGGTTTTTTATTGCTCTAATTACAAAATATGTTATCCGGTCGAATGTATTGTTTAAAAGCTATTGGTTTTATCTAAAGCTTGCTTTTATTGGAATTGAGATTTATCAGTAAAATATAAATTCATTGAAACACTGTTTATATTTATTTGTCTTTAATTATCTTTTATTTTATTTCAGCTGGTTGAAGATATTCCAGAACAAGGTATGTTATCTAAAGGTCGTCATTTTCTATTAACACTTGCTAATTTTGCAAATCCGTAAGGATAAATATTAAACATATACCATTAAGACGTAATAGTATGATGTAATTTCAATCTGTGGTCTTTCATAGATTTTTAGGGAAAGCGTAATCCTCTCAAGGGCCGCCAACGCTTCAATTCAATAGTATGACGGTCGTAGTTTGTCCCTTTTTCATGAAATGTATTGCTTGAAATCTAAATTAGGATTACCATCTCGGCGACTAGATTAAGAAAAACAAGAAGTCAACAGCTTTAACACGAATTACTCAATGTATAACGATAATGTCTGCGTAAAATATGAAAATCCTGCGAACTCATTTATCGGGCAGTGCCAGATTCAGTTTGAGTAAACTCATGGATATAACTGGTTTTAAGCCAAAAATTAAGTTATTTTAGATGCAATTACATTAGGAAATAATTCTTACTGTATGCATTAGCTTACCAGCTGTCTTGTTGAGTCTATGTTGCATTATGGCACACAATAATCATAAAATTCTCCAGTTAGTGTTAATTTAGTGCTTATATATTACTTTTTCATCTTTAATTAAAAAACACAATATTAAGTCATAGAGATTGGCAATTAAAAGCATTGTGAAAAAGTTTTTTAATGTATGTAGTGATATTCTTTCCATTATTTATTATTTTAAGTATCTTTTTAGCGCGGCGTTCTACGGTGGCATTGCGCGTAGTGACGCTGGGCTTGGAAGAGTCTACTTCAGTGATGCCTTACCCCTCCATCAGTGCAAGGTCTAGAAAATCCTTTAGATAAACATTTTATATTTTTATTAACCAAGAATCGTGTTTCGAGTTATTTGTACCTAGTTTATAGATTTTTTTGTTTGAAATAAACTCTTTAAACACAAATCAGCTTTTAATATTTTTAATTATTGTTAATGTGTTGCCTATACCGTTGCTCATTAATAAGTAGTACACAAATTCTTAAGAATTTTAATATCTATTGAGAAATCTTGTTTCGTAGCAGTTACGACAATGATACTATATTCAAGCTTTACTGAACAGAATTTTACCAAAAACATGTTGGGAGACAATACTCAGTATAAAGTAAAAAAAATACATATAGTTTCTACAATCATATTTTATTCCCTTAAAAATTTGTCTTTTATAATAGCTATACCAAGTGCGTTGGCAAGAAAAAAATACTTATCAGGTGGGATTTTAATATTATTGTCAACAGCTAGCTTTGTTGTTCAAATGAATATCTAGTATATATAAAACATTGGACAATTACTGGTACAGTCAGATAAAATAACAAAAATATAGAGCAAAATAATTTTATAAGTACATGTTTTATACTGACTGTACTAACTTATGTTTCATTAAATAAAGATGTATATTTTTGAAGATATCAAATAATAAAAATACAAACGGATGTCCCTACCCAACTATATTCAGAAGGCACAGGAGCATATTTTTACAATAGCCATGTTTATAAAGATTGAATTAATTATTAATTTACCAGTCTTAAAATAGTTTCAGCTTGTGTTTGATAAGCTTACCAAATTAATGATACAGTAGTGAATCCGCTTGACTAAATTTATTGCATTGAATGACGTGTTGCTAATATGTATATAGGGGCATATGGATACTTGTGGATTGTAGTGAGTTCAGATATGTCATGTTATATAGTACTCATGTGGTGTTTACAAAAATTGTCATGTTATATAGTATTAAATTTAAAAAAAATTGACAACTGCTAATTAAGGAACCATCATAATTGATATAAAATATTTCTAATAAGAAATACAGGCCTATTTAAGAAGTAAAGTCATTATTCACAATTACTTTGTAGACCATAAAATTCACTAAACACGTAAATTATTTATATAAATCTAGAACAGTGTAACAAACATAGTTTAAACAAACATTTTATAAATACTTAATCATCATTTTTTTATGTAGTTTGTACATTAGTTACAAATTCGACACAAGTTAATTTTTTTTCTTCAACTTAGTTTCAGGACAGTGTTCATTAAAATCTAAATTTGAATACTGTTTTAGTTGCCGTTGTTAGCAAAACTCTGTCATTGCTATAAAAACTCAAGTTTCTCTAGATCTAAAAATTCATTGCTTTTATATAAAATTCATAACACTATTATTGCATCACAATGTTTAATCAAAGATTTCAAGGAAATAATTTATTTTTTAACTTTGGATAAGAGTGAACACAATGACAGTTTTTATTTTATAACATACTATTAATTTAATTCTAACACTGTAACTGGACATTCACAATTGCATTGTATCCCTACTCAACATAAAGGACATAATGACTTGAATAAAAACTACCCAAGCCAAAAAGCATAGGGAATTCAATTGAAACTAGTCCATGTACAGGCCTGCCACATATCTCACTAAAACTTGTTTGTTGACACTTCATTTCACTACACAATCTTCGGTACTCACTTACTTCAAACAGTGCTAGAATATCAAAATGTCATAAATCAGGAAAACGTAATGGATCTTCTACAAAGTCTTCTGGAACTACAAATAAATGAGGAGGATTGTTATCACGAAACTCAAAGCTTTGGAACGTTATCTTGGCTGTAACTGTAGGTAAGATTGGTATATCAATCTTTACAGGAAATCCTTTTGGTAACTTCATAGCAATAAACTGCCTTAATTTAGCAAAGTGTTTAAAAGGTGCTATAACCTCTAAAACATTAAGTAGCATGTCGACACTGAGTGGAAAGTCATCACTCATGGCAAGAGTGGCACGGAAATTACGTGAAGATTCTTTATACACGAGTTCCCTTCCCAGGCTGGGGTATTCACCTGGAGGTGATGATATGTATACATTCCAATCAACACCAGTTTCCGGAGGAGGGTTTAGGGAGGCTCGACGGACTGGCTCTCCATTAGTATCTAAATTCTGGGTGTTACCTCTAGTCCAACTCTCTATTATTGCTTTATTCTTTTGTAAGTCATCTGTTGATAAGTGTTCTCTTCTTTTCCTGGATTCTAAAACTAGGCCTGTTATTGTATATACATCACTTTTATATATCCCTGCCACAGTTTCTTTTCGATCTTCTCTAAATATCCAGCCTGACTGAGCTCTAGAAAATAAGATACCTTTGGTAGACATTTGAGCTGCTAAAATATCACTGGACATCAAAATGTCAACTTCATCTTCAATTTCATTTTCTGTCTCCTCATAGCGTACCTTCTGATACACCTTGGCTTTGTTGTCTAACACAGTTAGGGACTCACTTGTTGGTCTGTCTCCTTGAAATATAAAGGACAGATCTCCCCGTTCCCACTTCATATCGGTGAAATCAACTAATGTAGTATCTAATCTGATTCTAGATCCAGATTTATAGATTTTACAAATATCTGATGGTAAAATTCTGGACACCAATGGAACCCAAGAATGAAAATCCCACTTAAGTTCCATGTAAAAATCTTGTATCTGTTCTAGTGCCCTAATAAGATCAGGTCTCCTTAACTCCATTTGCTCTCGAGCTTGCTGTTTAAGTTTACGTACAAGTGATGAAATTGATTGGCGATCACCATAGCTAATTGCTTCAGCAAGTGGTGACCACCCAGCCAGGTTTTTAACCTTCACAGGTGCCCCATGAGCTAGAAGCAGTTGCACGCAATCCTTTCGCCCTAGCATTACCGCTAAGTGCAGCGCAGTATTTCCATGCTTGTCCTTTTTAGTGACATCGTTAGTTCGTAGTAATGATGACAGTTTTCGAACATCGCCTCCGAAAACACATTCATGGAGAGGAAAGGTGTCTTCTTCATCTTTGCACTTGGTTTCAGACATTGTAAGTTATTTGCTTTACTTCATTACTAGACAGTTATCAATCGTAGTAATATGTAAATGTAATGATAAGATTAGATAGATTTCTTCGAATATTTTATTCATACACAGTTTCAGTTTTTAAACACTTTAAACAGAACGACAAGTTTAACATATTTTAAATATCATTATAAATTATTAAGCAAATTTATTTATTTAGAGAGTAAAAATGATTATTAATCCACGTCATTTTTTTTGTTAATGTTTAATTGTTATCACAGAACTTCTATGCACAGATCACACTGTATATTTGAAAAAACTGAAATCTTGATCTATTTTAAATGTTGCCAATGTCTAATGTGAGACAATCTAAAATATGTATTCGGTATATACATTATCGTTTTGCAAATTGCATTAGAATTTAGATAGTAAATTATCAAGAAAGGCTTAAGCCTATACACGTCAAACTAATGCAATAGGAGCGGAACATCAAACATGAATGTTATGCTTTACTTCTTTTTCTGAATTTCGAATTCGCGGTTCTTATAAGGTAGTCTAAAGTTTAAGTTAAAGGCTGAATAGGACAATCTTATCTGCTATAAAAAAATCTATTAGCTAGCTATTGATATGACAATGACAATTGACTTTTAAATTGTTGAAAGTCGAATGAGAAACTTGATGTGCGTTGTATTGTCCGCTAGTTTCAATTTTATTGTTGCTTGTTGGTCTAGAAATTATAATTTAAGATATTTTTCTCAAAACGAGTTTCCTACCTTACCCTGAATTTTGCATATTCTCTAACAATTAATATATTGATGCAGTTAATTTTGAAGGATTTTTATTGCGACTGATATTAAAACATCTGTGAACAAGACATATTTTGTGTTGTCGCTTAGTGTCGAAATAAAACGTAAAGGAATTTTTTGCCGGTTGAGTGGTATTAAAGTGAATGTTTTCCTGTAATTAAGCTAGTATAAACTTTATATTTACAAGTGACTATGTGAGTTAGAATTTAGAATAACGATTTTTGCAAGAGCAGCTTTGAACGCCGAAATGTAAGTACCTAATCCATATTTTCATCAATAAATTTCTTCTTTATGGTGAGGGTTGTGTCCTGCCACTCACCATATTGAGTTTTATAGCTGACTTCGCTAAACAGTTATACTTGTAAGTATATTTAATTACAGTAACTCATTGTTAAAACCATATAAAAATAATAAGAATAGCTAAGGCACATTGAAATGCATCAACACATAACATTAAAATATTTGATCATTGTAGCATACTTAAAAGGTAAGTTGATTGTGTGAATAATGATGTAGTTGGTTTTATTATTATTAATAACAAAAGCTCTGCCAAAATTGTGCATGATGTGATGTAATACATGGTTTGAGATAATTATAACAATGTTAAGATGTTTGAAGATTTATTAATATTTTTTGAAAACTAAAATACAATTCATTATATTCATGTGTGAGACTTGACAATAACTCAAATATTTGTAAATTATTTCTTGTAAGACCATTGTTGGTATTATCAAAATATTTTTTAAATTTATTATATATTATTACAAAAATTGAGTTGATTTACCTTGTCAATGTATAATTTTGTAACTTAAGCAAAATTGATAAAATACACATTTATGGATTATATTAGTTTTAATACTTTGGTTCTAGAACTTCGAAAGTAATGTCCACATGTCATTAATTTTATTGATAACAACTATAAACAATCTTCCCATGTATGCAATAATAACATTAAATGATAAGTTACTTCTATATTGCTTGTATTACTTGATAACATTTACTATAAATAACTAAATATAATATAATAATTTGCAATAATTCATTTGGACTGAGATAATTTAACATATCCTAATAATAATTACCTACTACTTCTGACAGAAGGCATCCAATAAGAGAAAAAAACATTACTTGTTCTAAGAATTTGTCGAGGCATGAAGATTCTTGATTTGTTTTGTTCTTACATAATCTGAAACCATTGTTCATAAGCTATATTATCTTAACAAGTTACATGTGAGCAATATGAATATTTAAAATTTATTCAATTAATAACATTGATTCAGAATAATATTGCCAATTATAAATATAAAAGTAGTTGTAGTTAAAGGTTGAATGAGCCCATTTACATTATAAGTAAAAAAATCATCCTAGCTTTTTCAAAACACTAGTTTGATTAGATTCTCATACATTTGTTGAATCACTGCTATGGACATCTTACCATAGGTAGTGATTGAGAGGGTGATAGAAAAAAGGGTGAGTGAGGTGCGTTGGGCGCCGACGCCATGCGCGGCCCATTCGCTCCGCGCGATCTAGAACAGTTGCACGCTTCCAGCCAGTGAAGTTGCCGTGTGTGACATGCTGCAAATCAACGCTTTCAAACGTTATTCGGTTCGTTGCAAATATGCATGGACCACATTAGATGCTTCTGCACGCCATTAATCATTAAACAAGATCAAGAAATTGTCATTTCATTTCTAGTAGAATAAGTGTATCGGTAGAATCATTCGTGTTTCATCTATCACGTAGATAAATGAATTAAATAAAATGTGGATATAATATTTAGTGAAATTTTAGTATAAATACTGATATAATAGACTCGAATAATGTTGGTATCATAGAGGTTTTAATAATTTGATCGATTTGTGCATAGCTATACTTAGGCTTTATTTTAAAATTAAATATGTTTTATTTACTTATACGTTTGGTTGTGACTTAATTCTTTTAATCTGGAAATGTATATTTCTGTATAATTCCATTTACGGATAAAACAAACTATTAACCCTTCGTTAGTCTCTGTATGATAAACTAGGTGCGTTTATTCAATAAAATCTGAAGTAATAAAATTGTACGTAGATAACAACGCATTTGTAGAATGAATGTTAGTTCCCGTTCACAGGAAATTAACATGTCGTTTGATGTAGGCTCAGACCCCGGAGCATACAGTTCTAACGAGCTTATATTGATAGCTCTTCCGTTCAGTGAGTTGTATTGTGAAATAGGCACTTTATTGCATTTAGAATTGCTAGCAACGTCTATACATCTAATAGTGATGGTCAAGTATTATTTTCTGTCTTATGTCAACATCTAGACACGGCTAATTAAACAACGAAATTTTAAATTAATGTTTTTATGACAGGGTGTTGCCATTTTATGAGAATATGTGTGAATTCAATTATAGATCTATAATATAAAGAAACTGCTTTCTTTTTCGAAGCAAAGATTGCTCTATGGCTCTAGGGTATTGGTCTCAGGGGCCCACAAAATCCCCTACACCTAAGGTTTCAACGGCGTCACGAAATGTTATCAATATAATCCATTTGAGAATTACTTCGTATTCGTTAGTTTGGTGAAATACCCAAAGGACACATCTAGGTTATGTAAAAATGTGCTATGTACTTTTCTGTTCGTTTTTCTGCACCACCACTACTAAGTATTGTAATCTAAATCACTAAATCCATATATGTGTATGGATTTTTGTTACAAATTATTACAATATAAAGCAATGAGTCATTTTTATTTTTTATTTAATGAATAATTTTTTGATACCAGTGAATGTAATGTTTATATATCTTATGATACCAGAAGTTAACCCAGAACTCCGATGTGTGTTTTTGGTTGTTATTTACCAACAATCAATATTATATATTAAAAAATAATCGATGCTTCGTATTCTTATATCTATTAAGAATAATATTTAGAACTTAAATGCAGCCGAATAAACTGAAATTCATATTTGAGCAATCTGATGCTTTAGACACAATAGTCTACTAACATTTGAAAATTGGGGGCTATTGTTTGTTGATATTTTTTAGGTTGTAAAGCGCGTGCACAGAGCTCGTTGCCAAGGTTACAGGGTGGGTGCGATCAGCTGGGCTTACGTAAGGCTGAGGGGTGCGGGAGGGGTGACTACCCCGCAGGCGGAGGTTAGGGCCGATCGATAACTGCTCGCCTCTCCCTGTCGCTCTGCCTTCACTTCAGTTTTAATTGCAACTAATCTATTTGAAAAAATAACTCTTCATGTTACTAAGTATTATAATGTAATGTCTTTTAATATAATTCTCAATAATAATTTATCGAGTTCAAAGTTTAAATCGCTAATTTCAAAGAAAAGCCATTATAAATACTCATAATGACACTTTTTACGAGCACGTTGTTAGTAAATTACTTATAACCAAAAGTGGTAAGGTTCGTGATTTGGCATACGTTCTATACTCAGTTCCGAGTACGGGTAAATTAATGTGCCACATCGTGACCTTTCTGACCCGGCGACTTCATGTTTGAACTATACAATAGTTCGAGGGAGGGCATTCAAGAATGTTGCACGCGAGTTGCAACGTTAACAGACAAAATAGTCGGACGTTGCGCAATATGGAAAGTGTATTTGAATAGTTTTTATTTGCTAGGTCTTATAAAGTAATTGTTCGTTAGTTTAAATATAATTTGTTTGTTTAATGATAGGGTAAATTTGTCGAATCACGGCTCCACCTTAAAACAGATCCAAATACGTTATGTCGACTAGTATGTCTTAGTGTGTTTAAGAAATTAAGATGAAAATGATGATGTTGTCCCAGTACCCATTTAATCACATTAGGTTAGGTTTTTTTAATTCTAAGTGGCGTTTGTGATCAGGTTAGGTTAAAAAATTGTACCTTCTTTCATTCATTTCACAAATTATGAAGTTTTAATTAATTTATATGGGGCAAAGAACATGCGCTACCGCCTACCACATTATTGCATGGTGCGCTATTGCCAAATGTAGAAAATATGTAGAAAAAAAATTTGGAGCTGTTTTAGGGTAGAGCCGTGATTCGACAAATTTACCAATGACAGAATAGGGTACACTTTTCTATCATTAAACTTTGGTGTTTTTGAAGTGAAACTTTTTTAGGCACTTGAGGGTAACATTTTTACGGAACATCACAAAGATGTGCAGCGTTTTTGTCGAATTTGTTTTCTTTAATAAAGATGTGCTAATATAATATTGTGGTGCAATTATCCATACTTGAACACCGACGGTGTTTTTAATACAATATATCAATATTTTAACACTATGACAATTTTCTTTTTGTAGAGTCCAATTTCAGAATCTACACCGAGTTTAATTAAATTGATAAGTTCTTTCTTCTTCTGTATTGAAATCACATATGAAATAATTGAATGCATGAAATATTTACTCTTCGATTTTATCATTACTTATGAAATCTTAGAAGAAATATAATTAATAAGCAACTCTGTGACCGTGGCGTTCCTGGCTTACCGCAACACGCTGATAGCTGATACATCTTAGGTCATACATAGGTATCGTTATATTAATCCAACTTATCGACTTGCGATCTAGACTTATTTGCATTTAGATTTCATGGTAAAGAAATTACTTCATAATCAAAAAAAAAAACAGACAAATAATATATCAATTAACTGATTCGTTCATTTGCTTCTTTGTCATCGGTTTACCTTAATAAGACGTAATATATAATATATGTATAACGGTAAACGTTGTTTTGCCATTTATATTATTTCTAGGATTTTTTAAAGTTCAATATAAAAATAACTTTAGACTACTATAATAAAAAATAGCGGTTGATCGTAGAGGGGTGAAAATTAGGGGTTGTATGTATTTGTGTATGCTGTATCATAAAAAAATAAAAACAAAAAACAGTTGTCTAAAAAATAAAAACAAAATGTTTGTGATGGACACCTCTTATCACTTAGTGGTTTGAAAGATAGATAGAAGCCGATTGTCTTGTCAGATTTACTGAATATGTATAAAAAAATTCATAGGAATCGGTCGAGCCGTTTCGGTGGAGTATGGAAACGAACATTGTGACATGACATGACATTTTATATATTAGATATATACATAATAGGGGTAATAGAACGCCTTATTATAAAAGCTTGATGATACTACATATATAAATATATAGAACGTAAGAACTTTAAAAATAATTCAAAGCTTAGTATCGTGTTTACACAATATTTAAACTAACATTGCCTAGTTGAAATTGTGATAGATGGTATCAGTAGTGGCGTGCTAAGGATTGCAATTTACGATTTAGGACGGGACTTAGTGCAATTGTAATTTTAAATGCAAAAGCGCAGACGTGACGTTCGCTATTAGTGAATCGATTTGCTATTTTGCGATTCTTTTGTATAACTTTAATTGTATTAACTTACGACCAATTTTAACTAATACTTTTTGAATAAATGATTCAATATAATACATACTACGTATTCAAAGTCCATAGAATTGAAACTACTGATAAATTATTTTGTATACAAATTCAATTTAAATCAAATTTAAGAACTGCGTAGTAATGACTAGACAACGAAAACATTGCGTGCTAAATAGCTTCCGATTAGATTGGTTAACTTTTAAATCTTTTCTTAATGGCCTATCTCGTAATGATTTTAAGTACTGTTACGACTAATTGTAACTCCCATATGTTAAGAACATAGTTCGAGTAAGTCTCAGTTCTGAATCTAACCCTACGTTTTGTCACGTTAATTTATTTTCAAAGTAGCACGACAGTGATAAGAACTAGTACTTTACAGCTTTTTACAGCCACTAATAGTTTTTTTTACATACATAGAAACCTACTACCAAATATGTATTAATAATATACGTTACAATACGTTTTTCCTAGCTTTAAATATGTACAAATGTAGAATATAGGTACGCTGTCATCAGCTCCTATCTTCTAGCGTTACATATATTATTTAAGTACAGTAAACTCCCTTATAACACGGTACTCTTATAACGCATTTTTATATTACGCGATTTTAGTCCCTCGTATAACGCGGGGATTGCACAAGTTATATTTCTGTACTGTGAAATTTATAATGATTTGTACGCACATAATTCGTTCATAACATTGTTTTATCTTATTATTCGATTTAAATCCCCTTTAACAAGAAAATATAAATGTATATCGGGTCATACAAGCGCGTTATGCGAGAATACTCCTACGCGTTTTCTATAACGCAGAACCAATATACCGTGCTATAGGAGGGATTACAGTATGTGTTTTACTAAAATTGAAGTTCATACTATGAATTTCGTATCATTTGACAAAGCAGGTGTTTCTGATTCCACTGTAAATATTCATTTTGAATAATATTCTCGGCAACCAGCCGCGAGACACAAATGCATAATTAATTTTCACGCGTTCCTGCTTTATTCGTCCCACGTCTTGAGGAAGTTATTACGTTATCCGATGCCTGTGTTTTTGATTATTATTTCCTTACAAGCGTTTTATTACTCTTAACAGACTTATAGAACCGAGATTGTGTTAGAATAAAGCCAATTTCATACAATTAGTATAGAATTCAGGTTAAAACAATTTTTAAAAGAGATTAGGATATTACATTTTACAACATTAAATTAAAACAGATTAAGTTTAGTACTAATTGAATTGTTTATCTGTATGTATTTTGAAATCAAGTATGAATGACTTAACCGCCTGCAGTGCGCAATACTCGTTTCAAAGAGATTGCTAATAAATATTGTAAGGCGTATATTTTCTGTTACCCAAGTAACGATTTTATTTAAAATTAAATATAAGTTTCACAAAGGATTTTTACACTCATAAATAGGTTGTTATTAAACTTAGGATATGTGATATCGTATTAATGTAGGTGAAGCCTCAAAGAGTTATAAATTAAGAAAGAAAAAAGAGTGGCGGTACAACCTTGTAGTTACCGGTTACGTGTTCATTTGTTTTTTCAAGTAGGTGATGCGCCTTCTGTACCTATAAATTATGTACTTTGCTACGAGTCAATACAACAAAAATGAATATAAAGTTTTCCTTTGAACATATAGATAGTATATAATATAGAAATTTGTAATTTTGCTTCAAGTTCAAGTTGCAGTCTTGTCTACGTAGTGTACCTAAGTGGTAAAGCAAAATATTCAGTAAAAAAGAGCTTTGGCACTCTTCATAAAGCATTGTCATGTAGAACGCACTTTTTGGCTTATAATGTTGTTTTAATTAGTAGTATTTTAGCGCATGTTAATATTTTGCAATCCTTTTTAGTTTTTTTTCACTTCGATTTCAGTGTCATTTATAAGATGTATAGCAGATGTGAACGCGACGGAATTTAATATAAAATATTTGATATTAACTGTTTATAGTATTATGCACTTATGTCAAAGATACATTGTTGCTGGAGTGTTATATATAAAGAGAACACTTGTATATAAATATTTGTTTGTTGTATTATTTGAAATGTTTATGCATATGAAGCATTTCTCAACTGATTTATTTGACAATTTAAATCAGTTCACGTGAGTCGTGACTTGAAAATTATTATGAATAGTGATGTTACTTAAATTGGCAAACTTCGAATCCGCCATAATAATTTGCACTGTGTAATATTTGTATTTCTGTAACTTATTAAGAAATCCAATTTTTATTTTCGCTTCTGTGAGCTTTTTATACCGCTTTGCTTGTTTATTTATTGCTTTAATTGGTTTGCAGCGCGAGTTTTAGTGCTGGTGTGATGTTAATCTGTGGCTGCTAAGTGACGATGTCGTCCCCTGCGCGTGCGCCGGCACCGCCCATACCCGCCGGCGCGGGCACACTACCCCCAGGGCCTGGCCCTTCACGCCAACGATCCCTCAAGGACAGGCTCAAGGAGGGAATAACTGGACCCTTTCATTGGCAGTAAGTATTGCTATTTCAGGCGACCAGTTCGAGCTACACGTACGTTTGCATGAATAGCTTTAAAAATGCAGCTCTTGTAGAATACATGCACCTCATATAAATACTTCAGTTATATTATATCGAAGTAGACAATACTAATGAATCTTTACAATTTTGAAGAAGGATTACAGTATTTTCACTCCACATTTGTATAGCGTATTGTGCCATTAATAAATCCTGCATCTTCATCTGACTCATATGTATGCAACTGGAATTGATAAACAACAAAATATAAACTGTATTCATAATGTGCCGTAGATAGGCGAACAAGGCTCATAAAAGAAATATATAAAAAACTTTAAAAGTTCAGCATCTAATTTACCCGTAGCGGTACGTGGTAGGCAAGCGTGCAAATATTTAAGTTAGCAACATTCCCGTTCTTTACCCCACACTGCCTAGAAAGGCTGTTATTAAATTAATAATAGTGTCTTAGTTGAATATAAATAGTATAATATGGCGCATTATGTAGTATTTTTTACGGGAAACAAGAACTCATATTATGGCATTAAAATTAGGAGTACACATACACATTGTCCTAATTAGAAGTAGCGTCTCAATGAAAATGATAAGTTAGGTTTTATTACGCATTTTGGTGATGGGTATCCTGATCTCGTCATCAGTCACTACTGGTACTTCCACTTCAATAGCTCGCCAAGGCCTTGCCTCGACTGCTCAAAAGCCGAGAGAAAAGAGTGCGCACGAGGTGGTAATAGAGGCGATACCACACTTTTCAATAACATCATCTACATAATCTAATAAAAAAAAGATATATAGGTATGACAACTACGAGTAAGTTTAAAGACTGACAAATAATTAATCCTTTAAAATAATTATTTTCCTTTAAAAGTTTGAAAATCATAAAAGCAACTGTATTGTGTGTATTATACAAGCTTCTTCATGCTCAGTATAATCTTGTCGTTTCCTATTTTCGTAGCAATGACTGAATGGTTCAATTATGGGCAAACATAACACGTACGATCTAAGGAGAGGAAGCTTCGTAATCATCATCTTAAACACGTTACAAAGAACTCTTACGACAAAAATATAAACTATGTTAAGGTCTGAAGATTGGTCTTATGTCAAGTAATAATCTTTTTATTTTGTAAGAAATCTTTTAGTTTTTATCGCACGCGTATAAGGTTAGCTTCGGTTAGCAAAACAATAGTTTGATTGGTAGGTGGAAAGCTGATCAAATGATCTTTAGAAATACAGAAATTTTGTATATTGCGTGGACGTGACAGTCAAAGAAAGACTAGCGTTAAGTTAATATTAAATATAAAAAGGGGCATGCTGTTTCATAATATTTAGGCTAGGTGGCACCTTCAATCTGCAAGTAAACGCCGACATATACAACGTTATACAGCAATAAATTGTATTTGAATCCGTTGGGAACTTATAACGTTATGATTTGGCTTGAAATTCTCATAAAAAACGTGTTAAATAAACAGTAATTTAATCTAGATTTATCTTTGTATAAATCTCTTTATGTTAAAATGGAGGACATAACGTCTGAATATTGCAGTTTTCCATTAGCAAATTTACTTTCTAAGAAACTCGTTATCATATCTTTTCTTAGATAAGGTAATGCAGCCTTGACCGATATAAAATGTTTAGGCTCCCAGCATTAACATAGTAGGTATATCATTCCTATTGTTTCTTTTGTCCCATCTGTTATACACCACAAATGAGATACGGCTCGGTTGTAAAATAAAGTAGGCCTTTTATTACTCTCGACAGCAATCTTCTACACTTTTAAATACATTTTGATGAGTTTCTTAATTATATTTCTGCGTGTAGTTTAGGCAAATATATTATTTTTATTTTTATTACAGTTATTTCTATTACGATAGAACAAAAATATCTACACTTATTATTCTACAATAAAAAATACAATTAATTAAGAAATTAGATACCTACCTATATTATAACTAATATAACAACCAGCTCTTGTAATGTCAGCAAGAGTATATTATTAAGATATCATCTAACCCCCTTAAAAGATTTGCACCGTTAACTAAAGTATTCATCTGTCTGTTTTCATTACAGCGTAAACACTATTTAAGACAAAGATACGAAACTTTACGTATAGGTAGGTAGTAGTTGTTATATCTATACAATTAAATTGTTTTTTTTAATAATATTTATTTGTCGTCTTACAATTCGATATTCACTTAACGAAAAATGCTAAAGATATGCAGGTTTCAACTTTCATATTTTTTTACAATATTAAGGAAATTAGTTGGTAAATATTTTTGACTCTTGATTTACATACATATACGGGTGTTCTAACTCATATGTGTTTTGAGACTTTCTCAAATCTACCCGCTAGGGCTAACGGCCCTCGTACTAGAAACATTCGGCACCACAGTTTTACCAAACTAACTGAAATAGAAATGACACAGCCTATTGAATAGCCTTTCTTTCAGCCTATGAAGTTATTGAATATTGTTGATAATCGTGACCAAGTCGAGTACACGAGGCCGTATCATATTGAACATGTAAACACGTTGTCACGCGCGACCTGCGCTCACAAAGCGCTATTCTTTATCATCAACGTACCGAGTCCAAGTCGATTTCACGCTTACTATCTGTATCTATTTTCCCTTTCTATATTTACATATCAATGTAAGATGACACTCTTAGATAAACATTGTTCACGTAACTACGTAGGTTGTGATAAAAAAATAAAAAGGAAGCTGGACGCATCGTTTGGCCTTAATTTCCAGTTATTTTAACGTTCAAGTTACAAACTATCTAAGTGAAACTTACGAGCACAGTTTACTTAAAATGTTAACACTTTTGCCATAGAAAAATACCAATGTAATCATCAACGAGAAATGGAAAAGTATTGAGGAGGCTATTGGGAGCGTTCAAGTATTACGTAACGCAATTTTTGGAGATTATTGACCCCCCCCCATGAACTTGCCGTAACGTATTTCAGTACCCAGGTACAGTACTGTACCGAAGTCTTGTAAAACGTTTCATGATCACCTAGTGACTCATTAGTTACTATTATGTGGTGTAAGTAGAAAATAATATTAACAATAACGCGTAATTCAACCCCCGCCCCGCATCGTAACGTTTTACAAAAGGAAAAAAAAATCGTTACGTAATACTTGACCGCTTCCTTTACCCTAAAAGGGGCCATACAAGAACTAGACCACTAAAAAGAAGTCTAATAAAAAAATTTAAAACTTATACTAACACAACTAATACTTACTAATATTAAGGAATGCGTTAATAATAATAATAATCAATGTGGCAGATCTATTCACTGAAATAATATGTGTTTATTACTTCGAAAGAAAGTTTAATCTATAAACCTTTTTTAATACTAAAATGAAGGTAGGAAGGTAGGACTGAAATAATAGAGCACGTTACTCATAATACGTCATAGTTTGACTGTAAGCCCTCAGGATTACATTCACAAATAACATTGTTTACATTTACAAGTACTTTGACATTTCTCTGAAATGCGCGTTTCATTATAATGACATGGAAATTTTCATCTCTTATCTGTTTACAAATTTTCACTGACATAATCTAAATTCTTATTTTCAATTCTTTGTTTTAAGAACACACTTTGTTTTCACTAGTAACACTTTGTTTTACAACCTTAATATATTAATTCTAAAGTAGTTGTGTAATGTTAATCCGTGGCTTTACGTTTCCGCTTCTTGTTATTTTACAAGAGGCCAGGAGGCCATTATAATGTACTACTTATTAAAAGCTTTTGTATTAACCAATGTTGGACACACTTAGGCACTAATATTAGGAAACTTTAATATTTATTTATTTATTAAAGTTTACCACATCATACTGTTAGCCTTACATATTTATTTAATTTAATTCTAAACATTTTTTATGAAACATATTCTTAAGAATCTTGCTATAAGTGCGCATGTGCAATAGTTACTCATTTGACTCATTCGGTTGTTTACGAATTGACTCGAACAACTGCCCGAGGTGGGATGGTTGGGTCGGAGGGAATAGATTGTAAAAGAGGTTGTAACACATGCGCACGGGCAATTCCTTTGTTCAAGTTTAAAGTTATACAGTTTACGTAAAATCAATGAAGTGAATTATAGTGAATCAAGTCATCATTGGAGTGTTTATTTTCCTACCCTAAGAACTAGATCAACTAGCCCTTACAATACATACTGCATTTCCTACAGTATGTTACAAGCTATCTATTATTAAATACATGACGACGGTGAACATAATGTTACAAAAAAAATTAGTATACTCACAATTTTAGTTCTAGTCATTTTTTGCTTAACAATGCGGATAAGTCACCTAACAAGGTTTTGTTTTAAATTGATCAGCCCACTACCGAATATATCAAGCTCTGTATAAGCAGTGTTTATTCTGTTATATTCGCAAAATCCTTCAAAATTATAGGGTACACAAACATCACGATTATTTAAATGAGTTAAAATAAAATTTGGCCATACAGTACACCGAGTTCTCATTGTAGGATGAGACATTGATAAGGAGGACAGGTGATAAAGAAGCCGAGCCTCCCTTTTCTTGTTTGCCGCATATAACCTTCTCATTGTTTTATTAGCAAAGCGACGGATAAGATAATTATGTTATGAGAGGTAGCTATTTTGTACGATTGTTTGCGTTAAAACCGATCAGTAGCCGCCACCTAAACCTATATATGTCAAAACCCTAAATGTTAAGAGTGGTTCACCCCTAACTAATTTTTTTAGTTTTTAAATACAAATTTTTGTTTTTTTGAAGTTATACTGCTTTAACCGCGTTATGAAAAATTTATGAGAGTGAAATTTTACGATGCGCGCGCACCGTGACACAAAATTAATAGAATGAAGTTGCCCACGGAAGATGCTACGGCATTGGACATAATTTAAAAACAACATTCGAATAATAATAGAATTTATGTTACACTTAATGTAAGAGAATAATAATAAATATTTATTTATTTAATTTTTCAAATGTAAACTGAACTTTATTGACTATAATGACTCCTTTTCCAGTCTTTGATTATTTAATTGTAATTAATTATTTGCATGCAATCAAAAACTATTTTTAATAATGCCAAAGAAGTATAACTTCTTACGCGCGTACATAAGTACACGCACCTTTTTTTATGATACAACATACAAAAATACATACAACCCTTAATTTTCACCTCTCTAGGATCAACCCCTATTTTTTATTTGTTAATTAAAATGATAGACTTGAACTCTGAGGTTTTTATAGAGATAAATTCACAAAAAAACTGTAGTTAACATTCCAGAAAACCGAACAATCTCTGGGGTAGCACAGCAAAATGTTTCATGTTGGTATATGTACTAAAAGGTGGGCTAAGTAAAATCACATTAAGAAGAAACGAAGTTCGCGGGGGCAGCTAGTATGTATATATATTTGTTTAGAATAGGTCACAGGGTTATGATATTATGATATATTTCGTGACTATTTATTATTTTTATTAGGATTGTTTACAAATTTCATCCCTAAAGGTGTAACACGGTGCACGCTTGTAAAGGAAATTTGATAAGAAAAATTTGAAAACAAGTGTTTGATAAAAATATCTGAGAGTTCGTATATTGAAATTTTATCAAATCAATTGCGCATTTAACTTCTTACTCTCAAAGGAAACCTAAATTTATGACCGCGCCTCAACTATTAAAATTTACCTCGCCAACCATCAACTGACCTTAGTACTGTTAATAAAATAAGCGGTTTACCAGGCATAGACAAATACTTGCATCTTAATAGCAGTCATTGTTTCTATTTTATTAGGCTCATAAAAGTTTGATTTATCTTATCGGTTTCTGATAGTTTCCAAGATAACAAAGACTACTGTGAACGAAGTTTTTCTCTTGTTATTTTAAATAGTTTGATATGGACATTTAAATTATGTGCTACGATTGTACTAAAATGTAGATCATTTTCTGGACTGATTTTAAAAACATCTTAAAATTATAAGCTACTAGCTGTCCCCGCGAACTTCGTTTCTCCTTAATGTGATTTTACTTAGCCTACCTTTTTAGTACATACCAACGTGGAACATTTTGCTATGCTACCCCAGAGATTGTTCGGTTTTCTGTAATGAAAACTTTTTAGGTTTATCTGTGATTTTTTTTTCTATATAAACCTCAGAGTTCAAGTCTTAAGATTTTAATTAACAAATAAAAAATAGGGGTTTATCGTAGAGGGGTGAAAATTAAGGGTTGTATGTATTTTTGTATGCTCCGTCATAAAAAAATAAAAATGTAGGGGTGGACCCTTATATTTATAGGGTTTGAAATACATATTATAGTAGCCGACTCTCAGACTTGCTAAATATGTATAAGGGAGTTAAACTCAAATGTGTTGCAATAATATTTATTTTAAGAAACAACATTTAGAGTTTGCTATTTCAGTTGAAAAACACTTTCATCCTATTTCTTTTATAATCAATTAAAAATGTACTCATAACAAACACTTCGTATTCAAATTAAAATGACACATACATAGACAAACAAAAGTAGTGTCTTTTCCACAGACTAACAAACAAAAATAAATGAACATTTATAAAAACAAAATAGATATGTATAAAAAATTTCATACGAATCGGTCGAGCCGTTTCGGAGGATTATGGGCACGAACATTTCACAATGTTCACACGAGAATTTTATATATTAGATTAAAATCGTGCAAGTAAAATCGCAAGTTGTAACAGTATTGCATATCTGTGTATCTGGTTCAAGTACATGGATTTAGGTACTGCGCTGCACAATGAAGTGCATAATTGAATGATTAGTGCCGGCGCCAGCTTGACACCTCTCGAGATGATGCTGGGCAGACGCATCCGTCCTTCATATTAAACGAGGTATGAGAACATCCGTTGCACTCAATTCTAACGAAATATTTTGCATTTACGTCAGACTAACATAGAGTGATCACTGTCCATTATAGAATAGAGGTATATTTAGATTTTGACATGTGTAAAACCACGCAAATTTGCAACAAGAACGTAGAGCTAATGCTTTATGTCCAAAATACCAGTAAATTCAACGAATTGTATTTTTATTGAATGCGTAATTGTTATGACTGTAGTTTTTTTTCATAGAAAACAACGATAGGTCAGATATTACACTTGTATCTTCTATTGGCCCTTCATCTTATATATAAAACTCTCGTGTCACAATGTTACTTACCATACTCCTCCGAAACGGCTTGACCGATTTTTATCAAATTTTATATGCATATTCAGTAGGTCTGAGAATCGGCCATTATCTATTTTTCATACCCCTAAGTGATAAGGGTTGTCCACCCCTAACATTTTATTTTTATTTTTTTGCGCATTATTTTTTTGTTTTTATTTTTTAGTGATTCACCATACAAAAATACATACCACCCCTAATTTTCACCCCTCTACGATCAACCCCTATTTTTTATATGTTAATTAAAATCTTATAACCTGAACTCAGAGCTTAAATAGAGAAAAATACACAGAAATAAAAAGTTGTCATTCCAGAAAATCGAACAGACTCTGGGGTAGTATAGCAAAATGTTTCAAGTTGGTATGTACTAAAAAGATAGGCTAAGTAAAATCACATTGAGGAGAAACGAAGTTCGCGGGGGCAGCTAGTCATGATATAAAAAATTTCTTTTAATACATTTTGAAAGGACTTAGAGTGAACTGCGATGTTCATATGCCGCAATCCAATGCTTTAATTCAAACTAACACGGATATTGTCATGATATCTATGTATATTTAGATTTATATACAAAAATTATTCCTATCGAACTTTCTTTGGTACTTCATTTCTCCGTTTATTTACTAAAAATGTCACTTGTCAAATATTATCACATAACGAATTGTGATATCTTCAGTCTCGATTTTGTTTTTTGATAAAAAATATCTCTCGATAAACATTAGTCGATATCTATGCTTATTGAAATGATGATATTTTTGTGTTTAAAATTTAAAAATCATAATATTTGACCGGTTTGTGCTTGTGGCTACGATGAGTTTCCTGGATGAATTATGGTACGTAATTTTTTAAACGTAAAATAACTAACGTAAATAATTAGACTTTATCCACACACATATATACACATATATATATATATATATATGTATAAGTAGGTCTAGTAGGTTATATTGATTAATATTAAGCAAATTAGTTTATTATTATTATTATAAGGTAGATTTTAGCCTTTTTTTATAGAGAACGAGTTTAAACTGTAACTCTAATTTTAAATATACCCTCATTTATACAAACTTTCTTTTCTACTATAACAAAATTTTCATATACAATTTTTCATTATAATATTTTGCAATCTGATACTTCAAGTTGAGATTTTTATAACATGATAAATATATCGAGGTTTTAATACATAGATACGCTGATAGACATTTTAATTATAAATGCGAAAAATATCCTCTAATCAAATAAGCAAATAAATTCAGTTAAGCAAAAGGTTAATATATAAAAAATATTGTGAGTGGAATTGTAGCATCTAAATCCCACCGGTAGCTATACAAATTAAACGATTTTCAAAGTGGCCACTCGAATATCTCGACCTAAATAAGGAATGCTTGACATTTAAAGAAGTAAAATCAAATATGCTGGGAATACTCGAATGCCGAACAAGTAAACTACAAGCTAAACTATTTTAATGCAAAGTTTTTTAATGTTTTGCACAGCTCAGATGTTCTTGTCAGATCTATGTATTTCATTACTAATATTTAGTCTTTGCTTTGCGAAGTTACGAGTTACCATTTGATAAATACCCTACGTAATAATTGTATGAATTTAAACACCTCCTTCGTAACTTCAAAAATCGAGTATGTATTCGTGGATTATTTTTAATCGTCAAATATTTACCGTTCATTCCATTTGATCCTGCGTGCTTCAGGTAGGCTATTGTCCAACGAATACCGAATCCGCAGATCAATAATAGGTACTTCTCTCACCCAAATGCCATAACCTACTTTCGAAAAGATCTTCGATTTAACTCAAGTGTGAATCGAACTCTTACAGAAAATAGCTGGGAAAATGTATTCAAATTTATGTATTACAGACTAGGTTTATGTATTAGTTTGTCGGTTCGCTAGTATTACACTAATTTGGTTTTTCGAGATATAGTAACAAATTAGTTTACGGGTACTATATTATTCATTATGATCTATCAATAATCGTTGACTGTTGTCATCGGTCATAGTTGTGTGTTGACCTATGGAGCAACAATTATCTCTTAAGTTTTTGAAGACCGCCTACAGAATGTGCCTTCGGAACTAGCAATATTTGGAGTCTATAGAACGAATTGAATCCAGACAAAAACTATGCTATTAAGGAAAAATCTTTGTTTATAATAATAATAACTAATTTATTTCAGATTACATATATCCATTTGTAGTTATAGTTAGAATTGGTAACAATTCGGTCTTAGTTAATGTCGGTTATAGTCTTTATAGTCTATATAGTATTTTTTAGTAAGCAAAAAAAAAAAACCTTTAGTGGGGCATGGACAGCATACCAATGTTATTTGTAATCAACACATTGGGGATACCATTGGTGCTATGCCTAACACGATGCATCAAGGATGCCATCCTCTTTCGAATGATGGCATTAATCCGGCAGTTCAGGTCTCTGAAAACATGCCTGACGCACTGCAGAACCTCGGCAAGCTTCTGGTTACAACGGGCCCATAGGCTGCACGAGTAAAATGACTGACAATACGCCTTGAATAGATGCTTATGCTTAGACTTTTGAGTTATATATTAATACCAGATTTGAGTAAATGTAAGTGAAACCGAAGTCCTAGTATCAATATACATAACCATATTGATTAATATGTTGCCCTTTGGTCTAAGTGTATTAAATATTTAATGTAGATTGCAATGTTGAATTAAAGTTTATTAGAATGATCTTATAAAAAAACAATAAGATATAGGTACCACTTATTCCACGTTATTAAATTTGTATCGATAGACATCCCTACTCATCGGAAAAGTAGACAGAGGGTGTACCTAGGCCGAGAGAAAGAGCCAGCGTAAAAAACTCTCATTACTCTTTTAAAATATATATACACTTAATATGTCTTCGTGTTTTTATGTGTAACTAGCTGACCCGGTGAACTTCTTACCGCCTTACAGTAATGAATGTCAGTGCAGATTAGCTGAACTTAATTTATGATCATATGAAAGTAATACAATTAATACAAAATATGAAGTTCACTATTATCACCGAATTGCAATACTCAACGTTACGTGCCTTGATTTGTTGTTTATTTAAGTAGTTTCGTCGGGACTTTTATCTGTTCTAAGTATTCTGATATCCTTGTAGACTTCCTTTTCCTCCATTAGCGGCAAATCGATCACGTTTTGAGAGTTTGATATTGCAGCACTTGTTATACATGAAATACAAGAAGTTGGTATTACTTACAATTGCTTGTAATACTATTTATGGCGCAGTTAATGATATATTTTATGGTTACTGATTCTTTAGTATTAGATCGTAGGTTTTGGATCAATTTCTTATGTGTGGTCAAATTCTTGTAGACTTTTTTCGTACTTCTGTACGTTGTTATGTGTTCCTCAATTATTACAGGTACAACCTTTGGTCTTTGTAGTCTTTATTGATTGCCTTGCTTTTAAATAATTTGCTAAGTTCTTCATTCATTTCTTTACTTTTGTTTCTTTTTCAAAAGCTCAAAGAAGTGTTCTAGTAGGCTCACTAAGTATGTTGTTGATAGATTTCGGTTCTTTATTTTTCGATATGTATGCAACGCTGGTGATAATGGGGCTAATTTGTACTAAAAAGTTTGAATATCTTCTTTTTGTGTTTTCAATTGATGTTTGTTGTTCTCAAGGGTTTTTAAGTACGACAATAGGTCCTCGTCTGTCCTTCATCGCTTAGGTTGCGTTTTGAACGTTGATCGACCTTTTCTTCTTTGTTCAAGTACGTGGCTATAAGCGGTGATCAGATCTGTATAGAAAGCCATATAGTACTTCTATGGTAACAGAATAAAATCAATTTCGTTCTTTACCTCAAAGGGGAATCCCAGGTCTTTTTTTGGGGTTTTCTGGCTTTGAAAAGGAGTCAATTATCAGTTTGTCTATAAATGCATATTTAATAAGTCCCTCTCCTCTATCATTTCTGTTTCAGTAGCCAAATTTTTCCAGAATTAAATTATCACTGTCATCTGTTTTTAGTTGTCCGACTTTTGCACTAAACCGATAACGATAACGTGTTTTAAGAAGATATCTTGCCTCATCATTTCCAAGCAATTTTATATAACATCGTGTATTTCGGTATATAAGATAAAATTCTCGTAAACCATGTTTGTTATCACAGGTAGCAGGTAAACATCGATAAGATACAGTTCATTTATAACTTTGGTCGCTATTCACAAGAGTCCATTAAAATTTCAATATTATTATATGACTGAAATATGATTAATATTCGTTGAGTTGAAATTCACAAAGGTTAAAATTTTGAGCATTAAATTTAATTGCGCTGGTGTATGTTGCAAAA
Organism: Pieris napi; assembly: GCF_905475465.1. Taxonomy (NCBI): domain Eukaryota; kingdom Metazoa; phylum Arthropoda; class Insecta; order Lepidoptera; family Pieridae; genus Pieris; species Pieris napi. Next base: position 7,945,502 of record NC_062247.1, read on the forward strand.
TATTACATCGAAAAACACAAAAGTTAATAAAACAGAGCATGTCCGTATATCTTAATTTAAATCAAGCCATAAAGTGTGAATCATAGACAACACTTCCGTCTTCGGTATGGTCTTAATTATAGGAAATAGAATAAAATATAAATATTTAAAGAACATTCTGTAATCACCCACGTGCTGGCTTGCTTCAAATCAGTGGGCAGAACCAAAGAGTATAAATTAAATTGCTTATCCAAATTATTGTACGGATAAATTTAAATCGCCTTCGTTATGCGAATCGCTCTTGACTGGTTCTTCATCCGTTGGCTACTGCGCGGCGGACGTGACTTATTACTCAAGCGATATATCTTAAAAATCGATCTTTCTCATGGACATGAGTAAATTGTCCACAATTTCACGTTTATGAAGGTCAGGTACAAAAATAACTCTCTTATAAGACAGTTTAGGAATGTTTAAATGTATTTTGAATCAAAATTTACATTAATGCGCTAATATGAGAAAGTTCCAGTTGGTGATCGTTTAGAATAGTTAGAGCTTTGGAAAGTTATACTTGGAGACCTTTTAGTTTTTAGCTCTTTTTTTTCGTAGGAAGTAGATGACGACTGTTACTTAGATAATAACATGACACATGACTGTCGCATTGATAGTTGTTCATGCCTTTTACTTTGGTCAAATGTTTTAACCGAATTTGGTATGTAATATCCGAACATCCATCCTTAATGCAAAATGCATGACTGCTAAAGTTTTCTTTGGTTTAGGCTGATGTTGATGAATCACCGGTAACTTCACAGCAACTTATAAGGTTTCAGTTAATTTCCACAAAATCTGTTACTAGTATGTGTAACTTACAGACATCCTTAGATACTATAGACTTATTCAACAACCTTTAAATCTTTATAACAGGGGTCAAACAGGCAGGAGGCTCACCTGATGTTTAGCGTCACATTGCGTCACAGAGGGCTTGCAAGTGCGATTCCGGAATTTTAAGAATTGGTACGCTCTTTTCTTAGGATCGTAGGATCCTTTGTTATGGTTCCATATAGCGCGGCAAAAACTGCCTTAAAAACTCAATTTTGGAACGACGGTCGTTGAGGTGATACGGGTGGTAAGAGGTATTTCGTATTCTGCCTCGAAGTCCGATGACGAAACGCAACTGCAGTTATTAATCCGGACGAAGCTGATAAGATTACGTACTTTTTGATTGATACACATTTATTTGATACACATATTATAACGTCCTTGAGACAAGTAGATCATTGCCTATACCTATATTAATTGATAAACAAATGCAACGGAGGCATGCTTCGTAACGCTAGACAATGTTTAATAAACATCATTGTCTTTTATTAGCGTAGGTACGTTTGCTTACTTGCATATCAATAAACAATTAATGTCTAACGATTAAATTAAGGTTTCGTTGTACGTGTCTCTTTTATTGTACGCATTAACCAATACAAGAACGGGTTAAGCCAGAAAACACGCAACTTCATGACGAAATACTGCAATTTTAATCGTAAACATTATGAAAATAAGAGCAATGTGGCCTAGGGGCTTCAGTGTGGGACTCTCATCCCGGTCGTGGCTGTGCACCAATAGACTTTCTGACTATGTAACACTCGCACGTACAGGGTAAATATTGTGAGGAAACAGACATGCCTTAGACCAAAAGTCGGCGTGGCACAGAATGCTGATAAACGTATAATCACGTAGATTATGAAAATATTACATCAAGAGAAATACACGTAATATACTCATATAGTCATCACCTTTAGACCACGTAAGTCATTTATTGCTTCATATATGTATTATCGTATGCAACAGCTATCTTAACGCGATTTTTAAATATTTAAAGAGATGAAATGGTCCTTTACTAATGATTAATCACACATACATTTATTTTTAATCACAAAAGAACTTACTAAAATCTATCTAGATATTGTACAGTCAAAATCTGTTATAATGACATCGAAGGGACTACTCATATTTGGTCTTGAAAACGTTGTTATTAAGTACCTAATACAATAGAATTCAGCCGGGACATTTGATTTTGGTCAATATAACCGGTATGTTGTTCTAAACGATGTCGTCATAAACGGTTTTGACTATATTTCGCTTAGGTCTCAAACAAAATTGAGTCATATTCTAGACCCCAGTCGTATTGCTCTATTATTTGCCAAGACTTAGGCTTCAAACAGTTTATTGGTACGAATGGAATCATGTATTTCTAACATACTTATTAGCATCCAACAAGTTGTTTTTGTCGTCAATGTTTGACCGTTTATATTTTCTAGTCACGATTAATCTAGATGTAATAAATATGTCAAACTAAAGTAGACCTTTTTGCGTTAGATATTAAATTTAAAATTCAATTCAGGAGTGTTTCGTCTTGCGTTTTTTTATGTTAATCAAAAATTTTAATTGAATTGATACGTTGACGTACAAAGAAATTGTTGTAATTACGACTTAGTTCGTTTTGACCTCGTTTGCTCAAGCTTAGTTATAAGAATACCGTTGCAGATGGTTTCCTGCACTGGTTGGCCTCTCATTCATCGGACACAATACAACAAATAATCATTTTAAGGTGACCTTCATTGCGCTGTTTCTTTGGTATTTAAGTTATATGATTGAACTGGTTGACATAAAATTCACACCGTAATAGGGGTGGACGGATTCCGTCAAATCCCTGTCGGCTCCTACATTCACAAAGCTCTCAAAACGTACCTACGACGTAGAGACCTAGAGTGAGATTTAGAAACGATTTGCGCGAACTATGATTCTCGTATTATGTTTTTGAAATTTGAGTTTTCAACTCCTAAAGGTTTCCTAGAAAAGCGGTGCCGTTAACTAACGGCCGTAATGTAACGTGGGTGACGTCACCCATACGTTGCCTATAAATAACATCGGAGTAGGTTTTCTAGAGAACGTTGAGTGTCACCGTAACGTCAAATAGCGGTGCTGTCATTTGCATGACGGCCGTCATAGCGGTGACAAACAGTAGGTCAACGTTTTTCCCGTGTAGCAGTGCAATTAATTAATTTTGTTAAAAATCATGAAGCCTTGTACAATTTCAAATCCAAAGAGTACAGACAAGCTTGGATGAAGAAAAAATTGTGGAACGGAATTGGAATAACACTTCAAAAATACGGTTGTACCTACTACTTTCTAGGAAACCACAGCTTGGCCACCGTAAAGACGGCTGTTATTAACAACCGTAAAATGACGGCCGTTAGTTAACAGCACCGCTTTTCTAGGAAACCGTAGCTTAAGACTCTAGGCGTGAATCAATTCTAAAACGTATGACAAGGTTTCATTTCTAAACGCACCGCTTATTTTAGTCTGTGTTCACGTACTTTAAAAGAGATTAAAAATAAAAAGTACTTAATGGCCAGAAGAGAAATCCTATTGTAGTTTCGGTGTCACAAATGGTTTCATGTCTATGAAAGTAAAAAGCAGAAAGTAATAATTTATTCGTTTTTTGTGCTGTAATTTACTTATATTAATTGTTATTGCCCTTGAGTTTTTAAATGATGACTCGTATCGGTAGTTTTATTTTGTATAGAAATTAGATGAGAGATTATATTACTGGCAATAATATAAGTAGGTAGGTAAGGTGGATTTGATGCTTGAGTTTTGCATTATAATTTTATTATAATAGAACTTAGTACATGTTCTGTAATAAGTATCGCTCCTACAAGTACAAGACAAAGGCTGTATATGATAATAACAAGCACATACAAATTAATCATGTCTTTTTTTTAATATGAAAATATTCGGGGCTGTTTAAACAAAGATTGTAAACAATGTGACAAGATAAATATTGGGGGTACCGAGTCGCTGGAGTATTTCGAGCGGTTATCAGGTGATGAAGATATGACATCCAGGCCAGCGGCCCCACCATCGGCCGTTGAATCAACTCAGTAGCATTCAAAGCGCCGCGAGGTTCGCACGCAAGCGTATGCGCAAGTGAAAGTCAGCGCAGATTCCGCGATTTCGTGTTCCGACATCTTCGGCTAGTTAATTTAAGTTGCGCCAGTGCAAGGCGAAAGGAGGTCGCAGATCGTACGTGGCCCGAAAGGCTACTTGTAAGACTGTGTTTTGTGCATTTGGATAGTTTTCAAGCGTTTTTGTGGTATTTTTTATAGATATTAATTACAATTTTATAAAACATTTTAATTAATTCTTGACAATTGACAACATCGAATTAAAAGAAGATATTTGTCACAAATACTTTAGTATTAATACTGACTGTATTCCCTAAACCTTAGAATACATTAAATAGCATTAAGTACAGCAATTGGACAAACGGAACAAAAAGGAAAAAACAAAATCTCTTTAGTATTATTGAACAATTAGCTAAAAAGTTATATGCACTTCCAGTTGTGATTTTAGTAATATCAGTAACACAATTGTCCTCATTAATTATGACTTTGTGTCTTGTGTCACGTATACGCACCAATATCTATGAGTAATCGGTTGCTCTTATTGAAGTTATCGGCTATTTCTATTGTTTAGCTAGTAAAAACAATATCAAAATTATTTAAGATTACAAGTATTATATTTTATGTATTTTAACTTGCATTTTCGCTACGAACGTATTTTTACTCTACGACGTAGGCGCTTAGCTGTACTTATTTTTAAAGGTCAAAAATCATATATTGATGATTCATTTATGAACGTCAAAAAAGAAACATACATTAAATGCTTCTAATTTTACATTTACTTCCAGTTCTCAAATCAAGGGCGTAGAACGAAAGAGAAGAACTGGCTTTAAACTTTTTACATTTACACATTTCTTTGACTATTTTAATATTCAAAATTAAAAAAATTACCTTGAAACAAAAAACAACGATTTTGCTACGCTTCAATTATTCAATTTCATTTACGAAATTGTCATAAACCCATGAATAGATTTTTTTCAAATATATTTAATAAGTTAAAATGACCACTTGCTATTCTTTCGTAACTAAAGACTTAGAAGTAAAAAGGAACTAAATTTTCATTCTATATTAGGTACGTCAACGCAAAGTAAATCAGTGAGTCAATCAAACATTATTATCATTATTACTTATCAAACTTTTTATCATTCGCTAAAGATTTAATTATAAATGGTTGCAGATTAAATTTATTGATATAGAGCCCAAATGAAAATCACTTAATTTTGGTAAATCTAAAAGAACGGCAGTCTAAAACCATGATCAGTTTAGTTACTCACAATGATGATTGTCAACAATCCAAACCAGACCCGTGACGCTCCAACCTTTTAGGTTTGTTCTAGTCTAGTGTCCATTTTTTTAAATGAACAAGCAAGTATGTAAGCCTTGTTTGCCTGATACACGCTAATTTTTATTTATTTAATGCCGGTTTCCTTACGTTTTTTTGTTAAATGCGTTGGCAGAAAGCTCATAGGTTCTAAGCCGGGATCAGTTGCATGCTAAGCCACTAGGCCAACATAGCTTTTATATAATTCTAAAGAAAAAAAGTAATTTGTTTTAGCCATCTAACGGCTGAAAGCCTAGCAAAATTCGCACTAAAAGCTCATATGAATCTTCGCCATGAGGTACATTTTCTAATATACAATGACATTCCAAGACCACATCGGTGATAAATTGTGCATTTGCTATAAATAAAGATTTCCTATAGAAGTTTGCCGCATAAAAAAGTTCACAGTACAACATATGACCTAGTCGCCCAAGTAAGGTGGCAAGTATGTGTAATGTAGTTCTCAATGTCAGCGTGGCGAATGGTTGTCTGTTGCAAGTCCTAGGTGCACTTTGATATAAGATACACCGTATTTTTCTAACAAAACGATATTTGATATGTGTTTCGCAATTTTCACTTGAATCGTTTTTCTTTTGTTAACGATGCTATTTTGTTTTTACTTCTGTTCTTGTATATAAAGCACATTTTGTGTTATTTTTTCATCTATTAATTATTGTTTTAAGTAAAGTCTAAAGACATCATAAATATACTTCACTGAAAAGTTGGTATGGTTATTTTTTTATCGATTGGATTTGGTGTATTTCTATGAGTCGCATAAATCATATACTAGCGTACTTAATGAAAAAATTAAGGAAAGGAAAATTGTAAATCTATATAATTATCTTGATTGTGATACAGTTAAAGAAAAACTGGCTCGGTCATATAAAACACAAGGTAACATAGTTGCAATGAAGTTTTTAATTACCATAAAGAACAGTGAATATTCTAGAAAATATATCAGAGCATTAAATACTTAGAAATATAAATTTCTTAAATAAACACAATAATTAATCATTGTTTTGTTAACAAGCACAATAACCCTGATATGGACTAGTATTTATATCCTTTGCAAATCATTGAATAATGGGCCAATTAGTAGATTATACAACCTTCATTGTATGATCTATTTATGTGACAAGATAAAGGAAGAAAAGTATAGTTTGTATGTTAATGTACTACTTGATATATCACCTATTAGTTTTGTTTAAGCGTTCCATTCATAATTAAAGTCCACTAAAAGCGTTTTATTTTAAATTTCCCGTCAACACATTGTTATGTGATGAACGTCACTTAAAAATAAATCGTGCTCCAAATTTTCTAGAATAATCTAAGAAATTCACGCAGAATTATCCGTTCATATGTGGGTATGATATTAAACTTACTTTCTTTGCAAATAAACGATTTATTATAATGTGCAAATTAACTCTCAACGTCTTTATGAACGTTGTTTATGCAGTGTTTCTATTATAATATTGTGTTTTCAGTCTAATTAAAACGACATATGCTCATGTTATTGTTAGAAACATTTCATTTGTACAGATTTATGCGGCTGCATGTTGAATAGGAGTCTTTTAGTGTATTTTCTTTTATGAGGTATATATTTTAGGTTTATTTTGTTGTGTGGAATGGGAGCGACTCGTGAAGAGCGTCATTTCGGAGTTTTATTTGTGGCACATGCAAATTTGGGAATATTTCCAACAAGTTTGCCACATATTTGTGTAGGTACTTATAATTATTGCACCCGAGATGTTAATCCAGTCTTAAAAGAGTTTATTTTGGAAATTAAAACGAGAGCATGGTTCTAGATCTGTCGATGTTTTTGACATTGTATTATTCAACTTTAACATGTGGTGTAAATAATATAATACGTTATTATTTTATTAATACTCTTTTGGAATCTATAATCTAGGGCATTAGAGAATTTTGCATTAATTATTTGACTAATTAATGCTATCTTTATATCTTATGATAACATTATTATAAAAATTATGTTCTGTAACACATAACGTAGATAATACAATACTTAAACGGTCAAAATTTAGTACTCGATAGCATTGATAATGGAAAGTAGAGTATTATTTGTCATGATATAAGTGTTTTTGTCTATCCGTTTTATACGAGTATGTTCTGTGGTGAAATCCTTTCGGAGATTTTTTATCTTAAGTATGAAGTCGCCTAAATATTTTTATTACGTCTTAAAAGTTAAACATGTGTCGGAGATAAGATAGATATTATCATTCTTAATACTTCGTAAGATGTTTACTTGACATGTGCGTTTTAAATATTAATATTATATTATATATATGTATTATATAAATATGCCTGACAGGCTATTTATATATTATGTTTCATTTCTAATGAAGAAACAGAGAAAGGTAAATTGGTTTTTCATTTAATTGGAGTCGATAAATTGAATATAACAAAACATGTGTGTTTTTTGTTAAATTGTTTTTTTCTTTATCGCGCTTGTACGCACGAGTTGTGTAGCTCTTTAGAATAGTACGCATTGCGTTTAAATAACTTATTTTATGGCCCTTAAAACATTTCTATAGCGATTGTAATGTATTATTATGTAACTTATATCTTCTAGAGCAGTCGTGGTCAGCGACAGCTTCTAGTTTAAATACGTTACGGCTCATTTAAACATTACATACCAACTTTGTTAAGAATTCTCAACTATTAAAGAGAGGATTGAGTTCTGACCTGGTTCTGACCGACTATCCAATGTATGGATATGACAGGTATAACAATGAACAAACAATGGGAATAAAAGTAACAGGCTAAGTGGCATCTTTTTGGAATTTGCTGTAAAGGTTACATAAAGTTGTAAAAGTAAGTTATTTAATACGTCCGACGACAACATAGTCGGGGAATTATCTAGAAAACATTTAAAAAAAATTAGACGATTGTAATGATCCGTATTTTATTTGTCTTATTAGGCTAAGACAGCACGGGTTACTTTTGTGACCGTTACATTAAAGTTTTTCTCAGTGTCACGTCTTGTTTCTAAAGAAGAGTGCGCTCACGGTGACAGTGAGAAAACTTTTTTTAAATCAAAGCGTCATTTGCCGATATGGATTTCGAAGAGACGGTATCAGTATGCCGCGTATAGCTTCTCATTAAATATGCGGTTGTCGCTCCATTGTGTATACATTATGCTGTATAATGTTAAATTTAAAACATTTTTAGATTATTTTCAGTGATTTGAGTGATGTGCTTATCCGAAATGATCAAGAGATATTAAAGTAATTGATTTGTGTACGTTTTAAGAGCAGTGTTAGCCTAGTGGCTTCAGCGTGCGACTCTCACCTGAGGTTGTACGTTCGATCCCCGGCTGTGCACCAATAGACTTTCTACGCTCATTAAACAGTCGCTCGAACGGTGAACATCGCGAGGACATCGGCATGCCTTAGTTCCAAAAAGTCGACGGCGTGTGTCACGCACATGATCCTGATCACCTACTTGCCTATTAGATTGACAAATGATCATAAAACAGATACAGAAATCTAAGGCCCAAACCTAAAAAGGTTGTAGTGCCACTGATTTATTAGCTTTTCGATTAGTTTACTCATTATATACAGAGGTGGGAAATGTATTGCTACCGAACTGAGATATTTATCTACAATACGTAACGACTATCTTAGATTTCTTTTGTTTGATAAAAATTTATCTAAGACATTTTTATGTATTTAAATTATACAGTAGAGTTCAAGAATCTTTAGTCTTTGGTTCAATAGGGTTCGGCGAAAAAGCAAAAGCCTTGAAAATAGTGAACGTTGTAAAAAGCAACACGGTAATGTCTAAATGCGTAGTTGCAACGTTAAGACGTGAGATAACTATGAACTAACAAGGTACTAACCATTGTGCGTGCTTTATCTTTATACAGACCATTACTTGCCTATTAACATAATCTGTGTATTGGCAAAATATGATTTTATTGCTTACATTTGTAGGAAATATTCGCGACTATTCATCTATTAATTATGATATTTATATTTTATTTTATTGTAGTACTAATTAATAACGTTACATGACTAACGATTTATTTAATTAATTCCGTTTTAATCGTATGCATTTCTATTACATTTTAAATTGTAATTTATTTGGTAAATTTAATTCCTTTTCATCTTTTTGCTAACTTATGGTATTTCAAATCGACTGATAAAAATAATGTTTCTTATATATATGACATTTGATAGATTTTCGCTGATTATCATGATTCCGAGTAGTTGTCATATGCGATAATTCATGAGGACTAGACAAAATTCACTTAAAGTAACTGGCAAAAATATCGTAAAAATTATTCACATACAATTTATTTTATACTGTGGTGAAAATATAGTTAAACAAATGTAGGCCTCAAGAGATGTTAAGAAATTTTGACAAATTGATCAAGCAATCACCGCCATTACAAAACTTATAAAACCAGACTTCGATCAACATTTTACAGTGTCGATTCGATGCGGATATAGTAGCGATGTAAACACATTAGAAATCAAAACAAGAGATTCTTTTAAATTCTAAAGATGTCTGATTGATGAAAACGTTGATTACACTATGATTTATTCAATTTTGTTTTTCATTGATGTTGTAAACTCTTTTGAATGTAGATTAAAATAAATATTTGTGTTATACTTTAAAGCTTTTTGTGATTGAAACATACCAACGATACAGGCAATATATCTTTGTATTTGTCTTTTAATTAAAGCACGTGATTATGACTGATCTTTATCTATTTCATGTAATTAAAAATAATATTTATATTAATGAATGCGCTTTACGCAACGAGTGACAATTAATGATACTGAATTGAAGCACGGCCTTGGCTGAATAGGTCGTAACTGATTGTTTTTCTAGCTATTTCAGTCGAGCACATGTCATAGTTGTTAATATTAATATCCTCGCGTCATTAGAGTTCTGTTTGGACGTCAACCTCAGCGAACAACCTTTGTAGCATTTTGTTTGTGTGTTTTGCTTTGACAACTATTCTATTCCTCTAAAAATACACAGTTCTTACATATAACTTGTGGATCCGACACACGTTGTCCTGTACACACGTCCTACATACAAAAAAACACATAAAACATTTAGGCGCCGTTTAGGAGTTTAATAACGGACACATGCTTTGCTGTATAGATAAATAACCTAGATACCGACTGCAGTGCCATCTGCCGGGCTGTTTTTACCATTAAACCATCCAGGGCGCCACCCAAACGCATACAAAAAAATACATTCAGATCGGTCCAGCCATTTACGAGGAGCTTATTGATATACACACGTACAGTAGTATTATATATAATGAAGATAATAATAATAAAACCCGTTTATTTCCAATCTTTACAAATGTTGAATATACAGTTTAGATTTGTTATATAAATGTTTTTCTTGTTATCCTAATATCCTCAGTACCATTGATATATGAAATGTTTAAACGATTATGAACCGTTTAGTAAGAGACAGTTAATCATCTAACATTATATACGAGTCAACTTTCCCCTGTGCGAGTCGCGGTGACGATTAGGTAGTTACGAAAGCTGCACCTGTTTATACCTATATGGTATGGTATCTATTCTTGTTCTATGACTTACAAGATACTGAATATAGCTGTACTGATGCTAAATTAATGGTTTCTATTTTGTACTTACATCTTTTATGTATGGAACGTGAATGTTCAACTAGAAAAACAAGTGAAATTAATAAATTGTAGTGTTGATTGAAATAATATATATTTCGTGTACGAAGACACATATCGTATTTCAACCTGTTCCTACTTCGATATTGTCAATTGTCCCAGGTTACAAGGTCTCAATTAAGGCTAATGTCAAGGTAGTTTCGAATACTCTTGTTACATTGTATGAATACCACATAAATGTTTGTAATTTAAGTGAAAAATTTGAGCTATATTATTTTCCAGAAGACTTTCGTATACGTGAACATGTGTTTTGTAAACGGATAGAGCTTGTGTGAAAGTGACGTAAGTGACAAAAGTTTTCAAAATGAGTGCTAGTGAGCCGACACTAACGGAATCCCCGGTCCCCTTGGCGCTAGCTCGCCTGCAGGGCCGCTCGAATCGATTGCCCCGCGGCCTGCGCACACATCGGCCTAGTTTGCCTCTCGCCAGCTTACAAGAAGCAGCCGATGAAGGTCCTAGACGCTTCAGTGATGAAACCTTCAATCGTGATATAGATGATGACGAGGCCTTCATCGAAACTGATGTCGTAAAACGCTCAGCGTCAAATGGACGCAGGGCGTCGGATGCAACATTTGCTGAGCGTTATAGAAAACTGAACGAGTTCGATGGACCTCCAACAGAAATGCCCCGCCGTGCCTCCCTGGCCGTGCCCGTTGGTGACGGCTACGGACCCAGTGAGAAAGGACGGAGACGATCCTGGGCAGCGAAATTGCAACTCGAACGTAAAAAGAGACGGAAGTCGGGTGGCAATGATACAGACGAGGAAGGGGAGACGATATACATACGCCAAAAACGTCCGTCTTGGTGGAATGTTTTTGTGCCAGATAATATGCTTAAAAACAGGTACAGTTTTTTTAGATTTAATGTCAAATTTGGTCGTTATTCATCTGTCTAAATGTCTGTTTAATATGAATTAACGATTTAGTTGCTTTACCTTGTTTTGTCAGGTTTTAAAATGGATTTTGTCTATACAGTTTGCTCCTACGAGCAACTATTTGTTTCAGTAAATATAGGGCATTAGAATGGAAGTACGTATGCATATGTAAACTTGATTTCCTTGACCTAGTCTCTGCTTAATGGCAAGTAGGAAAAATTTTATCTTACAAAAAAGTCGAAAAATATTTAAACCGATAAAAACAGAATAGAGTATTTTCAAGCGAAACGAAATATCTTTTAGAATACTATTGTTGTAAGTAATGCGTAATTGTTCTTACTCATTTCGAAAAATGGAAGGAAATTACGTAACCGCTAACGACTGTGTATTTCATGATTTATATTAAAGCAAAAATAATGTTTACGTAGACGAAATTTATAACAGCGAATCTGCTTTCTTTTAAATTGGCTTTTAATAGCAAATATTAATAGATTTTTCGTTATCTTAAACTGCAACGTTTAAAAAATCTCAGATAAACCAAAACGATACACGTACTAACTTGTGATGGACAAATTATATAATTATTATCAACGTATAATTCAACATAGCCAAATAATAGGTCAAGCGTAATATCCTAGTGGTTCTAATGGTATGAGGGTCAGATGACATTGAGACATTCGCTTCCTTGCTACATGGAATGTGGGCGGGTACCAATGATCTTATAGATCTCAATTGAACGGAAATTAAACACATTATCGGGTATATTGACAGGTATTTATGGTAACATTTAAATTAATAAGTAATATTAAAATGACAGGTAACCTTCAATTAACTGTGATATGATTATTTTTAATCTGAGTAAAAATACATAGACAAAACTATTCACTTTTTAAAGATTTGAGGCCATTCATAAAACGATTATAGTAGACCGAGGCGAATCGGATCACTTTTTCTTTGAGGTTGAGTAAATCATACTAAAGTGCTATATAATGTTATTTTTATTGATAAAATCGTAAGAAGTAACAATTACCTATGAAATAAATATTTAAAAACTTAAATCATACATATATTCTCTTAATTAGCTATTAAAAACTAAAAAAAGGAAAATATCCGATTCGCCCCAACTGTCGGGGTGAATCGGATCGTGCACAAAATATAACAAAATTTTAAGGTATAGTGTTAAATAACTTTGGAATCAGTAAAAATATATAATAATAAGATCAATTTTAATTATTGGCACATAATTCACATATACATATGGTCCTTTTTTTCTGTTAGCTCGTGAACGGTGCTGAAAAACTCTTAGCAGCTTTACGCAAGGTCAACTCTTTGTTCTGGACTTAATTTACAGCCTCTTTTATTTTTTCCTGACACCATTCTCCGGTGGTCATGAAATAAATATGAATCAATAACCTCAAACATGTAATAAATCAGTTTAAAAGTATCATCCAATTCGCCCCTAAGGATATGATCCGATTAGCCCCATAATTAAGACTTTTGAAATAAATATTTTAGACGTTAACCTCTAAGATTATACTTAAAAGCGAATTGGTTCTTCAATATTAACACCTTGCTCAACAATATAAACCAAAGTAGTTAAATTTTAAGACAAATCCGTCATATGACACAAAGAAAACGTAAGTACGTAACCTTAGATGAGCGCCAAATTGCGACACACACAAAAAACCGAGTGGCTGACGAGCGACATTGCCACTGATCCACAAGCGCGATCGAAATACTGCTTATGTCGGGAGGTGCTCAGTAAATGGAGAGACACAAAACGCCGGTTGAGTGCGTTCTATGTGAATGTGATATTTGAATTATCAACACATTTCTTATTTTGATCCGATTCGCCCTGTGATCCGATTCGCCTCGGTCTACCCTATATAAAATGATTTTGTCAATATATACACTAGTTTTATGTACTAATTCGTTTAGCATTTTCGTCATAATATATCATAAAACGAATTTTGTACCGTTCACGATTTCTTTTCACAGTATCGATTGAAACGTGTTTAGCTTTTTAACGAATGATTAGTTCCACACTTATTAGAGTAATTATTTTGTTATAACGCTTATTCCATACTTTAAATACCCGTAGATAAGAAGTATATATTCTCTCAAATATAAGTTGGGTATGCACTGTACCATCTAATATATAAAATTCTCGTGTCACAGTTTTCGTTGCCATACTCCTCCGAAACGGCTTGACCGATATTGATGAAATTTTTTGTGCTTATCCGGTATCTATGAGAATCGGCCAACATCTATTTTTCATCCCCCTAAATGTTAGGTGTAGTCCACCCCTAAATTTTATTTTTTATTTTTTAGACAAAATTTATAATTTTAAAAAATACATACAACCCCTAATTTTCACCCCTCTACGATCAACCCCTATTTTTATTATAAATGATATACATGGCAAAACGACGTTTGCCCGGTCAGCTAGTTTTTTATAAAATTAAAAAAAACCGTTGATGGAGGAGTTTTAACATGAATCTTTAAGATGTTCTCGTGTTTACGTGTTATTTTGCATGAATGCTATTTTGAACTCTCGAGTATTTGAAACTATATTTTGATTTTATTACATTTAAATCCGGATAACGTAGCACGGTGAAGGTCGTAGGGGTATAATAATCTTATATTTGCTCGCAATTTGCATAAAGCGACGCCTACATATTAAACTCATTTCCGCAAATAACTAGACTTCGTTTTATAAATACATAATATATTAACATACTTTAAATTGTGAGATAACAAAAATTCACCCAGGTTTTTTGTATAACAGTAATTATTGTTAGTACAGTTTTAACGTTAAAAGGTAATTAATATTTATTTTTTGTATTGGATTGTAGTTAGTTTATGCAAATTCATTTATGCAAGTCTTCAAGTTGTAGTTCGATCGCCGTCTATGTGCCATGGACTTTCTATGTGCGCATTCAACACTCGTCAAGGAAAACATCGTGAGAGAACTTTCATGACTTACACCCGAAGTCGACGGTGTGGCTGATCACAATACCATTATCAATGGATATACAGCCTCTTGTGGGCCTTAGTCCACCAACCCAGCCGCGGTCTCCCAGGTTTTCTCTTGTCACCAGATGAGTTCTATAAGGACCTTGCGGTTCTGTCATCCACCATTCGGTGCGCATGTCCCAACCACTTGAGCTTGTTGCATTTTATAAATTGATGTCGTCCAAATAGGGCCAAAAATTCTTCTAAGAATGATTCACTCGAAATTGTAAATTGTATATGCGCTGCAGTTATTCGCTTGTATCTGTAGGTCCTATAGCTGCGTCACGGAGTGGTTTCATCATAATATGGCCTCACTTATTTCCGCAATCGTACATTCACCTTTGTCTCTTTGTGTAATGGTGCCATATTGTTTAAGGACCCTTCTTTTTACTCTGCATATTTGAGTAACTCTATATCTGGAAGTCCAAAATAAAAAACCCGATCTAGAAATCTCCTGCGCAATAATTTAGATTTCTTACTTAAGTTTGTTTACTTAATAGACTTCCGTTTCTATTCTGCGGCAAGAATTTCAACCTGATTTTTAACTTTAAAATAAAAATTATGGTATTGCACAAATAAAGGTTGTGAGGGTGATTTAATACTGACGCAATAATATTCTTTCCCCTGTTGAATATTGATGATCTGGCGCATGATTCACTTAAACGATATTTACGTTATCTGGGTCACGTATTCCGTTAACACATTAATTGTATTCGTTTCATAAATCTTTTGCTTGTTTTGCCTTATGATTGTTATTGTGCAAGTCTAATTGCTTGTTTACAAAATAGAATTCTTCGTGTTCATCAGAAGTTGGCATTATGCCGCACTTCACGTATTCTCGTACTGACGTTTTTGTTACTACTAATGGATTGTTATTAGTTAGTACTGCTTTTGTCTCCTTATTAATGAAAACCTGACAAATATCATAGTTTCTTTCTTACTAAATATTGTACAGACATTTTAACAAAATGTTTTCACTCGGAAGTCGGGGTCATGAACAATAGAATTAATAATAACGGTTCTCTTTCCTACGGCGTTAAAGTGTCAAACTAGTAGAGCAAGCAAATCTTTGTGACCAGATACTGTGGCCTTTCTTTGCAAGCTTTGCAATAAATATCTTGCTGCACCTTTAATTAAATTGTACCAGCACAATTTCTTATTATCTTTAACAACCTTGCCCTTTAAGCTTCGCTTACCGCATTGACCACTCTTACATACCGAAAGAATCTATACATATTCTAATTAGAAGTTTTTATTAATAAGGTATGCAACCGATCCACTCTCTCCGCTCAATACAAGTTGTAAGGCACGTGATTTTATCAGTATAGGAAGTATTTTCAAGACAATACAAGTAATTAGGTAAATGAAATAAATTATATTTGCAATGAGGCAATCGTGATTCTATTCGCAACTGTTTTATTTGCGGAAGATAACGTGTACACGACTATCATTTTATTTACTTTAATAAGCTACATATGAAGAAACGGAAACATTAGCAAACTATTTATATTGCAAGATTAAATGCTTCCTTCCGAATGCGGATTGACCCATTTGCCTGTGGTCACAACTAGCAAGGACAGCCGCATTCTGGTTCTTGTTATGTGTAGTCAGACACGGGTTTCATTAAACGCAAGCAATGATATGACATTTTATAAGGTATACGTGATTAGTAATCGGAAATCCTTTTCATTGAAACATTTCAATTACAAGCGTCATCTATTGTGAATAGCGACTGCATTTTATATGAGGATAACGTTTCTATTGTAACGTTACCTAGATTTGATTGACGCAATTTAAAAACTGATAGATTTTTATTAATTTGTCTATATATTTAGATGTATGTGCCAGGAGCAGAGCAGTGTTGGTCTAATGGATTCAGCGTGCAAATCTCATGCCTGAGATCGTAGGCTCAATCCTTGGCTGTGCAACGATGGACTTTATGTCTATGTGCTCATTTGACACTTGCTCGTACGGTGGAAAATATTGTGAGGAAACCGGCATGCTTTAGACGCAAAAAGTCGTCGGTGTATGTCAGGCACAGAAAGTTGCATATTAGAAATGATCAAGGAACAGATATAGAAATCTGAGACCCAGACTTAAAAGGTTGTAGCGCCATGTAGTCAAATTGGACGATAAAGCCAAGTTGGCGGTGGCAAGCGCCATTTGAGGAAAACGTGATTTCGTGGAGGTGAATTAAACGGAATACGTATTACGTAGTCTCGTATAGAAGTTCATTTCCTCTATGTCATCAATTGGGCTAGTTTGCGGACGACACTGGGCTAATTGCGAAGCTCCGCAATTAGCTGGCTGATGGATGAGCTAGCATCATGACATTTGTCAATGCCACTCATTCGTGATAGAAAATTTAAAGTTTCATCAGATACCGTTATCACTTATCACGATTTCGTATGTTAGCCCTGGCGTTGTGTCTATAGGCTAATAACGCAATGTGAGCTTAAAAACGAAAAGCCGTCTCTATAAGAACGTATTGCTGGTTGTTTCTCGCTAAAACTCGAGAATGGTTGGACCGATTTGGCTAATTATGATCTTAAAATATTTGTGGAAGTTCAGGGAAGGTTTAAACAAATAAGTAAAGAAATATACTAAAAACAAATGAAATTTCCAATAAAAACTGTTTCTAGCTGGGAATTATTTGATGCCTTTTTTTTAGAAAGAAAAATTGAAATAGCTGTTTAGTAGCCTGTTTTAAAAAATTTGTATTAAGTTTTGACACAAATATATGTAGGTGATACGAAGTTCACCGGGTCATTTAGTTCGTAGTAGTATGTAATTCGTACGTATACGACATTTGGGGTAAGAACTTTAATATTGAATAAGGCCTGAACCTTTTCGCACGGTGCTTAAGAATAAAACTTTCGTTGTCATGGCAACAATTCTTATGCAATAAAGTATATAATCTGTGATTGGTTTTTAGTCATGTAGGTTTTGATTTTCCTTATAAAGTTTTGTTATGAGGATACACTAATACATCTATCCTCGTTCGTTGATGTGATTCAGTATAGTTCTCAAACTCCCGTGTTAATGTGTCGGACTTTATGAATATGTCACGAAGAAAAGGCTTAAGAGACTTTTTGGTGTCTTTCAATTCGTGCTCGTGTATGGTGAAAATAGTTCCGTTGGATAATGTGTATGTAAATTATATATTATATTGGTTGTAAGAATAATCAGAGATCAAAGTTCATACAACGAAACATCTCTTTTCTGTATGCAATTGAAAACTCGCTTTTTAACCTCAAAACAGAAGGAGGTTTTTAATTCGACGTTATTTGTATAATATAGTATTATTTTTTTGTATATAGTTGTTTTTTCTGAAACCCAAAGCTATGATTGAGAAAACTTTATTGTTCAGAGGTCACAAACTTTCCACTATACGATAGTTTCACTTTTTGTTTATGTTTAAGTGATACAACTCATGGACACTCACACTGCCAAATATCTCGAACGTATTAACATTTTATACAATTTATTAAGTATAAGTTTTTCGAGTGATGTATATACGAGCATGCATTCGTTTAGTTGCAACTTGCAAAGCAAACGGAGAGCTTTTCAAGTGTTCCATATAAAAATGTAAGCTTATTATGATTCCATTTTACGAGTTCTTATAGTTCGTATGGCCTCATGTATGGCTAAGTGTCAAACTATTTTTCGATATTTATGACAGCATGGATTATGGCTGTATTGGGCGTTCTAATTGATGTATGACTCATTACTACCTTATTTCATTGAAAAGTTGCATTTTGGGTCAATTACAGTTATACGAATGTGCTCTGAATATGTAAGTTATAACGGTATTTAAAAATATATAAAGGTCCGAATTGATAACCTCGAAGTTTTTTTAAGCTTTAAATTAACACTTTTGTTATAACAAAGTAAAGCGCCTTCGAAGACTAATTTCGCTCACTAACTCGGTTTGTATATATAAATCAACAGTCATGGTTTTGATTTACTTGACACGCAAAAATTTAGACTATTTAAATCATAAGAAGGGGAACAAGCGGCCTTATCGCTATTGAGCGATCTCCATACCGGAAATTGAAGCAAGGTGAGCGTAGGAACTGCAAAAGTGCAATGATATAATATATAATGTATACAATAAAAGATCAAAACATTTTGTATATATACCTTTATTTTCTTATCACACATAATGAAAATACCGTACACTAAATAAAAAAATACGTAGAAAGAAAGAAAGAAAAACTTTATTATACACAATATACAGGATATTTAGGTAAAATAAAGTGACTGGCCCCCACACTAAGATTCCTTGTGTTGTGGGCAGCCAGTCTCTTCCTTTTGACATGTAAACACAAATTTATATTAAAACTATTTTTGCACAATAATAATATTTTATTTTTTATTTTTTTAATAATATTTTTGTATCAGCATAGGACAGCTTGACAAGATATTGTTTGAGATTTTTAGTAAGTGTATGTAATGTGAGTTTTGAAACGATTTGTCGTATAGCTTAAAAGCTGTATCTTTTTATGGGACAAAAGGCAAATTGAGCAGGCGGGGGTCACTTTTAATAAAGTGCTTAACGCCGTGGACACCTGCACAGCCGGGGGGTTTGCGAGTCCATGACCTTTTGAGGGAATGGTACTCTCGTAACTTTAAGGGCCCTAGGTTGTAACAGCTGGTGTCAAAGAGGTGGTGCGGGACAGAAAGTGCCTTAAAAACATTGGTTATGGAACGCCAGTCATCGAGGTGGAGAGGATGAATTCGGCATTCCATAACAGTAGCAAGCAGAAAAGACTATATTTTTGTTTTCGTTTTCTCATGTATGTGAACTTGGCCCCTTTCAACAAAATTTTTGTAATACCTCGCTCTACTAACTTTCGTATAAGTTACGCAATGATCATGTTAGTTTTATTGCTTAAAATTAAGTTACACGTACTTGTTTCGCCTCGATTGTGTACGCAAATTAGTATGTTCATAATGAAGTTTATAAATTATACCGTTAAGTCATTTTTCGGCTATTACTAAAAATGTTGCGTTTTATATTTGGACTGGTACATAATGATTTTGATACTATATTTATAATTTATACGGATCTCTTTTACATATATAATATAAATTGGAGGCGGCGATATTTTAGCGGCGAAGATACTAATAGATGATTATAATGTTTACTAACAAACTGTGCATAAATACAGCCGTAAATAGTTATCATTCAAATAAAATTTTAAAAAGATTAGTATTAAAATTAACACTTAAATAAATTGAATATAAACAAGACAATAAACAGTTTGTATTATCTCTTCGATATATGTAGTATTTAAATTGTATTATTCTACTTATTCTTAGTATTGCGTGAGAGTGGTCAATTTATTTCTTATGCAATTGATTTTTAATTATTGTATTGTCTTTCTTGGATCATTCTATAAAAAGTTCAAACCTTGCAGTTCTAGTATGTTAATCGTGGGTATTTTAGAGTTATTGTTGTTGCGCCCAAAAGAAGGGATGCCAGCATTGGACCCGACTTCTAGCTCTAAAACCAGGGCTAATGGGCCGATGTGAGTATGTTCCTTGCCAAGGTCCATCTCTCGTTAATACCCACTGAGGGTCGTGGCTTGAACGGCTGATGGCATCGTGGGATGCGGACAAGGTTACGCCTTTACCGTGTCCCGTCTCGGGCCATTGTTGGCTTTGGTTGGGTGTGCACAGTAGCGAGTATCACATAACCCTATTTCTCAAAACAGTCGCGCCGCGGGATTTACAAAAAACACTAAATAGTTGTTATTCATATATATTATATACATAATGATAAAAAGGCCAGCAACACATACATAAGCCTCTTGGTGTTGAAGGTGTCCATTGGCATGGGTAAACACTTATTTCTAAGCGACCTGCCTGCTCTTTTGATCTGTCCCATTTAAATAATAGTGTATATTATTATATATAAATAAAACAGCAAATAAGCTCTGCAACAGTTGAATATTATTATTCACATGGAGATAATATGACCAAAACATAGCTCTAGGTATGGTTTACATTAATTGCGAGATTGTGTTCAACGAAATGAAATGCCTGAGTTTTTCTTAACTCATATTGGTGTTCAATTGGAAAACGGGGCATAGACTATTTATAAGAGCGAGAAGTAGAACGTAGTAAATCTATCTCTTTCGCTCTATATCCTCTACAAAGCTATAAATCCCAACACTGCAGGTAGTGTTGGTAATTAAAATGGTCTCTGAAAAGCACATATTTATTTTGTCTAATTCTATGGTCGCCATATTAACGATACGCTAACATTTAACTCACTCTAGACCTGAACATCCAATGCTCAATGCTTAGCATTCTAATGTTTTCAAGGAAAATATTAGTGGCATAGAAGTGGAGAAGTTTACACGTGGAATAGCGTAAACAATGGCATATTTCATTGATGTATACACTAATACAGGAGTGCAATAGGAAACTTGGTTTCGTATTATATCGGACCTGCCATTAATATGCAGTTATGCTATCCGCACCTATCATCTTACATGTAAACAGATAGTTGTAATAACAAGACAATTATGCGGTCGGTATGTGGCATTAACATATAAAATTTCATTAGTTTTCATTTGGTTAGTTGGTAATGGAAGTTTTTGCTTATGCGTTTGAAGATTCCGTTAATCTAGAGGTGAAATACATCAAAGATAGTGGGGTTTAAGTTTCTGTTTGTCATTCTAAGAGATTTTATTTAACAACTAACTGACTCGACAAACGTTGTTTTGCCATGTATATGATTTCTAAGAGTCATTGTTTTAATTCAATTAAGCTATTTGCTATAATTAAAAATAGGGATTGATAATAGAGGGGTGAAAATTAAGGGTTGTATGTATTTTTGTATGTTGTATCGAAAAAAAAAAAGTCTAAAAAATTTTTTTTTTTCGGTGGACACCCTTTATCACTTAGGGGTTTGAAAGATAGATAGTAGCTGATTATCAGACTTACTGAATATGCACAAAAAAAAATCATAAGAATCGGTCGAGCCGTTTCGGAGGAGTATGGGAACGAACATTGTGACACGAGAATTTTATATACTAGATAGAGATATGTCAAGTCACTCTCTTATTTTAGGATTGCTGTTTATGGGTAGACTGAAATCTTTCAGCATTTGCGAATGTCTTCTTTAAATTAGTAAAAAATAGAAGACAGAGCATTTATGGGTGTGGCAAATATTAAGCTTAAAAATGAATTGAAGCTCAAGAAAAGAGCGTTCCATTTTCTAAAAGTCGGTAACACACCCGCTAACCCCTGGCGTTGCAGGTGTCCACGAGCCAGCGCTCATCACTTTATTCAAAGTGACCTGTTTGCCTCCTGTCCCATAAGGCAATTTAATATAATGCCGATATTTTTTGTCTGTAACGAAATTGTTTATTATATACACTATCGAGTTATAGTCATTGTTTTTTTTAATGCAAACACATTATAGAAAGGTAAACGTTTAACGTAACTTATTTAGTATGATGTAAACAATTAATATATACGTATGTATTTTAAAATATGATTTTCTCTCGGCACTTACTTAAAAAAAATTATGGCACTCATGAATAATTAGAACAGATGTGTATGTGTATCTTAGGATTTACTGCAGTTCGAGCTTTTACAGTAACATATGGATGTTGATGAACAATATCATGGGCAGATATTCGAAAATTATTTAAATTTATTATGCGGTTCTCTTTGTGCGAAACCTGTCGTCTGTCCTTCATAGGCTCAGAGATAAGCTCATTATGTATTGCATGGTTTTTACTTGTCAATTTAGTACAAGTACAAAAAGTAGTACATTAATAGCTGACGTTACGTATTTATTGTACGGTAAAGACCTGTAGAACTTGTTTGGCGGTCATGGCGCCCGGTGAATGCGAAAGTGTAAGGAAAACTATTACTCCTTATTAATAATAATTCAGTGGCACGATATCACATAGCCTTAACTTAAGATCCGTTTCCGTAAGAAATTTCCTTTCAAGAATTAATTGTTGATTTCGATGATCAGCGAGTTTTCTCGCAATCTACGTTTAACGTGTTAATTGTGCTTAGATATCGATATCCGTTGAAAGCCCGACCTCGGAGTGCAGTGTTGCACGCTTAGCCTCTTGGACAGTTCTCTCTTATGAAGTGTAAGCATTAATCGACCATTGCGTGTTCTGTTATTATGAAAATAAATATAACAAAACACTTTTTAACCACTTCAATCTTTTTAAGTACTTTTATGAACCTTTAATTAACTTACACAAAATATAAAAGTCAAAATATCTTTATTCATATAGGTAAACAAGTACACTTATGAATCGTCAGAAAGAAGTTAAATTAATTGTAAATTTACATTTACTACCAGTTCGCAAGTCAAGGGCGTAGAGTGGGTAAGAAGAACTGGCAAGAAACTTTCCGCCACTCTTTTTAATCGCCAAGTATTGAGTCATACAAATTGATTGAACTGGAGCAAATCAATCCCAAGGATTAGGATCAATTAAGTATTTCACAAATTTATAAAAAGCTTTATTGATAAATTTTCGTTTAACTCGGGCTTTGAATTTATTTAGTTTATAAAAAGAAAAAAATATAAAGAGTGCAGATAGCCTGGCAATATTTAAATTACGACTAAAACTCCATCTCTTGAGTGATCCCAGTTATCTACGTAAATGAAATTCCACCCAAGTTCTACTTCGCTAATTCATCCTTGAAGCTCTTCAATGACCCCCGACGTAATAAATTGTATCTTTAGTATATAAGTTCTCATGTAAGTGACTATTGTCTGTTATGAGAATAAATGTCTTTAAACCTAACCTTTACTAATATGTATTATCAAATTTGTGAGGTTGTAGGCTGTAATCTGTAAATATACTGATACAATTTTGAAAATTATTTTACCAATAGAGAGAGAGTATTTAGTAAGTCTGAGAATCGGCTACTATCTTTCAAACCCTAAGTGATGAGGGGTGCCCACCCCAAATATAATTTTTTAATTCTTTTTTTTATTTTTTTATTATGTGGAATTAAAAAATACATACAACCCTTAATTTTCACCCCTCTGCGATTAAACCCTATTTTTATTATTATAGCAGTAGACAGTTATTTTTATTGAACTAAAAATGTTTCCTAGAAATAATATACATGGCAAAAAACATTTGCCGGGTCAGCTACTATTATATAAAAAGAAGTCCTCTGCGGACTCTATTTGTTCTGTTCACTGAGAAACTACTACATCGAATTAATTGTTTTGACCAATATATAGAATTATTCATGGTGTAGGTATATAATTTTTCTAGGTTTACGGTTACGCGTGCACGGGCCGATAGCTAGCAGAACTATATGTTTGAAACATTATTTTACAATCACAACCTCGGCAGATATTCGGACATACTAATTTGGCAATTATTTCGAGACATACAATCATGAATTTGTTTTTGGACCTTGTTATATTCGTTAATCGTTTATTAACACTCGGGGTCAAAATGCGCTTTTCATCCACCCGTGTTTATCTCACGTGACTACCAATGTAACAAGAGCTCTTATTAATCGCGCAGAATTCATTTGTGATTGACGTAAACGATGTATCGTAGGTCTTCTTTAATTGGTCAATAAGCTGGGCCTGGTCAAGGTCTTAGGGTTTGTTATCTGTTGTTTAAATCACGTGTACAATCATAAATTTAATGTATTTCTCAATCCAATTATCAGTCTCTAATATGTGCTCTCTGCAGATCAGTTTATTTAAATATTGTTTTGTGAGGCTGTGTTATAAAATTGTTTGGTAATTATATTTTTAAAATGTGGGATTCAGTGATTTTTATTACAAGGGTAGTAGGTTAAAATCTATTCAAACTCAAACATAACTTTATCCATATAGGTAAACAAGTACACTTATGAACGTCACAAAATAAGTTAAATTAATTCTAAATTTACATTTACTACCAGTTTGCAAGTCAAGGGCGTAGAGTATTTATAGAAAAATAGTATTGTCCTTGGGAATTGCTTTAAGGTCCCTTATCAACTGACCTTACATTTCATTTGTTAATACTTAAGTAGTCCACGTATACAAAACCAAACTTTATCACATTTAGACAGCGTGTAGAATATAATATGTCCCCTTATTTTAATAAATTAAATTTATCTTTAATATTCATTTGTCACATTTGATTGATTTACTTTCAAAGAACTGACGCGCTTCAGTAAAAATATAACTGATTGATTTACGTTCGAATAAGGGAGACAGTTCAGTACTTAGTGTAATATGTAGACTTGTAATTAAATTGCAATTGTTGCAAACTCATTAGTCATCACTTACTAAATGTTACTTAGATTACTTATATCGGTTCACAACAGAGACAAATTTTGATTTAATTATTACAAGTATATATTGATTTTTTGCACAATCTAAGTAACATTTGTAGTATGCATGCACTGCTTGTGTTTAGCTCGTGTTTTGTTGCATGCAGGTCTAGAAGGGCGTCCCAGCAGCTGTCCCGGAGCGCTGAAAGTATTGATCAGTCATACAAAAGGTAAGTACCTTATATATTGGACTTTTGTAATTGGATTTATTTCAATGTTGTTGCCTGAATTCGAATTTGTACAGAACTTTATAGTGGAAACATAGTCCGGTCCAGATGTTTTTTTGGTTGACCAACCTCAGATATCAGTTATCCAACGAAAACAGAGTTTAATAATAATAACAGTTAAATTATTAGCTTATAAATGGGTAATTTTAGAAAAAATACTACTAATATTTAAAATAAAATGAATATCTTAAAAAAATATATTTTTATCAACTGAAGTTCCGATGGAGCTGATTGAAGAATTCAAGTTTAATTGGGTTATGTTGGGGCCAGTTTTTAATATAGAATTTGAATTTTTTTTCAGGTCCAAAAGCCGATCTGTGGACCATGGCTTCGCGCCGCCCTTCGACCTGGATTCACTTCGGTCGAAGGTTGAGAGCCGATTTGATGCTGTACAGAAAGGTATTTTTCTTTCTACACTTAGATATATAAATAATATGTGTTCCTGTTTTAATATGGAATTTTGCCATTTGGAACTTTTGTTGAATTGGTTGCTTTCCTCCCATGATTGGCTGAGACGAAGAAAGCGTTTCATTATAAACTAAAAAACAAAACACAATTCACAAATCTTTTTTTTATCTATATTGAGTACAGCCAAGTCGGATTTCTCGCCCAAAACAAATTTTATTTTGCTGGCGTCTCACTCATAGCCAGGTTATGATCTCTAAAGCATGAAAAGATAGTTAATAAGCCATATAGGTTACGCTTCTGAGAAAATGTAGGAAATGTAATTTTGAATGTATTCAGAACCGAAGCGGAACCGCCGCAAGATGTTGTTTATAAATGGATCGTAGGGAAATTCTTATTTATTCATATCAATGTCACTGGAGCTTGTTATCTCGGCGCGGAGCGGATTCTGGCACAGTCTTCTAAATAAATATGCCACTCATTAAAACAAGTATCCGGCAGATAACGTAAACTATATTAATAAATTCGTCCAAAATATTTACATAAGAACACCGACGGTTTTATGGTTTATTTGGTTAAGAGTAATAAAATTTTGGTCTCTCGTAACAGTTCATAATAAGCGCTTTGGAGCCATAATAAATAATAATTAAATAGATGATGTCCTTTGTTGATACGAATTGGCAAATAGACCACAGATTAAACGTAGTTAATAATTTGAATTTCAAATACTTCATCAAAAAAAGAAAGACAGATAGAGAGAGATTAGTAAACAGTTGCATAGATTAGAGGAAAGGAGGATTTGGAGGAGGCCCTTACTCTGTGGGAAGTCGAATACTAATATCTTAATATATATAAATTACGCGTCACGTTGTTTGCCCGCTATGGACTCCTAAACTACTTAACCGATTTCAATCAAATTTGCACACCGTGTGCGGTTTGATCTAACTTATAAGATAGGATAGCTTACATATATATATAATTTTACTGTCCGTATGTATATCTCTGAACTCCTCTTCAACGGCTGGACCGATTTGAATGTTTTTTTGTATGCGTTTGGGTGGAGTCCTGAATGGCTTAAATTCACAATTCAGCCCGGCAGATGGCGCTAAAGTCGGTACTTTCATACTTTGTTTAATATCCTAATCGCTTGAAATATTATGCAGGACAACGTCTGTGAGGTCCGCTAGTAAAATATAATAACAACATCAACTTAATGTAATTTTAATTACTCGAATATAAAATATTTCAATTTAATTAATCTAAAACTCAGGAGCATGAGAATGCTGTAAAAAGCATGATGGCGCATTTCTTTTCATTGTAATTGTTTGAATCTAGTGGAATTACAGACAAGCGACACGATCCGGCGTATAGTTTCGTCATTCGTATTATATCTCAGCGCCTAACCTTTAACATAGTATTCAAATTTTAAAGCTAGACAACAAAATTACCTACAATTACTAGCTTAAAGTTTAAAGATCTGAACCGTACCAGTTTAATTAGCGTGGTTATGAAAAACAAAAGTGGTTCAAGAACAAGCTTTGCATTAAAATTGTATTGTGTTTGATATTTACGAAACTGTGAATAAGCTCCCGTCGAAACCTTACGGACGTTTGCAATTAATCATTCTTTATTTTCTGTTTTCGTTATTTTTAATTTCGAACAAAATGCAAGTTTTAACGATTGTCGGAAGCATTGGGAATAAAGGCTTTCACTTTGGGATAAAAATGATATAGTAATTAATTTAATAAATGTATATGCCATTTATAGGTTTTTATAATAAGACTAGCTGCCCCCGCGAACTTCGTTTCTCCTTAATGTGATTTTACTTAGCCTACCTATATAGTACATACCCACATGGAACATTTTGCTATGCCGCCACAGAGACTCTTCGGTTTTCTGGAATGAAAACATTTTCGGTTTTTCTGTGAATTTTTCTCTGTATAAACCTTAGAGTTCAAGTCGTAAGATTTTAATAAACAAATAAAAAAAAGAGGTCGATCGTAAAAAAAAGAGAGGTGAAAATTAAGGGTTGCATGTATTTTTGTATGCTGTATCATAAAAAAATAAAAACAAAAAATTGTTAAATTTAGGGGTTTGAAAGATGATAATAGCCGATTGTCAAACTAACTGAATATGCATAAAAAATTTCATAAGAATCGGTCGAGCCGTTTCGGAGAAGTATGGGAACGAACATTGTTACACGAGAATTTTATATATTAGATTTAACCGAAACAGATTTTTGGATAGTTCGATTTTCTGATGAACCGTAGAACCGAACCAATTCTACTTAGGGTCCTACACCAGAGAGCATCAATTACTAAAAGGCCGGCAACGCACTCGCGAGCCCTCTGTCATATAAAAAAAGTGTTTGTATATAAACACACCTAGATAGCATCCCCACACAGACAGGACCCATAACCGTTAACACTGCAATCGTATAAAATAAGACTGCAATAAAATTACACAGGATATTTACAGGTCTTAAAACTACATTGCTATTAAAGTGGTAAACCAGTGAATTATTTCATTTTAACATCTGTTTCAGCAGATTTGTTTTAATTATCAATATACCGAAATGATTTATGAGTCGCGTATTCCAGACAGCTGACGTCATTCATTTAAATTATATTGTTGTCTAGGTGATCCGCCCGACTTCGTCTTACTCAACACATTTCAATCATATTTAAGATCGAAATATCACGATAGATATTAGATCGATAAGATTTAGCCTTTGAGCTAACTGTATCCATATTCCATATGTCAAATCGCGTAACTTTTCTACTGTCGTAGAAACAAATAATACAAATAAATATATACAATAGATAATGCACGCAGGGCTTAAACAATTATGACTCTTGTTTGAAATTTTTGTGATATCAACATGGTTTTAATATATTCCTTTCACCATCATAAAGTAATATTTTTCTTCTAGTATTATTTGTTTCAATATTTATTTTAAAATATCAATTAATAAAGTACGTTTTATATAATAGTATTACAGGCGATGGGTGGGTCAAAATGCCACATAAAATTTACAGAACTAAGGTCAACTGAAAAATAATGCTAGCCGCCAATGTGTATATGAAAACCGAGTGTTATTTATGGTTCCTACTGTTTTGCTGCGCAGTGACAACTAGTTTAATAGCCATTGGCAATGTTTTCTAAGCAAAAACGAGTTGTTTTTAATCACGACGGTTTTTTATACAATTTTAATGTTTATTTCTGTTCGTTTTTTTTTAATTTTTCGATTCATTACATATTTTCTTAGACTTTTGCTTTAGTCTTTTTTCGTAATATTTGTCTATAAATGCTTGTCACATTAAAACTTGTATTTTGTTCTTAAATAAAATATATTAATCAAAAATTGTTTAGGCGTTCAGAATTCAGAATCACGTTTGTTGTCTACAGGTACACTATTATGCGGTATGCAATAAAGGTAGCAAATTATTGTTTCAAAATATTTGGTATTTTTTACAAAACTTGATGATCACATAAAGGTGCATAGCGTGTCTCTGGTGCACTGCTGGAACTTTGCCCAAATATTAATCGCATCGCTACTGCGTTTTATTACTCTGCACTTAATGTGCTTGCAATTTCTGTGATCTCATTCGTTTAGGGATTAATTTTGTAAACAAATTTATTTCACTCTCACAAGTTGAAGTTGTGGTGTGCTCAATTTTGTTAATATTTTGTAAATATTTAATATAGATTGTATGAAAACGCAGAATTTCAGTGTAAATAATCCGCTGGCTAAGCGATTCTTGACCCTGAGGTCAGTAAGAAATAATTCTTGTATACCTACGGCTCGCTTTTTTTATCTCTTACAATTCAATTATAAGAATTTAAGATATTAAGGACAATAAATATTTCACTACTATCTTCTTACTTATCGTAATTTTGTTCGTTAATGTCTTAATGAGATTTAAGTATCCATTTAATTTTTACACAGGCCTCTTTGCCGGTGTTTTTCTTTGCTAGTTTGTAATTTCTATTTTCTAATATAACTTATGGCTTATCCATGCTTATGCCATTAGTCTAATAAAAAGTGGTCTTATGCCATTAGTCCAGCTTAGCATGGGACTAGGTCAATTGGTGTGAATTGTCTTTAATAAAAAAAAAAAAATAATGTGTGTGTGTGTAGTCTTGTGTTTTTTGTTCTATGCGCGTTCTTAAAAAAACATCATGGGGACATGGCATGACTTAGACACAAAACTTGACGGTTTGCGAAAGCCACTGAAGGGTGACCAGAAAATAGTAATAGAAAATATTATAAAGAAGAAAAGATAAATGAAGCAGATGAAAATGCCCAGATCCATAAAGGGTTGTATGATGGGTGTATGAAAATTTATATTTCCGCACACACATGGCATTGAAACCGTCTCTGCTCACTCATCAACATCTGCAACTAGATATCGGCGTTAAACGCACGTATATGATGTCGTTAAAAGACCGACGAGTCTTGTAAACGGGTACATAATAAAATTTGATGGGAAAGTTTTGCATTACGGCTTAATGATAGAATATCAAGATGACCATGAATTTTTAATATTAAATATTGTTTTCGGTATTTAACATTTATGAAAAGCTGATAGATTTTTATTATTTTGGCCGGCAACGTACTAACGAGTGTTTGGCATTGAGTATCCGCGGTTGGCGGTATCACTTACCATCAGATGAGCCTTCAGCCAGTTGCCCTGTTCTAGAAAAATATCTCGGAATGTCACTTATAATTATATTGTGGACAAGCGGAAGGGAGACTCACCTAAGTGTCGCGTTGGAGAACTAATAATTACCATTTGCAGATATTGAGAAAAACAAATAACATTGCACTTATCGAATGTTTGTTCGTACTTGTTAATGCATCAATAGTTCAGTGTTAAACTAACTAAGGAACCTTCTTTTATAGAGTCATTTCGCTAAAAATGTCGGCTAAGATTACCAGCTGTTATTAATATTAATAGTAATCGTTACTTGTGCCATAAGGTTCCTACACCTGGTACTTGACACTAAATCACTATTCAACAGGCGTGACTCACTAATGCTAAAGGAATTTGTATGGGAATGTCGTTATCTCACGTTTTGTCACGTGACCATTTTCATACAAATTCGTTTGGCGTTAGTCGGTTACGTCTGTCGAAAAGTAATATTGTCTCAATCCCCTGGTGAAGGTTAGCATAGTGTGGGTTTTAACTCAGAATCGGGCGTCAGTTATACTCTATCTCTCTATAACTCTGTTATTGACCTCAAATAAATAATAAATAAAAAGGTCCAACTATTAATTGAAAGCTTTTGTTATTAAATTGTATAACAAAACCTACTTAATCATTTTCTGATTAGATCGATTATCTGATCTTTGTATAGTGTTTGCAATGGGCAAATGCTAGTATATATTATAATCACTAAAGAATAGCGACCTTGCAACACTACGTACAGTTCCTATGTTGGCTAAATAGTAAGTGGATAATGGGATTACCGACGTAGCCTCCCAGCTCGCAGTGAGCGACGTATCTTGAGCGAAACAGTCAAGTTCAGCTATTGATTTCTCTGTCAAAGCCAGTTTCACGAATTCACACGTACACGCATTTGTCAATTCAACCAAATTGATGGTTGAATGTCCCGCGGTGCCCTTTGTTTAAAATGTAATTCACGTGAAAACGGTGTGATTTATGAATTTAATTTGTGAAGCACAGATTAATGATGGATGAAGGTATGAACTTGGTGTTGAATTTAATTATTTTTAATCTGTAGGTGATGAAGATAAGGATCAATCTAGCACATTGTATATAATAAGGTGAAGAAAGTATACGTTTATAAATAAGCCCTTAATCACGTTATTGTGATATTTCACGTTTTATATAACCAGTAGCAGACCGGCCAAGCGTTGCTGTGGCTAAGGCTTTTGTTATATTACATAGTAGTAAACTATTCATGGGAAACGGTAGGAGAATATCAGTAATGGAAACCACCATGCTTTTTGAGTGGTTATGCCATTAAATTGTAGCGTATGTGAAACGTTGGTACTTTTAACATAGCGCCCATCTGTTAGTATTGTGACTATCAAAGAAATAAACAAATATTTTGCAATAAAATAATATTGCGGGTATAAATTGAGATTTAATCTATCCTATCTTTTAAGTTAGATCAAACAGCACACGGTCTGCAAATTTGATTAAACAGTGTAAACTCTTTGTAACGAATTTCAAGGGACCAAGCATTTTTATTCGTTATAGACAGGTTCCGTTATAGAGAAGGAAGAAAATGTATGGGTATTGGTTTAAAACAAATAAATTTAACTCATTTTTACGTTATAGAGAATTTTTCGTTATAACGAATGGCGTTATAAAAAGTTTACACTGTATAACCATGTAAAATGTCAACGAGTTTTTCTGATGTAAATTAAATGCATAACTTTTTTCAGACGAGGATGAGCATGCCAAGAGGCTACCACCCCCACCCCCTATAAAAACTGTGACGTACACGGTAAGCGTTTAATTGTATTTGTTTTATAGTATTTGTATTAATCTATCTAATTTTAAGGTCGACATTTAAATTATTTGATTTAACATCTATTTTATTTATTAACACGTTGCATTACAATATAATAAATGAGCAATTTAAATGAAAATTAAATTAGATAAGGTAGGCCAGAAGTGCAAGAATACATATTACATATAGTTATTAAGGATAAACTATATAGGAACAAAAAACAAACTAAACTAATATATATTAAACATATTGCCGACTTCATGGAATTCTAGTTGGCGTATAACACTTTCATGAAGCCCATAGACAAATTTAAGCTACGAATATGTATAATGTTAATTTGTTAGAATTGTTTTAAAGCGTAAATATGATTTAATATTAGACGTAAGGAAAATGTTCTTTCCCTGTGTCATTGTTTTATTCATATTGTGGGAGTGTTTATTGATTTTTCATATGCGTCTTATAACAAAAACACATTAATGTTTGGTTTTTTGTTTTCGTTACTTTTTGTTTGCACACTGATTGATTCTCTATTCAATTTAATAATCAAAGCATTTGGAGCATTTTAAAGTTCATGTCCTTGTCCTTAAAGACATGACAGAAACGACAAATGGAGGTGCTAAAATATTTTTGCGCTGTTTCTGATTTAGATTGTGTTTTAAATTGAAATGTAACAAATTTAATATAGGCTTATTTAATAAGAGTAAATAGATGATGGAGCTGCTTTCATATTGCATATTTGATAATAAAACTTTTTGAAAAAAAAAATCCACTTATTAAATGAAGAGATTTTTTAGAAATGCAATTTTATGTGTCAGGTTCGTGACCGGGACACTCTGACGTCATTAGCTGCTCGCTTCGACACCACGCCCTCCGAGCTGACCAAACTTAATCGACTGGCCACGCAATTCATCTTCCCAGGACAAACACTTCTTGTCCCGGATAAAAGAAAAGGTATTTTTTTTTTAGAAAATGTACACCTGTAGTTAAGAACAAGTATAGTTTAATGAGTTCGATGATATACAAATACATATATTTAATTTGTCTAAAGTCCCTTTACCAATGGGTTCTGGAGTACTTCTGCCTATGC
Organism: Pieris napi; assembly: GCF_905475465.1. NCBI lineage: Eukaryota > Metazoa > Arthropoda > Insecta > Lepidoptera > Pieridae > Pieris > Pieris napi. Next base: position 7,978,879 of record NC_062247.1, read on the forward strand.
GATCTTTATAGACAAGTAGTATGTATGTGCCTTCCCGAAGTGATTATTTCGGGGTATTGAACCTAGGAGGGTGTTAAATGCGTTACCAACTAAACCACGACATCAAAAAGAACACACTACATCATTTACAAATTGATATCGCCTAGATTATTTCTTAATTTCCGTGTTTGTAATCTTTCATACAATTTGTCGAATTAAAATGAGCAAAAGTTTAAGATTTTTTTACGTTGAAACAGTTATAAATATATCAATGACATTAAAACTATAAATCATGAAAGCAATAAAATTGCTACAACTTTTCACAACATACAAGTTTATTGGATTTATTTATACTGAAATATTATGTACACTATTTAAAATAAGCGTCTTTTATATACATATTTTATACGGCTTGATAAATTTTATAATTTTTTTGTGTCGTAAAAAATTTTATGTCCCATTTTTTATATTATTGATTTGGCATTAATAATATATATATTATTCATAAAAAATATGGTTGTGACAAAATTGATCTAGGGCTAACCCATACTTGGGAGCCCCTGTGTTGTGGGTGACCAGCTATGTATAAGTTATTCAATTACTGAAATATTCACATAAAATAATTTAAATGGCAACACTACGGTAGAGATGGGTCAGCTTATGTTAGTACAGACATTTTGGTGATGCTTGTTGTATTTGAATGCGCCTGTTATATTGAAAAAGAAACATTGCTCTGCAGTTTCTCTAGGATTTGCTTGATTTATTTCTAAAAGTACTCTTGGATATTAAAAGTGATCTGACTTTTTAGGGTTTACACATACGTTTAACTAATTGTGGGTAAAATGCACTCCAATAGTCAATAGTCAATGTCGACTCATTGGTCTAGTAGTAAGTACCCCTGACTGCGAATCCATGGGTCCCGGGTTCGATCCCCGGCTGAGACGAACATCGATGTGATGAGCATTTCGTGTCGTGCTTAGGTCTTGGGTGTTTAAATATGTATTTATATGTCTATCTATCTATCTAAAATATGTATGTATATCCGTTGCCTAGTACCCATAACACAAGCTTCACCAGCTTAGCATGGGACTAGGTCAATTGGTGTGAATTGTCTTAAAAAAAAAAAATTCAAATCATTTATTTCAATTAGACCACCTAAAATGGTACTTTTGAACGTTAAATAAAATATAAAGATGATTCTAGTTGCCCCTTCCAGAAGCTAGTTTCGTGTGGAGAAGATTGGGCAAGAAACTCCACTCTTTGAAACTATCATAAAAATAGTTCATTTCCAAACCCTGTTCCATTAGGGAGAGGTTTCTCATGTACTAGAGGATTGAACTTAAATATTCCTTACGCATCTTTCCAGAACAATATAGAATTGCTGTTACATTAATCATTTACAAAAATAGATTATATAATCAAATCAGTGTCGTTATCTAATTGTGATATAATCGTACGCAGTATCAACCTTGTTTCATATAATAATTTCATGTATAAAACAAACCGAAGGTGGGCTCAAAAATTCATAGGCTAATATACAAAAAAATCTTTTTTTTATAGAATTTGATTTGATTATTCAATATAGTTAGTTGCCCTTGAGAGCGATACAACGGCCGGTCTTACAATTTTTAGATACCATTTTTATAGTACGATTTGTCTTTAGCCTAGAAAAAGGCTTCAGTTTCGGCGATTACGTCCGCATCAGCGAAAAATTTCTGTCCAGCAAGTATTTTTTGAAAACAGGAAAAAGTAGCAGGGGGCCAAATCTGAAGAATACGGTGGGATGCGAAAGCAATTTGAATAACATAATATAACAAAAAATATATTTAATCAAAAATTACAATTAAAAAAAAGTATTATGACGCATTATTCACTATTTCAATGACTGTTATTGAAAGAAAATTGAATATCGTTGTTTGAGTGTGCGCAGAATTTTATCTTCATAGGGCCGTTGACCAATCGTGACAAACTGTCGTTTTACTAAACCGTGACGATTCAAACAAGAAACCCATTTACGTAAGTGGCCTTCACAAATAGCTATAGTGAAAATTGCTATAGCTTTCACGTCGATTCTAGAAAAATATTTGACTAGTACATGCCGCTGTGCACGATTAGATTAATATTTTCTCTTCCGTTTTACGCCCTTGATTTGAGAACTGGCACTAAATGTTAAGTTAGAAGCATTTCATATACATTTCTCTTTTTGACGTTCATAAGTGTACATTGTGTTCCCTATATGATTAAATTATTTTTTACTTTACTTTACTTTAATAAATTATTGCATTAACAGAAGTTAAATTCAATTAATGAACAAAAAGTTTTTTTTATATAACAGACACACGGGGCAAACGTACAGGAGGCTCCTTATAGTTTAGTGATACCGCCCATGGACACTCACATTGCCAGGAGCCTCGCAAGTGCGTTGCCGGCCTTTTAAGAATTGGTACGGTCTTTTCTTGAAGGACCCTAAGTTTGTCATTCGTAGTTTATCGTTCTTAAATGCCCACGACATCGCTCCCGTCGTAATCATACAACCATTGCGCATGCGTCGGTAATTCTTTTTGGAATTTTTAACCATCCAAGGAGCATTTTATTGAGCTGTGAGTCATTTATAATGCATAATATAATTCCGTTCAAGAAAGTGTAACTGTCCACACCCTTGACAAAAACAGATGTTTGCCTTCATAAATAAACTGAAGCGGAAGTTTTTAGTGCAATTAATAATAATTATGCGCACTTGGTTATTCATATCGATTATCGACATTGATCGATATTGATATGGTTTGCTAAGTGTAAGAAGATTGAGGTTTCGTTTTTAAATTCAATTGATTTTTAATGCATTTAACTTCGTTCCATTTTTAACTTCTAAACGTTGCTGAATTTGTACAAATACCTAAGTTTTTTTTTTTTTTCTCTACTTGGTATATATATTACAAAATGTATTTTTACATTTAATCCTACTAGTAGTATCTATGATGTGTAGAGACATATAAATCGCTTATTCTGGAATCTTTGAAATTACACTTGAATAGAAATATAATGGTATTAAAGTAATGTTTGAATTTACATTCTTTATTTACCGTATTAGACAATAGGATTTCAGACATTTTAATTCTTGTCGTAATTGCGCAAACCAACAATTAAACGAATTGTGTTTAATGACTACGTAATTATTTGTTCAGGGCGTTTCAAGTTTAAAAAAAACATGCTTGTTGCTAAATAATATATCGAGATATTCTTAATGATAATTCGTTCAAGCAATGACTAAAATTTCAGCGAGTATGCTAAAGAATAAAAAAATCCAAATAAGTATATATACTTAATAATTATGAGAGATATGGACACCTCTGCTATTTATGGGACGCTGTTACCTGGTCATGCTTCGGTGATGCTGGGGGGTTTTAGTGGTTATACACAGTAGCGAGTCCCACAGAACCCATCAGCTCAAAGCAGTCGCGTTGCCTTACGCATTTCCCCACGAAAAAAACTCTACTATTTATATGAAAATTACTTGAGATTCTAAGAATTGTATTTATATGAGACTGGCACTATTTAAACCAACATAATTTTTGATCGCGGAATCTTAACCTACTACTATTTATAAAAAAAACCGCTAAAATACTGTTTATTAAAAAACTCTTTAGGATATTAATTCATGACGAGTTTTCATACAACAGTCCGTGCTTTATTTCTCGTTTTTCGCCACTTTAAATAATTGTCCTTGTTCCAACCGGATGTTTACATCATAAATGGCAAATTTTCCTGTACGTATTAATTTTGAAATATATCACACGTAGAAATCATATTTTCGCGGGAGCATTCATACTTCATAAACTCAACAGGAGTTACGCACTATGTGGACAAAACATTTATAAAAAGACAGACAAACACCACTGTCTCCGTAATAAAGATCTCTTTGTCCTTGCCGCGACATAAAAATTAACCCCCCCCCCCTGTATCACGCGGCTGTGGCTTCCCAGCGAAGCCTGCGACGTGCCCAGAAAACTTCTAGAAGGAGCTAGGCTGGCTTAATTTGCCAGAGCTTAACGCACAACGAACCAAATGGGCATCTAACTGCGGTAACTGAATACATACTACACTACTATACATTACCTAGCATTAACGATAACAGTTTTATATAGCTTACGTAATTCGTTACCGCTTATCAGTTGTAAATTAGTTTTAAAATGTGTTACCTCTTTAACAAGTTTTAAATCACAATTAAATGGCATGCTACGTGAAATTTTCCGCGTCGATAAAATTCCACAAGACACCATAATGGTCAGTGTTGAGTTATTAACGTACGTTGTAGGTCATGGACGCTGCAACAATGCAACTCGTTTTCGAGATAAAAATTTAAACAAAAAGACAATTTTGCATCGAATCTAATCAGATAAATATTTGTAAGCATTGGTTCGCGTGACGTCGACCTTTTTTTCAATTTGTAATCTGTTGAAACAGTTGCGTCGTGGCGGAGTTCGCCTGTAAACGCGCCAGCGTCGCGCGTATTATCAATTAATCATTGTTCCATTTAAAATTACGTTGACGATATGGACTTTATCGCTCGATAATACTTTTGATATTTGAAGAATGTTCCAATTTGAATTCCTGAAACGCTGGTACCATGGTGCGTATAGTGGGAAAGAGTGTAAATTTTTGTGTACACTGAATAATTGTTGGTTATGTGTCTTCAGATGGCGATAAGGAGTCTGATGGCCCTTCAGAAAGCGGCGATAACACGTCGGAATCTACTCAAGGGGCACCGAGCGAGCCAGCGCAAGAAAAAGGTACTAGAATTGTCAATTAATTGGTAATTACGTAAAAAGTAATTATGCGAAACTAAATGAATAATAGCGGGATAATTAGGATCCAATGCCGTGGCTATAGTGTTTTGTTGTTCTGCAAATTGCGCGCAATGACATTTAGATATTTTTGTTATAACGTTTTCACTGGAATCTTAAAAATATTTTAATATATTTTATAATTTCATACAAAAACCGTGACATACTGAAAACACAATAACGAGGTTTACTTGCTCAAGGTTTCGTCCGCAGTCTGTTTAGGTGTTACTGATAAAACGCAACTTTATTTTTCTAAAGTATTTGTAAATAGTAATTCAATTCTTATTAAGGGTTATTATGGATGCGTGTTGAAGTACACAACTCTAACGGAAGTTAAATTTTCTTAACGAAACTTACTTAGACTTAGCGAAAACGTCCTAGAGGTCGATTCTAGAAGCAATGGCCGTTTTGTATAGAATATTCCAGATTTCTGAAATGTATGTCCCAATAACCTTTTGGTATCTGACACGCATATAAGCGAAAGAACGCGCTCGTGAATCTTCTGGCAGTGTCCATGGGCGGCGATGTCATTTAACGGCGTCAACTCCAGCCAGTTAGCTTATAAAAAATAAAACCTTGAAGGATAATTCTTTAAATTAAAAAAGATATAGTAATAATAATGAATCAAAATTGTAATTAAGAAAGAACAAAAAATTGTTTTGAACTATTAAGTTTGTTATGGAAGAGCTGAGAACTCTGCCACATGTATTTTTTACTAAAAAGGATCCTTAATACATTGTTATAATGAAGAAACACATTTTAATTTTTTTCAATAATTAATAAATGACGATTATATAAAATGCCATGTGTGGAAGAGAAATTAAATTACGACATTACCTATTGTTGTTTTGTTATCGCTATGCGTGAAGGAAAGTTATCGCCGCTTTCTCACCATAAACCTCTACAGTGTTGCATGTGAAATATGGAATTTTAATCAGTTTTTAAATGAAAAGTTAGTATTCATATATTTCATTAGTTTACATAAATGTTATGGTCAGTAATATTCCTATTGATAAAAGCGATGTAATAATTATTATCCAATAAGTTTTAGTCGAGTTTTAGTTATCTATTTATTGCTAATGTTGTGTAGTTTATAATAAAAATAAAAAAAAACTTTAATTTCCTTTTTCTTACACACAATAAATTCAAAACAAACTTCAGTTCGTTTACCGATCCCGACAAAGGTCTCCTCCATTCCATTCCGCCCTTACTCGCTCCACTCTTGACCAAACCTTGCCGGCAACCAGTTTTATTTCATCATCCCATCTTCTCAGTGTGTCCTGCCACTCCATTTGTCCTTTCGAATACTCTTTGTAATGTCCTCTATCCTAGTCGTGTAAATATTTATAACCCTTTCTCTTTTATTAAATATTTAAAATTTATTAAGAATAGAACATTTTAATCAAATTGATTATTCGATGTTTCAGAATTGTTGGACAATTTGAGGCCGGGTTCGCCCGAAGCGCCGACAAGCAATGCTCCACAGAGGTTCTTGAAGATCAATGTGCGACACATTACTGATGGACAGGTATATTTTACTTTATCTCTTAAATATGACGCTAACGCTTTTAATAGTCTCCTACAGACTGAGTCTAGTGACCGTAGATTGTAATTCTGAAGAAATTTGTGTGTTCTATTGAAAAGTGTGTTGAACATTTTTTTTTCTTAATTTTTGAATCTATATTGATTTAAACTGTTCTATTCCTGGCGTAGAAGAAAACAATTTGGGTTTCGTTAGCACAGAAGGCCTATAATGTATTTATCTTACGACAAAATCATCAATCATAGAGACATTCGATCAATAAGCGACCTACCTGCACATTGTAAAAAATGTTGTACATTTTGTTAGCAACTAATATTTTTATTTTATATACCTTTTTTCAAATAATTTCATACGTGCTTAATTTACGTAAGTGCATGTAATTCTTTGAGAAATAAAGTATCTTTGAACCGAAGTGATTTTATTTACAGGGAGTTGTATCCGGAGTGCTCCTTGTCACACCAAACGCAGTTATGTTTGATCCAAACGTTTCCGATACACTGGTGATGGAACACGGCCCTGAATCGTACGGTGTGATTGCGCCAATGGAGTACGTTGTGAATGCGGCCATATTTTATGATATTGCGCACATGCGCACGCACGGTCCGGATCATAATGCGCACAAGTTAGTATACATTAAAATTATTATATTTTGTTGTTTAATTCATTATAATACATTCTCTTCAAATATGAACTTTTTCAATTAAATATACTTATAGCCCTAAGTCCTGCCTGCGGGCGCATTGTAAAATACACTTTATATCTAAGTAATAAAGATGTAATTATAATTTACTAAAATATCTGCCGATAGTGGTCGTGGCATTTTCTGTCGATACAAAGCAGGAAAATTATATTAAAGTATTTTTGCCTCACTATGAACACCGTTAGTTAATCGAATTTCACGCTTATATACCATTGTTTTTACAATAAAATATATAAATACCTGTGTTACAGAGTGGAGCAAGCTGAAATATATTATATGAGTAAACCAGAGCATTCACCTGGCAAGGACTCACTTCTAGTCAAAGTAAGTTCTTTATCTTCTTACTTTAGTTCTTTCTTCCTTCTTTATCCTCTTGATCAGCCTTCTGTGTGTGATCAGCCTTCTGCGGCTGACATACGCCGTGCCCTTTAAGGCCCGCTTTCCTCACGATGTTCTTCACCGTACGAGCGAGTGTTAAATGTGTACATAGACAGTTCATTAGTGCACAGCCGGGGTTCGAACCTACGACTTAAGGCATCAGAGAATCAGACGCTGAAGCCACTAATATCGCAGCGCACATAATATAATAGCGCACCAATCCTGCAGCGGGATTTCGTACTATAAGAGTTCTCTCTTCAGAGTTTGCTCTCTTCTTTCTCTAAAGCCTCCATGTTTTAGTTGATGCAAATGCTCAAAAAAGGATGAAATATGAATTTGGTAATCAAAGTCATTAATTTTAATGCTGCAACAATAACTTTAACCTAACAGAAGTTACTTATTTATTTTTAAAAGTTATCTCCCTTTCTGAACCCTAAGCCTAAAAAATACTATTGAATGTCCTTATCATCTATTTGCAAATAAACATATCAAATCCTTACAAAGACTCCTAATCTTTTGCTATGTATGTATAAGATTTAAGAATTGTTATCCTGTTTTTCACACGAATCCTGCTGGGGGATGAGAATGTAAAAATTATCGAAAGTGACTTGATTGTGATTTGTTTTATATTTCTCTTTTGTTTCTTTTTGGTTTTGTTTATTGTTTCAAATACCTAAACCCCCAAGACTGTTTCTTTGTTGTTCAAAAGCTACAACTAATTGACGTTTATAATACATTTAAATATTTAAAGGTCGTTTAATCTTTAACCAAATAGTTAAATTATGTACATGTTTCAGGACGAAACGTTCCCCGAGCTGCAGGCAGCCAGCGGGGACGGTGAAGGGGGAGAAGAACGACCTGCTTCGACTGAGGAAGAGAGAGGAGGAGCAGCATTCCCCAAAGCCTTTGAGAGGGAGTTGGTCACACCAACTTTACAGGTAACAGGTGTACAGCATTTTAGAAGTTTAAGAGTTTATAGTCAAATTTTTATAGTCATTAATAATATTAATTTGTTCAGTTTTCGTTTAAAAAAAAACCAAATTGTATTGTTGTACGTAGTTTAATATAATATGTTTTATTTTATTAGCACCAAACAGCCGAAGAGAGGCGGAAGTCTTTGCTAGACCACCATTGGGCTATCCCGAGTAAAGACAGAATGTCTATTGATCAAGGAAGTGAGGTTAGTACATAGACCTACTAAAAATCCTTATACTTATCTAGAGCTTGATATATTCGGTAGTGGGCTGATCAATTTTAAAAGAAGCCTTGTTAATTGCTTATCCCACTTTATCCATAATTTTTATTCAAAATCTAAAATTGGACGTGTCATTTTTATTATTTTAATTCTTTGTAACATTTACTGTATATGTAGCATTATATATTATGTGGTGAATTTTAATAAATAAATAAGTTAAAAGATTATTCTGAGCAGAATATGGTTGTATTCCCGGCATAACGATTATGAGAGTTGGAGAGTTCTAACCTTTTATAAGGCAATTGAACGCATTGAATCCTTAATTAGGGATTTGTTAGTCCATATAAGTCACATTCTGACTTATGACACACACATACAGTATTACTTAGCATGTAACACTACCAACTTAATTAATCTTTTGTTTTACAAAATTTGCTAATTGTCAAAAATTTACAGGTATCATCAAGCGCAGACCATGGTAAAGAAGAGAGCTTGGAAGTATCCATGGCAGAAGGAGTGGAAGGTGCTGAAGGCTCCGATGTTGACCGTGCAGCCTCCGCTGAAGGAGATGATGCCGCTCATCTTGTGAAACTTTCCTACCACGATTCTGGGATTGATATACGCGATCCAATTCTGCATGTGACACCAGCTAATGCTAAAAAGGTATTTTTAAAAGAGGTTTCTTAGTAAGAGAGTATATTTTATTCACTTATCTTGGTGAGCACTTTGTACAAGAGTTCAAATACTTTGTACCGAAGAAGGAAATTTTCAATTCGACATGCAATTATTTGCAGAGAAATCTGGAATCTTTGATATATGACGTCACAACAGATAGATAACTGTTATTAAATAAAACAAAGGGAAAATTAACGCGTATTGAATTCGTTATGATATAAAATAGTTTAAGGGCTACTAAGTAAAGCAGTATTTTAAATACATTTCTTGAAAGAAAGAAATCGCTAACACAAGCTGATAATCCTTTACTTATTTATTTAACTATATAGAGATTAATGTAAAGCAACATTATTCTGTGATTGTGTTAAATTTAATGAAAAATCTTAACGTTTATTTTATTAAGAGTAGCTGATGGCACTTTAGATGTTTATATTTGTAGCATATACGTAAACTCAAACACATTTGTGTGAAATAATTGTAGTTGCCTATGCACAAAACTACTATACTACACAATTTAACCCCTTTCTTTGACTTATTCCCTCTTTATTACTACCTTACCATAAACTACATAGTCGTATGAAAGGTATTCTGAATATTTCTAGGAAGTTCTTGACGAAGACTATTACCACGAAATAGAGACAATATATGAGACCCCGGAAGAATCGCTTCAGGACATTCAATGTGATGTCTCGTACGAAGCTAATTTCTTGAAGTGTTTTCTTGAACACGATTTTGATTTAGTACATTCCCCCGGTGAGGTGAGGTACATTTCTTCAGCTGGTGGCTGGGTCAGGATATCTTCTAATTCTCTCTTTCTATATCTTTCTCGTCTGTCAGCTGATTTTGATTCTTCGGCAAAGGAAATGTTTACGTATTTCTATTTGTGGTTTTGGCAACTTAGGGTTCTTTTGTTCGTTCTTCCTATGATCGTTTATTGTTTTTCGTTTAAAATTTGTTACGTTTATTCTAGTTACAACTGATCGATATAATTATAGAATACAACTGGGTTATATACAGGTTTAAATTTTCATTGATTTGACTTTACCGTGGAATTTATAAATAAAACGTTTTAATGTATGTGGATACACTTTTTTATCAATTTAAGAAATATAGTATTTACTGTTTTAGTGGTCTATAATTGAACGTTCTTTTTTATTCAAGAATTATTAATAAAAAAATAAGTCCGTTTTTAACTACATTACCAATACATATAAATAACTGCAGGTATACAGCGATGCTGATATAGTACTATCTGCTGACTGGGTCCCACCGGTGTGTTTACCGCGCACGGAGCCGCCCCTTTCCGCCCCACCTCTTGGTGAGAACGACCGCGCACAACGCAAACCAGCAGCTGTCTCTTTCTCGCTCGACGGAAATCAGAAGGATGATCCTTCTAAGCCGGATAAGAAGAACAAGGTTTGTTTAGAATTTATTTATAATTGCCTTTCGAGCTATACTACTACTTTTTAGCTTCCTTTTAGACTTATAATTGCAATCTTAATTTTATTATATCTAATTTTCTATTAAATTAGACGTTTGTTTTTAAATCGTATGCAATGCAATAAATTAGTCTGACCATGATTTAACGCAATCGTAACAATAGTAGCGACACGAAGATGTGCAGCGTTTTTGTCGAAGAAAAGGGAGAGAGCGATTGAGAAAGAGTGAGAAAGGGCGAACGTACCGTGAAGCAAATAGCTATGGAACGAGAGTATGAGAGAGAACGAACGTCGCATCACTCACAGTGCGAAAAGTTAGGATACTGATAATAAAATATAGATTAATTATATAATTTTGTTTTTTACTTTTAGATGTTAAAGCGTCTATCTTACCCGTTGTCCTGGGTGGAAGGTTTGACTGGTGAAGGACAGCCGACAGGTCCAGGCTCTCAAGGCGACTCGTTGCCAACGTCTGCTGACAGCCAACACTCCACCAGCGTCTTCTCCAAAGTATTTAACAGGTATATTGAGTTACTTATGTAAAAATGTCCCCTAATAATGCAGTTTCTTATTAAAGATTATTTGACCGCCATAAGTGGTACGTAATTTTTAGCCAATTAAAGTTTACAACAAATTTTATTTCTAATGCTAATACAATGTATGTTGTTAATGTAAGTAACTGCATTAATTGTGAAAGTGTAAGTAATACTTTCCTAAGCCGATCGCATGAGTCGATTAATTGCGGCGGGATATTATTGGCTTTGTGCGGATTGATTTAAATTAATATGGCAATTCAAAATTTTTCCCTTGCTACCGTGGATGCTAACCGGGATCTTGTGAACTCCGCTCCGTTCATTGGTAGTTCGCCAATGAACCTAGTGGAGTTTGGTACTGGTTTGTTCCTGAGTAAAACTCCATCGGAGGAGGCGCCGCATGAGGCGCTGTCTGGGTATGTGCCCGCGCCAATATGTGTTGCCTTCTGACCCCTAGACCATAGTGACACGCTCCTTGACAGCTTTCGACCTTAGCATCCAAACCCTTAGCTCTTAGCCTATATTTCGAGGTTGTTCTATCATTGTTGAATTAGCTCTTAGACTAATCGGCTGTCATACTCGATGTTTACTTGTGTAAGCTTAACGTGTCAGTGTGGTCAAAGAAGCGTCTTGTTCGTGACTTCACTTTCTTCACGTCTTTGGTCTCGTGTTGTGAATTTTGAAACACGCTATTCTGCACTTTAAAGTAATGTGAATTGTGGTCAAAATAGCGTGGATTCAAGGTGATCTGTGCTTATCTTTACGTAAACTGCTATATAGCATGCGGTATTTGTGTTAGGCGTTAAAGAATAGAAAAATTTAGATCGTGTTGTTTTGTCGAGCACAGCGGTCTGCCGATATCACGCCTTTAATTATTTGTAATTTTCCTGTTACCGAAAATGTATGAATTCTGTCATTGTTTACGTTTTAAAATATTGTATGTATAGGAAATGTTATGAAATGAAGAGGTAACATTAGCCTTTCGGGGACTGCAATTATTACTATATATTATATGTTAAGTAGCCACCATTGCAATTCAAGGAAATTTAATTAAAAAAAGAAATTTGTTGAACTATGTAAACCATTTTGGTTAATAATTGATCTATGTAGATTTGGCATTTAAATATTTTTATTGACTGTTATTTCACACATTTCCGGTAACGCATTGCACCAATTCTAGCTATTCAATTATTAAAAATTTCGCTCTGGCGTGATTCCTCGGCCTACTGCTATTCCAGTAAACTGTTTCATTAAATTTACCTCTTGAATAGTCATCATCATACACCTGTCTACCACATTGGCACTTTATGTTTCGTTAAAGAGAGCATGAGATGTTATGTAAGGTATAATGTTATTTTTTACAGGAACTAATTATTTCTATCAGCATTCTTAAGATATTTTGGTAAAGAAAGAAATTTCCGACTTTTAAATGTACTTCAATTAGCTAGTGAATATTCTGTCCTTCTCTAATAATAATATAAAAATCGTGACAAAATATTATATAAATCATGCGTTCATTGTTAAGATCAAAATCTATGAAATGATGCGCAATTTCACGCATGTCACTGAACATTTATCATAAGTATTGTTTTTTCTATGAAAATATTATGTTTGTGTGAAATATGACTTTACCTATCTTCAAAAGCTGTATGCAAGTTTAATACATGAAATATCACTTGAAATTGGGTATATCTTTTCACACACTAAGGATACAATTCACAAATACGCTTGTAAATACAGGCGCAGCTCCTTGGGCGGTTTCGGACGTTCTCACACCAAAGCAAACATATTGCCTCAACCGAAACTCGACTACCGAAGCATGGTGTCCGTTGATGATATGCCAGATCTATTTGCGTCTTTCGATAGTATGTATTTATTGTTTTCATATTGTAATCAAGTCTAACTTTAATTATGATTTATTCTCTGACTGTGTGTCTATACAATCGTAAAACAAAAAAAAAAGTGCCGCTACAACCTTTTTAGGTCTGGGCCTCAGTTTTGTGTATCTGTTTTATGATCATTTGTCCATCTAATAGGCAAGTAGGTGATCAGCCTCCTGTGCCTGACACAGGTCGTCGAATTTTTGGGTGTAAGGCAGGCCGGTTTCCTCACGACGTTTTCCTTCACCGTTTGAACGCACATAGACAAAGTCCATTGGTTCACAGCCGGGAATCGAACCTACGACCTCAGGGATGAGAGTCGCACGCTGAAGCCACTGGGCTAACACGGCTCTGACGTCACGCTTTGTAATATCTTCTAAAATATCATACAGTTTTTAGTTCACTGTTCAAATAGGTGATCAGCCAGAACCTTACCCAATCCAATAAAGTTGCTTTCCAACTTAGGTAGGTTGTACGGATGAGACCTTTTATTATTAACATATACTAATCTATACTATCCATACAGAATTGATCCCGCGACCAGCGCGCCCAAGCGATGACCCACCATTGTACCTCCGCTTGCGCATGGGCAAACCGGCAGGACGCCCTTTGCCGCGATCAACACCGCTTATGTCCTACGGCCGGAAACGTATGAAGCCAGAATACTGGTTCGGAGTGCCCAGAAATAGGTAATTTTGCTAATATAAAATTATCTTGTTTTAATACCTACAAAGACATTTAGTGTCAGCAACAGAAAGTGTATCTGAAATAGGTCCGTTTGAAATAGGAACGCATTTTAATTTTTTATTTTACCAGTTTCAACCAGTTTTATATTATTATTTTTTCAAGCTCACTTCTTGTATGCATTTTTATATATTAGAACTTTATATTAATTTTATTTATTATTAAATAATGAATGGAGTCAGTACACGGAGAAATTGCGACCAATTTGTTTCATCGTCACACACATTTCTGTTGCGCAAAATGAAGTTAAATAAAGAAATTCTTATCTGAACCCTCTTTGTTATAGGTTTGAGTCGCCATATAATAATATTCTGTTTGCTCTACATTCATTGATCGTATAATCTAAATTCCAGTTCCGGAAATAAAGCGTGTCAGTATAGAAGCCACAGAACGATTACTATCTTTTGCTTATTATGCCTACAATGCTCAGTATAACAAAAAATAATAAATAGAACCTAACAAACAAATTTGTTTGAAATGCTTTAAGTAAGTAAACTTAATATCAATATTTATTCTTATGACGCATTAATAAACGACTTCGCGACTCCTTAATAACTTCGTTATTGCAATCATAAAAGGATGATGATAATTGTAACTAATTAGACGGTTGACAAGTGTAAATTGTAGGTTTATAGGTTCAATATTTTGTAGTAAAAATTTTAATGCCAACTGAAGGTAGGTTTCGTCGGAACAATGTAATATATAATTAAAAAACGCAAATACTTTTTGACATATACCTAGTATTGTCTTTTATTGACATAACTTTTACACATTTAAAGAAAACACTTTTTTACCGGATTGAAGTTATGTATTATTATAAATTTACAATTGTTTTACATAATTTTAAATTTTTCCGACGTTTCGCGTGCGTGGTCACGGTGACTGAAGGCAAAAGGTGTTGAATGTCACAAAGTATCACAGCTGTAGAAAAAGTTGTATTATCTGTATTTATTTCCCCGGAGTTGATATCGACTAAAAGATGGAGGGTTTTGGCAGAAATACCTCACGGTGTCCTCTATTTTCGCGGATTGTTTGTCTTGAGATATATAGAGGACACCGTGAGTTTCTTGACATGTACCTACTTAAAACATTTGTACATTATTATTAATACTTAAAATTTAAATCTTATTGCCCTTAGACCTCCATTAACTTGACAAATTGGGGATTATTAAATTTTTTAAATCAAGTTGTATAATTTATAATCCTATTGCGTAATGATAAAACCCGTATATGGCCTACTAATGTAACAACTAAGTTTTTCCATTGCATAAAAGAATGTCTACTAGAGACGATGTTTAAAATTATTTTGTTATTTCTTATATAAATTCGTGAGCCACGGAACTAGGGATTTAAAAAAAACATGTGTGTGTACTTATGTACTCGCGTTAGAAGTTATAGGTACTTCTTTGGCGTAACAAGATAAAAATCTTTTTAAATTTTTTATCTTTCGCCTTATTTTACGTTTGTAGAAAAAACGACACTAACAATAGAAAAAAGGTATTTAATACATTGAAAGTGTAATTATAGCGCATTACCTAGTTAACTAAAGTTTACTTAAATATCACAAAAAAATTATTTCTACATAATTAAAGGAATGGACATTTTTATTTTAAAATGTTGAGTTTGCTAACTTGAGGGTATCGGTTTTTTGTGACGGTGTGCACGCGCATCGTAAAAATGTACTCTCATCATTTTTCCCTAACACGCCAAAAGAAGTATAACTTCAAAAATCATAAAGGTAACATAGGGACGTTCATTATTTACTCGAACTAAGAGGTTGTTTTCTTCCAGGGTGGACGACTTATTCAAATTCCTAACACATTGGGTCCCAGACCGATACGGCCCTCTTGGGGATGTGACTGCTAAAGGCTATGAGCTCATAGACAGCGACACCGAGTGGGATGATGACGAAACCAAGCCAGGACAAAAGGTAAATATATACCACAAATATAGATCTTGTATTTACAGCTTATTCGGAGTCGACACTTAGCAGTATATATGTTAACGTAAAATTGTAAACACCGTTAGATTGTAATCTATCTCGCGAGATTATAAACTGTCGAAAGATTGTGAACCTCAGCGTACTGCTTACAATTTAACGTATTATTATTCGGTAGATTGTACTACACTAACTTAGTTATCATTCAAACTTCTTTGGTCAATTACAGATTAATTTTACTTCCCAACAATTTCATATAACTACCGAATAGTAATACGTTAATTTGTAAGCAGTTCGTTGAGGTTCACAATCTTTCGACAGTTTACAATCTCGCGAAATAGATTACAATGTAACGGTTTTTACAATTTTACGGTGACATATATATATGTTCTTCGTTTGACAAAAATCTAATGGATTTTGACATCCGAAAGTCACAGTTGGCGCTATGTTTCAATTGAATGTTACCCCTAACGCCGCGTGTTGTAAATATGATGCAAATTTTAATGCCCTAAGAAGTTAGTGTTTGACACACACATTACACACTTAAAATGATAATTTTGTGTGTTTTGAGAGTAATAAATGTTCTGTCTATGTAAGCTATATGCTAATAAAACATTCAATAAACTTAGTATATTAATGTGGCAAGAGACCACAGTTGATCAAGACATAATTTTCTATAAAAAAATTATAGATCATCTAATAGAGAAGCACTCTGAATAGATCGTTTAACACGAACGGCGTTTAAGACGATTAACCGTCTGGAAAAATGGAACACACGCGCTACTAAATGCTTGCGATGATGTACAGTTTTCACCGGTTTCTTTAAATACAAAGAGTCTGGTTGTGTTGTTTTTATTTAATTTTGTAGTGCTCGCGTAAAGACAATCTAAAAACATCCTATATATTTGTGGAATCTGTACAAAATTAAACAATTTTTTTACATATCGTTATGGCATTGAAATTAGACAAAACTGAAGTTCACAAAGGTTAATTACATTGAGACGTTATATATGTATTTACAATAGATAAGTACATCAAAGTTTAATTTATGTTTTATATATTTTTAAGTTGATGCCGTATTTCGGTGGCGCTTGTTGTAGATATGTTCAGAAAAACTTTGTTTGAAGCTGGCTTGAATTGTTTAAAATATGACCTTATAACTAACATTAAATTAGGGGAAGCGGGTTGCGACGCTAGAAAAAACTAATTTGACTTATTGAGGAGTTCTTAAATCTATGTGACACTTACGAGTATGTTATTGGACATTATCGGAAACGAGAATGTTAAATTACAATTTATGAGTGTGGTAAAAACTAAAGGGCTCATTATGGCTTTAAGTGTGCGATGATTGCTTACATTTTGATTACGATTCTAATTAGTAACTAAAATGTTTACATATATGTAACTTGACTAATGTTAGGTTACATAACTCCGTTTTCAATAAAAAATTAAGTAAAAACCCTTTTTGCTGCTCCTTACGTATAAAATATATTTAAATCAGTTATGTAACGTGTTAAAAAATGAATTTTATTTTGATCAATCTTTACAAGAACATGTGCCTAGCTAATTCTATCTTGTAAAATCAACAGTAAACTGACACGCGAGTTATCGCGACATCACTCATCAAGATAACTCACGATATTTATGTCTTTATTGTTCATTAATATTCGTTATAATAATGTCCTTATAACTATAACATACGCGTGGTATATAAAATAAAAATAGCCTCTACTCGAGTACGAAAAAAGGATTTAATTAAGTTTGTTATTTATTTATTGTTACGACCTCCGACGGAGTGAAAGCCTCCTCTAAATTCTTCCATTTGTCTCTCATCTTCTCTACTATTTTCCAATATCTTCCGCTCTCTCTTATTTTTCATTTTCCCTTTTCCATTTTAAGTTTCTGGTGGGTGTCCTCTCTTTTTATTCCCACTGGCCTATTACAAGTAGGTACGCGTGGTACATACTTTTAATTAAATAAGTAAATTTAATAAAAATTTAATTAATAATGTGTGAATTTGGTGTATCTTAATATTTTGTTTTTTTAGGAACGAACTGGAAGTAGTGGCGATGTTTCTGATCTTACAAGGGAATCATGGGAGGTGAGCATATATCTTATATTTATTATCCTACTAACCGACTATTATTATTTAACAAATAACGCTTTAACACGTCATGTCACATTCCACATTACAGTCAATATAACACAATGTATCATTTATATATTTGGATGATTTTATTATTGAGCGTTTTTGCGTATTTTTCACTAATTGCGTAAGTACAGCGCATATGGGGTTATTTTTGGATATTTTTTATTAAATTGGAAAATATTTTCGGCTTATTCTTGCTTATTATTTTTAAACTAAAACATACCAAAGGGCACTTTATTGCAATAAATTACTACATAATTGAAACCTATGTATAATAAATAGGTCGCGCATTAATCGATATAACTATAAAACAAACATTGATAAGATTATAATTTAATTGTTACTGAGCGCTCTCTTTGTTGTTTGATAAAAATTTTATATAACAGAGATATTTTTATACGGTATCACAGATTTTAAACATCAACACAGTTTTACTCTAACAAGCTGACAAATGTACCCATAATTAAGTTAGATTGTTACCCACGGTTGGGACTATAGCATCTGTAATAGTCTATTGACTTCGCTTAATATCAGTCGAGCCAAGTTTGCCATTATAAAAATTTCTATACAATTTACACCGGTACTATGCGTAGCTGCTCAAGGCGCCCTACGTGAAAATATATTCGATTATGAAGAGCCAGGCCGAAGCGCTGGGCGACTCACTCGGAGAAGAACCTCAGCCAGAGGTATTGCCCGGTCAAAAATCGCTCATTGTGTTTGCACCATTTACAAATCAAATACATAATAAAGTTGATTTTTGTTAATTTATTAATCAGTGAGCGTTTTTAGTGTCTGGGTACATTAGCTTCCGCTAGATCTATGTTAGTCACGAAATATGCACGATCGAAAATCGTCCGGAATGCGATAGCATGTTTTCGAGCACGTCAGGGCATATTTTTGTTATAACGTCATAGTAACCTCTTAAGGCCACCATTGCGGTAATTACGTTGTAAATATTAATATTGAATTAATTTTATTGACGCACCGTGCGCCGGCGCACGTGCGCCTTGACTTGCTCGATGTTATAGGTTATGCACATTAGATAGGTCCCTGTAGATGCAAGATAACCTCTCACGTTTTATTATCTTTAGGTGCTGATGTGTTATTATTAGGTTTTTACAATTTCAAAGTGAATTTATAAAAAAAGTTGTGGTAGTCGTGTTGTTTATAAATCTCATGTAGACAGTTATTGGTACAAGTATGTCTTTCGAACCGCTTCATTAACTTAAAGGTACCCTTGGAATTATTATCGGCGAAAATATTGAGTAAACATGACAGATACCTCGTGTTAAACCGCCGTACAATGAGACCAAAGACATCGCTTACAAAGTCCTCAAGATGTTATGTTATTATAATTTAATTATTTATGTGTATCTTATCTGTGGCTTAAAAGCAAATATTGAAACATAAAACTTGGTGAAGGCATAAACAGATTGTGTTTGTTCGCAAAAGGAAGTGCTATTTACGTCTTGTTGAATTTAAATTGGCGATTAATCGCGTTCCATCGCGACTAAATGTATACCCGCGGTATTTTCAAAAACGTAAATAACAATAATACAAACGAATTGATATGTCACCTTTTAACCCATTGGGTTTGAGATCTTCGTCAATCTCTATTTCATTTATCATTCTTCTCTTCATTATGGTTCAGTCTTCTGTAATTTCTAACTATAAAATAAAATTAGCATCTATTACGTCCCATAGATCTTAACTCTCATTATTTTTTATGTATGTGGATAGAGTAACATAATGGCCATTCCTGTATTTGACAACATAATGTCAAACGAATGAGTGGAAATTGCGAGTTGGAAAATACCGGAACGAATGTGATTTTATTGTGTATGTAGTTTTGATAAACAGCTTATTAACGATTCTAATCAGGAAAATACACGTGAGTTTTTGTAATGTCATAGATGCACAATTTCCGAACGGTGTTTCTGAGGTTATTTACATACGATGGACTTACTTCCATATTATATTTATCACATATTTAGATCCTTAGCTCTCATAGTAGGTGTAATATAAGAATATAGTAATATAGGAATTGCCAACCAAATATTCAAATCAAAATATATTTTTTTCTTATTGGTAAGTTAATGTTACATATGAACATCAGTAAAAGATAATGCTTTTCATTTACATTTACTGACTAGTACCCAAATCAAGGCCGTAGAACTGAAGAGAAGAACTGGCAATAAACTCTCCGTTACTCTTTTAAATCGTCAAGGTTTTTACAAAATGTTTGTAAGCATGTGCACAAAAAATTATATACACTACCAGTTCACTATCAAGGGAGTAGAGCGGGCGAGAAAAACCGGAAAGGGCGTGTTATATGGTTTTTAACTGCAATTTATTATCTTGTATAACGAGCTATCTATATATGTAATTTATTATCTTTGGGACCTAATACTAACCGGTAGACGCTGGACGACCTTGCCCTTCAACTTTTGGGGTTATTCCACCGAATCGAACATCCTAATCATAATAAACACTTTATTTAGTAAATTTGTCGAATCACGGATCCAACTATACCATGCAATAAGGTGGTGGCGCATGCTCTTTAACCCCATAGAAATTAATTAAAACATCATGATTTGTAAAATGAATGAAAGAAGGAACATATTTTTAACTTTAACCTAACCTAACCTAACTTGATCACAAACGCCACTAAGAATAAAAAAAAACAAACCTAACTTATTGTAATTCACTGCGACCCACTGGGAACTAAGACAATATCATTACATTGTGCATGTAATACTATCAGTTTTTTAATGGGTCCAAAGCCATGTGCCTCCTTAATATTACTACATAGAAGTTATAAAGAACGATAGAAAACCGTGATTCGACAAATTTACCCTTTATTTACATCACAAAAACACAAAACAAGAGAAAAATAAAATAAAACCAATTAAGACCAAGGAATATGCAAATATGTAAATAAGCTACTAAACGCTGTTTCTTCCAGACAAAACCCAATCAATAATATAAACTTAAAACTACTCAATATAAAAATACATATAGGTAAAAATAACAAAGGTTTATTGGTACGTGTTGTCAATTGTTTCTTAAAAGTAAATGTCTGCGAGGTCTCCACGTCTACAGCAGAGCATTACATAATCGAAATTTACATATAACATACTTTGGCTTAATTAAAAAATATCATGTTACATATTAAATGAAACTGGGTAGATATGATCGCATCCAGTGAGATCGAGTTAATTTTATGGTGCACATTAATAAGTCACATTTTATTGTAAGAAATATGTGCAGTGGCATGTGATCTACATAACACACTACTAGTAACAGACTGCAATATAATTATACTTACGGCTTAAAGACATTGGAATGCTTTGACAATGGACGTACCTATCAACGATAAAGTAGATTAATTCCATACCTCTTTCATTTAATTAATTAATACAATATACAATTAGTCCCGCTCGTAGTTACGCCTTATAATTTCGTGTATTTTTAATTATTTATTTATTGCATGAATATGGTACAAAAATGTGTAAGGTAGTACAATCGTAAGTTCGCATATTCTGCCACACGCAATGGCGCGCAAATTTGTCTTAAGGAATTTTACATTTTACATTATTAGTCAAAGTCAATTCTTATATTATTTGTATCGTACATATCATATCTTACTTTATTAAATTTATATATACACTGTCTCACGCAAATAATCATTTATTGAATAGTACGTAGTAAGGTACCTCTACAATAATAATTGTTAAATTTCAGATAATTTACATATATATATAATATATATAATTAATTATACACGTAAGTCTCAGGAGGAATCTTGGTAATTTTCCACTTGACGCCAAGGGACTTCATTTGATAAGATGTAAGGTTGTTTGGCATAATAGACCAGTGCAGATAGCCTTTAAAATAAATAAAAAGTGAAAAAAATTACAGTAGGATGAAACCCATTAGAAAAGCAGGGGAATATGATCAAAATGAAAGGAAAAATAAATTACGGTCGATCTGAGGTCGGGAAGGGGAAGGGGGGGGAGTTTTAAGGGTAAAAACGGTTTATCTCGATTTCCGGCAAAACTACAAGTCCTATCGAAGAAAGTTAAATGGCAAAGTTGGAGGTAATAAAAAGATCTAAAACTTTTGTATTCACACATTTTTCACATAACCTCAAAATTTATGTGAAAATTTCAAAAAACCAAGTTTTTGGTTTTTTATTTTTATCTTTAACAAAAATTATTTTTTTTTAACGAAATTTGGTGAAAACTTACCTTTCTATGTCCCAAATACACTGTAATTTATTAGATTAAAAATATTTATTTGTTCACCTTATTTTGAATTAATATCGAAAAAACACCCTAATTTTCAATCGAAAATTCTGACGTCAAAATTTCAGCTTTTTTTAAAAAATTGGTGTGCTTTCAGTTCGTTGAAATATCTACTTTCCTATGGTAAAAAAATATATATATATTACCATAGTAAATCTTCTCAGAAAACGCAAAAAATCGTATGCAGTAACGCCCAGACCTGTCATCCCCTTCCCTACTTCTCTATGAATCTTCTTTAAATTATAATCAGATGCCTATTTATTACTATTTTAAGATAATTTATATATACCTGAGTGACTTAAAAAAAAAATTTAGCCTTTAGATGGGCTAAAATTTTCGTATTTCATAGAGAAGTAAGGAAGGGGATGACAGGTCTGGGCGTTACTGTATACGATTTTTTGCGTTTTCTGAGAAGATTTACTATGGTAATATATATATATTTTTTTACCATAGGAAAGTAGAGATTTCAACGAACTGAAAGCACACCAACTTTTTGAAAAAAGCTGAAATTTTGACGTCAGAATTTTCGATTGAAAATTAGGGTGTTTTTTCGATATTAATTCAAAATAAGGTGAACAAATAAATATTTTTAATCTAATAAATTACAGTGTATTTGGGACATAGAAAGGTAAGTTTTCACCAAGTTTCGTTAAAAAAAAATAATTTTTGTTAAAGATAAAAATAAAAAACCAAAAACTTGGTTTTTTGAAATTTTCACATAAATTTTGAGGTTATGTGAAAAATGTGTGAATACAAAAGTTTTAGATCTTTTTATTACCTCCAACTTTGCCATTTAACTTTCTTCGATAGGACTTGTAGTTTTGCCAGAAATCGAGATAAACCGTTTTTTACCCTTAAAACTCCCCCCCTACCCCTTCCCGACCTCAGATCGACCGTAATTTATTTTTCCTTTCATTTTGATCATATTCCCCAGCTTTTCTAATGGGTTTCATCCTACTGTAATTTTTTTAGGTTTCAAAAATTATCGGCACTGGTCTATAAAGCAATAGGAACTAGAAAATTTTATGAATTTTCGTTTTTATACATGTCGGTTCGTAATAACGACAGTAACGTAAGATATTTCGTATAATATAGTAATTAAATGTATTTTTGCACAATATAAAGCAATATATATGATAGTAATTTATTAACTTTAAAGATAATCATAACTCCATATTGTTATTATTCTGCTAGTTACAATTTTGTCCTAAATATTATAATAGTAGGTTAGCTTTTGATTTGATTAAAAAGGACATATTCAGTCCAATGTAAGGGCAATCCAGCCTTCCCGCAATTTATTCCCGGCATAATTGAATATGTAACTAACTTTAGTTATTGAAATTATTTATCAGTAGGTAAAGATGCTTCAGATAAAGCATGATGGAAAAAATGCACAATAAATATTGAACGGAACAGATCAGTGAACTGTGAACAGTGCTACCACATTTGCATTGTAAAGTGATACGTCTGTAACATATATGGGATAAAAGAATAAGGGTCCGGTTACATTTAATACTGTGGCGTGGATAGGCCTGTAAACTTATTTAAAAGTCTCAACAGTTGTGTCATGTTTCCTATTCACATTGGAAATTAAGGATTCTAGGTATCATGTTTAGAACAAACGTTTAAAGAAGAAGTATACTACTCCCTCTAAGGCCTACTTTGCACCTAAAATAAGTTTCCTAGGGCTGCGACGGCTGCCTTTTTTGGGCGTTGCGTTTCGTTTGACTAAACTAAAATAATTATAATAATAAACTAAAAAGTTTGCCGTTTCTGGCTCTTACAGTCTTACAAAGCGTACGATCACAACAGCAGAATTAGTACATTAGTTAAGCAATACTTAACCCTGACTTCATGCATTTCAAAATCAACTACGTAGGTCTCTACCTACGTAGTATAACGCATAGCAGACTGATGACATGAAGTAGAAAGATCAATGAAATATGTTTAGAAATCTGGGGCCAAGACACATACTTATATATACTCGATGTAAGTCGTAAGATTAAAAATTAGAATTTCACTTCTAAGCAGCGTTGTCTTGGCTTCGGTTAATCTTGTATAATCTCGTTTTTAAATGAAAACTCTAGATTTGGGTCATGAATTATCTGCATTCTTTGGCTTAGAATATAATGTTCGAATTAGGGCTGGCGCAAGTGGCCTATATTTCACATTAAAATATTTGCAATTGTTAGATGTGCATTCTATAGATAAGGCATAGTTGCGAAGTTGCCGTTTTTGATAGTGAAATTATGAAACTGGTAACTACTTATTCTGTAGTGTAGTAATCAGGCTTATAAGTATGAAGATAAGTGCTGGATTATACTATCTTTTGTTTATAAAGTATTACGAGATCCAATAAATCTCTACGCGTTGATATAGGGGATAATAAATTGTGCGGTAGCCGCTGTCCGTTGTCAAGAACACTACCATAATATTAGTATAAATCCACTTGAAATGATACTTCCTCGTTTACGTATAACGACTTCTAATTAAAAACTTGCAGTTATAATTAGGTGTTTTATAGCGCAACGTGAACCTTTTTTGTCGTGACAGTTGACACAAAAGAAGATGATAGATGTTTCCTACGTTTTCCACAGTTTCCGTCTGTAGTTTCAAGTGCAATAGTTGTCTATGCTGCTGAAAACGTTCCTTTAAAACTCCTCGACTGTTCATCAATAAATATTTCTTACGCGCAAACACTAATTTTTATAGTAAAAGTAAAAATAGTAGTAATAGTACAGAATGACCAATTTTCCTATAAATATCAAAGAAACAGATGAACATATGATGGGCTGAAACGTCCTGACTTTAAACAGCCAAACATTACAATTTACTTGGGCACCCAATTCACCACCCAAGTCATCTAAACACGGAATGTTCTGAACTAATCTTTTATTTAATACATTTTCTTCTTTCATTTTATTAAGTATAAAATGTCAAATTAGTTATTAAACAGCATTAACAAAGGTAAACTTGTAATACGTGGCATATATAAGTTTATACCTTTCCCGATTCGGACTGATTTTGACTGTAATGAATGTATTATTTGATCGATACAGCACTTTCATGTCCGGAACTCGTCACCTTCGATCGTATGTCAGCCGGTCAGTAGCCACTGTTCATTACAATTTACAATATCGTCATTGGTTGCCCATATTTTTTTTACCATCATCTCACAAAAATGTTCTACTTGCAGCATGTAAACCTATAAAATGCATTATTGTTATGAAGGAAATTATTATTATTGTTATTATTATTAATTCGTCAACATTTTTTTAATTTACTGGTCTGATATCGGTTCGTGTCTTATCTGTGAGGTCAATATTTTATTACCTTGTTTATATTACGACTATCAAGGATTATTTTAAATATATAATTGTTTACAGTTTAAAAGTTATCGAGACTATGTATACTGAATTAATTTGCTTGCCAATGCTCGAGTCGGCGAGCGTGCATTTTTTGTCGTCATAGTGGCGGGGTCGCGCATACCGCGATTCTTTCTTTAGCCTCTAGCTACTAGCTAGTACCCAACTCGCTTTGGTGCGCCATACTCGCCTCTCGGTCGTATTACGAGCATTCTTTAAATATCCTCACGTTTATACAAACGGCAGTGAACACAAAACGACAAAAACGTTGTTTATAAGCAAAGCGGGCGTGCAAACCTCGAAACAAAACATAATTTGAACACGCATCGTCCCGGACGTGGGTGTATGTTGTTTTTGTGATATTCGTGTGCGTTTTATATGAGGAAATCCGTTTAAATGCAGACTATGAAATGGATAGAGATGGTGCGGCTCGGACCGACGTCGCCAGATAAGCCGCCTGCATACGACCCCGAAAAGGTGAGGCAAAAGAAAGTGTTCGAAACTTTCTTATCGCACTATTCAAGCGTTGTTACTTCGCTAATAACCGTTACCATGCCAACGTTACGTTTTCGTTAAGGAAACCTATAGTAATTAATACTATCATTCGTTAAAAAGGAACTTTAAACAACCTTAAGCTTCGAATGTCATACTGGTCTTCCGTGGTGTGGACAAAAATAATGTAACCTACTTCTTAATTAGCTTTAACAAAAATTTACCTACATTTCCTGTATGTAAGAATTAAGTGCAAATTGCAGTCACTCTGTGTAACTGGTTTAAGATGTGGACGTAATTGCTAAATAATTGGTATATTATAATACCAGAATAACTAGTAATGATGGGGTCTACTTAGGTGATTAATGTTTTTGTACTACATATTAGAATTCTAAATGATAATCACCGTATCGTGCCTAAAATATTGCACAGTATTGCATAGATCACGGCAGGTGTTGGGTAAAAAAAATTCTTGACATTCTATAAATACACTTAACACAGACATATGCGATGTGTAGTTTCTAAAATTAGAGTACAAAAGTAAAACTGCAATGCAATCACTACTAAAGGCCAATTCTTAATAGGCTGGCAGCGCACTCGCAAGTCCTCTGGCATTGAGAGTCCGCTTAACATCAGATGAGCTTCCGCCCGTTTGTCCTGTTCTATAAAAAAAACCTAAGAAATTATAAACAAAGCAGTCCTTATATGTTTAATTAAACTTATCAGAACGTGGCACTTACACATCAATATAGGTTCCACATACAATCATTGAGAAAATCCAGAAATATACACTTAATGCATTATTTCCGCTTAAGGAAATCGAATTTCGAAGTGTTTTCAGGCATTGTCTTGTTAATTCATATTAATCGTGATGTATTGTGTTCTTCAACAATTCTGAGAACAACTTGAAATAATTACAAGTTAAGTAAATTCAACTACATTACTTCGAGAACAATCGACAATTCTCAAAAACATAGGGTATAGGGCTCGACAGATATAAAAAATGTTCCCTTTTCTATTTATCTTAACACTGGGTTCTTACTGAAACTACAGACAAAATTTTGTATCAAATTGTGCAACGCATGAAGCTTTAAGCTTATAAAGATAACATAAAATATTGTAGGATTACAGGCTAAAGAAGCGGCTAATCCTTTTGTGATAAATATATTGTGCTATTCGCGAATTATTTGCACCAGATAACAGCTGATACTGATACACAAAGTGAACAATCAGTCGCAGTTCTGCTATTGATCCTAGCTACTCAAGACATACCGTACCAATATGTGTTTGGTTTAAAGGCGTAACAGTTGTAGTTATTC
Source organism: Pieris napi (assembly GCF_905475465.1). Lineage (NCBI taxonomy): Eukaryota > Metazoa > Arthropoda > Insecta > Lepidoptera > Pieridae > Pieris > Pieris napi. The sequence goes on from NC_062247.1 coordinate 8,006,357, forward strand.
TATTAAAGTGCTGAACGTGGATTTAATCCAAAATGCTTGGAAAGTTAGCGAAAAAGCTCGCGGAAAAAGTAGAAAAGGCGGATTCGTTGATTCTTAAAATAAAAATTAAGAAATCTAAAAAGCCAGCGATATGCTCTTCTAGCAGGAGAGGCACGTTGACATGTCTGCGTGAGGTGAGATTTAGCTTTTTTGAAGAGCTCTACCATTCAAGAGCATTTGAACTTCTGCTCCTTATTAGCCGAGATTTTGTCTCATACATTTTTAATAAATAAATTTACGTAGATCTAAATTCTGATTTACATGATGATGTAAGCATATGTTTAAGATTTGGTTGACTAACTTGGCCGAGGTTATTACGACCACGCCACGCATACAACCGCGTCATCATTTCTTATACATATTTTTTGTAGTATTTTATTAGCTCTGGTATTTTTATTTTCTTCAGTGTACAGGGTGAGTAACTGGATGAATTGTTTAAATCTACATAGTATTATGGCACTATTATTAATGCGCACAATGTTTAACTATTCAGTACTTATATGGATGTTGAATTTATTATTTCACTTGGCCAGTTGTTAGAGGAAATAGTGCGAAACACTTTAATGTGAGTTGTAGTGTTCGGAATGTGCTCTCGTTAGTGCATCTTGTCATTTTCATTCATGCGAGATTTTCACTTTCATTAATAATATCATTTTGTTAATTATACATGTATCATACAATTTCTCACGTTATGGCATGACGCACAATGTTAGGCGCATGTTTGGAAGTTATTTTTTAACGTTTTGGAGCAACCAAAAGGTAAATATTAAGTTTACTACGTAACCCAAAGGTCAGTCACCCTTAAATAAGACGGGAGTAAGATCATTCGAGTAACACCTGTCGTTTCATTTAACATGGGAAGTGATAGTGGATTTGCAAGCTTTTAATGAAAACTATCAATTCTAGGCAAAACTTTTAAGACAATATTAAATGTATCAAGCATAAAGAAATATCCGGTATTATCCATATTTAGACATTCCATGTTTCAATATGTAAATTGCCGGGCATAAATTGTTGCTAGGACTGGTTTGAACAGTCTTATTCAATATTTCAATTCAATAATGCGTTTATAGGTACTGTCGATGAGCGATGAGTTACGCCGAGCATTGTATTCGTCGAGCGCCTCTGTTGACATGGAGTTTTCGCCACCAGATCTCATTGGTACATCGGAGATCTTCACCATGGAACACAGGTAAACAATCCAACCATAATTTCGCCTTAATGACAACTTCAAATCATTATTATAAGTAACTTAATTGCAGGTTTCCCTTGTAGTTTGATACGTTTAGTTGAAAAAGATTGTTTGCTAACGCTTTTAATAAAGAAATATGGTAACATCTCTCTTTAACCACAAGCTTTGAAATTTCACGTGGTTAATAACGGTAAACTAATAAAGTTTAAAGTCAAGACTTCGCGCAAAGAATGACTCTCTTACGTCAAAACGGGTTTTGACATACAGGAGTCATGTACACACAGCAAATACGTCATTACAATTTACGATAATTCAAAGTAAATAAAACTTGTCAAAAGAGATCATGGTGTAGGCCCTATTTCATAAATTCCCAACAAAGTTTGTCATACGTTTGATAATAAATGTAGGCTGTTGTGGGTAAACTATTAGAAATAGCCCGATCGATAACGTTTGTTATTTACGTTTGTCGATGTAGGTACGTGGGCTGTACTGATCCAATGGCTTTTACACTGGAACAAAACAAAGAGAATTGAAATATTAATACCTAATAAAAGTATTTAATTAAAATGTTCTTAAAATAATAGCAAAAAGTTGAGCAGTTCAGCAAAAACTGATTTTTTTCGAACTCTCGCGAATTCAGTTAGTAACAAACATGAAATTCTTATTTTTATAACTTCTCGATTTTTTTTTCGCATAATGTTCAAGACGATTAACAAATTTTTAAGTATAATATGAGGTGCGAATAATTTTTCTTTTTAAATTGTGGTCTATTCCAGACGAATCGGACGTTTTAATAAATTCATTGCGCGTACGCCTACGTACGTACGTACGTGGAACAGCCTCTTAGATTTCTGTATCAATTTATTTGATAATTTTACTATATACTTAAGTAGGTAGTCACAAGCTGATTTTCTAATGTAATTTTCTCTTTACCGCAAGTTATAATATTTGCCCACTAAATCACAATTCTTTTTTTTAAATTTAATTACACAAACAGCCGAGTTACCACCATAATTCTTCAGTGAAAAGCGTCCTTTGGATAGGCCGACACTGCTTATTACAATATTATATTCGCGAAATGTAATGTTATTTATACTTTTCAGAGAGAAGCTATGCAGCGTCTTACCGGCGCGTGCACAGGGATACATGTGGTCGCTGGCATTTAGTACCAGCCAGCATGGATTTTCACTTGCCTCCATGTACCGTAAAATGCAGAGAGTTGACAGCCCCGTGTTACTTGTCATTCAGGACACCGATAATAATGTAAGTTGAAGAATTTGTAAAGCATTTTAAACCATATTAACACGAAAACCATGGTGGACTAATTTGATTAAAAGAACTTTTTTTAATACATTGTCTCTTCACTGAGACATCGTGGGACATTACGATCTAGCCTAATTTAAGTCTAACCTAATTTACTTATAACGATATTTTACTCAAGAAAGTCCAACAACACTACTTACAGTCTCTTAAGTCCTCTGTTCTTGTGATACTCTGTTTTTGTGGTCAATTTTTTCACTTACCACTGTTTAGCACATAAGACTAACATGCACTAACACTAATTCAAATGGTTTTGTCCTTTTCAATCTTCTCACTTAGCCCGTGGTGTCAAGAAGTTGACAAAAAAACTAGCGATTAAACAGTGGCGACTATTTTATAATTTACTATTACATTTTATAATTACTTTTTTATTCCGTTCATATAATGTAATAAATGATATTTTAATTTTGAATCGATCAACGCTTCGATGCCTGAGGTATCGAATTTGATTCACGAGAAATCAATGACTTTTAATGAATATTTGTTCCATTTCAAGTTGGAAGGAAAAATCCCGTAAAACAAACCCAGAAATGTCTTTCCCATTGCTCTATTTACAGTTAACTAAAAACACGAATAATAATTAACATCACTAAAAGTACTTACTTTATTGTCTAGGGTTCAATTACCTCGTTATATATTTTTTACAGAAATAATTGTAATTTACAAACGGTATTTTCTTTATGTTGCTGAACTTTTTGAAAATTTCAATTTCGTGGCACAGTATACAAAATTTTCTATACAAAATACACTTGCTGAATTGTAAAATATTAATACAATGAGTGAGTACAATTTATAGTGTTAAATTGTTATCGTATACGAATAAATACATAAATTAATATGAGATTAGATGCTCTCAATTATTATTACTCTCAAATTACAGTTAATTAACTCACCTGACGTATTATGTGTATTCAATTTTCATGTAGGTATATAAATTTACAAAATGAACATAAACAATGTATAATTATATCTTTATTTTTTTTATATTAACATATATATGTTAAAATATTCTATAAACTAAAGCAGTCTAACATGCTTGTGTCGCACAACTCAGATCTAATTAACTCAATCATACGGCTGACTGCGACCTTTCTGACCTACTGCTTAGACCATAACTATAAAGTTAGACAATAAAATCCATCTTCTGCACATAATTATGAAAAAGTAGACTTGCAAGATCGAATCGTAGATCTGCTTTTAGGGTTTGATAGCCCGTTTTTTTTACAAACGGTCCAGTCGTTAGGTTAGGATTAGTCTAATATATAAAATTCTCGTGTTACAGTTATACAGTTTTCGTTGCCATACTCCTCCGAAACGGCTTGACCGATTTTGATGAAATTTTTTGTGCTTATCCGGTATCTATGAGAATCGGCCAACATCTATTTTTCATCCCCCTAAATGTTAGGGGTAAGTCCACCCCTAAATTTTATTTTTTATTTTTTAGACAAAAATTTTAATTCCTATTTTTTTATGATACAACATACAAAAATACATACAACCCCTAACTTTCACCCCTCTACGATCAACCCCTATTTTTTTATTATAAATGATATGGCAAAACGACGTTTGCCCGGTCAGCTAGTATTATCCTATAATTTCCATCCATTATTAAATACTTCGGAATGGGCGACGAGGCCAATAGATCAATGAATAATATAAATTCAATTTGACTAAAAGAAAAAACAAAACGTAATATCTAAGAATTGAAAAATACATTATTATATCGAGTATGTTATTCGGTTCGTCGGAAGTACATTTTCACGCGATACAATCAATTATGTACACGCTAATTAAACAAAAAAAACACTAGTTCAGCTTGGTTATAACTCTCAGAACGACTAAAATTTTTTTGCGTGTGAAGTCGCAAGAGGTCAGATACAGACAAGATGTGTTTTTTGTGTTTAACCAGTGTAGAGCGTATTAAACTTATCAAAACTGGAAAGGAAGATATTCTGCATCTTGTACCGCATTTACCACGGAGTGTTCAGAGGAGTTGTTCGGATTAATACCTAATACCTGCAGCTGAGTTTTAGGTTTAAAGACATTTATTCTCATAACAGACAATCGTCACTTACATGAGAACTTACATACTAAAGATACAATTTATCACGTCGTGGGTCATTGAAGAGCTTCAAGGATGAATTAGCGTAGTAGAACTTGGGTGGACTTTCATTTACGTAGATAACTGGGATCACTCAAGAGATGGAGTTTTATCATCGGACGTCGAGGCAGAATACGAAATTCTACTTGTAACACCTCGACTTCAGTCGTTCCACAACTGAGCCATTTTTTATGCGAAATATTTTAAGAATCCAGAAAATTCTTGTTTACGTTATAATTTGCAGTCGAGCATAATGCCTATTCATAGTATAAAACAATCTCTACGTTGCTAACTATAGGGATAGCTAAAACCGTTACCATAACTATCTTTGCGACCATAATACAATTAGGTCTGTGATTCTTTCAGGTATTCGGAGCGTTGACATCATGCGCGTTGCGTCCGTCAGAGCATTTCTACGGAACTGGGGAGTCTCTGCTGTTCTCTTTCCAACGAATCGATGAGCCACGCACTTCCGACAAGGGAGATGACATCAAGGACATAGATGCTGATGTTAAAGAGAAGAAAGATGAGGGGAAAGAAGAAAAGGAAGGTGAGAACTAACGATAAATCTGATTCCGTCATCCCCTTTCAAACAACGCTCATCTAAAAACACGCTGCAGTTTCACCTCTTCGTTGCCGACATCCCCAGGTGCCGCTCTTCACGATTTGGGTCGTCGTTTCTTATAAAAACAACAAAAGAGTGGTACTCCTTGCCCCCATCCATCTTCCCTAGACAGTATTATATGGGTTCATTTATATAGCATCTCCTGGACTGGCGTGCCTACTCCACTTCTCTATGGCCACTAATAGGCCACTTCTCACTTAACACCAAGTGGAATTGTGACCAAACGTTTTTCCAGTTCCAGTAGAGAGGGCAAGACGTTTCTATTCAGTGTATAATGCTTGACACTTCGTAAACCATAACATTTAACACACAATATTAATTCTGAATATTAAGTAATTATAAGCAGTATGGTAAATATCACAGCGGTCCAATGTTTATGACCTGTCAATTACAGTTTGTTTGTCAGAGGTAATTCCATGTTTAAATTCGGTCAAGTCTGTATATTAAATCAAGAATTTAGAGAGAACTTATTGCTATAAATACGTAAAATATCAAAATCAATTTCAATTAATATTATAATTTGTTTACGGAAGGTTCATTCGAAAGACAAGGCTGAATGGAAATTTTTGAAAAGTGTTTCTCAATTTATTTTGAAATTGAGATTGGTTTTGAAACCGCGGTAATGTATGAAATATGCAAATTACAAACTTGCTTACCGCTTTATTAATTATAAATGTTCCTTGGGTTTGAGATATCTTAATATACCTGTTTTTGACATGTTTCAAATAACCGTCACAGGGAGATGGGCAGGATTGACTATTGTTTATTTTATGAATTAAACATACTAATAAAATAAAACTAATAGCGCCATTACGCCACTCATGTTGATAGGATATTTATGCAATTAATTAAGATTCATTACTGTATTTATAATTCTCTTTGTAAATCTTTTATTATTGATAAAAACATTTTTATCCATAATAATTCTTATTGTTTCCGTATTCAATCATTACTATATTAAATGTTGATGTTCTTGAATTAAATATTTATTCCACGATTTACCCTCAAATATTCAGAAGTTATTGTGCAATTTTGTAATATTAAAAAATAAAGGTTTTTTTTAACTTATTTGGTTAAAACAATTTTTTTTAGAATCACCCGCACCATTCAAAACTAAATTCAAATACTGGGGTTGGACCGGAGACAATATGTACTTTATACGTGGGAGCAACGATAACATATCTATTGGCGCTGGAGAGTAAGTTTTTTGAGCATTTATTCTTTTTCATAGACAAGTATATATCTTACATCCTTTTAGTAATCTGTGACATCCAAAATTATTCCTTAATATTAAAAAGAAATTGCAATATTAATAAAGGAAAGTGAATCAAGGCAATCTTGCACATAAGATTCGTTTAAAGTATGGAGACAATTTTTTTAATATTGAAAAAAATTCAATATTAAGAAGTTAGAAAGTTGGTATTATAATATTTTTTTTATTAATTTCAATGAATAAATGAATCTGTTATCGAATCGAACATGGATAGAAGTAAAGAGTCAATTTGCAAGGCCTGATGTGTGTCTGTGTTGCAGCGGCAAGTTCGGCTTGTGGCTGGACGGAGACCTGTACTTGGGCCGCACTCAGCGCTGTACGACTTACGGTAACGAGCCACTCAGCACACGCGAGGACTTCATCGTCAAAATCATGGAGTGTTGGACCTTCATCTGAGCGACCAAAGCAGCTTTACTATTGTCTTATGAAATTTGCTACGACAATTTGACACTTTTACAAGTCGACTTTTACTTGGCACCCGCGCCCCGCGTATCTCTAGTCAAAAGTACTGAACTCGACCAATGTTTTCGATTTACATTCGCGGAACGCGCCCGTGCGTCAATCCTAGTCAATTGTCATTCGTTTGTAAGGTTTTAGAGGCGATGGCACCCGAAAGGGACCGGCTGACTGTCAATTCAACGCGTTGTTATTACGTATCAACGTTATGTAGTAATATGTAGTGGGCCTCTCGGGAAAAAGTAGTAAACGCCTTTTCTCATTGGTCGTAGAAAAATTGTTTAGAAGCTGTGTCTCGGTGTTACCCCCAGTTAATGATATCGTTGTTTTGATGTTTGCATTGTTGTAGTACTGCATCTGGCAACACTGAAGCTTGCCAACCGTGACTGGTTTACAGATTCATCTGTGACATAATCTTATCTATCTATCTTATTAGTGGAGGCAATTACCGTAGCTGCCTTGCTTAATACAGGATAGATAAGTTTATGGCAATGTTAAGCTACGATGCGATCAGTATGAATAGGTTTAGTTTGCGTAGAGTGTTTGTTTTCATGTTGGTAATTTAGTCATAATTTTAAGTTAGCATAATTTATGTTTACACTTCACTGTGATTTGATTGATATGGCATTTTATTGTATAATGAGAGTTGTTATAACATAATCTTTTTATTTCTAGTTTCATTGGTACTTTCGAATGTATCGTTACATTCATAAGTATTTATATTATGTTAAAATTAAACTATTTTTATGATGTTATCTCTTGAGTACATGAGTAGTGGATAAATATTATATTTAGAAAAATATAGTTATATTAGAAAGCTTTATGTAATCGTTGTGCTTAGTAATTGTATCACTTCGCATGATGTTGACTCAGAATTTTGGGCTATAGCCAAATTAATTTTTCAGAAGTGTGACCCATTGTTACTATGGATATGACATAAGTTGACATGCTGATATCAAAATGTAATTTTTCATAAAAATTCTGCATGTGCACATCATACACACAATATTAAGTCTCTTCTCTTAGCTAGTATGTTGCTAATAACTGCTGCATGTCTCTGTTTAGTAGTTTGTGAAAATTGTGCAATATTTGTAGTAATAACCTTATATGAACAGTGCAACAGGATGTCAACCATATTGACATATCATGTTCATCAGCTTTTAGCAAAGTGTCAATTATTCGCATTTTAAGCCAAAAACTTTGTGCTAGTAGCCAGCTACTGAAGGATCCTAGTTTGTTTCATTATGGTCTAAAATAAGCTATGAGATTAATTAAAATATATTTTTATGAAGTAATAAATGTTCATAGTAGCATCAGATTGTTGAGCACATTTATTTGCTAGTACATCTGTCCATGCAGTACTATTGTTATAATTATCATATTGACAGAACGAACTACCTATAAAAATATATCGGCATAATACATTGTTAAGAATTTTAGTTATAGTTACTATTGTTGAGTAGCAGTGAGATATGTACATTATTTATTTTAATTTTCAAAATGCTGTAGCTGTATTATTTCAGGTGATCTATTTTAAGTTGTTAATGTAAATCAAGCCATAATAATTGAGAAATATATTCTTTTGAAAACTTTTTATTCTTTTATTTGCTACACATAGTACACAAAAAATATCAATATCTATTGTCTTCTTTGAAAACGGTCTCTATTATTATGATTGTCACCTTGTTCATAGTCATTGTATCCTCTTCTATATTCTCTGTTATAGGTTCCATCGTCTCTTCTTCCTTGGTACCCTCTGTCTTTATTATATTGTTCATGGTCATTGTATCCTCTTCTATATCCTCTGTTACAAGATCCTTCGTCTCTTCTTCCTTGGTACCCTCTGCTTCTATTATACCTATCTCTGCTGTATGGCGTAAATCTTCCACCTGATCTATTGGAAATGTACCAATTTTCAATTATTGGAGGAATAGAGGGTTCTGCATTAAAAACTTTCATAAACTCTTCATCATTTTCTGTGTATCTATCTTTAAACTCTTCTTCACATTCTGCTAAGAAAGCCTTGTCTTCAACTGATAATTCAAATGACATTTTATTTATGTAAGAATCCAACTATTATTGAGTCTAAAACTGAAAATAACAAAAAATATGTGTCAAATTAACTTAAACCATAATTTAAAGTAATATACATATATGGCATCAGATAATCAAATATTTCAACAGAATTAAGATGCTCCTACAAAAATCAAAATTAACTTACATTTCTGGCTAACCAGATTTGGTAATATTAGTGCATAAAACTGATCTTTCACTTCATAAAATGAATTATTTGATCCAAGAGGATTATATTTTTCAAATAACCAGCCAACTAATACTCCACAGTCAGGGCAAAGGCATGGTCTCCAACGATAACCAGAAAACCACAATTCCTCGTCTTCTTCCCACTACAAATGTATTCATTAATAAATCTTTTGCTTTTAGCTTGACTTATCAACTAATAATAAATTAATTTAACCCTATTACCCAAGTAAGAAAAATCTACTTAAACAAGTCTATGTCAAATGGCTTTGATACAGGCTTTTTGGTAGAAAGCGTTTTGTGTTGTTATAATTAATAACTATGACTTAACCAGGCTAGTTTAGGGCTAAAAGAGTAGTTTTCTATGTAAAAAAGAAACACAAAAATTAATGCAAAGAAGCGAAGTAATAGTAGTAAAAGTAGTCTTAATATCACTATTTTTAAAATACTTGCCTCACCCAAACCAATGCAATTTGAATAATTAGTAATTATAATGGGAAAATGGAAAATAATGTCCTTTGTTAAAATCTGTACTGTAACATTTTCACTACTGAACAATGTGTCATTGAAAGTCTTCAAAGACAATAAACTTATTTTCTTTATAATGGCATTTGAATGTGAAATAGTATTCCCACAGGTGCGGCACAAGATTACATCTGCAATAAAATTATGAATTAATAATAATAACGTTCAATAATGAGCCAGACATTCTTATTCAAAAATACCGTTTAATTGTACTGCTCTCGTATTGATAATAAAAACGCAAATAAAAATAAATATTGCAAACATCACAATATTTCACACCAGTGTCTGCGTGTGATGGGTTTATTATTGTAAGGATCTTCGTTACTTACTTTTATCAATAATATCAGTGATGTCGTGTACTTATATTATAGGATAATATAAAAACGTATAGTCGTGTTAATTATCTAAAAAAAATGACGTCCCAATTCTGAAGTGAAGCGATAACGTGGTATAAAAATAAAATACATTTCCATCAAATTTCAAATGACTAAATTTAAAACAATATGTCGTTGTCAGACGTCAGTTGTCAATTCATAATTCATATACACATATTTTGAAATTTGATCCACAGAAGAGTCAACGTTCGCCCGTCGCCGTATTATTTTGATCTACTGATCCGCCTTGAGCAATAGTATTCTTAAAAGTCTGACTTTCTTTTTATGAGTTAGTCTTAAAACCATGTGATTTAATATTGATTATATCTTCCAAGCTCGTAGGAATTACTATTAAATGTTATCGAAACTAGATTATGTTCTTAACTGTGTAATTTGGTCCTAGCTAGGTTTTGCACGTTTTGAAACATTTGACTTATGACATTTACATTCAAAAACCTCGCGAGTCGCGCGCATTTAGTATTTGTCAAAGTTGTTTACGATTAGGTTATATTTTTAGCAATTTTATACATTGAGATTTCATACATTTTATCGTTTCTTTTCCTAAGAACTCTGACATACGTAACATAAACATGAAAGCAGCTAACGCGAATGTTTAAAATTACAACCACCTAGATTTTCTGGATAGATGTCAAAAATAAAGCGAACCATTCAAATTAAGAGTATTTGCATAATGTTCACACAAAATGTATGAAGATGATAATATAACTTCTACTCCTAAACGTTGCGCGTTGAGTGAAGTCACTAATTCTTCGAATTATGTTTCTCCAACGGCTAACTTAAAACTTCTAACTAATGTGGCTTTACAATATCCCACGCCGCCACCAAGTACAGTTCACCGGAAGGAAAAGTCCCTGCAGATATTATGTGACAAGTCAGTAATTCATATTGTTTCTAAATTTTAGTGTTACATCATAAATTTAAGTAGTAAATTGACACATATTTTTCACTTTAGATTTTTAGATCTTTTTCCACTTTATGGAAATGGTCCTGTAGAACTGCAACTAGATGGTACTGCCGCTCGTTTAGGTGTAGAAAAACGGCGTATGTATGACATTATTAATATATTGGAAGCTATGCAATGTGCAATACACAAAAGAAAGAATACTTATCTTTGGCATGGAGCGTCAAGACTACATTCTTTTTTAAAGATGTTAAAAAAGCAGGGAGAAAATTTAAGACTGTCTGAAGTGCTTCGAGGAAAGGCTCCAAAGCCACCGGCCCCAAAACATAAGACTCTAGGTGTCTTAGCTCAAAGATTTCTCATGCTCTTCTTGGTAGAGCCACCTGTAAGTAGTTCTATCGATAACATGTGCCTATTTTCTTCACTAGTTCTTTTTACTGAATCATTTTTGTCTTGTTTTCAGAATAGACTGATTAATTTAGAAATGGCTGTTAGTGTTCTCATAGACACAAATTCAAAAAATAAGTCTATTGTATCACCTGAACAAATGGATCGTCAACATAAGTCCAAAGTGAGGAGACTCTATGATATTGCTAATGTTCTTATTTCAATTGGTCTCATAGAAAAAGTTAATGGTAATTCAATATTGAAAAAGCCTGTCTTCAGATATGTAGGGGTTAAAATGAAAAAACTTGAGAAGAACTTACTTACCCCATCTCCAATTACACCCATCACTACCTTGCATGGTTCTCAGCAGCTTGCTCCATGTCATGTGTTTGCTGGTAAGTCCAAAAGAAAGTTGGAATTCACTACACCAACAACTAGTATTGAAAAGCTTGGTATAACAACACCTCCACACACCCCTTCCCATAAATGGGATGAAATTCTACTTGTTGCTGATATGGAATTAAGTAGAATCAATAACTCAGTAACTCTGTGACAAGTTATTGATTATTTATATTTTAGGGCTGTAATTTTTGACATTATGTATATTGATAGAAATAGACATGCCACAAAAGCCTTTTGCATTTATAGATAACTAAAATCAAATTATATGAAATTTTTAATTTTGGTGGTAATTACCATATGCCATAAAATTAGATATAACAAAAAAAATAGATTTTAGATAAAAAAAATTGTATGTTACAAAAATGTTAACCCAAGTACTTGCCAGTGCAAAAGGAGATTTATTGATATTATTTAGTTATTGAAACAGTCAACCTGTACTCCTCATAAAAGTAAAACAGTTTAATTTGCATTTTATAGTAAAAATCTTTTTATGTAGCAAATGTAATCCATTGTATAAGAGAAGTTATAATACTTAATTATATTATTAATTAACTTTAGAAAATATTATGTAAATCTGACCCTCATAATTGGTGTTCTAGTCTTCATTAATATGAATAAATCACAATAATTCATGATTAATGTTATCCTGAACTTTTGCACTGTCTATATTTTTTATAAATTAAAGATATTTAAATGTTGAAGAAAATAGGTAAGATAATATATTTATTGTAAAAATTGCAAATGTCTTCCGCAGAGTATATTTAAGCAATTGAGAATGCAATTGTTCTTATTTTAAAATTTTATCAAATGTTATGTCAAAAAGATTTCTTTTTGTCACAACTAAATATTTTAATATTCATAAACAGATACATACATTTAAATAAATTGAAAAGCATTGTAAAGGAACTAATTGTTTTGCTGTTTTTATATTCTTGCATTATGAATTATTGTTATATATTATTTATGTTTAAATTTATAGTATGTATGCATATCTGCCAGAAGTTTTACTAAAATTTGCAATACCATATTGCATATATAATAGAAATTGACTGAGAATCATTAATAGACTAATGAAGTGTTAGTAAATAATTAAGTTCATTAAAGAGTTACTTAACATTATAATGACATGTGATTTACAAAAGACCAGGTTTTTTGTATAGGCCTTTATGATTGTATTGTTTGACAATAATAATACTGAAACATATACATGCCTTTTTTATGAATTCAAATAAAACTGCAATTAGTTAAAAATATAATTTTATTAACATAGATAATAGGATTCATAATATGTTATTCTTTATATCTAAACTAAGTATAAACAAAAATTGCCTAGAAAAGGGCATTACTCATAGTTTCCTTGACTAATATTATTGAATTTCCTTATTAAAGGTAAGTGAATATTATATATTTTTTTAATTTTATCCAAAGTTATTGAGACAAACCTTATGAGTGTCATCAAGTTGAGGGCTGGTGCATTGTGTTCTAATAAATGCCTAAAATCCAGTCTTAATAAATACAGATGTGCTTCCTTCAGGTATCCAAATGGTGGGCAGATTGTTTAGGTATATATAGGGGTAACTCGCTTTGTCAAACTTGCTCTATCATAGGAAACTGATCAGGGTCGTCAGATAAAGCTAACGTTTCAGCATCAAAGAAACTTGCATGCAGAGCGACAACAGTTACAGTTGCACCTTAAAAAGTATTAATCATTATTATTTTAACCATTCAGAGTGGTCTAATCCAGAATCAGATAATATCAGATGAGCTTTCAGACTTGGCCTCCTAGTTCTTAAAAAAAATGTATTATTACTAATACTTATAAACGTTACCTAGAACCCAAAAGAGAACCGCACCAGCTCCTGCTAGCCACATAATCAGGGTAGAACAGCCTACAGCTGCAGCATATTGCTGTGTTTTTGTGAGTTCCCAATTGCCAATCTGCAAACATTGTTACTAATACATGATAAGTGTCTATTTACAGCCTTAAGTTCATCAAGTAAAACCTTTATTTCATTAATTGAAAGTAACTAATTTATAATTTTTCAATAAACATACAAATGTGTAACTTACTTTAGGCTGCAATTTGATTACACAATTTCAATATCAGCTTTTAATTCATGACACAAAGTCTACCTAAGATTTGTGACTAAATTATTTGATCTTATAGTAAAGTCTCCTTTACTTACTTTCCAAGTATTAGGTCCTGATGTGAGTTTCTTATATCCAAAAAAACTAGCAGCCATTGCAATCAACAACAATGGTGTTGTTATTCTGTAACCAATACCATTGTTTATAAAAATATATAATAAGACAATATAAGATAACAACTAAGTAAGCCATTACATTAATATACAACTATATTGTAGTTTTAATCTTGATTGCAATTCAAGGAGAAAAAAGTCAATTACAACAAATGTTAAATTAATAAAACAACTTACAAGCAATATGCAAAAAGTCCCAGGAATATCATTAAATAATTTGCTTGAAAATGATCAATGTTTCTGTAAAATCTACGAGATAATCTTGGAATTGAAGCAGGTGCCTAAAAATTAGAAGGATAAGGTAATGTCTATTATTTTTTAAATAGTTAAAAGACCAACACTCTGGCTGTGATTAATAATGTTGTAAATATATACTCACTTTGAAATTATCAGTAGCTACAAATTGGGTCCATGGCCGTCGAGAAGATAGTACTCCCATTACCAATGCTGGTGCTGCTCCGCTCCGCACATGTTGTAGTAGTCTAAAATATGCAGAATATGTCTAAAATAGATTTCCTATTTTATAGACAATAGTAAAATGGAATAAATCTCCAACCACTAATGCGGCAGAGCCCCAAACATTTAAGCATATAGCTAAACACACTTGGGCAACAATAAAAAACAGATTATTTAAAAAAAAAACAATAGTTGCAGAATTCACTGCTACTATTACTACTAGCTTATTAACATCAATTAAAAATATTATTCGCAACATAATATAAAATTAGTAATTATATGCGTATTATTAAGTATGCTAGACAAAAATGTTTAGTACTTGGATTAAAATGTCCACATATCCACGCTTGAAGTAATATGATTTGGTATCAGGGAAGTAGTGATTGATTCGTCATTGATCAAGAATAACATTGTGTTGTTAGTTTGTTAGTAAACTTACAAATCCAAATCTTTGACATACTTTTGAAACCCCTTTTTTTCTGTTGTAGCGTTAATTTCTCCAGCTAAATCTATATTAACGTTTTCAGACATTTTTCCAAGAACGGCTGGCTTTTGATTTATATCCTTAAAAATTTGTTTGTAGTATTACTACCTACTACCTTGTCACCAAGAGGCAAGAGGCAAGAGTTTAGACTTTAGAGTATACGTTTAGGGATGTGAAAATATAATCGATTAAAATCCATTTTTTTAAAAGTAAAAATCGATTTTTATACGCGATTTTTATATTTAAAATAATCGATTATTTTTATAATTAAAAATCATTCATAGTCGATTTTTTATCTGCCACCTCCCGACATTATATCTGGTCTTTTATAACCCGGACCTCGAACTATTAGGAATATTCGATATACATCGATGTTTACAATGAGATACATTGAATCCGATTCTTTAAAGATGTATTGATGTACTCGAAGCATTGATGCTTTTTTGTAAAACATCGAAAGGATGATAAAACCAGTTAATTTTACAAAAATTCAAGTTTGAATGGAGCACTATAATTTAAAAGTAAAATAAATTTATTCAACAGCACAAGATAACATACAATTAAAAAGACATCAAAAATACTGCAATGTGCTACTGAAAAGGCATACAGTCAGCATTTATCAAGTTTCACCTAAAATCTATCAAAACGAGATTAAGTTAATTTCGATTTTGATTATTCTTAAACGTTAATTTGTGTTTATAATTTCTATTGTTTATTTTTAATTAAAAAAAACCATGAAAAATAAAATATTTAGGGTGTATATTTTGAAATTAATTCAAAAATTAAGAAAAAATCGATTTATAAAAAAATCGATTATTTGTTAATCGAATCGATTTTTCATGCTAAAAAAATAATCGATTGATAAAAAATCGATTCTTTTAAGCAGAATGTCACATCCCTACAAGAGTACCTTTTTTTTTTTAATGGCCCGCACGGTTTGTGCATTGTGGCTCATGGTCAAAAACAGGGAAACTGGTAAAAACATAAAATTATCGGCAGGAAAGGAATTTAGGAATAGAAAATAATTAATCTATACAATAAAAGATCAATTCTTATAAATCTACATACAAAAGGAGTGTAAGAAAACATATTTACATATATTTACGTTCATATTGTCTAAATTTTTTTTATTATTACTTAAGATAAAAGCTGCTAAAAGTTTATATTATACATGTGGGTTCAATGTTGAAAGTAAACATGATGTGGATGAAGGGAAAGGAATTTGAAGGGAGATGAGACCTTCGAGAAGAGCCGACCGGTCGCGTCGAGGACAAACAAACATTATGTGATTTAAATCACCAACATCATATCCGCATTAAATTTTGACGTAAAAATATTTACATTAGGACGAGAAAAATAAATAGACACTATACAAATTTTATTTACAATAGCAGCAATGACTGATAAGTCATCTCCGAATGAGGGAAGTGGAAATAAGGAATAGGGGAGAATATTTTTAACTTTGGCAACACCGCCATAGCCGTAAGCGGTAAGGGGGTCTTAGTCAAGATGCCCTAACAGCAGCGTATGTAGAAAGTCGAAAGTTAAATTTGTATGGAAATCACAGTTCGTGTAGAAAAGTTTTCATACAAATTTAGTTTTCGCCTTTCTACATACAGTATCGTTAAGGCCTCTTGACTAAGGGGCAAGGGCCATACCTCAGCGAGATGCCATGGCGACGTGGCCAGCGACGTTACCATGGCTACGTCTGGCGTCCCTGCGTCGCCAATGCATTCAGTTCTGTCTCGACACAAAATCAATATTGTTTTATAAAAGTAAAAAAGATAAAATATGCGTTGTTTTTTAATCGAACTCTGCAAACAACGCCATTTGTAATTTGTATGTACATATACATAAATGAAAAGACGCGTGGTCACTAATCGTAAAAAAGGAATGTCATTTATCAGTCAAAAAGTGAAAAATTTTACTTTTTGAATAGATTTTTTTTTATTTAGGAATCGACTTTTTCCCCTCCAAGTTACATTGAGGCTAAGGCACTGTAGCCTACTGAACCAACGCGAGTATAATACATGACAATCTACTTTTTAAAAATTCAATTATAACCACTCATTACCAAATCCAATGTGCCTAGACGAGAAGATAATTATACTATCTCAGTTACAGAGGACACTACAGAGCATACTTTGGGAATAAAATGCAAGCTCACCGCTAGTGGAGGATATTGCCCGTTTATCGGAACCAACGACCCATCCGTTTCTTCTACTACCCCTCTCTCTCTTTCTCCGCGCCTAGAACTAAATCCAGCTCGTTAAGAAAATATCGAAAGAGAAACATATTCCTTTTTCTATTTTAGCGGGAAATTTTCGCCTTTTTAACCGACTTACAAAAAACCAAAACTAAAAAAGAAGGGGATATTCGCGCAATGTTGCTTTTTGAAGTCAAACTTCTTTATCGGCGTTGGAATGAAACTTCTTTATCGACGTATGGGAGAAATTTTGTAGCAAATCGTAACGTTTTTCGGTTACGCGCGATGTTGCTTTTTGAAGTCAAACTTCTTTATCGGCGTTGGAAAAAAATTTACCGTCCCATTTTTCGGTTACGCGCCATCTTTTTCTTGTCCCTACCACGGTTGATCCGAAGAGATTCGAAGCCATTAATAACAAAAATATATAATAACGATAACAATGATAGTAATAATTCATTTACAATTAATGAAATTCTATAATAATCTTCGTAGTAATAAGGTAAAATGAAATAATTAT
The DNA here is from genome assembly GCF_905475465.1 of Pieris napi. NCBI lineage: Eukaryota > Metazoa > Arthropoda > Insecta > Lepidoptera > Pieridae > Pieris > Pieris napi. The sequence continues at coordinate 8,024,156 of NC_062247.1, forward strand.
TGTATTTGTATTCATGTCTATGATAATAAAAGCCTTTTGTTAAACTTTATCTAATTTAACGAATTTCTGTAAAGTTGCATATAGTAGATCATTTTACGAAAAATAAAGTCATAAAGAAGTTTCACTTCTTAAGCCGGGTCCAGACGAGTGTAACGTGTAATGTAAGATTACGTGTAATTTAGCATCAACAGTGTGGACGGCACACGAACTCAAAGCGAATTGTGAACGCGAAAATATTTCAAAAGCGGTTTCCACTCAGTTGCTACGAACATGCCGAATAGGTAGGTCGTGATAGCTGGTGCGGCTTTTATTTTCATGTATTTACTAACTGAAGACCTATGGCTCTTCTTTACTTTTCCTTTTTCTCTTCGATGTGAAGCAAGCAAACTAATCATTTTGTTTTTGCATTCTTCTACATCTCTTTCCAATGAATGAGCAATATCACTCCAAGCATCGTGTTTCAGATTTTTTTATAGTATTGCGGGTTTTTTGGATCCCAAATAACAGGTTTTTCTACAAACTAATAAGTTCAAGCGATTGTTCGTCACTCCACATCATGCACGTACATACGACACAACCGTCACGAACGCCGTCCAAACGAGCACTGCGAGCGTCTTTGTGTTCGCGCGAAAAACCGACAGCCGATGGATCAACCCCGAGCGCCGCGCGAGCGTTACATGTAATGCTCGTAGTGCCGTCCACACGTAGAATTCGTGTTACATTACACGGTGGATTACATTACACGTTACACTCGTCTGGACCCGGCTTTACGTGTGTACACCTACTACCTAGTACACGCACACATTTTTTTTTCTAAGATTTTAAGAGATTGTATTTTAAGTGCTTGTCGAATAACTATAAGGTTATATCGGTTAGGTTAGTTGATAACCTATGCTTTCATAGAATATAGTTATATTCTGTGCACAGTAAATTGTAGAATTTTGTACGAGTATTACCCTGTGCCACTCAATTTAGCTTGGCCAATGGTTTTTAGTTTTTAAAATAATTAAACAATGATAGTGTATCGTTTTTTCAATTTTGATGGGTAAAAAGCATGCAGTAATTTATTTTGATATTTGCTTGTAAAGAGGAACTATGTAAATCTTCTTTATTCAGTATTGTTGATGGATACCTGCAATATCAAAATGAACGACGGTGATTGGATATGCAGTGATCCAAATTGTGGAAATATTAACTTTTGTCGAAGAAAATCTTGCTATCGTTGTAACAAGGAACGCCAGAATGGTGGGCCGTCATTTAAAAAGAAATTAGGCACCGAAATAGGAAAGTCTGCGGCAGAAAAATCTCGCGGCTTGTTCAATGCCGACGATTGGCAATGTAATAAGTGTGCAAATGTCAACTGGGCCCGGCGACCAACATGTAATGTTTGTCATTCGCCAAAATTTGGAGAAGTACGTATTCTAGATACCTAATATTTTTTCGTATTAAATAATTAGTACTTAAGGTGTAAATAATTATTCAAATTTTAGGTAGAAGCCCGAACAGGTTACGGCGGCGGCTATAATGAACGAGGAGTTGTTGAGTATCGTAAGAAGGACTCGTCATCTGACGATGAATATGATGAGTTTGGGAGAAAAAAAAAGAAACGCAAATCAGATGCCTCTGAAATGGTAAGAGTTCTTATTTATTATTAACTTGTACCTTTTCCTATTGAGTACCTCATATGCGGTTTTTTAATGATTGTGCGAATTATCAAGTACAATTTTATAATTTTATATAGCAGTTGGTACGTGAATACTCACCATTTCTCTTCCTTTTTACTGCATTTGAATAAAACAGAAAGGATGTTTGAAGCTATGAAGAGTTGATATAATAGACTAGGATTATGACATAAATTTTTCAAGCACATCATTACTAAATTGGAGATAATTTTTCCTGCCTTCAGGTTGGCAGTCATCAAGTAATCACTGATGGACCTGTTATGAAAATATTTCCATCAGCAAGGCAGAAGGGAATAAGAGGAAACGAAACAGTTACTGGAAGTCTAAGCGATGGCTCTATCTGTGATGCCTCTGTTACACCTATAAAGACAAAAGTACAAAACCATATAAATTATAAACAAAACCAAACACATCCTACATTAAAATCTAGTGCAAATCAACGTAAACGCTATACTAGTGTGAGTGATAAAGACCAGTCTGGTTCTTCGAGTCATGAAGGTTATGTTAAAAGCAATCCTGTGATGGAAAACAGAGTTTCATCCACAAATAATGATGTGGTTTATAAATTCAGTGGACCATCTTCTTCAGATGTATTTGAAGTGACATACACCATTGAGGAAAGAGTCAAAGCTGCAGCTTTTGCTATTGTTTACAATAATTGTAAGATAAGCACAGATAAATTTGAAAATTTGTATGATAAACCAGCTCCTGATTTCAAAACAATTTTTGCTTGGAGGCAAAAATTACTTAGCACTGGCTGTTTAGTTGATAATCATGTTGAGAAAGTGGTTCAGAATCTAGTAAGCAAGAACAATGTAGCATCAAAAAAAGTACCTATAAGGCTTTCTAATCCTGAAGAAATACCTATCAACTTTGATAGTGAAGAAGAAACTGATCAGCATGTTGAAAATACAACATTATTTAGTCATAATAGAAGTGGCAGTGCAGAAACATTGTTGATTGACAAAGAACAAAAACCTCCACCTTGTACTGGAAGTGTTGTAGAGGATAGACACAAAAGTCAAACCTCATCAAGAACATCAAGATCCAGTTCCAGAGAAAGTAGAGATTCCAAATCATCTGATTCAGATGTTGAACTTGTGGAGCCTGAAGAAACAATAAATGCCAGAAGTAATACCAACAATATTTCTAATCTACAAGATAGTGATTCAGATTCAGTATCATATAGTAGTGAGAAAATAGACTTTCGATCAAGAGTTTTTGCTGACAAAAAATTAATATGCAGAACAAAAAAAGTAGCTTACAGTAAAAGTGATACTCCTTGCTCTAACACAAACCAAACTTTCCAAGGCTACACTACTCAAAAACAAATTGAGAAGTCTCCTTTAGCAACTGGTAATATCTACTTGCCAAGTTTTCGTAATATGAATGTTAGGAATCAAGACAATGTTTGTGATAATGATGGATTATCTGCTGAATATGTACCCACAATGATGGCAGCAACTGCTAAAAAACATTATCAAGACTTCAAAAACATTGTTAAAAAAAAAGGATACTGGGCAAAGGGTAATGGGAGCTCTCTAAACAGAAATGCTTCAGTCCCATTACGTGATGGGATTGTAAAGGCAAGTCCAACAAGAAGCTATTCTTCTACTCAAACAATTCAAATGTACAATAAGCCACCACCAGCTTTGCCAAATCATACATCAAACTATGCAATACCAGGTTTGAATTGTAGAAATGTTAAGAATGATTATAGCATAAATACATCAGAACCATATGAGTCAATATTAAACTTACCTCCGCCAAAGCAAGATTATTCCTTGCCTCAAAATACAGATGATGCAATCTGTGAGGACTTTACTAAGGATAAGATGGATAGTTCAACTGTCCTTGACAACTATATCTCCTTTGGAACACCTATAGGATCCACTCCTAGTAAGCAAAAACCACTGGAAACTAATTCCCGTGTTTTTGATATTGCGCAAACGACTTCCATAAGTAAAAATAAAAATATAATGGACATATTTAACACTGAAAGGGAAGAAAGTCCTGAAACTAACAATCTAGAAAAGTATGATGAGATAAGAAAAAAATATGAAAATACATGGAATATTGATGATGACGATCTCTATAAAGATACTGAAGAAGAGTCTAATCTAAAAGATGTTTCAGTCAATTTACCTTTGGTTAACACCAATTTGAGCCCAACATCAAACACTCTGTATAACTCAACTGATACTAAGCTAGATTTCACAACAATTCTAGAAAAACGCAATGAGATGCTTGACGTATTAAATGACTTGCAAGGTAATGATACAACACACACAACATTGTCTAAACAAAATAATTGTACTAATCAAGGTTCTGAAGAGACTGAAACTCAAACATTCTCACATAGTATAACAAACATTCCATTGCCTGATGATTCCATTCATGCTTTAAAAGATTGTTTAGACACTACAGACTCTTTAGAGAAGTCTAACACAGTCAGAAATATAAGTCCCTTGAAAAGAGTACATGTTTTAGAATCGGTTACAATCAAACCCAAAGACTCTCTTCCAACCACAACCATGGAAAATGAAATAAGTTTGCCAAAAGAAACTATCAGTGACTTAAGTGTTGAACTTCCTAAAAATCCTGACAATCAAAACAACTCTACACTGGATTTATCTAACATTCTAAATAATATCAACACTGACACACTACTGTTGGCTCTCAAAAATTTGCAACAGCTCTCTCAACCACAAAATGTAACAGAAGCAACAGAGGATACAAAACAAGATTCAAACGTTGAGACTATAAACTTAACAAACGATGAATGGGAACTGGAATCTGTACAACATGAAAGTATTGAGAGGGAATTGCAAATGTTGGATGGGAACAAAGGTGATACGCCTTTCTTGAGTGATATTTTTGATCCGGGCCCAATTACTATGCCACTTAACATTAAGCTTAACATGAATTGTAAAAGTATGGAAGAGAAATCGAAATGCTTAGATGAAACTGAACCTGTTATAGGCAATTTTAAAAGTTTTGCCCTTCCTAAACCATTAATTTTAAATAGACTTAAATTGACGGTCAAGCAACCAGAGAGAAAAAAAGGTGAAGGGAAAAGAATGAAGAGAAAGAAAAAGGTTTGTATCAATATTATAATAATAAAAACCGAGATATTATGTTACGTAACTTGGCCAGAAATTGCGTGGTGAGGGTAAAAATTATTCATGTATTATAAAAAAAAACTTTGAAATCAACTTTTGACACTGGCCAATTTAAAATAATGCAGTAGTAACACTCTGTGCCTTTAACACTTTTTGTTTAATTTTTTGTATTAATTTAAAAATTATTAAAATTTTTATTTACTTTTACAGTAGTTTGAATTTGTATGCCGTAATTTCGTCTTTATTGCTTTATGTTGAGGTGTATTTTACAATTTATGATAATTCAGTCATGTTAAGCATAATTTTATAGTCTTACAAATATAACTTTGCTTACTGCCTATTGTTTCAGGCATCAACATCAGCGGAAGGAAGGAATTCTAAGGAAGGAGATGATGGCGCTGAAGAGGATGATGAGGAGGAATCTGGTGATGAGGCGGACCTGTCCAAATATGACCTTTGGGGCAGTGACGAAGAGAAGGCAAATTCCCAAAATGGTATGATTAAGTGGTGATTATTTTGTTTTAATAATAAACTCAACATATTTTATTAAAATTATATAGTCAATAGACGTATTGTATTTAACAAAATACACACGTGTCTCCGCATCGTAACGCCATAATGTTGTAACACAAGTTAATCTTTAAAATGAACTAAGATGAACATAAATTTATTAATTAATTTGCTTTATGCCCGTAAAAAAGTCTTATTTAATTGTGTTTCGTAACTAAAGACAATATTATTATTTGGTATTTTTGTCACGGACAGAAAATACTTCTTTTTTTAAATTAAACAATTACATTTCGTTATGCTCATCAAACCAGGATCAGAAGCTGGGTATGTCAGACGCTTTGTCAATTTACAAATGCTATAATGCTAATATCTATTTTATTTTTTATAGAAAATACAGATAAAAATATTGCGAGTTCTGAAAACACGGAGACTGCACCTGTGGATGACAGAAAGTCGCCAGTAGAAAGAAAAAGAAAGAGGTATATTAGTTTATTACTAAAGTATTTTGTAAACAATTTTTATGATAAATCCTATTATTGTCATAACATAATATTGTTGCCAGGTTTAAAATTTCTATTACATTCTTTTGATCCTCTTATTCATGGTAGAATTAATAGTTTTTTACATTGATAAAAATATGTGAAGTACTGAATTTTTATTTATACTTACAGGTCAAGATCAAAGTCAAGATCCAGGTCTAGAAGCTCTTCATCGTCATCAAGTTCGTCTTCGAGCTCCAGTTCTAGTCACAGCTCTAATGGGCAAACGCCAAAAAACAAGTAATTTTTTTACATATTTAAAGTACCCTCCAAAACAAAATGTAATGGCTGATAATTGTCACTGTCAGATGGCAGTTGACATTACAAAATTTTTAAACATGTCATCATGACTATAAAAGAGCTCTTGTTAGTTGACTCATCATGCATGGTTCTGTGCCCAAAGGTTGATCAATCGTTATCAAGATAAATATTTGTTTGACTATTTTATATAATTTATTGTTTCAAAATAAGTAAGTTATCAGTTTGATCTATAGTATTTGCACTAATGGACTTTCTGTCTTATGTGCGCATTCGTGCACGTAGCTTAAATGTAACACGCTCGTACGGTGAAGGAAAAAATCGTGAGGAAACCGGCATTTGTGTTGTTCTATTTCTAGCAGTAAGATATTATTTACATCCCTTTTCTTTAATTTTTTTCCTGCTTTGTGATAGTGTCATGTAAATAGAGTGTTATTTTACATTCTTTGTATATGATAATATCAAACATATTAATCCATAGTTTCTTCGAAAATTAAAGGTCATGTCGAATGATGATTTTAATGAGGTATATTCCGATTTAGGGACCAGTTGTGGTGTCTTCAAAATCGGTTTATGAGATATGTGTAGTAGTTATACGTATACGCATTTATTACGTATACGTATAACTACTTAGGTAGATAATGTTGACAGGTATTTGAAGTTGGTTGAATGTTTTTTAATTCGGTCTAAATTACTTTTATTAGTCATTGGTTAACTGTATTTTGGATTTTTTGTGTTTTTAATTTTATGTTACATATTTCAGGTTTGACGATTTCAACTTGAACAGCGAGCGTGAGTCCCCAAGCGACTCGCCCAAAGGTCGTAAAGAGACGAGATCTCGTTCGCCAAGATCGCGTTCATCGAGTGCGCCAGGCCGACGCCGCTCTAGAGATAGCCGATCCGCCGGAGAGACCAGGTAAACAAAACATAAATAATGTTTTTTTAATAATTTTCGTTATTAATTTTCATATGTGTGTGCAAGAAGGGATATATAATTCTTATTTGCTACGCGTAATTTCATTTGTTCACAAAAATTATGTACTATAAATTTCATATTAAAATTATTACTATATAATGATGAATATAATTTTTTTTTTTTTAATTTTCGTAATGTTTTATATTTATAGCTATATTTTTGTTGATTACAAATTCATCGTTGTTACTACAAGTTCAACGTTGAATTGATCAATTTTGTAGGTATACAAAAGTGATCAATTCAACGTTTTAACGTAGTATTTACATTATAATAAGCTATCCACATCATGTGACACAATGAAAATTCTAAGTACAAAAGAAAATTACAAATTCCAGAACGTCCAGAGACAAAGAATGGTCCCGTGACCGAGAAAGGCGGGATAAATCTCGTGGAAGTCGGGACAAAAAGGCCCGTCGATATAGCAGAGAGGGTTCCGGAAACCATTATGGCGCTCATGGGAGACATCGTTAATTATCTATAGTACTTCTTTTTTCATTTGTGTAAATTATTTGTACCCAAGAAGTTGTGTGTATATGGGATTAAAAAAAAAATGACGGTAGTTTACAATTTCGAATGTGTGTACATTACAGAAATTAACATCAAACTGAATTTGCGTTCTCCTCGAAGTTTCTATTAGCACAAACTTTCGATACTTTCTCGAATAATCGAATTCGTACGTGTTCGATTCGATTATTCGTTGAAATGCAAAATGATGTAACATTCGATAGTACTGTCAGTGCTAATACAGTGTAAACTATCTTATTCACAAAAACTCTATCAGTGTGCACTTTTGTCATTATTCATTGGTCTCTTTTAATAAAGCCTTAAACACAATTTGAGAGAAAGAGACGAAAGTAAGTTTACACAGATTTTTATGAATGTGGTATGTATATGTATAAAATTAAAAAAAAATCTGTAGATAGTTGTGAACTGATGTCTGTTCAGACAAGGAAAACCAACCAAAATTAAGTAATTCAATTTAGTTTACACTGTAATTGCATTGCCTAGCGTATGTTCGAGAGTTTGTTTGCTAAGATATTTTTTTTTGGCTTGGAAGGTAAAAACGTCTTGTAAAAATTTGTGTAAAGAAATAAATATCGAGATACCGTAGAACACAAATTCGTATTTTCCATATTCAGCTCAAAATTATAATTCCTAATTTTCTTATTTTAGTTAAGAACTTGTACAGTATTTCAATTCTTGCGCTAGTTATAATATGAACCTTAGATGAGTATAGATAAGATACATTTTGTCTTGAGCTGTGTATAGATTTAGGTTAACTTTCGCTTACAGTGAAACCGCTTTTCTAGAAATAACGCCAATAATCCTTGCTTTTTATGTTGTTCAAACCTCGAGTTATCTCTAACGGCCCGTTTTCTTTGAAGACGTTTAAAACGGACCAATGAACAAAGAACATCGGTCTGTATTTAGAATATTTGTGTAAATAATTAAAGGTAGGACGAATTTTGAGGGTATTAGGAAAATATTTTTTATAAAATTTTCAGCGTATTGAAACTAGGCGGCGTTGTGTTCAATTAATCGCGATAATTGATTTAAAGTTACAAATTAGCCGCTTGAACCTTTACTGTAATTATAGAAGGCTTAAAAAACGTGTAAAGAAAAAGGTTTTACTTAGAAGTTATGAATTAGAACTTTGATATTGTTGTACTAAGATGTATTTTTTTAGTTTTCTTCATTAGCCGCGTACTGACTGAGCGAGCAGCCTCGCGAAGCAGCCTCGGACGTTTGCTTCGCAACGTTTGCCGCGCGAGGCAGCCTCGGTCTGTAAGTTTTCTAATCCGAGGCTGCCTCGCGCGGCAAGTCCGAGCCATCGTGAGCATCGACGCTCAGTTTAACTTGAAGTCGAATAGAGACCGCGCGTGCCCGTATAGTTTGCCCGAGACCACCATGAGGCCGCACATTCGGAAAGCTGTCGCTACCACTGCCTTTTTAATAATTCTAAGGCTTGCAAAAAAAAGAAAACAGAAAACTAAACGTTTTTGGATTAAACTCTTATACAAAAATAGATTACAGGCTGGGAACAGATTATTTGAAGAGTTGTGCTTCGATGACGAAGAAAAAAATTTCACTCGAATGAGTAAAATCGAATTTGACAATGTGTATTCTCTCATAAACGCCAAAATAAGCAAGAAGGACACAAATTTTCGAGAAGCAATATCCGCTAGGGAAAGATTATTAGTGACGTTGAGATTTTTGGCCACAGGAGATTCTTATACCAGTCTACAGTATCTATTTCGTATATCAAAACAAAGGATATCGGTTATAGTTCCTGAAGTCTGTGATGCTATAATTGAGGTGTTAAAGGATTATGTTAAGGTAAAATAAAATTACATATTTTTATTATTTTTTTATTAATCTGATTAGAAAATTGGACAAATAATATAAGAAAATTAAACAAACAAATATTTAATGATGAGGAGCTGGAGAAGGAGGAGGGGGAGGCATCGAAATTGGTGAGATAGGAGGCATTGGTGAGGCAGCAGGCATCGGTGAAGTAGAAGGCATCGATGAGGCAGGAGGCATCGGTGAAGTAGGAGGCATCGGTGAAGTAGGAGGCATCGGTGAGGTAGAAGGCATTGGTGAGGCAGCAGGCATCGAATATGTAGATGGCGTCGATGAGGAAGAGGGATGAGACATATATCTTAAATTATCGTGTTCACCATATGATTGAGTATAATAACTATAACCACTGTATGCTCCCATGTCTGCATCAAAGATAATTTTATTTATTGCATTTTTTACGTATGCTAATGTAATTTTATCATACTTTCTCAACTCATTTCCTATATATTGGCCATACACATTATAGGGATCATTTTTTTCTGATATATTATCGCTTGCACACTGTTGTAAGAGTGTTAATGCTTCAGATATGGCGTTATCAGTAAGATCATCACTTTCGTTCATTTTGGATCTCTTTTTAGGTATAGTTGACTTTTGTTTAGGTCCTTCCGTTGTCGTCGAGTTTGAAGTTTCATTTTTTTCTTCGTTATAACCGTCATCATTTCGAGTATTATCCAGACTTGCATTCTGTAAAGATAGAAATTATTACTTAATTTTATTTACAGATACCATCATCCGAAGAAGAGTGGCTTACCATAGCGAAAGAGTTTGAGAGCAAATGGAATTTCCCACATGTCATAGGAGCAATGGATGGGAAGCATGTTATATTACAGTCGCCGATAAATAGTGGCAATGATTATGACTGTTACAAAATGTTTCCAAGTATAGTGCTGTTTGCTTTAGTTGACGCTAACTATAAATTTCTGTACGTAGACGTTGGCAGCAAAGGACGTATATCAGATGGCGGTGTGTTTAAAAATACCAATTTATATAAAAAGGTCGAAAAGAAGGAATTGAACATTCCTTCACCAGAAATATTACAAATACCGTATAAAATTGCAGTGCCCTATTTTATTCTAGGCGATAAAGCTTTTGCTCTCAATGATTACACATTGAAACCTTATGAAGGTACTCCAGAAAGAGGTTCAATGGAAAGGATTTTCAATTACAGGCTGTCCAGAGCAAGAAGAGTTGTGGAGAATGCCTTTGGCATTTTAAGCTCCGTTTTTAGAGTACTGAGGAAGCCGCTACTATTAGAACCAGAAAAAGCTACGAAAGTCGTATTGACTACCATATGCTTATATAACTACTTGCGTAGAGATTTAGCTTCCTCACAAAGGTTCACTCCCCCAGGATCATTCGATGCCGAAGTTGAAGGGACAGTAATACCCGGCCGATGGCGACAGGATACAGAAATGTCATCAATGCTATCTATTCAAGCCATACCACGGCGAGGATCAACAAATATAAAAGAAATACGTTCACATTTAGGGAGACATTTCATAACAAACGGAGCAATTTCTTGGCAGAATAATTATCAGTAAATAATAGGTACTCACTTCTTCACCTAAACTATCTTGTGTATTTCCTGGGTGATTTCTATCTCCTAGAAAACTGAAGGCTTCATAGGCATACCAATTCGAAACATATATTTCACCACGACCTGCAGTATAAAATAAAAAAAAATAATATTAGAAATAATATTAGAAATAATATAAAAACCGATGTAACTTTGAATATAATAAAATGAATGTTGTTAACCCTAATCATAAACATTAAATAATAAATACCTGATCCTGTGATTCGGCTTTTTTTTTCTCTCGACTTTTCCCTCCTGTAAGACCCTAGTAAAGAGTCCATTTTTTTCTTTAATTCAGCTATTGGAAGGTTCATTTCCTGGCTTATTTTTCTCCATGCATCTTCCCTTAGTCCTCTATTTGTGTAATCAGGACATTGCGCATCCCAAAGTCGTCTATATTCACCATATAGTCGTATTAATTTAAGACACTGTTCTTTATCCATGACGCACAACTAACACGCAACGAATAAGCGAGGCAAAACACTACCGTCTTGAGTGAGCGCGGCAAACGTACTGAGGCGCCTTTGAACATCGACAAAAACCGACAACGTTCGGCTCGGGCCGCGGCACGCTCGGGCGAGGCAGCGCGTGCGTTTGCCTCGGGCGAGGCACGTCTTGACCGACCGAGGATTTGCCTCGCGAGGCAGCCTCGCGAGGCTGCTCGCTCAGTCAGTACGCGGCTAATTAGGTTCTATGTAATAGGGTTGAACTCAGGCATTCTCTTGATTTAAATGGCTAAGGTTGATTAAATTTTTTTTATTAAAAAGATTTAAAAACATATTGATTAAGTCCTTGCATCGTATTTTTATTTTTATTTTGATCAACTAGACTGTTTATAATTCTGTCAGACCGGAAAATGTAACCGCAAGCTAATTGCAATAAAGCTCACGAAGTTTGACACATTAAACGCAATTGTTATATGATATATCTTTTTGTGCGTAAAACGACTGCTACTGACAAGTTTTGCCTAAACTCCTCTGGCCGGAGCTTGCAGGTTCATGGCCTTATACAAAAAGGTTTACGTTCAAGCTGGTATTAACGACAAATGATACATTGCTGTAACATTAACGTTATTTGTTGATTCAATGTATAGAACCTTATAAGTAGAGTAAGTTTAAATGTAAGGTAATGATTTACCAATAAAGTGATATCAATAATAACATTTTTAATTATTTTTATTATTACCCTCTGTCACTCTGAATTTAGTATACGTATAGAGCCTGACGTATAATCAGACGTTCCTGAGTTATGATCCGGGCGCTTAGATTATAGTAAAGTAGATTTTTTAAAATTATTTAATAACTTGCAGTTAACTGAATAAAAATTATCCAGAAATCAGAAGAAAAATGTCTATCGAATATATAAAACAATTCAATATAAATTAAATATCGTAAAAGCATATAAGCGTGAATTGTAAGCTTGTTTCGGGGAGTCTGTTTATGATTTCTTGTAGAAATAAATAGAGTAATTGTTAAATAAAATAATTTGATTATTGGCAATAGCTATTAAAAACAATTATTATAGAAATGAAATTGATGTGTTTTTCATCCCTTAGCGCCACGATCTGCAATAAAAGAGTAGATAAGTATTTATTATGATTATACACAAGATTAGCAGCTTTTTGTTATATTACCTCCTTCGAGACAGCGGCATTCCTGAAAAAAAAATATAGTTAAAGATTCGATGCAATTAGTTTTTTCGAGATGCCTAAGTTGACATATACAAAGTATATAAAGCAATACACAGAAAATTAGTATGAAATTTGAATAAGGTTTGTTTTCAGTTGAAGTTAGTGTTAAGTATTCCCTACTAGACTCAAGACTGTTACAAGTGTACGTTTAGGATTGAACCAAATAAATGAACGGCGCGCAAATTCCATAGTCTATGGCTACATAATAGTATGAACCTATGTATGTCATAAATTCTTTAAAAAATAAAAACCTATAGACAAAGCTACAATAAAAAACTTACGGGATTGACAATAGCTGGCTTCTGTGGCAACTTAGGCGTTGGCGGGTCTAGCTTCTTCATCCTTGGGGTACAAGTGGCGTCTATTGCTCCACCTATTTTAAAATGGTTTAAAAAATGTTCTTAGGAATATATGTTCCTACGACATTTACTATACTAAAAATTATTATATGTGTAACCAAACCATTGTTTAATATTAATTATAACATCACCTGGTCCTACATTTGCTCCTTCGCCAGTAGCAACTTTGTACATCTGAAAATAAAAAAAAACTATAATTTCGCTCGCGCGTATGTGTCTTAATACTAAAACTAACTAAATGACGCGTTTCTATACAAATGTTCGTTCGTCGTTGGTAACATGTATACGGGTGGATATTCTAAGAAATTTTGCATAATGTTTCTTGTGCATTATAATGCGACTACGAAAATCCCATGTGAATTATGTTGCTGTTTATTAGACTCAATTTCTTAAATTTAATAATTTCCAAATGTGACAAGGGCTAATTAAATAGGTTAAGGGCTAATATTCTATAGATAATCATATTATAATTTATACAAAGATTGAGGGACGAGTTGAAGTACATACCCTTCCATCGTCCCCAGCAGCCAGACCAGAAGTCAGTGGCACTACATCTGGTCCCCACTGCTTCATAAAGTGCCCAAGACGTGCCACGCGTTGAGCAGCTGTCGTTGTTGTGTGCGAACCACCGCAATATCGGTTACATAGATGTTTGTCCGATTCCGATCTATTAAAACATGAAGGGTAGGATTCAAAGTCGAGATTCAGCTACGCTTGACTCCCGCGTGTCAAAACAATACATAGACTTCTACTTAACGGGGTCAATGGTAGCTAGTTTAAAAGACAAGAGCTTTCGCACTTCTTGCAATAAAAGTAAATATACTTAGGTTTGGGCGGGACTTTCTTTTGGTCCATTTGTTTTTCGATGTTCTCCCAATCTCTCATATTCCGTTGTGGTAGGTTGGTGGCTTGGGTCTTGCGAATTGCGTCTGTTATATTATAATAAACGTTGTATTAGAAACTATATACATAAATACGTCACAATAATCTATACATAAGATATACAAAAATAATGTTTGTCTTTGTATGCTTTTATACATAAAAATTCATGAAATTAGACAGTTAAATCTATTCTAAGTATATTTTCCTGAAGTATTTCTTAGGCGAAGAAGAAAAAATATTTTTAAAAATTATGCCTTAATGCTAATAATATAATAATCAAAAAATATATTTTCTGAAAAGCTGTTCTAAGATACCAAAAAAGTCTTTCCTACGTACCTAGTTCATAGCTCAAATACGGTTTCATGGAAAGATTGGCTGGCATTGGTTTGCTGACTGGCACATTGGAGGCGGCCTCCATCGGCATAACGGCTCTTGCATCACATGATATGCAGTTTACGTCTCTGGAACAAGCATTCGATTTGAGTAAGTGAAATTCCTATTGACAAGAATGTGTTCTAAAATCCAGTCATTCAAGAGCAAAGATTTGAGATGTCAGTGAAAAAATATCTTCCATCCCGATGGGACACTAGTTTGGGGCTATTGCGGTCGAACCAAGAAGATACAAGACTAGCCACATTTATTAATTGATGTGATGTTGGCTAAGAAATTGAAAGCAAGGGACTCCTCCTGCGGGACATTCAGTATTCACCAATGTGTGTGAATATTATGCTAATAATTTAGTAATTTGTTACAAATCAACTGTTGATCACCTCAACAATTTCCTCTTGGTGCCCGCTGCTTCAGCCTCTCTTCGTAACGCAGCCATTTGTTTGAGATTTTCTTGAAGTTGTTTTAGTTTGTTGTTGAAGAAGTCTTTCACTGGTGACAGTTCCATCTTATCTAGTTTCATCTCGATCTCACGTTGGATGTCGTCCAGAGCTTGTTGCCATAATGATTCCTTCAATTATTTTATAGGTTACAATTAACACCTATTACATTTCTAAATTATCAACCTGGATCAGGACAAAGGGTCGGATAAGGAAAATGATTCAGTAGAGCGATCTCCTATTTTAACACGCTAAATAGCAGTTTTTGTGCAAATTTTTTCTTGTAATCCGCTTCAATTTAAAAGAGAATGCAAAAAGAGAATACACGCGCCATGATTCGCCGCATGTCTACTACACGTTGTATAATTCATGTTAAAATCTAACGCTTAGCAACCGATATTTTTTACGAATAATAATACGTTAAATTGTAAGCAGTTCGTTGAGGTTCACAATCTTTCGACAGTTTACAATCTCGCGAGATAGATTACAATCTAACGGTGTTTACAATTTTACGTTAACATAAATAATAAATCAAAATGTGTTTAGTCGTTATAAGTACATGCATAACAATTTTAACTACTTAAGTAAATTACGTAGTGTCACGTTAGTGTCAGGATTCCCGACCGAGCTCATACCACAATAATTTCCTTGTATACCTCTACGATCAAATTGTCAAACTTCTGCTTTTTGTTCGTTAATCAATTTTCTTTGATCATTAGCTTAATGTGCCACACGTTGCGGATGTCCTAACTCATACAGATCTCGTAGTATGAGAGTAGTTTTGAGGTGTGAATAACGCATATCATAGTCGCCCACGCTCAACACTTGTTTAAACTTCTATCAGGTAAAAATCATCACTATATACCTGCAAAGTAAGTTTTCCAAGTGCGTGCTCCAATCCACGAGATAGATCATCACACGCGAGCTCGAATTGGTCGCGTGAAACTTTGCGCGCGAGCATACGCAGGTCCGCCTTATCCGCCATCGCTTCTACCATGTCTTCTCGGTCCAGTTTAATGGTTTTAAGCAATTCTATTTGCTCTAATAGTGCCTGGAAGAAGTAATTTAGATTGCACCGACACCAACCATTACAAACTACAGTGAGACACGCTAAAAGAATATATTGGGCGAACCTGGATCCAAAATTTTTGTTTCTTACCGATATAGAAAGTTGATTAAACTAACTAATGAGAATGTAGTTATTAAGTGAGCCAAAGTGAGGTTTATTAGTTTTCTTAGATTTATTACATATTGATAACAAAATATATTTGTTTCTACTGTAATATGTAGTTTTTCAGGATCCGTCTTTTATTACCAACACTTCGCCTTGCGATTCTGGAACTCACTTTTCGAACTCTCACAGCGGTTTTCGCAGCGGCGGTCGCGCTCAAATCAGTCGTGAAGCAGTCATTTTACGATTTGGCATTCTGATAAACAATAAACTACAAGCTCCCTCAGCTTGTCAAGACGTAATGTGAAATTTCTTAACAGAAAACCATGAGATTCCAAAATGACGTGAGTGACAAAGGGAGCGTTGTTAGTGCTAGGTGAGCTCACGGATTAACAGAATCGTACGGCTGATTCGTTTTTCAAGAACTATTTAATATACCTACATTCATATTGTGTAGTCTATCTTCTTTTTCAGAAGCTAGCTGCAAAGCTGTCTCGTGGACTTGCTTCAATTGTTCTTGCATTTCTTGTACCGTTTGGAACAGTGACATCAAACCTGTAAAATTAAGCTAATTAATATATTTATTTTAATACTAAACTGTACAGACGTTCGGCCACAACTCCACCTGATGTTAAGTGAGATATGGCCTATTGGTGGGCACGCCTGTCCAGGCGATGCTATATAAATGAAGCCATATTATACTCCTGTGCAGTGTGGCACTTGGGGATGTCAACAACGAGAAATATACCACAGAGTCATGATTCTTACTCAAGATCGTTGTGTGTGCCCAGAAACAATACCTACAACATGTAAATAGATTTAATTGCAAACTCTCTTTTTAGGCCATCCTTTCTATTGATGTTTGTGGTATTTAAGCTTATTCTTGTTTCTAAGAAATATATTTAAACCAACCTTGTATGTTTTTGAACAAATCCGGGGACAGAGCATTTGATTCTTGACTGCGCGTTAATGCAGCTATTTGCTTCGATAAATATTCGATTTGATCTTGGAACGAGTTTATCTATGAAGATGAATTAAACGTTAACTTTCCATTAATTATAGCGTAAGAGATTTATACCACAGTTTACATAAAATATTTTTTGCTAATTATATAAAACCTCAAAGTTCGTATTGTCTGGCAGAAGTAGTGCGTGTTAGTTGCTGCTCAGTGCTTTTCATATAAATTTCGCTTTTGATCTCTTATCTTAGCTCTCTCTCTAATCTTACCTGATCTTGAAGGACACCATCTTTCTTCCCGAGAGTATCACAACACTCTTGCAGTCGCTTTTCCAAATCGTTCAGTCTTTCCATCAGTCCAGCTGTGAGTTGTGAGAATGATTGACGAGGCGGGTCTGTTACTCGTCGAACTGAAACATCAAAGTCTTATTTATTTATTTATATTTATTTACACTTCGTTACCATAATATACAAAATCATACATAAATCATATCATACATAAAAAAAAAGAAGCAGGTTACATAAGTTATTAGGCAACGGGCGGCCTTATCGCTAACAAGCGATTGCTTCCCGGCAACCCTAATATGGAACAATCAAAAAGAAACACATACAGATGGTAAAGTACAAGAAGTGCAATTAACAAAAAAAACTCAAAATAACATGTAACTATAACTAAAATTAAACAAAATAAAATCTAAAGAAAAAATATAAATAATGAAATGTATAAACAAAAATGTAAAAGCTAATCCAAAGGTTAATTGAGTCACAATTAATATATATAAGTAGTAGCTAATTACGAGGCAGAAGTAAAATGATCAAAAAGAAGATTTATAAATAAATTTAAAGACAGGTCGTCTGATATCAATTGGTAAGGAATTCCATAGCAGGATACTTTGCACAGTGCAGTCTTATTTCGTATTAATAATATTACACGGAATTAATGAAGCGGACTACGAAATTTTTATCCTATAATTAATTGTAATATTTAATATACTATGACTTCGTTAGTTTTTTAACCTATTAATAAAAGTCAGACTTTTAACTCAATTTTCATTTCAATATGACATACCTGGAGGTGGGGGTTCTGGCGAGGGTGCAGGCAAGGGTGCAGGTGGAGGTGCAGGCGGTGGTTGCATAGCTGTAATAACATTCTAATCAGTCCATATTAAAGAAAGACATAAGAAGCAGGAAATTGATATCTTCTTGAGTGTTAAGTTGTCGATCAAACCATACTGCTTAATAAGACAAATGATGAATATCTTAATCTACAAGGATTACCTAATCCCGCTTGTAAGTCAGCCATAGCAGTATTGAAGGAATTCGCTAAATTGTCGAGATCTGTTTTCATCTTTGCTAACCGTTGTTGAAGCGTAGCAAGATCGTCTTTCGATGCAACGTTATCAATTGGCGGAGGAGGCGCAACAATGGTTTGTATTTGAGGTTCTCTGTAAGAACATTCATATAAGTATGACAGACAATAGTAAACAGTAGCTTAATATATAGATTTATTATCTGTGTCGGTTTGAATAGTGTATCAGATACTTTTTATGCGCTGTCATACAGGTTTTGAGGTACATAATTGAAGTGTAACTTCTTTAGGCGCATGAGGGTAAAATTTTTGCGGATCCGTCACAAAGATGTGCAGCGTTTTTGTCGAAGAAAAGGGAGAGAGCGATTGAGAGAGTGAGAAGGGCGAATTTACGTTATAGAAATTCTATTTTAAAATTAAAATTTCGTACAGAGAAATTATGAAATTAGTATTTTATTTTTTATTTCTTTCTATTTTTAATTTATTGAAATCTCAAATGACGAATTGTAAATTATAATGCCACGTGTTTTTATTATCGACGAAATAAATTTAAAAAATTAAATTTATATTTTGTATGAATTTTTGGAACTTTAAATATTTTAATGACAATTAAATTCATTCCTAACATATCTTCCTTTTTCCCTCGCTCTAAGTCTTGGAAATTTTTTAGATTTGTATAAATATGAACAAGACTTAAAAAATAGTTTTCCAAAGAAGTTTCACTTCTGACATGTGTACTTTGTACGCACGCACTTCTTTTTATCTAAAATAGTTCTTAGTTAAAATAAAAAAGACAAAAGTTCAAAACAGAACTGTATCTGAGACACCAAAATGTATTCTCGATTCATTTGGTAAATCATAAATTCATTATATGGAATAAGTATTGTTTTATATTTTTTAAGACTGCTTCTAAAATATAGTTCCCACTACACCAGAAACCTGGGATAAGTTGCATCAAGTTATGGCAATAAACTAGAATTCGATCTGTGAAGTATACTTGCTGTGTCAAGTATCTTCACAAATCAACCGCCGCATCGCATATCGGGAAGCGGATAAGGCTCTGCTGTTACCGCATCCCGCCTAAGGCGATTGTTGGTGGCGCCTTGGGGTTTTAGTGGGTATGCACAATCGCGAGTCCCACATAACCCTCCCGCACTAAGCAGTCGCACCGCGGTAGGGTATGCGGAATGCATTTCCCCAAGTAAAAAAAAAATAAAAAAAATTAACTATGATTGTTATAATATTTAGTCATGGTATCTGAAGCGATACCTTCTTAACCAAGGGTATGGTGATATAAGGTAAGGGACACCCAGTCACCCAGCAATACAATTATAAAGACGATAAATATTTGTACTTAAAAGTGAATATAAAAAAGTTTTGGACAAAACCAAAAACCACGTCGACCAAGTATAGTTAACCGATAAAACTGTACTTACCTAGACACTTTACGGGCGTTAATAGCATCTTGGAGTCCAGCTGTATCAGATATAATGTCCTGAACCAACGAACTAAGTTTCGCTATCCCCGCCTCAGCTGCTTCCAATCGGGAAGACACATTGAGCGATGTCCACATATCAGTTATGGCTTTGAGATTCGTTTGTGACCTATCAAAAAAGTTTGATCGAAACTTAGAATAATCAAGATTGATATAGCGGTGTTAATTAGTTTAATTTTATTTAATCGCAATTTGTATCTTAACAATGCAAACCAATTATTGTTTATTTATTTATTTATGCTTTATTACCTTATTCACAAACATACACACAACAAAAATACAAAAAAAAAACATGTTACAAAAGTTATAAGGCAACGGGCGGCCTTATCGCTAACAAGCGATTTCTTCCAGGCAACCCTAATGTGGAACAACGAAAAAGAAACACCTACAGAGGGTAGATTACAAGAATTGCAAAAATTATTAACAAACAAATAAAAATAAAAACTCAAAATAACCCGTTACTATAACTAAAATAAAGTAAAGTCTAAAGGAAAAATAACAATAATAATAAATAGAACTATGTATAGACAAACATTTAAAATACAATACAATACAAAAGGTTAACAGAGTCACAATAATTAATATATATAAGCAGAGGCAGCTAATTACGAGGCAGAAAGAAAATGATCAAAAAGTAGATTTTTGAAAAAATATAAGGACTGAGCTGGTCTAATGTCAATTATTATAATATTCTTGTAATGAATGTCGATGCTTTGGTGGACAGAGAAACTATATTCCACCGGTACATACGTTTTTGTATATTTTTTTTATCAATGAAATAAACAAAGACGTTTTATAAAAAAACAGTAGCGTATTTGGGTTATACTTTAGCTGTTTACGCAACAGAATTCCCATATACGATTCTTACCGAACTTCTTCCAAAATTTCCTCATTCTTAGGCATGCTCCCATACACACGACTCTTCAGGTCCTCAACCGTGGTTTCTAACAGGTTGAATTTACTCATGGTAACGAGGGATAGCTTCTCTGTTGATAGCATCCTTTGAGGACCCGGAGAGGGTGCGCTTGGTGGTGGAGAATGAGTGCGAGGTGGACTCCGAGCTAATAACAAAATGTATTGAAAATATATTGTAATTCTGAAACACTTATCGCAGATTAAAGAGCTGACAATAAATAAAAAAATTGATTACTTACAAGGTGAGTCCACTTTTTTTACACGTTCCACTGTAATAAAAATTAAAAATTAATTCAAGTTCCACAAAATTCATGTTTTATTTTCATTTACACTAATCATGTTCCCACGGGCCACGAGAATGTAAGTGCGTGCTCCTATTTCACCATGCCTTCTGCTGATAGAGGACAAATCTTTGTTTTTAATTTATTTTTTTATTATTAATTATTTAAGTGGAACATGGTGTAATTGCAGCTCCTTACAAACATTGTGTAAAACAAAAAACTTGGCGATCAAAAAGAGTGGCGGAGTTTATTGCCAGTACTTCTCTTCCGTTCTACGCCCTTGATTTGAGAACTGGCAGTAAATGTAAAATTAGAAGCATTTAATAAGTATCTCTTTTTTAAGGTTCAGTATACATTGTGTTACCTATATGAATAAATGATTTTTATTTGGTTTAAATCTATTGTAAACCATGTGTATGGTGTGAAACTGATTATAAAAAATCATATTTAATTAACTGTGTGAAAATTTAGAGAAAGTAATTTTTATATATTTTAATACACACTTAGTTTGATGTCTTACCGACTAAAATAGTTTCTGGTTCCGCTGGAGGAACTGTAAAAATATTTATATATTAGATCAAGTTAAACCAATACTAGTCGACCCGGCAAACGATTGTTTTGCCATGTATATTATTTCTAGGAAACATTTTTTTAGTTCAATTAACTATCTACTATAATATTATTAAAAAAATAGGGATTGATTGTAGAGGGGTGACAATTAAGGGTTGTATGCATTTTTGTATGCTGTATCTTAAAAAAAGAAAAAGTTTTGTCTAAAAAAAAAAAAAAAATTAGGAGTGGGACCACCCTTAACATTTAGGGGGATGAAAAATAGATGTTGTCCGAGTCTCAGACTTACTGAATATGCATAAATTTTTTTAAGAATCGGTCGAGCCGTTTCGAAGGAGTATGGGAACGAACATTGTGACACGAGAATTTTACATATGAGATTATAAACATTCGTATTATTGTATGTTAATATATTTTATATTAACTGACTACAAACATTATTTCACTATTAAAACGTTTATTTCTAAATTAAAAATAAAATGCGAGCAGTGCGAAGCTAGTATGAGAAAAAAGTTTAACTTACGCACTTCCTCCTTAACAGTTTTTTCTTGTGTATCCTATAACAAGACGATTTGTTTAATATAACCTATAACCTGTATAAGTATGCCTGATACCAACCCACACACACCCTCCCAAATACTCACTCACATACACATTCTCACTCTCTCTCACACACACACACAAACTCACACAGACACACACATACACCCATACACCCCTATTTCTATAGGGATTTAGTTGACTGCTTTGATTAGTTTTCTTTTTTAGAAACTAAATTTTGTTGCCTACTCATATAGGATGTACTTTTTTGTTATGACGCAGTTTGACTTTGCTGTGGATTGGAAGCCTGGTTTTCCATATCAGGTTCTTACCTAGCTTGGAAATCAGTCTCCCAATACCTTCTTGATTGTAATCGTACTGTTTATTTCAAATGTTATATGGGAGAAAATAAAGAATTACTATTATTATACCATACGCAATAAAGTTAGCTTATAATTATATTAACCTAATTACAAATCGAGATAGAAAAAGAATGAGTGTTAATGGTCGTTCTTGAATATCTTTGATTAGAAAAAAGATATAGGAATTAAACAATTTTGCCTATATATATATATAGCTACTTTTGTTTTTTAAATACAATATTTAATATAACTATCAAAATTATCAATAAAACGGCCTTAATTTGCCCAATGCTTCCATGGTTTATGTTTTGTTTTAGACAAATTATTGGAGTCTTCCTCTTTCTATTACAGAAAAACTTCTTATCAGCTGATATAGATAATAGCAGTTTTGAGGTAAGGACAGGACCTTATCTGTGTCAACAAGAAACTCGCTGACAGCAATAGTTTGCGAATTTTCCCTCCCGAGGGGTAGGGCTGCGACGCTACCACGCAACTCGACATTCTTGCCAAGCACACGTAACTGCTGTGCAAGGCAATGCAGAACTGTTTGGAGCATGCAGAAGTCCACCACTCCAATCTAGAAAAAAAAAATTGGCCAGATGTGTTACTTATAAGTAGGTCAGTTCCGTTAAACGAAGGAAGAACTAAACTTCAAAAGCAACAAAACTATTATTTCTCTGCGTCGCATTTTCGACAATGCCACGTTTTTTTTAAAAGAAGATTAATCGATTAATTAAACCTAAAACTAAAACATGTGATGCTGACGTATCTCTGTAAGGACTAGAGCCGATCTCCCCCACCACTACCGGGGCGGCTGGGATGATTTGAGAATGACCGTTGTTGTACCACAAATCATTCATGTCTCAGAGAACGAACGATGAACGGTAGACCATGTGACGTTCCGCTGTTACCGCGCTCCTTCTAGAGCGAGTGTTGGCCCCTTAGGGTTTACTGCTTATTAAACCTATAAAATCTTGTCAGCGATCGAAACATAGTTATGTGCGTTACTCTTCATAAAACACTTACTAAAAAAGCAGTGCTCATGGCTTAAGAAGTCTATTTGCGAATAATCTTTTTACATTATAAAATAGTCTGATTTCAAGATTCCTTTGGTACACTATAAAATATATCTTTCCATAACAAATTACCTCAGGGGTGCCGATTGCCAAGTCAATCATGTCGCCCAGGTTTAAATATACCGCTGTTGCATCTGAAATAAATAAATATCTTCATAAACGTACATAAAGACTTTAAGGTTGTATACTATGGAATGTTGTTTTTATCACTTTGCAAATATATATGACTAAACATTATTTAACTTATAAATATTTGTACTTAAAATATAGTTAACAAATACACGTATACAAATAAGATCGAATGGCTACAGATTGAGTATTTTTTTGTCATAAATGTACCTACTTTAAAAGTATTATACCTAAGTATTTAACTTGCAGAACTAAGGAGTCGGGCTTAACTAAGAACATATACCAGGACAACATATTATATTGATAGTATATTCAAGATCAAGTAAAATGAATTTTTTACAGCAAATTCCACATATTTATACCCATAAAACCGTGTGCTATGTCACCGTTATAAGTATTATTTCGTCTTTTTCCGTCAAATTGTCTTTACGCTATGATAAAGGGAGATCAGTGCAATTTAAATACAGTGGAATTGGACGGATTTCCTTTTTATGAATAAAATCTTACGCAATATTATGATTGTTGGTTTTGTTATACCTTTTGCGACGGAATCTTATGATAGACATTGCTTGGTAACTAAAGACGTAAACGTCAAACTAATCACGAGAAAACGGCAAGAAAGTAAATATTACCTGACATGGTGATAAAAGTAATCTAAATCTGTTAATATTGATATAATAAACTAAGTCGAAAAATAATTAACAAAATATCATCTAGTAAATATATATAAACATATTGGCAATTTTATTCAAAACAGCTGTCAAAAGTTGTTGACGAAATGCATGAATATGTCAAAACGTTGTATTTATTTTTTCGAAGCGATAAATAGTTAGGTTTTATGAATTATTTATTTTAAAATGCTTCGTTTTTTCGTGTAACACTGCGTTTATATGTTTTTTTATTAGGTCTGATTGTACGAAAATAGTAAAAAAATACATGTGTGTGTACTTATGTACACGCGTTAGAAGTTATACATTTTTTATCTTTCGCCTTATTCTACGTATGTAGAAAAAACTAGATACACTATCAATAGAAAAAAGGTATTTAATACATAGAAAGTTTTATTACAACGCATTATCTAGTTAAATAAAGTTTCTTTAAATATCATTTAAAAAAATCTACATAATTAAAGAAGCTGATTTTTTTAATGTTAACTATGCTAACTTCAGGGTGTCGGTTTTTCGTGACGGTGTGCGGGTGTCGGTTTTTGTCACGGTGTGCGGGTGTCAGCTTTTGTGACGGCGCGGCGTTTGCGCACATCGTAAAAATTTACTCTCATAATTTTTCCCTAACGCGCCAAAAGAAGTATAATTAGAAAAATATATTTTTAATTAAATATACAAAAAAGAAATCTAATTACTCTTAGTATGATTGTTTTAGCAAGCAGGTTAGCCTTGCCTAATACACGCCGTTTGAGGTTTCAGTCATGTTTTCTTGTGAGCGAGTGTTAAATGCGCACATAGAAAAGTCTATTGGTAGATAGTCGTGATTGGACCGCACGACCGGGTTGACTAGGGCATCACTAAGCGCTTTATGCGCTTTAAGCGATCAAAAGCCTTCAATCCAGGCCTTTGATCGAATACAAGTGTAGAAGAAAATAAAATTGAATGCATAAATAATGCATACAATTCTTTTTCGTCTGAATATTATTTCGCATCTGCTGCATTCAATTGCATATGAAATGAAGGCTTGGACGCGTGTAACAAAAACGTAAACAACCTCAAATTTGTTTTGTATTAGCACCTGGTGTATAGCGTACATTTGGATGATATGATGCAATACGGTTTATTATTTAGATAGCACTGGTAGAACGTGTGGTAAACACACCTAAAGTCGTAAGAGTCAAACCATTTTTCGGTATTAAATTTGACAAATTTAACAATGTTCAAGAGAAGATTGTGACCTCACATACAAATTAGAATATGGACCTACCTACAAGTAAGATTCAAAGACGAGTAAACTCCCATACGTCAAAAATATATTGGATTTGACAAACGCAAGTTTGACTTAGGGTTGTCCGCATATTCAGGCCCAGAAGGATCACTTAAAAAGATAAATAATACGTCAATGAAACAAGAATTAAAAGGCCTATGGCGCCATTGAATCTATGTGATACCCACTGCTTTGTGTAATAGGCCGAGAACGCACATGTGACGTGTTGTGTGTTTACGGATGGCACTTAAGATTGGATCAGATTCCGTTTACTCCAGGCAGACTTAACAAATCTACCAGCTATCAAATACTTGTAAACTATGTGACTGTATCTTTAAGCTTAAGAAAGTACGGTATTTATTAAAACTAAGATTAAATCTTTAATATATGCCCAGATGCATCCTGGCCCACCCATACACGAAAGCTCCTGCATACGTATATGTTAATAGTAAATATTGGACCACGCACTCAACTTTTCATTCTTTCCCTTTCAAATAAAGTCCAAAATGCACCTTGTGTGTAAGCACCTTTATTAAGACAAGCATAAAAGAATTCATTTCAGGGTTGCAGGAACCTTGCAGAACGGGTTACGGTTGCTATTTAATAACTTTAAGACCAAATCCTTTGTCGGAGAACCTCGAAGTGTTGGTGTAGTAGTACAGAATCTATTTGAGAAACTTATTCATAACTAGAAAGCTAATTTTTTTTATTATTATTAATATTTTTGCTTTCCGGCTATCAGTCACGTGATTCTTCGTATTGACATCTCCGCAGCAAAGGCATTGCAGACAATAGACCAAAACAAGGTATGAAACGACTCTGGACGTCAACTTATTGAGAGACAACTGTTACAAGAAGCATGGCCTTAGTGTTACTTACTCATCATCAAGCAGTTAGCATACCATATTTTAGTGAACCATATAGACCACAGAGTGTATTTCTCTATAACGAATCCAAAACGACGAAGCAAGTAGACAGATGAGCTGTGCGGTCGCGTTGCTCGTTCATTTTTATTTTCCACTCCGCAACACAAAAGCAGGAAGTGAATTGCACGAAATAATGATGTTTTCTTACTTAACAAAACGTTGTGTGAAACCGCTTCGTCGAAATATATTAGATAAATAATCTTTAATATATATATATAAACACTTATAACTCGAGAACGGCTGGTTTTTTATTTGTTGTATTTGTCTCCGTTCGAATGTCAGAAAAAAAATATAATAAGAATATTGGAAAAATTACGAAATAGTCTCCTTTCAAATTAAAGAACGTATATATTTCGAGTCGATGAGATATATCGACTATATTTGGATAATGCCGTATTATATTTTAAAAATGTAGAATAATGTCAGTAATGAAAAAGGATTCACCTACAAATCGAATCAAAGGTCGTCAAATATTTTTGCGTGCGCTCAGAAATTTATTTTGTAAACTAAGGAAAATCAATCAAAATTAAATATACAATATTTTTTGTGTTATCATAAAGTAGTGAAATGTATACTTATTTATTTTGTATTCATTGTATTACTTTTATAAAAACATAAATGAAGTTCAGCTAAACACGACGTTTAATGCGGTACGAAATTTGCAGCTAGTACCTATATAATACATATTATATTAAAAGATCCTAAATGTACTTGAATTCTTTATCTCTGTTAAATGATAAAGCGCTCACTATTAAAACTTTACAACAATGGTACAATTCTAAATAAAGAATTTCAAATTATCAATTATGTATTATTATCATTGATGCACAACATTTCTGTTATTAAATAAACGTTTACATTTAACTGTTTGTTACGCTTAAATGTGTTCTTTAAAATTAAAATAATTAAATCAGATTAATATTGATCGGATAAGGGACTGCTAATTGACTTTCATATATGGCAAAAACGTTGACGTGGACATGGAATCATAGTTCGCACTAAGAATGAACTCTGTGGGGAGATTTAGACTTAGTGCTAAGTGTGACTCCCGTATGTCAAAATGGTATTGGAATTTGATATACATGTTCTAATTCGTAAGTCTCGACTCTGAATCTGACCCTAAAGGTTACCTCTTAACTCTTTAAGAGCAAGTTAGACAAGACATAGAAGTTTAATAATAATAATAAAAGTAATTTTTGTCGTATGAAGATACTGGCAAACATCTTGAACTGTTCTTGCCTGCGCAGAAGCGATTTTTAGGTATCACTGGGAGAGGTGGCGGCGGGAGAGTGACGTGTCGATCGCGTGATTGGTAAATCAGTTGACGTTTGTGTCCCGCGATGCGCAAACTTTTCCCCACCCCCTTGTTTAATGCTCAAGAAGTTTGCCGGTATCTGTACTTTACATTTAAATACATTTCGTATTTCTATCATCTCATTCCTAGGTATCTGTGTGCCCTTTTTTGGCAGAAGCATCCTCCAAATCTCGCCATTTCTGTATGCACTGTACCACCTTCTACCACCAGATCTTTCTTTAATCTGGTCTATCCAACTTCTAAATTGTCTTCTTTTTTTGCGTTTAATCAATCCTATAAATTTCTCAGCTGGATATATTTCCATGTGAAGGAAGATGTAACATGTAAAGTAAACAATTAAGCATTTAGCTTGCAAGGTCATAATCTACAGTTATGTTTGCACATATCGTTATATCATATACCATAATCACATGTAAGTACTCCTCATTAGGTTTCTAAGAACCTCTAACAATGCACACTTATACGAGTAGACATTACGTAAACCAAATTGGTTAGACGGTATTTTGAAAAAAGGTTTTGATATCGACACTTGTTCAAGTTATCATTACAGAAGTTTTTTTAAATATCTGTAGTAGTATTTATCATCTTATTTAATAATTTGTTTTAATTTTCATCGAGATTTTTATACGTTAAGACTGATAAAGTATTTGTTAGGTTATATATGATAATGCTATGTTAAAAGTTATAGGCTCAAGGTCAAAGGTGTTGACATAGACATAGACATAACATTTATTACATACGAAAACACACACACATAAACACACAAAATAACAATACTCAAAGAAAAAAATAAAATAATACATCAAAATGTTGGGTGCAATAATAATAAATAATAAAGGAAGACAATTAATGTACGGCGGTCTTACTGCTAAAAACAGTTTTTTCTAGGTGTAATTCCTGGCAATACAGTAATAATAACAATCACTTTATATAAGATAAATAACAGAAAACAAGTAACAATAACAAATAAGAGAAGGTAGAGAAGTAGTCTTCCTACTATGTATAAACAATTTCTATAAAATTAAGTTCTCAAAAATTAAGTTTCCCGTTGTAACTTTTTAAATGAATGATTCAAATGTTCTTTTTTAAAAGATTATTTAAATAAAGCTTGCTTTGTCCTTGACAAACATTACTCTTAAAATTTACAGGTTTTAAAACTACAAAAACTACGCGACATTATCTTCGCGTCTATAAATTACATCATTGTTGAGAAAAATCTTTGCCGCGTTTATCTAAGGATTTAAAAGTCGGTCTGCGGCTTTGAACTTTGATTTTATTTTAAGCTCTTGAAAGTGCTTTGTCGTGTCCTTTACAGCTTTAAACCAGGAGAAATCCCTAAGCACTCATTCTATATTTCAGGGCCAAAATAAATAGCTAAGGATTTTTATTCTAGTTAATCTTAATTAAGATACGTGATACTAATAACACGTAAGTATTTTGGATTAAAACGCGTTATATTTACTATTGCTTTGCGTGTCTTCCATAATCACGAGTTGAAATCTAAGTGTAAAATGACACAATTTAGTTATGTACGAATGTAAAAAGAGTTTATTAAAAGGGATTGCCGTATTAAAACGCTATTAATTGTCTCAATATTAATGTAAAATAATACAATTATATGAAAGTTTTCAATTTAAATTTCGTATTAAAAATCTGTCACAAATGCCACAAAACGCATTTTGAATTTTAAATTTATTTTAATGTATCATTTATTTATTAGATTCTACTTAAGATTATATTTTAGATTTTAGTTTTAATTATTATTTTAGTTTAAAAATTATTTATTATTAATATATAAAAATTATTTATAATTATTTATTAAAAATATTTGATTAGTAAAGTGTATGTTACGTAACGTTTAAAATAATTTGTTTGTTTTTCACGTATTCATATTTATATTTGATAATCTTTTATTGCACTTGCATCTTATTAAACAATCGTCAAAATGATATTACACTACAGCACAGACCTATGTTGATCAGGAATGGAATGCCCTAATTCCATAAAAAATCTACAGGTATATTCAAACATTCTTGATACAGGGTGGTAGCGACAGTAACCAGTTTTAACATTGTACAACGGGGTGTGTAAACAAAACAGTGGAGTTTCTTGTTCAATATTGACCTAGGATAGGTTCCACAGATTGGATGCTAAAACGCTTCACTTATTCAAGGCTTCAATAGGTCATTGTGCCCCCAGCAAAGCAATTTACAACATCTCAAATGATAGATAAATGCATCCAAATTATAGTCCGTTGCGTGCGAACGTGGGTAAACTGTGCCTGATCAGTAGCAGGATATTTTATTGAATAGCGGAGTCTTTATTGCTTTGAAATAAGGTGTATTTTCTAATAA
Source organism: Pieris napi (assembly GCF_905475465.1). NCBI lineage: Eukaryota > Metazoa > Arthropoda > Insecta > Lepidoptera > Pieridae > Pieris > Pieris napi. The sequence continues at coordinate 8,054,276 of NC_062247.1, forward strand.
ACCAAAATTTAAATGCCTTGCTTCAACGGTCACGGTAATAATTTCATGCATAGGGTATTTTTTGAATTTGCGTTTTGTTTTATATTTATTAAATTATTGTATTGTATTATTTAAATTAACTAAAAACTTAACTATTAATCAATATTAAATTAATATATAAACCTGTAAATTAACGTGACCTCAAGAAACACGAGTAATTTGTGTAAACAACGTGTACGTCATCAGACGGTTTTGTTCTTCGAAATTGTATTAACATTTTGCAAATATAAAGTAAATAGTAAGTAGTATACACTGCTGCTGAAAAATCTATCGAATATTTAAACTTAATTGTTATTTGAACAGTTTTGTGTCCTATCATGTTTTTCTGTTGAATAAACTACCTTGTACGTAATTTCGGCGAAATTTGATATTTTTTACCGGGCAGGTGAGTGCGCGAGCGGGATGGAAGAAAGCTCGGGAGAGAACATCGGATTGAGGAATGAGGATTCAATGAGAATGACAGTCTTGTGCCGAGTGCCGAAGCGGCTAGCGGTCGACCGCGTTACGTGAAACAGTTCCCACGTCAGAAAACTTTACGTGTATCATAACAAAGTTAAAAGCTTTGTTAGCGATAATTTAAAACAGTTTGTGTCTTTGTTTTAGTGAAAAGTATTCAGTGCGATACACGCTTTATTGTGGTAAGTGAAATTTAGTTTTAGGGGTAAGTCCGCACGGTCAGTGGTAGACTAGTCGTCGCTGTCTCCGATTTTATCTTTGCTGATAAGAGTTTATTTATGCTGGAATGTAAATATTGAGAAATAGTGGCGTTATTAATAAATAGTAGTGTTAGATGGGGATTTTTCATGTTCCCGTATTCCAAGTTCCGTAACGAGGATGACGCTTTGTCTGTTCATTGATCATTTTTTAGATAAGTTAGGGAAACAGCTAACGAAAAAAATATTGTTTCTCATAGAATAGAACTTGTGATGGTTTGTCTCATGCATTGACGATAAAGATACAGTAGCTTTATTGTAGAAAATAAATAAATGTGTTTTGTTATATATATATATTTTATTTAATATCCTTTTATTTATAACTATTATTTGAGTCAGTAAAGCTTTTGCATGACATTTTAAAATGACTACACTAATCTCGAATCTCACTTATAAGTTTGGGTAAAAATAAATAAACAAAAAAATGCATTGATATTATATTTCCTATTACTATATTGTTATTTATATTGATATTGGAAAATTGAACCTGCTTATTTAATTTAATTTGTATTTTAATAGTGTGTTACATAAAGACATCGCTAACATGAAGTGACAAAGAGCAATTACATATTTATATTTGTAGTTATATACTACATAATTGCTACCGACATTTGAAGGATCATCATTTTTCACACATATTGATATGATAAATCTAAAACGTTGCTTAGAATAGATATTTTTTTTTAATCTGGGGGGTTACATTAGAGAACGAGAGCTATGTGGAATCTGCAGTAACGTACTCGAAGCTCGGCTATCTGATAACGTGGCAAAGAACTCCATGACATTATCTTATATTAATTATTAAGCATTTGCGTTTATTTATGTTTATACATCACTACGAATAGATTTGTTAATGTAAGGATGCAGGGCGTACTGGAGGAAGATGGAGGAGACCTACGTCCAAATATGGACCAAAAAAGAGGCTGATGATGATGATGAATGTAAGAATGAGTTAATGAATGTACCTGTATTAAAAAAAATCTATTGTTTCATATTGATTTAGTGAAAAGTAAATCTTATAGACGAAAACAATAATAATCTATTAGACGACTAACATTTAAACTTTAAACAATGTATTTAAGTGTTATATCAAGTCACTTTGAAAATAAATAAACTTGACATTGTTACTGAGGCATATAATACTGCAACTATACAGCAAAAAGTATTTATAATACAGAAAACAATTTTATAATATAATATTTAAATTTGGTTGCAGAAAATTTGTACAAGAGGTTAGAATAAGAGTCTTTTCTGCAGATTTTTTTTCTGTGGCTGTTCTTATGTGTAGCTGCATTAAATTTCAAGTTGTAGGTATTTACATTGATCCTGAATATCGGAAAATATGCTCTTAACAAGCCCTGCCTTAGCTATAAAACCTGGACCGTCTGCATAAAATTACCTAGGTACCTACTTAATGGTCCAGTGGTCTGGCATGCTAGGGTTTTGTAAACTTCCAAGTACTTAATATTCAAAAATATTAGATCTTAAAGAAATGATTTAAAAAATCTAAATTATAATTGCATTTAAAATATTTCGTATAAATTTTTATTTAGTTATTAACACTTCGTTGAATACAGAAATATAATACAGTTAACATTAAATGAAAAGGAGGGCAACTGGCGGCCTTATCGCTTACGAGCGATCTCTTCCAGGCAACCACTATTGAAATACTAAGCGTAAATAAAAAATATATGTTTTTTTAGTCTTGTATAGGTTGTACTCCGGAGAATGCTCCATGGAATTACACCACCTAATTCCGGCATCCCCTTTCAAGCAACGCTTGTCTTGATGCACGCTGGAGTTTCATTCCGTTGAAGACATCTCCAATTGCCGCACTAGACGATTTGGAGTGTGAAGAGTGGAACTAATTGCCCTTATCAATATTTTCTAAACAGTATAACATGGGTTAATTCAAGCAGCTGAATAGGCATCTCCTGGACAGTGCATATAGGCCGCATCTCACTTAACATCAGGTGTGATTGGCGAAACGTCTGTACAGTTTTGGATAAAAATGATGTAAATATTTGATACACAAAAAATGAAGAGTTAAAAAAGATTATAATTTATAAGTATTCTAGAGTGTTCAGAGGAGTTATTCGGATTAACTGAGGTTCATCATCGGATGTCAAGGCACAATACAAAATACCATCCGTATCACCTCGACGTACGTCGTTCTTAAGGCAGTTTTTGCCGCTTTGTGGAACCAGCTGCTCACTGAAGTATTCCGCACCAATTCGACTTTGGGTCCTTCAAGAAAAGAGCATATCAGTTCTTAAAAGGCCCGCAATTTACTAGCGAGCTTTCTGGCAATATGCGTGTCCATGGTGGTATCACTTAATATAAGGTGAGCCTCCTGCCCGTTTGCCCCTTGTCATAAAAAAAACGAATATTGTTATGGAATAAATACATAAACTAACTCAAAAATATGTCTTTTGTAATTTAAATATATCTTATGTAATCTCATAAAAACACGCATTATTTTGCAAGGGTGAGAGATTTTAACATGAATAAATTTGAAATATTTAAACAGGCAACCCTAAATAATCTGAACTTTATGTATCGAAACGTACCTTGCATTCAAGCTCGGAATAGTAGTGTCGATAACCTGAACCTTTTGTCAAAATAGGGGTTCTGTTTCAATTCAAGCCTTTGTTAATATTTAGGTTATCTGTAGCAATGCGGTCAACGTTTTAATAATTAATTAAATTGAATATAGAACTGTATGTCTATGGATGTCTTTTTTATATTCGAAATTCATCCCAACCCCGATAGTAGAAGTCTGTGGGGTTCGACTCGCAACAGAGTCTATGCTATTTGGAGACTGAGTGGGTATTACCCACTAAACCACGGGTAGGTCTCGGGGTATAGTAAAAATAGATTTATGTTTTAATTAATTGGCTATGTGTAATGTAAGCCTTCAAATCGCTTGCTTGTTTTATTCGTGGAGTTATTTAAAAATGTCCTACAGTCATTGATGTCCAATACTGTCGAAGGAAATGTTTTTGAAAATTAATTGTTTGAATAACTAAAATCGTATTTAAAAAAAGTTGTTGTTAATATAAACAATTCTAGAACAAAATTGTTCACGATCTGAAATGTTAGTGAGTCAACCACGTCGTGACTTCTTTTAATCTTTTTAGAGGAACAACTCCGTAACTTTATCCTTTATTACGCAACGGAAGCTCTCAGTAGGGTGATTTTTATCTGTTATTTTCAAAATTTCTCAGAGAACATTTAGAGAGACATTATATAGAAGGAGCAGACCGCTCCTTCTATATAATGTTATATGAATATTTTACTCGTTAATATAGCTTTATATTCGTGAAGGTTTTTTTTTATATCGCTTCACTAGGGTTTATCCGTTAGAAAAAAAAACTCTTTATTAGTGTAGATATTCACTCAGACAGCACTTCTTACAATTAATCATTTGCTGATTGATCTTATATCTTTATAATTTATATTCCTAGTGTAATGTCCCTTCTTTTATTAACATCATTTGTTATGTTATCACCGTTATATATTATATACAAGGACCTACTAGTATTTTAGTAATTATCAGAATTTAAAAGCATTGACGCGTGTCTCCCGGGATTGTCGATGGACAACCGACAAAGACCGTGGGACAATGGGACGATTGAATGACAAAAGGCGCTGCGGTCCACTGCAACTTGCTCCACCATAGCATAAAAACCAGTCAAGACCGAGCCGGTAACGGCTTTGTGTCAAAATCATGTTTAAACTTCGAATTCTGTTATAACCGGCCAGTTTTAAAGTATGGCACTACTAAGAAGGGATTTGCAATCGCATATTTAAATAATGTTCAAATTTAAATATGGAAGCTAGCAAATCGTTAGTGCAGACAGAAAATTTATATAATCTAGTCAGTCATCATAGACAAACCGCAATTCTGTTGCGTTGATGACAGGATTGCATACGTACATGTCTTCTAAGGATTATGTATTGCATGATATTTATCTATGCTTTACGTATGCTAAATTAATAAAAAATAAAAAAATACACGTGTCCTAACAGACGCCGAATTTTAACAGTAATAACATTCGCGTTCGTAATTAAATTAAGTCAGAATTTATAACAAATTCGTTCCCTAGAGAAATAACGAGATATACAGTTACTCGTATATTGATTAATGAAAACGGAACGAATGCAAATATACGAGAAAATCCTACTATACTGTTTTAATTACAATGTATTGACATGCAATCGATAAAAGCATGACAATAATGTTGTCATTTACTTATTAAAATAATGACAATGTAATAATGACATGTAATATCAACCCTTAATAAATTAATGATACATTGTAGTGAAACATATACGTTATAAATCAAATGTTTCAGACTAAAATTTGTCGAAAATGTTAATAGGTACAATTATATTGTTAATAGTTTATTCATTGACAATTATAGACTATCGTTACCAATGCCATAGATTACAGATTCAGACCAAAAGACATAGAGGAAGCTACAGACTATTAACGTTAAAATTAATTTCTTAAAGCAATGATCAATTGGCTTATTCCGTGTAATAAATTTGTCTATATCGGACATAAAAGAATCCGCCATCCGGCGATCTGGGCATTCACCTTGTCTGATTTTATAGTTATTTAACTGTATAGCTTAATTTCATAAATCATTTCTAATTCTTTCACTTTATAGAAACGAATCTCATGTTCAATGCCAACACGAAAAGGAAAAAGAGTAATTATTCGCTAGTCATTATAGCTTATTAGCGTGAATTGACGTGGTAGCATGACGTTTCCACATTTATACATTTTTGCATAAATGAATTATAAGATGCGTTTTATCAGAGGAAAGTGAAGATTCATCTTGTATAACAGAGGGTCTACCGCGTAATATTCACTATATTAAATATTGAGTTTTCGTACCACGTAATTGCGATTTTGCTATACGATATTTAATATAGGCTTTGTATATACGTATAGATGTTGGTTTTCGTATATTGTGTTCTGCTTAACGATTTACAGCCGTTCTCAGAGACAGACATGAGTTAATGGAGATTAGTAAAGAATGAAATAGTTTATGTTAAACCCGGCATATGTTATTGTGTAGCGAGCAAGGAATGGATGGAAATTTCGAAAAACAAAGATGAACGGGATAAGCTGAAGGAGGCCTTTACCCAAGATGGAATTCCAACCCTACAACTATAGACCCATTACTTTATATAATTTTTATGTATTTATTTTTATATGTAATTAAATAAAGACTTAGAATAATAAGAAACTACCGTCGGATCCCACTTTTCGGTCTTTCTACGTCCTTGATTTAAGGAATGGCATTTAAATTTAGAAGCATTTTTTTTCTGACGTTCATACATTAAGTTACCTACATAAAAAATATAAATAGATTTTTTAAATAGTTGCTTCACTGCCCTATGCTTTCTTAAATCAATCCCTGACTGAACGATAAAAATTCCAGCGGAATCGCACCTTTGACATATAATTTATTAATTTGTGATTTGAGGTGATTAATTGGACTCTGAATAAATAGAATGAATTGAAATAACATATTTATAAAAACATTTTGAGGCACACGTAAGTGAATTTATAAGGTCAAAGACAATTCCAAAATGGTTTTTTATGTTTTTTTATCGCAATAGTTTAAAACTTTATGCCAGTTTCAAGTAAAAGGTAGAGAAACTACACACGGGAAAAAATAACCCAAAATTGGTTTACACTATATTATAATATACAGATAAACAAACTACGATTTTTGCCTTTTAAAAATTCTACGTTATAATATTTAATCTCGATAACGACTATTATGTACTTGTTCAATATATGACCTTTTTAATGTTCACAAATTAAACTCGTTTGAAAAATATCTCAATTAATTTATGTTCTGTCCCACTTTTACACAGATTGCATGTCACGGTCGATAACTATGCTATTAAGTATGTTATATTGGTGTTATGATAACTGTTACATATATGTTTTTGAAGCTTGAAACATTTTTATCACAAAATTCAAGGTAAATGAATAAAACTTTAAGATTTGAAAGAACATGATTATTAAGAATTAGTTAATAAGGTTTCGCTATTTTTAATTATTTAATTATAAATGAAATTTTATTCTTAATTACCTTATTTTCCAATAATAATAATAATTATAAAAAAAGGAAATAAGCTCCTTTCTAGGAAAGGGGAGAACTCCCCTGCCATTTAGATGTACCTGGTGCCATGTGGTTGGTAGGGGCTATAGAAAAGACAAATTAAACTGCAAAAAATGGTTGTATGTATTTCATAATTTTCATTATATGTATATTTATGTAGTCGAAATATGTGTATCGTGGTTGATAAGTCAATTACATATATAGAAATATATCAGAAAGCGGGGCACGTACAAGTGTGGTGTTTTTATTAACTTACTATAATAAAATAATCTGCGGCGTTGCGATGTGTAGAAGGCATGCAATAGGTTATTCTCGGTATCAATATACCTGTGTACAGAACGCGTACAATATTACATAAATTATCTTATTACGCTCGGGGTCATTGTGTGTTTGCGACTTTGTATCTATTACCAGATAATAGTATTACAAAATACCTATTTGACACAATGTAAATAATTTTTATTATTTAATTTAAGTTTTAAATGCAAGGTCTTAAAAGGAATTGCTGGAGTGCAACGTTTGGGTTCGGGGCGATTTCTATTGTCTCTTTACTATTCTTCTTTAAAGGAATGTGGTTAGGTCAGTCTGTGCTACGTTAGTTATATTTTTCTGTGCAACCCTGGCATTTAAACCCCGTTCGACCATAAACCATAAATCATAACCTCTTAGATTTAATTACCAAAACTTTCATATAATAATGACATTTAAACCTTTACATTGGGATGATGATACTGTTTTTATACTACTTATTTACGTTATATTGAGTGTAGGTTATTTTCAGCATCATAATAAACCATATTTTATTCAAGCGATTGTGTCACTGTCATAGATAATGTCTAGCAGCTATTAGTCTGTGGCAACTGGTAAGTGATGTCAAAGAAGTCAACCTTATCTGTGGAGGCACTCCCGCAACTAAGCCCTTTACTTGGTCAATGCCACTAGAAATAAAATAACGAAATCTTTTGCGGAATATGGAATACAGTATTAATAAAATAATATGTAAGTAAATATCGACGCTCACAACAACAATAGAATAACTAGAAGTAACGTTTATTTTTTTACCTATAAAACTGGCCCGTCGTATGGCGCCAGCAAGCATAGAATGTCAAGGGGTATGTATGAATGCAAAAAAAATAAAAAAAAGAATATATATTTTATTCCATACAGTATAAACATTTTATGTAAATATTTATGAGAAAAATGTGATTCTATCGTAATACCAAACTCGGAGGGTTGTCTGAGACTGGTGAATACCACATTTCTATTAGTACGCATAGTTTTTTTAGTTCCTGTACTATAGTTGGAGATCGCAAGAACATAATTTTATATATCTTTACACTTATATGGATTAATATAGGTTTTAATTTAAACTGTTTTTTTTTAATAAAGTACACGAATAGTAGCAATTGTTAATTACATTACGTGAGTATTCATTCTAACATTAAGCGCAAATTCGGCCCCACATGGAGTACTGTTCTCACCTCTGGGCGGGAGCTCCTCAGTACCAGCTCCGTCCGCTTGACCGTATTCAAAGAAGAGCGATTCTAATCGTCGACGAGCAGTCACTTTCCGTGCGGCTTGATCCCTTGGCGTTACGTAGAGATGTGGGGTCTCTCTGCATCTTCTACCGCATTTACCATGGAGAGTGTTCAGAGGATTTGTTCGGTCTAATACCTGCACCTGAGTTTCATTATCGGACGTCAAAGCAGAATACAAAATACCATTCGTATCACCTTGACGTCCGTCGTTCCACAACTGAGCGTTTTTAAGGCAGTTTTTGCCGCGCACTACCGCTATGTGGAACCAGCTGTCCACTAAAGTATTTCCGAACCAATTCGATTTAGGGTCCTTAAATTTCAATTCTTGAAAGGCCGACAACGCATTTGCGAACCTTCTTGCGGCAATGTGAGTGTCCATGGGTGGCGGTATCACATACATAGGTATTACATACAAAAAAATGTGAGTATAAAAACAAAATAATTGTAAAATACTCAGAAATAATGCTATGTTTAGTGCATTCCGAATTAAAAATTACTTTCTACAAACATACCTACAAAGTTTACCTATCTATCAATAACTTTATGTACTATGTGAGTAAGTATAATGTTGCAACATAATGATCAAATTAAATTAATAAAGACTTAATAATCTCATCCTCTGCTTTTCTCCGTAACAAACCCATAAACAATTCAACAAAAATCCAATTACAATAGCATTGTAAGTAAGCCCTTTAATGAGACAAGACGTTAACAAGACCATAATACCAGGTGTCGGCATTATAAAAGGTGCCATATTAAAACATTGTAATTACTATCCCATTGAAACTGTTCGTGGAATCTTCAGAAACGGTTAAACTTGTCCCTGGAGACAGTCGGAATGACTGTCTGAGAACGTAACGAAACACAATCTGCCTTTTGTTTTTACTTCTAGTTTCTATCTTTTTTGTAATTTTATCCTTGTTGCGTATGTTTTGGTGTTGAATTTAGGTTATTTACACAATGTGACATACGACGGCTATGGTATGCGATATAACCAAAGAAAAACTTAACCTAAATTTTAGCCAACAATTTAGTTTATTAAATGTATTTATTGCGACTTTATTTTAAATGTGTTGTTCATTTAAAATAAAGTACACATACCTTGCTATGGATAAATTAATACCAAAATACACACACACAATTGACAAAGAGGAAGAATCACTTATATTATATTATCAAAATAAATTAAATATAACAATATTTCAACTTGGAGTAGTTAACGTAAAGTATAAAAACTATGTACTTACTTCATTCTCGAGTAAGAATTGTTTCAACTGAATCATGTTTCAGCAACCTATGCACACAATTATGAATATATACATATTTTCTAAATACAGTAACAGTTTGTACTTCTAAATAATTAATTCATTTTAATAATAATAAACATATTTTTATGTCATTAATACAATCGTTTTAATATCCATTCATCATATTAACAAGCGTTAAAATGGAACTTCTATAATAATGACAAAGATCCTAATCTCGATCCAGTTTAGGTGTGAAGTGTCTCCGCCTTTTTATGACGCTCGTAGCCCGCGGTGAATCTTCACAAAAGAATGTTGAAGTTATTAATGACTAGCATTCTCCGTCCCATTCATTCATTCACGGATCCTAGAAGAATGGTTTATTTTAATCATAAAAATAGTCTAGTGACAAATTTGTAACAATGCTATTGTTTCATTCAAATATTTAAGCCGCAATTTAATTGTGTGGTATGTATTTACTATTTGTTTCTTTCAGTATCTAGAATATTAAAATATTTTGTTCGTTTTCATTTGTTTTAATACCGGTTACACAATAGTGAAAAACATATACAGCTTTAGCATTAAATAAACTCACCCTTAGTTTGACGCGGTCGAGAATTTCTGATGATTATTTTTTTTTTACTAACCTGATCTTTTATCTTTGACGGGCGGCTATAATGTGTTGGAGGTTCTTAACCGGGTACATGGTATCCCACTGTATATTAATCTGCCACGCTTTAGTAAATCCCGAACGAATCTTGGGTTCCCCTACTGCAAATAAGTACAATTTCTTCCACGGTAGATTGACTAACCGACAAAAAGTTTCAAGTACTATTTACATATATCTTCTCAAATTCGTCATTTGCGTGCTCTAAGTACGATCAACACTTAAAAGAAATAAACTCATATAATAACTTCGGTATGTGATTTCAAAATAGGCTACATACACGTCGAAGTAAATGAAGTTATTCCAGCTCATATTACTTTTATTCTATCCTTTAAATGTGGTTTTTCCATTCCACCAGCTTCTAGGAATGTTCTTTTTTTAGTACAATCAGGCTCGGCTGATCGGTTGATTACGAAAAAGGATGCGGGCTGCCAAATAGGGTAGGGGTTCTACTCCGATGATAGACATCGGATCGTAGATTAAAAAGGGATAATTATTCTTTTGCGTATACATAATAGATGATGAGCAACGTCTTACACGAAATAGCTGACTAAATTAGGCGATAGAAAATATGTATTCTGCAAATTAATTATAATTGGTGATTGTAAAAACTAATATAAGATATAACGGTATTGGATGTTGTTTACGATTGTGGATGGTGGATGGAAATGTTTATTGACTTGGAAGGCATAAAGAAATAGATACGCTGATAAGGAGCGATCCACTCCTTGCACCAATGGATTCTTCTTTGTCCCTTCACTTGCTTATATAGTTTTTCTTAAAATAAATTTTTGATTCTCTTTAATTAACTACAAAATATTGGTGATCCTATCGTATCATGTCATATAAGTACAATCTTATTTTATTTATAGAATCAATACAGGCAGTTATCGCAGACCATAGACAACCATTTTAGTAGGTGCGTTGCGGGTCTAATCAATTAATAAATACATTTTTTTTAAATTTCTGTAAGTTTTAAAAAAATACTTTAATATAGTTTTTTTTCATCTTCAGTCATTTGAGTATACGGTCTTTAAAATCTATATTGTACACTGATTATTAAAATATGTTATATGTAAACAAGATAACAGCTTTGTTGCTATCGGAGATGATGTCAAACACCCTAAAATAAATTTCTTGTAAGGTCATTCGATTGAATATTAATCCTATAATTTAACGAATTAGTATTCAATCTTTCCACAATAATTTGTATAATCTATCTAGTATATCAAGAATTCTTAATAAAAAAAGTTGTCGAACAACATAATTAAGTGACTTAAATATTTTATTTTTTGTCATAAATTTAAATCAAAATATACTTACGCATTTTTAATCGAAGATTTTTTACTTTCCTAGATAATTTCTTAAATATTAGAAAAATTATATATATAGGTATGTACTATGTATACAAAATTGTCAAGATGTTAACAAATTACGAATGTGCAAATTGATTAATATGTTAAAAACTATGGTTCTCGCGTGTTTGATTTTCCACGCAATTGCTCATGCAATAATACTGGACATAGTCATCAAAATAAATTGTCTTATAATCATTTGTGTTATTATAGGGTATTATTTTATACTAATATTTATTAATCTATACTGTGGTCGTCCTGTGCTTTACCTAACCTACACTCCTCATACAATTTACGTTGTTGGAACGAAAATCTTATTATTTTCTTTTTGTAAAGGATATCCCAAGAATTTATACTATTTAAATACAGTAAATAAATATAAAGAACTCGTTAAAAGTGTATATAATTATTATTTCAGACAAATATCTTCACGCAATATATGTTGATAATCTCGACTTCATTATTGTTTTTAAAAAATTTTGAACGTGTACACACTTTTAAGTAGTTTACATATTTTTAAATAATTAATTGTACATATTTTAATAATTTTTGTTTTCGTAAATAAACATTAAAGTAACCTTAAATTTATTTAAATAACAGCCTTTAAATACTGACGACAATATCAATCTCAAGTTAGGAATGTCTTGTCAAGGAGAGATTATTTTTTTCTTACCAGCCAGCGCTCGAAAAGTTTAAGAGCACCAAGTAGGTCATAATCCAAAAAGATCGTCAATACTGTTACACATAACTTCATAGTATGAAATATATAAACCACAGGCAAGTGTATTTATGTAAATCGATACCATTACATAAGAGGGCGCATAAGTACCGACTCCCTACTTACTGTGTGTTATGGGTAACTGTTATCCTTGCTAGCTTTTACTTTATCTACCTTGCTCTTAAGATATTTTATAAGATATTCGTAAATCTATTCCGCTACTACGACATATATATAAATACGGAGATTGTCATTTGTCATCCTCACTTCATTCCAAGCACATTGGAAATTTAGTTTCTTTTTTTGGTTTCTACGAGGTTGAAATTTTTACCAACAGTTTGTCTGGTGCGTGACTTGAAACTAGATTTAATGATTTTCTAAATTCGTAACTCAAAGATTGAATGCAGTTAACAAAAGCAATGACAGCTAACGAAAAAGGCATTACTTTCTACTACGCGTGAAGGCTCCTTGTAGTCAGTCTTCCCTGCGAAATAATTATTGTCATAGCAATTTCAAGGGCATTTATGAATGAGACAATTGAATTAGACCAAAAAATATACACAATACTTAAGAAGAAAATTCTATAAAAAATATAATTCATGAACCCTGTTATTACGTATTGTGTTAAGATTAGATATCTCTTTTTACCATATATAGACAACAAAGTGAATCTTAGAAAAGCGTATCATTGTTGTATGTGTGAAAATTTAAAATACACGTTAATCTAGTTTTAATCTAACAGTATTCTTGTCTAGATATTCTAGATAAGTACTAAACATCAAGAGTCTTCATTGACGTCAGGGTCATGTCAAATTGTTGTCTAAATTTCTAAAACATTCCGGTTTCGTCTACAGTACTTGTTAGTAGCACATGGAGCTATTAATTCATTTGCACCCGATGATCACTAAGATGACACTGTTCCTAAAGTACCTTTTATAGATGACCTTTTCCTTTTATTTCTTGACTTAATGAGTTAAAAAAAGAACAGAGGAACGCATTGCGTTTAATACGGAGACGCCGGGATTACCGGTGAGAGATTCTTTCTGCACAGAAGACTTCTTCTTCGTAGGCTTAGTTGCTGAAGGTCGTGCCTGTCTTGAAAAGGCCATGTCCATGGGCGGCGGTGTAACTTGACATTAGGTGAGCCTCCTGCCTACCGTAAAATAAAATAAAGCCTTACCGATATGACGACTTGCTGCCTCCACACCAATCTATCCTCAGCTTGTCTCAGAGCATTACGGATGTTGAGACCCATAATTATTTTAATTTGGTCTGACAAACGGATAGGTGATACTTACCTTGAAAATAGCAATATTTATGACCTTTCATTGCCAAAAACGTGATCAAAATATTTAAAGCCGGTTCCGCCTGGAATGAATTCAGTTCATCCAGTTCAAACATTGAAAATACAATTATTATTATTATTACCCTTTATTGCTGACACCCAGTATAATATATTAACACTTATTTAAGTTACATAATAAAACTTAATCTAATATATTATATGTCCCCTGTGACACATAGGCCGTTTCCAGCTGCTTCCATTCTTTTCTGATGTTAGCTCTTCTTGTCCAAGTTTTGCTGTCCAATTCTCTTTCTATCGTTTCCCAACATTGGAAATACAATAGGCGTTAAATAGCTTGAATCCTCTTGAAGACTTCGATATGGATTTCCGATTTTATATTAACGAAATAAATAAGTACGCAGAAAAAGTCTTCATTTTGCAATATGAAAATATTAAATTATAATCACAAAATCCTCGATTTGAGGATTAAGTTTAAGCCTATATAAGCTATTTTAATCCTGTAAAATCTTGTCTTGAAAATTTTACGCTATCAGCTAAATGGAATCTACTAAGAGGATAAGATGACTTCTCATAGCTAAAACTGGTTTATGCATGGATTTGACACGTTTGCCTGCGATATGGACTGTCGCATTATGTATTTTCTCAGTGTGCGTATGAGATATGGAGATTATTCCTACTGCTTTATTTTGCATATATATATTTACGGATAAGAATTTCTTTATTTTCTGTAGAGCATGCAAAAAAGAAAATAGGGTGTGAAAGTGTGTGAAGTGACCAAAAGGAGGAGCCTATCGCAAATCAAGATTTGCCTGTCTTAGATAAAACGATCGTGTTTCTATCGAATTTATATATATTTTAATTAGGTGCTGATTTCGAATCGATATCATGTTGTTGACTAAGAAAAAAACATAAAAGCTTTTGGAAATGAAAAATATTTATTAATCTTATAATTAGTAATTGGCGCGAACTATAAATTCGGTTTATCATAAATTGGATTTTGAGCCACAGACTACGTTGTGTCAACTTTTGATAAATACTTATTTCTCATTAAAAGTAAAGAAAAAAAAAGAAAATATTGTATAAAACAGTTCAATGTTTTGTACGTATCAAAAAAGGCATATTTTTAACATTGGCTAATATCTTTTTCTTTAGAACTTTAAAATTTCTGTCATAGTATAGTCATAGTACTACATGACATCATGACCATGACAGAAGTGAGCGAAAGCCTCTAATATAAGCTGTGAAATTTTAAAGCCAGCCGCGAAATATACATAGACTAGGCGAGTGACCCTTCTTGGCACGCCAAAAACGGTCTTGGTATTCACAATCAAGATAGAAACTGGTTTCGTTGTGGGCTCGTCTCGATTCATGATATTGCTTTCTACGAAAGGGCAGTTAGTTATATACTTTCATGGTATTTTACATTTATAGGCTGTTTACGCCTTATTTCAAGTAATAATATGCTATTTAATAGTATTTAGCGATATTTGTATACATTATTGATTTTTATTGAAACGTTCCAAACAGAATCTGTTCATTCGCTGGAGTCTTATTCGCGACATTTTGGTAAGTCAAACTCTGTGTTCCTGTGGTTAAAGATTCACAATATTTACATACAGAGACATTCAAATAGTATTTATTTAAAATCTTTGAATCATTCAAATAATTCAATATTTACGAATATTTGTTTCCCAAAAAATTTTTAATTAACACAAAAATATCTACCATACCCTTGAGACTAAAAAATTTGCAATCCTGAATTTAACATAGTTAGTGAGTGGTGTAACTATAAGAACTAAACATTTACATTAATTACTTTAAATAATAATAAATTATTATTTCAGATCAAAACAGTCACAAATAAAAAGGTATTTCTGGTAATTAAAGTGAATTTCATAAGTACATACTTATAGAATTATTTAAATTGAATAAAACTGTAATAACAGTTTGCTTTGTCAATTATACAGGATATAGACGTCGCTTTTAATTAAAAAACAATTTCATTAAAATAATAAAAATAAAAAAATACTCCAAAATGAATGAAGAGAGAAGAATTTCAAGAAATCTGAGTAATAAAAAATTATCTGTGGCGCTACAATATTTGAGTCTGGTCCTCTGATATCTGTTTCATGATCATTTATTTTTCTTAATAGGCAAGAAGGTCAGCCATCTGTGCCTGACACACGCCGTCGAAGGTCAAAGCCGTTTTTCTGCCATTTTTCTCACGATGTCTTCCTTCAAAGTGAGCTAGTTAAATGCTCACATAGAAAGTACATTGCACATTCGGGGATCGATCCAACGACCTCATAAGAGTTGCACATTAAAACCACTTAAAGGCCAACAATGGTCTCTGAGTAATATACTATAAAATTAGTAATCCTATCGCAATTATGACACACAAATTCCATGTTATGATAGTATCAAAATTTGCTGGCATTAATAATTTGTCAAACAAAGGTGCGGCTAATTTGATGTTTATGAAATCCTTAAGGTATTTCTAATAATAGTTTAATATTTGTAAACGGATTGTCGGTAACGTATAACCTGAAGGAAAAATCTAACTGAAGAGGATAACAGTATTATGTTCAGATTTATCTAGTAGAGTGTCAGATGAGATTTACTTATACATAAATAACATCATTTTTGCCTTTAAATCTAACTGTACAAGAAATAAATAATATTAACTATAAACTTTTAAAAAAAGAAACACATTTTGCAATTTAGAGTCGATATAGGGTCCTTCAAGAAAAGAGCGTACCAATTCTTAAAAAGCCAGCAACGGATTTGCGAGCCTTCTGGCAATGTTAGTTAGTCCATGGGCGGTATTCTTTACATCAGATAACCGTGGCCGTTTGCCCCCTGATAAATAAACAAAAACTTACCGCTTCTAAGCGATCTCTTCATGGCAACCCTCATTAAAAAAAACAGTAAAAAAATAATTGTGAAGTGGAAGAGTGCGTAACCAAAATTGTAATATAAAAAAATATTCATAAATACAACTACTACTAATAAACTTATGAAAGCAAAGAGATAAAAGATAAAAACACTCTCACAGAAATATATAAATGGAAATTTACTTAACAAAGACTGACTAGATATTATAAATGAAAACTTGTTGCGGTACAAACCATGGTCCTTAGCGTCAGATTTCTATATGTGATCCTCTTTACCGGAGCTGTACCTTACAATCGCCTTCGAGTTTTAAGATGCGCTGATACGATGTTTTCCTACTGAGCTCATACTGATACTCGAAACAGAACTAATTTGAGCGTACGGCCAACGAGACTCCAGAAGATAAACCTTATATGGAAATTATATTGGTTTTTACATCCAAGTCCCAAGCGAAATTAGAGAATTACCACTAAATAAATTCAAAGCTCTGGTCAAACGTAAATTAATCAATAAAGCTATTTTATAAATTTGACCAATATTTAAATGATCCTAATCCTCGGGATTGATTTTCCAATTCAAACAATTTGTATGACTCTAAACTTAGCCAATAAAAGAGTGGCGGAAAGTTTCTTGCCAGTTCTTCTTGCCCGCTCTGTGCCCTGGACTTGAAAACTTTTTTCTGACGTTCATAAGTGTACTTGTTTACCTATATGAATAAAGTTATTTTGAGTTTGAGTTTGAGCAAGTACGTATTACGCATGGTTAAGTATCTCTCGCTTAAACACTAGGATAACTCATATAAATACTACAGCTACTACTAGCTAAAGCTCGCTTTGTTTCGGTTGGAAAACCTCTGAAATTTTTCAGGTAAAACAAAATCCCGTCAGCTTAAACAAAAACGAAATTTATGCTAACAAGATGTGTCTACAAGCGACACGTTTCACAGGTTTAACAAAACAAAAACCCATACAATGCAGAAAATTTAGGTGTCAAGGCAGACATTTTGAGAGGTTTCATAATTGCGCTAAATAATTTCGGTTTATTCTGACCGTGACGTCTGTGAATCATAATTTAAATTGCTGTCTCATCTGTCATGTTAGGTGTATAATATATATATGTGAAGAACGGTGTAACAGTGCAAATATCCTATTAGTTATAACTGTTTTGAGGGAGACCACGGCAGAGTAAGACCAATTTCGGGTTACGTTTGAATGTTTGTGTGAAGTGAAGGGAACTTATTTAAATCTTTACTACTGCAAAACACGGCACAGTTTTGTTTGTTTAGTATTAAAGATATACCTATTAGAAGAAATCCTTTGTAAACTAAATCAAATTAATAGATAATTATATATTGTAGGAAATGTTATATTAATAATTTGCACGCTACAATGTATTCCAATCTTGTGCTTCGTCATAATGTACTGCCAACCACAGATTTAATATTACGTAATGTTAAATCTGTACGTTGTCCGTCCTAGTGGATATTCCATTATAAATATATGTATATAAAGTACAGTAAAAATACACACATTAGACATATCCACAAAAAGTTTCACTGATAAAAAATATAATACAAAGTAAAACAAGACAAAACATGACAGCACAAAATTTATAAATTAAGACAACGACAAACAAACTAGTAGCTATAAAAAACAAGGAAGATAAGACATTAAGAGTTTTAACTTATTTATATACTTATATTAAATTCGAGATTGTTTTTTACCGTGGTTTATATAGAGAAAGGTAACCATGGTAACAAACAAATCCACTTTATATCCATGTATTATAACCTTTTCATGTAAGTGGAATTCATTTCATTCATTTTTCAGAAGTGAAACTCAAACAAAGCTTCGAAATTTAAATTCCACTGAAATATTAGGACCGGAGTTTATGTTAAGTAAATATTTGATGTAACGATACCCAAGCATACATTAGCGAAACCCTTGTGAAATAGGGCTTCCGAGCGATCCTTTTGCGAAATTTAAGACAATATTTTAAGCTGTATTGAATTTCCTATAAACAAACTGTTAAATTCACCCATGATGGGTTAAATTTCCATATTAATAGTCTAAAAATATATGTATTACGGAAGGCGGCGTAATCGTTCTTGGTGGTTCGTTATTTATATATTATATCACATTCATATACATATATATATGCACCTGCCCCCGTATTCTGTAAATATAATTTATTGTTAACATGCTAACTCACTTTGAGATCTTTAATTTATGCATTATACCACGTTAAAGCTAAGATTTTTGTGTGTGTAATTTATAGTTAAGAAAAGAACTTATTACTTCATACTAGATATTCCCATTGGTTTAGACGATCTGAATAATTCATATGTTAGTTTCCATTGTAATGTAAGTTATAATTTCGTAGGCTCAGGGAGAAATTATTACTGACGTGATGTTGGCAGCATTGCTTGGTACCGTGAGAACATTAGAATACGCAATGTCAGAAACTTGTAAATGAAGTGTTATTGTTTAACTATTCAAATTTTATTTATTTTTAACAAAATACAGATTACTCATTGGAGCAGTAGTAAGCGGTAACTATTTACATTTTCATCACATAGAAAGCAAAACATACGCAATACGCATAGAATAAAAACAACACAAAATTCAAATGTATGTAAATATTTTAATCTAAAGAAAATATTTTTTTAACGGATTGAAGCTATGTATTATTATAAACAGTCACCGTGACCACGCACGCTGTAAAGCACGCGAAACGTCGGGAAAAATTTAAAATTATGTAAAATAATTATAAGTTTATATACATAGCTTCAATCCGTTAAAAAAATATTTTCTTTAGATTAAAATATTTACAAAAAGACTATTTCTTACAGTATAGGAACTGACATAAAGCAGACCTCTTGACAGTTCATTCAACGGACAATTAAAACGTCTGATCTATGCAGTTCATTAACTATTTCCATACATTGTGTCATTTCGAGAAGTAAGTTATCGTTGATGGTACGAATAGTAACGCTGGTCGATGTCGCCTCCTAAATTTCAGGCAGGTTATTGTTTTTAATTCAAGCGTCACAGACTTAGATAAAATCAAATCTTCAATGAGTGATTTTAGTACGCGCTCCTAAGTTCTGTTTTATAACATATTTTCATGAGTATTTGATTGTTGGGAGCATAAATAAAATGAAAACCCAAAGAAACATAAGATAAAACATGTTAGAAATTAAACTACAATCTAAATGGAATGTTTAAATGGCATGTGGATTATGGAGTTGTCGCATTTGCAGTTCCCGGAGTAAATTCGTTGCTGACATCAACTCGTATTTGAGTTCGTCTAATATTAGCTAAATGTAAGCGAGTAATTTCAGTTCTGAGCTCATAAAATCTACGAAACAATGAAATGTTCCTTTATTTCATGAATACGAGTTACTCTTAGGTTTGTAATGTAATAAAGGCCATTAAATTCTAATGAAAACGTGCAGGGTTTTATTATTGTGGCTTGCGATTATGAGGTATACCCTTTGCATTTATTGCATTATAATTTTTATACTGAAATTGAACCCAAGACCTCGTGATCTGCAGTCCAAAATGCTGCTAAAAATTCGATTTATTTGTATGTTGTGTTCTCCCATAAACTAAACCCCATTGAGAATGAGTGGTTTTGGATTGTCGTAACTTCAGCGGGTTACCGCTATAAATTTGTGGGGTTTGTGTTGGTACTGAGGCTTTAGATGTAATACGGTGTCTATGTAATCGGTTTGTACCTAACGGTTAACTTCTAAGTAAGAAATTACAGACACCAGGAATATAAACATACACTTTTAAGAAACTCTTTTTTGAAGAAATACAAAAACATTGTAAACAATTAAAAAAAATCTAATCCGATTAACATTTGGAACTCACATATAGTATTATGTCTTATTTGTACGCGAGCAAAAATCATCAAGACTCGACTTATTGCTGTGCTTGATTTAACAATAATTTAATTTTGAAATTATGACATGTCAGCATGTGACCGAAACATCCTAACAGACACAAATAAGTTGAGTATAATTGTGGTATTTACATGACTTTAAAATATGGTACAGTGGTATTATTATCTAGTTATTGTTCAACCTCATTTGTTAAAAACTTTAAGTTATTACTAAATTGTTTCCGCATTCACCGTGTTCTCCAGATTTGGCCCCCTGTGGGCCCAAATGTATTTTTTATGTTTTTATCTTCTCAGACCCCGAAGAGAATGGTCGTTAGACAGAAATTTTTTGGTTGAAGTAGAGGTAATCGCCGAAACTAGAGCCTATTTTGAAGCTAAACACAAATCGTACTATTAAAATGGTATTGGAAAATTGTATGACCGCTTTCATCGTTGTATCAAATCAAATCAAATTCTATACAAAAATGTATTTTTTATGTTAGCCTACGAACTTTTCAGCCCACCTAATAAGCAAACGTCGTGAAATATGTAACCGCAGATAACATTTGAAGATTAAAGCTTATTAATAAATGTATATTATTATAGTTATATATATATTATATTATATTATAATATATAACTTGTGATCGTAGGTTTATTAAATGTTTCACATTTCAATATCTTCACTTTAAACTGTGCAAGTTTAGTTTTTTATATGGATAGCATAGGATTTTCTTAATGAATCATCTGTTGACGATACACAAAATATTTAAATAACCGTCTTACAAAACATAATTCGTATTGATTTAAATATAGTAAGTTGCTAATAATAAATTAAGGAAAATTCAACAGGCTATTGTCAACGTTCATTACCTAGGTATACTGTAAATCTCCCGTTTAGAAATGCGTGAATATATTAAGAACTACTGAACCGATTTTGATTAAACTTAGACTGTTCCCTTAGTGGGAATATACCTAAATCGATTCCGATGATGTTGATGTGACAAACATCTTTGACTAACGAAATTCACCAAACTCAATTATTATTCCAAGAGTTTTACGTACATATTGCTCATACTCGATTAAAAATACACGACAACATTTACATTATTAATAATGGAAAGACATTTCGTTGATATTATTTTATTAGCAATGTCATTAATTTGCTAAACTATTGCATAAATAGTTATTGTGTAGTTACACTAGGACTAACTTAGTTGTCTATTCTTAGATCTAACCACAACATGTATTTCGTGAACAACTAGATCGTGTCACATGGGCCATGTTTTGGTCTAAATACCGAATAATGTTCAGTGTCTGTGTTCGCTTATGTGGGAATATTTGGGAATGGTCCAAAACGGACAATATAGTATTTCCGAACCAATTCGACTTAGGGTCCTTCAAGAAAAGAGCGTACCAATTCTTGAAAGGCCGGCAACGCACTCGCGGGCCCTCTGGCATTGAGAGTGTCCATGGGCGGTATCACGTAACATCAGGTGAGCCTCCTGTCCGTTTGCCCCCTGTACTATAAAAAAAAAATCTTTAAACAATTTTAAGCAACATCTTTTAAACCTCTCCTATGCTGAAACCGAAAGTATTCTTCTTATGCAACAGTAGTTCAATTATAAACTTGTTATGTAGAATTTATTACGTCCAGCACCTAAAATCATTAATATGTCAAATGAATGAGACTAGCTGCCAACGACTCAGGGAATCCTAGTGCACTTTCTCTTTTAACTACACACCTTTTATTATTATCTGTAAAAAAAATCTTTTTTTTTTACTAACGTTGTAACTTATATAATAGAATAGTTATCGATATTCAATGCATACATCCAAATATTTTTAAGATTTAGATTAATCATAAAAAAAACTATATTAACAACGCTAAAATACTGAGTAAAATAAAAATAATTCGTCTTATTGCTGAACACTTGTCTATATCTAATATATAAAATGATTGTGTCACAATGTTCGTTTCCATACTCCTCCAAAACGGCTCGACCGATTCTTATGAAATTTTTTATGCATATTCAGTAAGTCTGAGAATCGGCTACTATCTATATCTTTCAAACCCCTAAATGGTAAGGGTGGTCCAGCCCGATATTTATATTTTGTAGATAAAAATTTTTGTTTTATTTTTTTTATGATACAGCATTAAAAAATACATACAACCCTAAATTTTCACCCCTCTACTATCAACCCTTATTTTTTATTTGTAAATAAATATGGTACTAAGTGCAAACCTCAAATGAAAAGTTTAGTTTTATTTTGTACACGTAGGTTTTTTATTCCGGAAAAGTGAACATCTCTATGGGGAATAGAAAAATGTTCCATATATTGGTATCTACGAGTACTAGCTACTAAAAGGTGGGCTAAAAAAAACATATTAGGGCGAAATGAAGTTCGCGGGGGCACCTAGTAAATCGATAAAACTATTGGGTCTACTGCATGTCTTTTGCATTTAGGACACTCAGCCAGTACATACTATCAGATTATCCTCCTGAACGTTTCAGCGAACGAAAAAAAACATAAATGTTACTATATCGCCGTATTTGACAGCGCTACTACAACGTTTTTTGTGTAATCTGTGCTTTAGTTTTTAATTCAATATGTTCTGTGGCGCTTCAGGCAGGTGGAACTATTAATAGTTTAGTGCATTTTTAATTAATTTATTAAAGTATTAATCGCTCAGAGGAGTGTGACGCAGTGGCATCCAAATATTTGTATAAAAAATCTTACAGCACTCATAAATACTAGTTTTTATTCAAAATAATTCGACGTTTAATACGTGAGAGTTTGTTTGTCAAACTCATGACATACGAAGTCGCGAGCGTTCACTTGTGGAAACAATAAGTGTGGGGGCACACGATGCGTTGCGGCGGCGGTGCGGCGCCGGAGCGGTGTCGCTGCGTCGTCTTACATAGAAATATCTGTGGCATGTCACACGATGCGCTCCGGCGCCGCACCGGACTTGCAACCACCAAGACGAGGCGGGGAGTGGTGAATGCGTTGCGACGTCGGAGCGGCACCGCTCAGTTGTTTTGCGTCACAAGAAAGGACACACGCTCGCTCGTTTCGTAATAGTAGGGCCAACAATAGACGTCTTTTACGATCCATTTTCATAAACAAACTGTCCAACGGTGCTACGGCACCGCTGCGACATAACAACGTTACGGCGCCGCACCGCTCGTGTGCCCACTGACACGGTGAAATCTTTGCGGCGCGGCGCCGCAACGCATCGTATGCCCCCGCTCTAATTCTATAGAAGTACATATGCGATCCGCTAACAAATCAAACCACTATTATGGGACACGTGTTCGATGCCTCATTTATCATTGTTTAGTCTGAATATGACGCAAATTGCCTGAGAATATATCGCCTTTATTTTCTTAAATTCATACTTAGGTTATGTTTTTATTTCATTAGCCTTTATTTCTGATAGGTTACTTTTCCTCCATACAAGATGACAGTCAATAAATATAAATAGTAAATATAAAACTCAGTAATAAATGCCTTAATGCCTTATAAGCGAACTCTTTCAGGTAACCCGTACTAAAAGATAGCTTATACTAACACAATTTTAAAAGTGAAATACCAGTAATAATATAAACAAAATTATATAAACTCTTCGCAGTGTTGGCCTAGTGGCTTCAGCGTGCGACTTTCATCCCTGAGGTCGTAGGTTCGATCCCCGGTTGTGCACCAATGAGCTTTCTTTCTATGTGCGCATTTAACATTCGCTCAAACAGTGAAGGAAAATATCGTGAGGAAACCGGCTTGCCTTAGATCCAAAAGTCGACGGCGTGTGATTGACAAATGATCATGAAACAGATACAGAAATCTGAGGCCCAGACCTAAAAACGTTGTAGCGCCACTGATTTATTTATTTTTATTTTATATAAACTCCTCTACAATAATTATGATAATTGGCCGGCGACGCATTTGCAAGCCTTCTGGCAGTGTCCATGGGCGGTGTTAAATTTCAGGTGAGCGTTCTGCCCGTTGCCGATTGTTACATATAAACTAAGAAAAGATATACTTCGTTTATGTATCATACGACATATATTGCAATCTATATGATATTTAAGTTTTAAACGTATATATTTATGAATCAATAATAAATTAACGAACAACATGTATAAATCATTATCAAATTAACGTGCATAGATTTCAGGAACGCCATATGGTTTATTCTGCGTCCGCGTCGTGGGAATTTATTTCAACAACATATAGTTTATTTTAATAGTCTTAAATATGCAATTCGTGTGCTGGTTTCAATCAGTGGCGAATGCAAATATTTAGATTACCAAATGTCAACAAATCATAGTTTTGACAGCATTTACCTGGATTCGAGTTGAATAATTCAATCGCTTTAACGTATTTTAACTAGACATGTATTTACTGAGGTCCGCATTTGTGTTTATCTATGAGATATTTAATTAAATTCTTGTGTTTGTATGTAAATTCAACAACAAAAATTATCTGATTGTACTATGCACATTTACATTTTACTACCTAAAACCTTTAATTTCTCCCGTCTCTCTTCGGAATTCAAAGTTCAACATTTGAAGCTCTTCTGAAATATTTTTTTCGTTTTTAAACCTTTGGGTTTATCTCATTGCTGTCATTATAATGACCGATATAGGGGCATCATAGCCTAGCGGTCTTATTAAGTGACAGCAGCTAGGTGAGGGGAACCGGGTTCGATTCCCGGTTTGAGAGCAAGTTTTAATTTAATTTAAATTTGTTCTCGGCCTTTGGGAGGGTTGTGCGGTACCGGGCGAGTGCCTAAACCGTACATGGAGGACACGGTCGAATTTCTAAAGACAAGCACGAATTATAAAAAATCCTATACTTGACGCTGGCTAATGCATAGTGCCAAAGTCATAAAAAAATAAAAAAAATGACCGATATAAAAGTGAGAATGCAACCAAATATCGATAATGTGTTAAAAATTGTCGTAAAATAAATGTATGCACTAAAGTTAATTTAAAATTAGCATTATACCAACTTCTACACTCAACTGTATTCAAACAAAACAATTATTTAAGCTATATATTTTATTGTTGTCCTTAAACTACTTTAAATTGTTGATATTTCTTACATGTTATGATATGATACGGCAAATATATAGGAACATGTTCTACGATCTATGATTCAAGCCTAAAAATTAAACTATAAAATATCCCTGAAACTACGAATTACGTCACTTTTTGCTAACCAAGAAATTATACTTACGCATCATTGTAAAGTGAACACAAAACTAAATAAAATAAACAAAAACTACTTCGGATAATTACAAAACGACCTATATGAACCTTAGAATTTATTTACCTTCTTTCCAGTCATAAAGAATTCTAAACATAACATGATTAAGATGGAAACTATAGTTCTTTGGTGCCGTAGTTCCTGAAAATTTTAACACGAAATCTAGCCACCGAAAAATTTTGCGTGACAATCGCCAAATGATATCTATAAGAATAAGCCTATGCTTATTATCGCGCCTATATCATTACGTCAGAATAATTTGGCGTTAGGAAATGGAGCATGCTACCCTCCTTCCTTTATTTTTTTTCCAGTTCAACTGAAACTGAACGATACATTAGCATCCCATCATCCAAGACAGTTAAATATAAGCGCGTGTAAGCATTCTCGTCCGTTAATCTTCATTTAAACATTAAATCATACTTCGGTGTAGGGCTGACAGCATTGAATAAAGGATTAAAATCTTTAATTTTTAGCTTTGATGTGTAATTATCACACCTGCTTTAGGTATCTTTTTAAGAGTATTCATATTTATCCAATAGTGCAATTAAATATATAAAATTATCTTTAATTGTACATTAACACTTTTTATAATACATAAATAATATAAATAAATAATAATATGACCGTCATTTGGAACTAACGTCCGGTAAGTAATAATGCAAGTCGTAATTGACGCGATCCGTAGGTTTTAAGAAATGTTTGAATTTTTGGGGAATATTTATTTACACTTCGTTACATAAGTTATTGTGCTACGGGCGGCCTTGTCACTTACAAGCGATTTGCAGCGACCCTAGTATGGAAAGAAGAAGAAAAGAAAACCAACTGAAGTACAATAAGTGTATAAATAATTAACAAAAAAGTAATTTATTAAAACATTAGGCCTTATACAACTTACGATCTGCAATCGCAACCTTCAATTTCCATACTAATAAGGCAACCAACCATATCATATTACTAACATTGTAGCATATATATGGGTGGAAATATACTCTGCACACTTGTACTTAAGTACAAGTGTGCAGAGTATAACGTCTACCAATATCCATTGGGTAACGAACCATAAACACACTGACAGCCCTTAAGCTGGAGGCTGCTTTGAATGTTCATTTTGCATATCATAAGTAAACCTCTTAACGAATTATTTATTGAGCGCTACAATGTGCTCATTCCAAATACGACAAAGTGTTACCCTATTTAAATAAATAATTTTATTTAAGCACACAATTATATATAATTATAATTATATTTTATAGTTAACACAAAATGAAATAATAATTTTAAAAGTAGTCGTTTTTAGAGACTAGTTAGTAATGTCCACATCGTATCCCTAACTTTCGTACTAAGTACTAACTCACGTGAGACTGAACTTAAATAAACGTGATTCATGTGCACTTTTTGTTTTTCTTTCTTAATAACTATATGTAATACATATGTATATATGTATGTCATTTTCCACTTCTTGCCTACCTTATCTAATTTAATACATTTATTTTTGTCTTTTATTGACATAACCTTTACACATTTAAAAAAAAAACACTTTTTAACCTAATCAAAGAAACGTTTCTTTTATAATTGTAAATTTATAATAATACATAACTTTAATCCGGTTAAAAGTGCTTTCTTTACATTTCTTTTTCTTTTCTTACAGTGGTTGCCTGGAAGAGATCGTTCGAAAGCGATAAGGCCGCCTGTTGCCCTACTTTTCATTATTGGGTATCAATATCATAAATTGGGTTCAATTTTTATATTGTAATGCAACGAAGTGTTAATAAATAAATAATTTATACTATAGTATATTAATAACAATTTTTCACTCGTACGGTGATAGAAAACGTCGTGAAACCGGCATGTTGTAGACACTTATTACTAGTCTAGTCGACAAGTTGAAAATGGAACAAAATAGAGATACTACTCCTAAAATTATGTGCGATAGCTCATTGGATCCGGAATGACGTCTAGAAAAATGTGCTAAAAGCGTGTATTAGCACATAAAAAATTGCAAAAGTTATAGACCATTAAAGATGAAAAAATAATGGCATTTAGTTTTTTGCCAATATTTAATAAACTATTAATATTTAAGAAATTTCAAATAATGATTCTGAAAGAGGAGGAAATTTCCAACAAAAAACTCCTGACTCCCGGAACTCTATCTCCATTATTTATAATGTTAATTTAACGCTAAAAATAGGTCTGCGGGTGACATTTTTAGGATTCGCGCGTGGCGTCAAAAGCGACTACGGCACATTAATTAATTTATTTAAGGTATTGAATATTTTTTTTTAAATTTGAAAAAATTATGGTGTGTTCTGAACACTATAATTAATTTATTCCCGTTGAAAATTTTACTTAAAGTTAATTTTTCAACAAGTTAAATAATTGTTAACTAACGAAATTTTCTCGAACGACCGTCTTAATTGTAAGTGAAAAAAAATGTTTAAATAATGGTCGTAAAAATATTTCGCTTCGTAGAGCCTTTCTTACATACATACTTAACAAGATCGTACCATAAAAGTTAAAAAAATATTTATACTTTGTTTATAACAATTTTTTTACTTAAACAAAAACTTAAAAATCCATGTAATGATGTTAAAAAAAAATTTTTTTTTCTCAATCATCATATAATCGTTTTTTTATTAATACAAGATATTTATTGATTTGCAAAAAAAAAAATTCCCGCCATTTGTTGATAATTTTTTTTTAAACAAATTGATTAAATCAATATTTTTAAAAAAAAATTTAACACAACTTTATTACATTAAAATTTTTATGATTTTTAAAAAAAAAAATTTTCCTTAATAACAATTTTTAATTGTTTATAATCGTTTTTTTTAATTTTCTATTGTTTAAATAATTAGTTAAGAAATTTTTTTTTCCTAAAAATCATAATTGACAGTCTTCTATAAAGTAACAGAAAAAAAAAATTTTTTTATCAACAATTCTATTGTTTATTAACTTACCAATTTGTTATAAACAAATATTCAACTTTTGTTTATTTTTTTTCTAAAACTTCTAAAATTAACAAAAACAACCATATATAACAAAGTATAGAAATTTTTTTTTTGTAAATTTTTTGATTATCATGAATATTACTTTTATTTAAAATTAAAAAATTTTTTTTCTATACTTTGTTATATATGGTTGTTTTTGTTAATTTTAGAAGTTTTAGAAAAAAAATAAACAAAAGTTGAATATTTGTTTATAACAAATTGGTAAGTTAATAAACAATAGAATTGTTGATAAAAAAAAATTTTTTTTCTGTTACTTTATAGAAGACTGTCAATTATGATTTTTAGGAAAAAAAAATTTCTTAACTAATTATTTAAACAATAGAAAATTAAAAAAAACGATTATAAACAATTAAAAATTGTTATTAAGGAAAATTTTTTTTTTAAAAATCATAAAAATTTTAATGTAATAAAGTTGTGTTAAATTTTTTTTTAAAAATATTGATTTAATCAATTTGTTTAAAAAAAAATTATCAACAAATGGCGGGAATTTTTTTTTTTGCAAATCAATAAATATCTTGTATTAATAAAAAAACGATTATATGATGATTGAGAAAAAAAAAATTTTTTTTAACATCATTACATGGATTTTTAAGTTTTTGTTTAAGTAAAAAAATTGTTATAAACAAAGTATAAATATTTTTTTAACTTTTATGGTACGATCTTGTTAAGTATGTATGTAAGAAAGGCTCTACGAAGCGAAATATTTTTACGACCATTATTTAAACATTTTTTTTCACTTACAATTAAGACGGTCGTTCGAGAAAATTTCGTTAGTTAACAATTATTTAACTTGTTGAAAAATTAACTTTAAGTAAAATTTTCAACGGGAATAAATTAATTATAGTGTTCAGAACACACCATAATTTTTTCAAATTTAAAAAAAAATATTCAATACCTTAAATAAATTAATTAATGTGCCGTAGTCGCTTTTGACGCCACGCGCGAATCCTAAAAATGTCACCCGCAGACCTATTTTTAGCGTTAAATTAACATTATAAATAATGGAGATAGAGTTCCGGGAGTCAGGAGTTTTTTGTTGGAAATTTCCTCCTCTTTCAGAATCATTATTTGAAATTTCTTAAATATTAATAGTTTATTAAATATTGGCAAAAAACTAAATGCCATTATTTTTTCATCTTTAATGGTCTATAACTTTTGCAATTTTTTATGTGCTAATACACGCTTTTAGCACATTTTTCTAGACGTCATTCCGGATCCAATGAGCTATCGCACATAATTTTAGGAGTAGTATCTCTATTTTGTTCCATTTTCAACTTGTCGACTAGACTATACGGTATGTGTCAGGCACAGACGGCTATCACGTACTTGCCTATGAAGTACTAATATTTTTCGTGCCCACATACATAGAATGTGTAATTCCGACACTTTTTCAAACTTGATATGTTTCTACGGCTTTCAAGCGCATTTACAAATCGTTCATGTAATTGTTTATTCTTTTATGTACTTTAATTGGTGTTTAGATTTTCGTGCCTATTTCGTATTATTTTTATTTGTTACTCACGCTTTTATAAAACATTATCTATGAAATATTTTAAGGACACTTCTATGATTATAACTTGTTGATATTTTTTACATATCTTGTATTTGTCATGTCTCCTTATTGATAAATAAATAGACGAAAAAATCAAGAAACAGATACAGAAACTTGAGTCCTAGACCAAGGGTAGCGCACTGTATTGTTTTAATTAAATGCGTAATACCCGCGGACTAACCAAGAATTAAAACATACATTATCGGTAAACACACTAAACCTCAATTCTATTTACTGTTTTGTCTTATCATTGCCCTGTTGTTTCGCAAATAAATAAACGTGACTAACCATTATTTACCTACTTAAATAATACATAAATGCCGTTAAACACAAACGCGCCAAATATTTACGAAAAATTGTTTACCATCGACATATTTGATTTCGCGTAACACGATTCTGGCAAGCTTAGTCATTGATTTTTGATGTTGATGAATATATAGATATTATCTATACAGGGTGGCCAAAAAGTCGTGGATCAAACGCAAATAGGGGATAGATAAGGTCATTAGCGGCAAAAAATTGTTCTACGGGAGGTCTCTAAGGTCAACCCCTGCAGAGTTATGATTTATTTTGGTTATTATATGAAAATTGACTTTTTTTTACTAATTCTTCTTAAAATTCGAAAATATCTACATCCTGTATCTTTCTCATAATATCCACTAGATTGATACTGATGAGTTCTTGCGTTAGACATACTATTTATAGTTGTTTATTGAGTGTATTCAAGATAATATTAAGTGATACGATATAACATTTTTTCAAATCATAAATTTTTCTTTACTTTGGACCCCACTGTGAAAAAAAATTACTCCACCGAAAAGTGTCCCTGTACTACAAGTTTTGGCGCATTTAAAAGGGATTCTGAAAAGGTATTACACGTGGCCATGAGTCGCTCTAATATCTTTCTAGGAAGAATGACAAACAACGATTGAGAAATAATAATTGTATTAAAACAATTATTTCTCAATGGTTGTTTGTAGGAAACAAAATATTTTACAATAAAATATGCTCAAAATTCCTGACTCTGACCATAATACTTAATCTGCACCGTCTAATCAAATTCCTACGTAACCCTCCAGCCATCTGTTCAATTTTTTGAATCTAGTCTGATTCACACAGTACTGGTCACAGGTAGGTAAATAATCTAACTTAAGTCCGAATCGTTGTTGTTTTGTCGTCCTAGAAAGATATTAGAGCGACTCATGGCCATGTGTAATACCTTTTCAGAATCCATATTAAATGCGCCAAAACTTGTAATATAGGGTCACTTTTCGGTAGAGTAATTTTTTTTCACAGTGGGGTCCGAAATAAACAAAAAGTTTTGATTTGAAAAAAAATTATATCGTATAACTTAATATTATCTTCAATACACTCAATAAACAACTATAAATAGTATGTCTAACGCAAGAACTCATCAGTACCAATCTAGTGGATATTATGAAAATGATACAGGATGTAGATTTTTTCGAATTTCAATAAGAATTAGTAAAAAAAGTCAATTTTCATTTAAAAACCAAAATAAATCATAACTCTGCAGGGGTTGACCTTAGAGACCTCCCGTAGAACAATTTTTTGCCGCTGATGACCTCATCTATCCCCTATTTGCGTTTGATCCACGACTTTTTGGCCACCCTGTATACATAGTTCATAGTTCATAATCTTGAAGCTGTGTTCTATATTTTATAGAATCTTAGTGTACCTTATTGATTATAAGCGTCTTAGTAAAAGCCCTATAATTATAATCCAGTGGCGCCTACAACCCTATATGGGCGCCTCAGTTTGCATCCGTTTCTTTGATCATTTCTCATTTTACAGACAAATAGATCTGACACATGTCGTCGATATTTTGATTTGAGGTTTCGGTTTTCCTTCATTGTACGAGTGAGTCTTAGACGCACATAGAAAGTCCTATACAATGAGTTTTGTATATATAAGATACAGTTTTTACTGTAGTTTATACATGGAAAAAAGCATATGCGTTCAATAAATCACTTAAGCTTGTAAAAATCAATAAATAAGGATAAAAATGGAACAGCAACCATTCGATCGTAATTAACTTGTCTTTATGAACTTTGATATTTGTAAATAATTTTAAATTGAGATACGATAAATATAAATTATTTTAAGCGCGATGTATGAATAATCGCTTAATGGACTCCCTAAATGTGAAAGAATTGCAAATTGCTCTAATTTTATTTTTTGTGTTACGTCGTGTTTAGTATTTAGTGAACTAAGAGTGAAGTTTTTGTATCCGTTTCCAAAACGTTCTTTTTCAATTTAGGCAAGTATTCGATTTTTCGAAGAGAAGACACAGTTTCTGTAATGTACTAGAAGATGTAGTGATTTGAATTAGGAAAAAAAACAAAACACACGATTTTTGAAAGTGGAAAACTTTCAAAAATCGAGTGTTTTGTTTTTATTTATTAGTTAATTTAAAATTCATAGAATTATGCGTCGCGCGCATTGCCATCACGAAATTATAGCCAAAACTGTTCACGGAACGTCTCTTGATTGGTGAATGATGAATGAAGTGAATGATACCGCGTTGCCACGTTTTACTTGCCGCGTAATACTAAAAAATAAATTAAAGCAGTAGCGGTCTATATTTATAGGTCTTTGCCAGAGATTTCTGTATTTGTTTCACGATCATACTAATAGGTCAATCTAATAGGCGAGTATGGTTACCAGCCTCCTGTGCCTGACACACGCCGTCTACCTTTTGGGTCTAAGCCAAACCGGTATCCTCACGATCACCTTCACAGTATGAGCGAATGTTTTGAAAGAAAGAAAGTCCATTAGTGCACAGCCGGGGATCGAGCCTACAACCACAAGAACGAGAATCGCACGCTAAAACCACTAGGCCAACACTGCTCTCCAATATTACCCGACTAAAAAACAAACCAAAGGAGATTTTCATTAACTTTAAGAAATTTTAATTTCGCCGATTTATTAGGACAATTTTATCAAAAAATCTTTTTAAAATTCAATGTAAAATGAACAAATTCTTTACATTCTAAAATAACCGTTAACCCTAAATGAACGAATGTACAGCTAGCTCAATTTAAATTCCCATGCAAAGTTGATAAGTGAACAAATAAAATAGGACGTTATTTGAGTCCAGCTCTCGTAACTTGTCACTAATTCAGTGTGTCACACGATGCGCTTGTTTTAATCAACTTTAGAGTCAACAGCACATCCAATAATTGGAATGATAGCTACAAATTATATCTTTAACATCCTTTTAATGACACTGTTGATGTAGTAAACCTATTCTGGTACGACAAATGAATCGGTGTATAATATTGTCTTTTATCTTTTTACATTCTAAAACGCGCTAGAGTTCTTTGATACTTTAACGTTATACTCAACCTTTTTTTAGTAACATATACGTATATATTATACTTTATTATTAACAATTTTCTTAACTAAAAACAATAACTAACCCTAAAATATAATAACTAAAATATATTATTAAATGGAGTCACTTTAGGCAAGGTTCCGAAGATACTGGCAGCGTTCCCCCTTTGAATAGCTAGACTTATTCTTTGTCCGAGGTAGTTGCCAGCTCTTCGGTCTCCTGTGATGTCGACTAACCTTTTTGCTTTTTTTATCTTTTTTATTTTTTTATTGCTTAAACATTATAAATCAATTCATCATCATCATCAATGGTTATACAGCCCCTTGTGGGCCTTAGCCTCCTCAAGTACACTTCGCCATGATAAGCTTCCCGCGTCCAATTGCGAACCCCTATTGTTTCGAGGTCCATGACAACTCCATCCCACCAACGCAGCCTGGGTCTGTCGGAGGCCGCATTATGCGACGCATATGCTACGACTCGAGAGAGTACAATAGAGGTTACTGTGGCATCTGCTTCTCTCCAGTGGCATCTCGAAAAAAAATTTGCCAACGTACGAAACCAGGCTGGTGCACTTTAAGATGTTGTCATTGGAGAATAGCAGAAAGTCAATTGATATATCGTTTGCAGTTAAGATATAGATATAATAATCAGATTGATTGCCTGAACGTTCTATCTAAATTTAAGTTTCGTGTACCCTCTCGATACCCCAGGCACCCCATTATTCCATTTGTCCCACCTTTCCGTAGAACGCGTTTTGGTCAAAGCTCACCGATGTCCAGATTAAGCTTTCTGATAAACGAGCTAGGTCTGGATATCCATAGTCGCTCCCCTCACACTATAAAATCAATTTTTGTTTAGTATTTTGTTGAATTGTTGACTCTTTTCCCCGCCACCTATGAGGTAGAGTCTGTAGGCGCGTTTTATTTACAAATGTAACATTTCAATGGACTAATAAACAAATCGAGAGCGTAAAAAATCTATAAAACTCACAGTTATTTCCCGAAGATACTATCCCTCCACAGGAAAGACAAAAAGAATACCACTCACTTTGGTTTTATAATATTAAAACACAAAGTTTGTATAGTAATGTATTATACAAAAATTCATTAGTCTGGGTTGGCATTTTATAATGGTATAACAGCTCATTAAAAAGTATATTCAGTTTGTAAATTGCACAAGAAACGAGGGCTTTTAATTATAAATTTATGTAAGCTCACGGAATTTCACCCGGTATCCTTAGAAAGCATTAATTCCTTTGTCTTCAAATTTCCTTCTAAGTGTTCGTGATACATCGGCTATGAAGCCAATCTCGTGCCTGCGGAAATGCGTTTAAGCTTTGCTATAGCAAACGCTTTTATACTTCTAGTGGATCGGAAAAATATCCATGATGATGACGAAATAATTTACAATAACAATTTTAAACGGGATGAGACTTCGTCTACGAACCCGAAACAATTTTGTTTAGCTGGGAATCGATTAAGACCTGAATGTCTAAGACCAGTACACCATTTTATACTAAGTCACGGAGTCGGATAATACGCAGTGAATAAAAGAAAATAGTTAATAGAAGGAGTTCTGTTAAAATATATTAACCTTATTGAAGTCTTGACTTACTTGATTTAAGGTCCTATGTCCAGTCCAGTCTTGGGCAGCGCTTTTAACTTTACCCCAAGTCATTCCAGCTTCCTTGGCCTCGTAATTATGGTTCGTTGCCAGGTCTGGGCGGCCACGTATCCTTTTGCCTTGAGGATTTCAGTCGAGTGCTTCCTTGGCAATGTGAATTGGATCCCTCTGGAGCGTATGGCCCACCACTTCCACTTTCGGTGTTTCATAGACCTGTCAAAAACTACGGTTGTTGATGCTTGGACATTCTCTCCAAACCGGCTAGAATATGGCCGAGGATTTGACAGAGGCAGTGGCTCACGAAGACTTTTGTAACTTTCCACGTTTCACAACCATACAGCAACGCGGTCTTTATGTTGGATTGAAAGATTTTATATATTTATGTCACTTAAATACTCTAAACTTAATAACTCTTTCGTGTCTTTCTTCGAAATTGTATTTTGTGATTAAAAGAGACTTTTGTTAAAATGGCGCACTATTCTGATTTAGTTTTTATAAATGATGGTGGTTAATGTATAAATATTTGAGTACATACTGAATAGTTAATTTTATAAAATTTCAAGTTAAGTAATCTGTAAGCAAATTTTTTTTATTCATTTGTTGTTTTAAAAGAATTTTTTCATAACAACTGTATACATAAAAGTATACAACTTTATACAAAATTACATTACAAAGGAACCATTCCTATACGGTTTTTACGTACCGTAATCTAATGACGTAATGTATTTCTCATCTACTCAAAAGACTGTTGCAGTTTGTAATATTATGCTATATTAATAAATGTGACCAATGTGACTTATAGTATGAATAAAATTCGTAATACCTATGATTTTTTTTGGCTTCCAACTGATACGGTTTCTTCGTTTTAATGAATGCGAAAGCTTGAAAAGCCACAACTTGGACGCTTCGTTAATTTAGAGAATAAAATTAGTCATTATGGAGATTTACATGGAACTTGACGGGAAAACTTCGTCGGGCGGTGATTAACTTCTAATTTATAATGATCGTTAACCGTAACTTGAGATTTTCGCGAGAAGTTTCACTAAAATTCCAGTGTTGTTCACGAAGTTTATTTTACCTCGTATTATACTTCATGTTACGTAATTAAATTGTGTGTTTCATACACCAATATCGGAGATATAAAGATAGATTTTATACTGAATTAATATACAAAATTCTGATCTGAGCATTGTGAAGTTTATAAATATTATGCAACAAAGTTGTATCGTGTATGTGTGCTAAAATTTTTGTATTATTGGCGACGGATTGTTACGATTTTAATAATTTTGAAGATGTTTTTATGAGTCAGCGGGCATACAAGCTTTTGCGTTAGATATTACATACACAGCAAGAAGGTCACGGCTAATCGCATATGTAAATAATAATAATTCTTTCTTAAATTAAACGAAAGGAGATGGAGAAATAAATTCTATAAAATATTATTAGTAATGTGAACAAACCGTGACTCTTTTTGTATTGATAAACAATTATCACGTCCAATATTTACGAAATTAAGTATAACCACTAATAAATAATAAATAGGAATTAACCTTACTACTAATTGCTCCAGAGTTCAATGAACTTTCGTTGAAATGAGCCGATGTTTTGCTAGATCAGAAATAGGATTAGCCTAATGCTAATATCGTCTTAGCATAAACATAAACAACATTTCATAAAACAATATACCTTTGTTTACAGTTTTAGAGAGTCTAGAGTACTAACTGCTTTTGTTACTCGGGTTAAAATTGTATGTGTAAACATATGTGAATACCTATGTTTGCAAATATATAAACCAAAATGTAGTTGCTCTTTTATCTTATAATCAGTGTTTTTTCTGACTTTAAACGGCAGTTTTTTGATGAATGTTTTAAAGGCAATAGCACGGTTGGACATTTATTATTAAATATGTTGGAAATATGGCCTATCTTATTTAACAGTGTTGGTCAGTGATCGGCTCTCACCCTAAAGGTCGTAGGTTCGATCACCGTCAGGTGTTTCAGACACAGAAGACCTACTTGAAATTAAAAAAAAAACAAACCAAAATTGGAGACCAATAAGGCTTAAGTCATTGTTTTTTTTAAATATTGTCCAGTATAAGTATATATCAAATGGTGAATGAATTTTTGTAATCGGTCGGAAATGTATAAAAAACTTGCTAACAACACGATACTCAAAGTACTTCCTGTACTAACATGTATGCCGTGGAAAGATTAGTTATAAAAAGAAAATGCAAAGCACATTTTAAATCAAAGTAAATAATCCTGTAAATACGTTTTAGGAATGAACGGGAAAGGAAATTACTTAGTTCGCTTAGGAGTGTACTCGTTACTACTCAAAGTTTTAATTTACTTGAAAGCAATCCCTGATTGACCCTCCGATTGCTATAAATCTTTCCTCTCAATTCTCCTGATATTGAATGGCGTGGATAATAAATAGGACCCGCTTTGCATAATTTGTTTTAAGGTATATTACGATGTAAATATATTATGTTTTAAATAACGATGCTTTGTTGGTACTTTTTTCCCGTGCTAAGCTGGTAAAGGTTGTGTTATGGGTACTAGGCAACGGATATACATACATATTATAGATAGATAGACATATAAATACATATTTAAACACCCAAGACCTTAGCACAACACCAAATGCTCATCACATCGATGTTCGTCTCAGCCGGGGATCAAACACGGGACCCATGAATTCGCAGTCAGGAGTACTAACCACTAGACCAAAGAGTCGTCAATTATAAAAAAATATAAAAAATTGCTTCGGGTTGAATTTTTAGACTACATTTTTTCCATACAAGTTTATCATCCGCATCTTTTGTGATGCAATCATAGTCTTGTGTAATTTTAAAAGAATGAGAGACGGCTCGCGATTGTCTTTTTTCTATTTCTTCAAGCCATCGATAAAATTTAAATTAAGTTCATTTCTGATTTTAAGTTTTTAATAACTAATAAATGTTTTTGGTTTTGGTTTCAGGTACAGACTCAAAATGAGGCTAGAATTCAAAAAATTCTATTGGCAGTCTCAATCTATGACAACATGAAGATTTAACATCAGCTTTAATATTTCCATAGACAAATAAAGATCGTCCATAGAGGAATTAAAAATGAATTTCAAAATAATATCCATCCTTCTTACATGGAATTTCCTCTTGATTTCTGCGAAGAGAGATTCCCTTGAAGATGACACGTCAAGGGCCAGAGAGTTAAGAAATAAAGAAAACAATAGAAACCGGACTACATTTAATGGTACGTTAACGGATTTACCTGAAAGAAGGTACCTGAGACACAGAAATAGTTCAAGGTTACGTGGAGACAGGCGTAGATTTTGGGAGCAAGAAGTGAGACGTGATCGCCGAAAGGGCTCAGACTCTACCGAGGATGTCAACAGAACAGATCCCTTCAACCTTAAAAATGAGAAAAGAAAAGAGAAACACGCAAAGGCCACAACCGAAAAGGCTTCTGACAGACGCAAACCACTCCACAAAACCCCAGAAAGAACGCCATCAAAAGAAAACACCACGCGATTCAAACCAAAATCCGCAAATAAATGGCAAAACGGGGGTTTTATTCCATACCCACAGCCGAGAGAGAAAAAGCCTAATATCATTTTAATTCTGACTGATGATCAAGATGTGGAGCTCGGCAGTTTAAATTTTATGCCACGTACAATGAAAGCAATAAGAAGTGCCGGTGCGGAGTTTCGTCACGCCTACACGACTACGCCAATGTGCTGTCCATCACGGTATGTTATTTCTAAATAGTTATTTAAACATTCTAAATCTTTTACAGTAGCCATTGCGAACCGTATCATTTATTTTAACCCATTGGTTCAAATAAATATGTCGGAAAGGCATTTATAATTCGGTCTGGTTCTCAACGATTGTTACCTTTCGCCTTTAAAACAACCAGTTACAGTTCAGTTTTTCTGGCAGATATCGTCTAACGGATGATAATATTAACCGAAAGGTGACGTGTATCGTTTGATTAATTCATCTAGTCCAATCACAGGCACTCGACACGATCCTATCTGGTCAGGAAAACGCTTCGACTAATTGCAGTCAAACGTGAAATGAAACGAAAGAACGAAACATGATATCGTTTCAAGTTACATATTGTATTTTAATATGTGGATTAATATTTACAAATTACAATAGTATCTAGACGAAAACGATGTTAGCACTTTGCCAAGGTGCTTAGTTACTTTAGGGTGCTGTGTGAAGCAGCAGCTTAAACACCTGTTTCTTTGTCTACAGGAGTTCCCTGCTCACTGGAATTTACGTCCATAACCACAACGTGTTTACCAACAATGACAACTGTTCTTCTCCGATGTGGCAAGCCAAGCATGAAACTAACACCTTCGCAACCTACCTGTCCAATGCTGGATATCGTACAGGTCAGTTTTAGAAAAATTAGTTCTAAGTATGTTAATAGAATCGAATGAATGTACGTAATTTAAGTTATAAAACAAATTAGCAAATATTGTAGCCCTATTTAGGTCTGGGCTTCAAATTTCTGTATCTGTTTTATGATCAAGTCAATCTAATAGGCAAGTAGATGATCAGTCTCCTGTGCCTGAAACACGTCGTCGACTGTTTGGGTCTAAGGAAAACCTGGTTTGACGATGCTTTCCTTCACCGTTCGACCGAAGTTCATTGGTGCACAGCCTGGGATCGAACCTACGACCTCAGGGATGAGAGTTGCACACTGAAGCCACTAGGCCATCACTGCTGTATTAAATTATAAAAT
Source organism: Pieris napi (assembly GCF_905475465.1). Classification (NCBI taxonomy): domain Eukaryota; kingdom Metazoa; phylum Arthropoda; class Insecta; order Lepidoptera; family Pieridae; genus Pieris; species Pieris napi. Next base: position 8,094,348 of record NC_062247.1, read on the forward strand.
TTAAATGTTTATGGTTGAAATGTTGCATTTTCATTATTAACCAAACCCTTCAGAGAGGCGGAAAGGCGTTTGACTTTTCATTGATTATAAAAGAATGAAACAAACTTTACGGTTGATGGCTATATTTGATGATTTTTATTAATAAAGGAAAGTTTACTTTTAAATACGAAAATAATACTCTCGTTAAATACTAAAATATTGTTAACCTCAAGGTCTATCAATTACCCATAGACTACTTTTTTATAGAATAGAAGCTTTTAAAGCTTCGAGTTTTAAATTGTGTCGATTAATAGGGGACCTTAAAATCGATACAATCTAGTAATAAACAAACCAACCGCCATTCGGGTTTCATGCATTAGTAGATTTTTGGCACTATTCCAATGTGGACTTCGTATTCAGCTCTCACGACATAAATAATCCTTTGAAGTCTCTAATGTATAATTAGACATACTTAAAAAACAAGTGTCAAAGGACTTCGATATTTGGGCGTTTTCCTGTCAATTAAGCACCTTTTTGCTTCAGGCGTACTTCCGTATCAGGAGTGATGTTAAGTGGACAAAAATCTATTTCGTGTTTAATCTTTTCAAATCGGCCATCAAAAAAATATTAATGCATAGAAACGTAGCACGAAAATATCACTGTAAAATTACAATTTACCTACCTTACCTACCTTACCTACCTTACCTACCTTACCTACCTTACCTACCTTACCTACCTTACCTACCTTACCTACCTTACCTACCTTACCTACCTTACCTACCTTACCTACCTTACCTACCTTACCTACCTTACCTACCTTACCTACCTTACCTACCTTACCTACCTTACCTACCTTACCTATCTTACCTACCTTACCTACCTTACCTACCTTACCTACCTTACCTACCTTACCTACCTTACCTACCATACCTACCTTACCTACCTTACCTTCCTTACCTACCTTACCTACCTTACCTAACTTACCTACCTTACCTACCTTTATGTACCTACTGTTGGATGGTAGGGTGTTTTTAGTTAAGTAAAGTTTTTTTGTTAAGAATTGTGAAATTTTCGCAAAATATGTATATTGTACACGTTGTATTTACAATTTCACGGCGTCATAAACTTGGTGAAATTTCCGGGACTTATATTTCTTATTACAAGTGCTTCAACTTGTAAACCGATACTGGTATTTCCTGGAACATGTCATTGCATCGATTCCGATTATGAATTGAGTTGTAATATAAGCAATGGTTACGTGATATCGGACACCTGAGAATTCTATTGGCAATTGATTTATCGATGGAATTTAAAGAACGTATGCATTTGAAAGCGATCTTTAATTGTAGTTTAATAGATATCAGCTATTACAAGCATCAGTGAACAATTGTAATCTTATATCAGAAACAGCAATGTTGGTCTAGTGACTTCAGCGTGCGACTCTCATCCCTGAGGTCGTGGGTTCGATTCTCGGCTGTGCACCAATGAACATTCTTTCTTTGTGCGCATTTAACATCGAATAGTGTAGGAAAACATCGTGAGGAAACCTGCTTGCCTTAAACCTAAAAAGTCGACGGCGTGTGTCATAGGACGCTGATTACCTACTTCCCATTAGATTGACAAATGATCATGAAAAAGATACATAAATCTGATGCCTAGACCTAATAAGGTTGTAGCGCCACTGTTGTATTTTATTTTTATATCAGAAGCATTTTGAACAGTTATTAAATAAAGAAATTTTGCCGTCAATCACCCATTAAAATTTAAATTAATAACAACTTGTCGCGGGAAGGCATATACTTAAATATTTATATTGGCTCGTTCAACAAATAATAATAATAATTTTTATATCTAACATAAGTCTATATGGTTCTTTATTGCTAGTTACAGTATTGTCCTAAATATTATATAAGTAGGTTAGCTTTAATATAAAATATAAAAAATAATTATTAAATAACCGTCTCACCGCAACAAAACCACACACAGTATTTATTTTACGATGTACGCACATGACTGCATTGCAATGGTCCATGTAAGGGCAATCCAACCTTCTCTTTTACCACCAGCATGCTGTAGGGATGCACGCGTCTCACCAGAGATACAGCTCCCTTGCGCATCGTGGTGTTGTAGACTCACTGAACAGTGAGGGGACCTTAGGACATCCCGAAAGAATTATTGAACTGAACATAGTACGACCACAGGCTACAGACTACTATAAAGACTGATTTTTATCTCTGGCAACCAAACCACCGAATTACCATATTAACTCTAACACAGTCCCCTTCGTTACCGCATAACATCAGCATCGTCTGATTAGAGGTAACGAAATGCATGAGGTATTTGACCTTTTCTACCTTCTCTAATAGTGTATCATCGAGATAAAGCAGAGGCATATTCGTCACCCCCTTAGAACCACTCTGGAAGTTTATACACTGACTTTTTACTATTATTAATTAACCCTTGATCCGCCAAAAAAACTCTTAGATACTTTTATATAAGTTATATTAGAAACCAATACTGTCTATGTAACAGCCAACATGCTGCTTGCTGAGCTCCGCGATCAGTCCATTAATGTACAGATTGAATAGGTCGGGAGAACTCAACCCCCCCACTCTCACTCCATATTCAAATCTATACGGGTCCGACATATTAACTGGCCACTTCACGCAGTTAATTTTCATATCAATACTTAAATATATTTATGACTTCACATGGTATATGAGATGCTGTCTTTTTCATATAGCGTCGTAAGATACAAGGTCAAATGCTTGAAAGGTCAAGGAAGCAAGCGTAAACAGGTGTTTTTCTTGAAGTTTTGACAGCACTCTTCAAACACAGTATTGTAGATTCAGTAGACAGTTATTATATAGTTAGTATATTATACTGTTATTTATGTGTGTATTGAGAATACTGTCCAAACACTTTTGCTATGATAGTGGCGAGTGAGAGAGGCCTATAGATTTTTAAATCTGTTAAATTACCTGGCTTATTCTTTACAATAGCTTTCATCATTGTGTTCGATCGGTTCCTATCTACGGTATGTGATAAGCTATATACTATATAGCACATATATCAAAACCTTTATAAAATGGACAAAATATTGTTGCTTTGTTGTATCCAAGGGAATATATTAAACCTGTTTAATAACACATTTACTGTCATTATTATAAGTTGTAGGTACTAAACTACATGATATAATTTCTTGTACAAAATGCAATCATGTTATAGAACAGCCGTGTCAGGTATCTTCATAAAAAGTAATTGGCTTTTTTGCCTGCATAAATATATTTTAGGTACTAGACTTTATTACTGGTTATTGTTCAAAGTAAAATTATTTAGATGAATTTTGGTGGTACCATAAGAACCCCTTTTCCAAAGATTTGACAGTATTAATTTCTATCATTACAATCCTTTTATTTCCAACACATAAATATCCAGTATTTACATAGTAAAAAAGTTTTTAAATAGACAATTAAAACAAATTTAAAAAGTTTGGTCCCTGTTGCATGCAACCTTTATTGCTGGCAGCATTTTCTCTCTGTATAGCACTACTTATTCGTTGAGCGAGGAAAGCACCAGCTCTGGGTTATTGGTACTATCTACTAGGCGCCAACTTAACTATTTAATTACCGCCTGTGCACCCCACGGCCCAAGAATATGTACTCCAAAGGGTACAAAATCAAAGTTGGAGGAATGAGTCTTATATTTGAGCCATTTCGTTTTACACCTCTTTATTTTTGGATGGAAGAAAACTTATATACTTAAGTCCTTTAATCGGTTAATATTGAAGGAATACTTTAGTTTATATTCGTATAACACCAATAAGCCCATTAATGAGTTTACATTCGCTCAGAGTCCCGTGTAATGACGCAATAAAATCGGGATCGCTATAACTTGACTCATAATTTTACCGTTTCACAGTTTAATATCATACCAATTACGGGCGCTTCGTAAAATGTGGCCGGTATTTTTTTACTAATAAAACACAGTTTTAAATCACACGCTATATTTACAGAAGGACAGTAAGATATATTAAACTTATTAAATTAGATATATTAAATTATGCTTGCATTAAAAGTGCCAATACTGTCGGCCAATTTATGAGACAATTTTTAATCCATAAAATATTTCTATTATATTCGCTTCACTTCATATTTATTTACGAAAGTTCACCACATAATATATAATGATATATCTACAGTATTTATTACAAGCTATATTTTTTAGAAAGATATTAATATAAATAATATTAAATTTAGAGCTTTTCACACAAATAAGGCTGCTAACGTTCTATACTACAGCAAATGAATATAAGCATTGCTTAATAATTAAAATTAGTTAGTCTTAATTATTTGCAATTGTTTCCAATATGTTTTTACCCCTTGTAGACTACCACTTTCTCTCCTCTGTGTTTAAACAGCAGTTAAACTATTTTATTTTAATACTATCCATACATCCTTGTTCAGTACAAGATCGTGTGCCATAGCTCTATCTTCACGTATATATGGCGTGCTTGGCCTTACTACAAAATTTGGTCCAGCGCGCAGGCTTGGTTTGCATACCACCAGGTGTTGGCAATGTGAAACAAAAGACGAAATGGTGCATTTAATTAGAATGGAACTAATTGACGTACCATGTCCATGATACAATTAAACGAATGGTCTATCCATCATCAGTAGGACTCAGGGTGCCTGATGGTTACGTTAGAGACATCGACCGCCTAAACTATTCGTTTCCTCAGCGAAAACTTCTCGAAAATGGCACAAATATATGGAAATTATTAATGAACTGCTTATACTAACAGACGTTTTTAATTGTCCGTTGAGTGTACTGAAAAGCTTTGCTTCATATTAGTTCCTATACTGTAAAAATAGTTCAGTAATAGTAATCTTTTTGTAAACAGTTTAATTTATTACTGTTGAATGTTGTGTTGTTTTTTCTATATGTATACTTTTCTTCTCCTTTAAATGCGATTTATTTCGACAGTTACTACTTACAGTCTCTATAAAGACACTCGGTTCTTGTGTTCTTTTCACTTACCACTTAGCACTAACATGCACTAACCCTTATTCAAATTATCGATTAGAATTTTTGTATTGCTTTCTATGTGATGTAAATGGAAGTAGTATCTGTAACGGTACCTTATTTTGATTCATAAATAAATAAATCACCCATCGTGTATTGTTTTAAGTCATAACGTTTCTTAAAACAGTGCGCAATTGCAAGCTATAAGACACAGGTTCATAAATCAATAGCTGTACAGTCGACACATCTAGGATTTGTTAAAACATAATCGTTTGAACGTGGGCACACGTGGGCTGGCGGACGTTGGTCATTTGATCATCACACTATACAAATATTCATAGAAATGTCCTTGCCGGTATTTGGGGTGACCGAATGGATCCGGCGATGTCTTAGCCCAACGGAAGGAATCACTTGCATTCAATGTAATCAGAGTGAATTGTCTGGATTGGATTGACATAGGAATTTATGGCACGCGATCCTTATCAATTGCCTTAAGTGAAAATCGTTATTTATAAGATCTTTGTATTCGCTATACCTGTATAATGGTCTTAGTTAATGGTTCACTTATGGTTATTATTTATTTTACCTTTACATAATGTATATACTCGTAAAAGGGAGCTTCGCGTCGCTGACCTTCACAACCTTTATGTAATACCGTCTCCGGATTAGGGGAAAGGACCTTTACTTCGTACTTCGCTCAGTAAACTTCCGTCCTACCCTTCAGGCGATTGACCACCCCGCGATGGCCCAAGCCGAGGTCCGAGTCTCGCGGGAGACGCCCTTGCGCTAGAGGGAAAACGCCAATTCCAACTCTCGCTGTAAAGGCCCTTAAGGCCAACAGCGACATTCCATACAAAAAAAGAACGTCTCTTGTGGAGTTGTGATGGTTGCAGCAACAGATATCTTGCAAAATAAAATTGGCGATCAAAATGACTGGCTAGGATTTCCTCGCCAATTCTTCTTGTACATTCTTCATTGTAAAAACTGATAGTGGTCTTTCATATTTTTGGCGTTCAGAAGTGTCCATCGATTACGATGGCTGGGGAAACTTGACCATACGGTACTTCACCGCCCGGTGAAGTAGCTTGCCTAAGCCAGCTTAGTTGTCGGAGACCAGTAGGTCGGCCTAGTTACTGAGGGATCGACAGAGTGGAGGAGGTCCTGATGTAGCTGATAGCCAGTAATTGGCGGGAGATGGCACAGGACAGGAAGCGCTGAAAGTTTCTCGGAGGCCAAGTGCCAAGCCAAGTAGACAAATTATACCTAAATTAATAAATTAATGTTGACATTGATATTATAATAAATATATTAAATTATAATAAATTTAAATATAAATCAAAGAAGGCGGACAAATTGAAAGAAATCAATCGATGTATCGATCACTAATTTATATCCTAATTAGCTATTTACGGTTGCTGCAGCTGCGTTCTTGTATTTAACCTTGAAAATGATCGAGTTTTGATCCATTGTATGAAAAGTCGAAATAGTAAGAGTATTTTTGTCGACTTTACCGCGGGGCGCTAACAGCATGCTGGCTACATTGCCATGCCATGGCCTGGACGTGCCTAAATGTTAAAAATACTGTTTTGTTGCGGTGTTGCGGTTTCGAACCTGTTAATTTTTATGACTGAATATGCCTTAAAACTAACCTACTTATACAATATTTATGATAATATTGTAGGTAACACAATAATAAACATATTATGATATAAATAAATTATTATTATTTTAAACCAAAGGGATGATTGTAATCATTACATTATACAGCGGAATCTCGAACATCTTTAAGTAGAAATCTTCAGTAAGTCGAACCAAATGTTATTACCCTACGAAGTATTTATAATACATATTATAATTATGTACTGTATAACTCGAATTTCAAAAAGGAGACTCCGTAAGTCGTCGTAAAATATAATGATGTCTTACTTGGGATTCCCCGAAATAATTGCAATAAAATCCAAAATAAACGGGGCTTCTAATCTACAATAGATTAGAAGAACTTAATTTTAGCAGTAAAATTTAACTGCTAAAATAAATAAAAAAGTTAAGTTAAATAAAAGTTCTCGTTAAGTCGATTTTTTTGCATTTCCTTTGACATTCGAGTTATAGAGATTCCACTGTATATTCATTGATTTTTGTACTAAGACCAAATATCCTAATACGATCTCCATACGTATACTAATAAATTAATTAACTTTATTATATTACAAGGCCATACATAAAAATAAGAAATATCAATACTTTTTGTCCATGCGAGTCGATGTTCAAAACGGAACTCAAATATTTACTCATTGACATTTATCGTAATTTGACACAATTGTGACAGTACCCTATGTGACAAGAGGCACGTGTCGGCGATTTATCACATTTAAGAGTCCATTTAGTTTGTAAATTTCTGTTACAAACGAGCTGCAATAAATTCGCCCTATCCCTTGTGGGCGAAGGGTCCTCCCACATGTGGGTATTTAGATACTTCAATCTAATCACAGATTGCTTCTTCCGTTAACAGAAAGTGTGTGGGTGTCGGTTTCAAGTGTTGCATGTTACGTGAATGGAATGCTTGATGGAATTGACAATTCAAAAGCGACATGATTATTCATAGGTTTTGTCACGGAAATTTGTCGAGAGATTTGTCATACTGTAACTTTTTGTTATTAAATTTAGAATCTTAAAGTAATCTTTGATGGTTCTATACTTTTAAATGAAGAATAATGGATTAGGTTTTATTATACCAAAAAAATCCAATTTTGCTACAACTTTTTCTGTTTGGGCCTCAGAGTTCGAGATCATTTGTTTTTCTTGTAGCGAATCGTAGATACGCACTAAAAATGTACATACTATATTGTGTAGTATTTTCTATAAGATTTTGATGTATGTGGTAACATATAGAACATTAAGAAAAGAAGAAAACAGACGTCACTCAGAACAGACTTTTAAGACGAGTGAAGATATACATTTTTTTCTCCTTCAGCACATAGAAACGTGAATATAAATTAATTACTCTTATTTGTGAAGAATAAACTAATGAACAAAGATAAAAATGGGTTGTGATTTATAAGAAGATCCCATCCCATATTCTAATAGGCAAATAGGTAATCAGCCTTCTGTGCCTAAAACCGTTGACTTATTGGGTCTAAAGTTTGCCGGTTCCCCCACGATGTGTCTTTTCACTTTCACCGAGGGACTGTATGCGCTCAGAGACAGAAAGTCCATTGGTGCACAGCCGGGGTTACCTGCGACCTCAGGGATGAGAGTCGCACGTTGAAGCTACTAGGCCAACACTGCTCTTGTGTTCTTATTATACGTTATTCACAAAAGGTTTAGAATGAGCGCTCACAGTTGACCAACAAACAGGTGTTGAAAACTTTGACCATTTAAAATTCCACCGTAATTATAGCAATAAAGATGTCATTTTAATTGGCAAGAATAGAAACTAATAATGAATTAATTTTCCTATTAACTCATACTATAGGCTGTATCAGGCTTTTTATCCTTATAGTGGAAGGCGTTCCTTCGTTGACCTTCCTGACATCGTTATGTGACGTAACAGATAAATCTGAGGTCCAGACCTATAAAGATTGTAGCGCCACTGATTTATTTATTCTATATTAAATATTTGTTAGGGTCAATACCATAACGTTTGTTACAGATTGACCACATCCATTTTTCAAATGATTTTATAGTTTAGACCTCCCCATATTCGCTGTCTAAGTTTTCCATACAAAAATCAGTCGTAACTTTACGATTACGTCATCTATTCGAAGTTACGTATTGTCTATGTATAGTAGACACAAAAGTGATATCTTAACGACTGAACATAACCATAAAGTTAGCCATAGAGAATCTAGACTAACGATTATAGAATATTTATGTACTTTAAATTCTTATTGTTTTGCACAAGGTGCTTAAACATTGCAATACTAGTAATAATTATCCCACTGAAGGTAAACCTACAATGTATGGCATTTGTTAATGCCACATACAAACAGTTAAATATCTTATTATTTCGACATATATGACATTTTACAAATAACCTACAGACTACGTAATCAGGCATAAATTATTATAAAACTTTTAAGTCAACGACTTAAGTTGTTTTCCAGTTAAGTAATTTGATTGTAAATGTTTATAGATATTAACAATTAAGTTGTATAAAAGCAGTGGAGACAGTTAATAGCAATGTAAGCTTAGCTTAGTTAGTGGTTAAGTGTGGCTATCTCGACCGGTGATATCAATGATTTCTTTCTTCTATACGCACAATCTGCTATTGGAGAAGATTTTAATATGTGACTATGCAATTTTTTGTTTTAAATTAGGTTAAGTATTGGCTTTCAAACTTAAAATCATTCATAATTTCAAGAAACCGCCAAAACGCTTCTCTAGGCAAGATGGCGTCGTACCAGACCCTTTGACACTTGACAGTTACCATGCCTCTAAACGCGTACACCAACTTTTTACGTGTTATTAAATTACACAAACTAAAAATGATAATTATGTTATAAACAATAAAAATTACACAAATATTACGATTAATATAATTGCCCAATAAAATTAAACTCTAAAGCAGTATCAGGATTAAACAGATGTAGACATTATTTACAAACACGCTACGTCAACGTCGATTCGACTAATCCGTGATCGTTTTATAATGTGACTGTGGCATGAAAATCAAGATTTTAATTATGAACTTTTTGATAAACTGTTTTAAATACAGATTACTCTCAATAAGTACATCTGTCTAATATATAAGTTATTACGATGAAGGAAAAAATCGGCATGAATCCTATCAGACACGTAAGAATACCTACTTGGCTATAACAAGAAGTATTAATGATATACGTATCCCGTGGTGAGGAAAATCATAGTTATCGCTAACGTAGCGAATAAACTTTATTCTGACGTCATGATGTTTAATTGTATGCTTCCAATTTGTTGCCTAATCTCTAAATATTCCAAAGCTTTAATTAATTACCTAATAACCTACAAACTTGAAACACCAATGGTTTATGCGTGGGCGCCGACGCCACACCGTCTACGCATTTTACATAGCACCTACGCAGACAGAATAAAAATGATTGTATTTACAAATGCCTTTAATTTACTCGGAAGTCAAATTAAGCAAACTATTATCATAAAATTGCAAAAATACGTGTTATAATAGAATATTTTTGATATATAGATTAGCATAGATTTTTTTCTTAATAAGACAAGGAAACTTGAAAATTTCGGACACGTTTTACGTAACACCAAATCATACGAGCTTCTTCAACTATCATACAAGGCAAAGTGGCAGGCAGAATGGTTGAAGGAACTTAGACAATGGTTTGGTGAAAGCAGTGTTCAGAAGCGGTATCCAAAATTTAAGTATGATCGCCAATCTTCGAAAGGAGACGGCACTAGGAGAAGATTCTTCTTTCATTGTTTTATAGAATGTGTATTGGTGGGAACAGGTATTCTATAAAAGTGTAAGTTAAGTGTAACACGTTATACACAAAATCAATTTGATTTCTTTTTCATAGTTGTATTTACACCTACATAGTAATAATAATTAAAAATGGATTAATAGAAAACTGAAATGAATATAAAAAAATTGGTCCCTGTGGCTGTACTTTTAATGCTGGCAGAATTTCCTCGCTGTATTGCGATACTTTACTTTGTTGGGCGAGGAAAACACCAGGTTTGGGGCATCGGTACTATCTACCACTTGCGCCTGTGCACTTGAACCCCATGGTCCAAGAGTCCGTACTCTTAAAGAAACAAAATCAAAGACCGACCATTTTTGTATAAATATTGGTAATGGAAGGTTGTGGGTACGTACGGGTTGCCCCAGTTGAAATACCCGCTGCAAACTTCAAAATGTAGTAAATGCAATATTTTGTATGTTTCAGTGACAAATAAGTAAAATTGTATTATTATTTTTAGTTTTCTTATTCATAGAACATACGCTAAAGAGTTCCCTTTACTTCCCTCATGTTAAGAACTTACCCACTCACACTACAAAAGCCGCAAGTGCGCTCGTCTCAACTTCTCACAAAAACTGTCAATTCAAAATCTCTTCTACCATTCGTACTATATCTATATATTTGATTTACTTTATGAAAAAAATATTTGTTCTGGCAATACAAATATTGTGGTCTGTAGTCGAGGGCTCAAGGGAATCGGGAGCGGAAAAGGTAAATATTTTAACAGAATGATAAACTTCGAAGAGCACTTCTCCAAACACCAAGTTTCTTTTTTATTTTTAAGTAAGCACATCCCAAGAGCAAAGAAAACCGAAGTTTTAGGTTGTATTTATATTGGTGCAAGGATATTTGTAATTATGGCAATACCTTGGTTGTATAAATTTTTTTCTTGTTTTCTTAACTTCCTTCAGTATCATTGTTTGGAACCCCTTCACGGTAAGGTCTTCTCCAGTTTTTTTCAAATATCTCTCTCTATCCATTGCTTTCATTCTCCTTTCGCTTCCTGCTAACGCTTTTTTTCTTTTATCCACCTTTTTTTGGGGCACCCTCATCTCCTTCTTCCCATTTCCATAGTTGTCTTTAAAGTACACCTTTTATCTGTGCATCTTGCTATATGTCCGCCCATTGCCACTTCTATTTTAGGGCATAATGTAAGGCAACTATCCCGTTTTTTTCTTCTTATTTTTAGTACGCTTCTTTCCATTGCTTTCCAATGCTGATATTGATCGATTATTAATCCAAATTTCGTGTTAAAAACCTGTGTTATTTGATCAAAAAAGGTATTACATTTTACATACGGAAGTCATATGTAGCGGTAAGTCTCGATTCTGAATTATAGTTTTAGACAGACTTGGCCTCGATTTGCAGAGAAGGGAATGTAATGATTCGAAAATTTCATCTACTTTCTTAAGGAATTATAAATATATTAAATATTTTAAATCTTTAGGTACTTGCTTTCACATTAATTTAGTAAGAGAAAGTGGATTCCGCTAATTGCCTCTAATATACGACCTTTACCGACACCATAAACGTGTTGTCAAGTCTTCGACTGTTGCAATCCACATACCTCACTACCGGTTATAGCCATCGGTTATAAGTTACCACAGATATATTAAAATACCACATTGAAACATTTTACTTGCCAAAAGAAGGCTGAACAAAATACCGTTTAAAAAACAAAATGCATCAAAATACACATACTACTTTGGCATTATCTAGTAGTCTCATCGTTAACTAATTAAACGAAATTGAGTTTATGACAATGTATTTTATGTTTCTGGATACATATTTTATTTATTTTATTGAATGACACATGTCTTCTGAGTTTTCAATGCCATTTTTTTTCTGCATCGATTCCGGGTATAACGCCTAAAGTGATCAGTCATAGCGATTGGCGTCGACTGCGGCTTAAGTGTATTCGATTAAGAAATATAATATGCATATGTATATTTAAAGCATCTTAAAAAAATGGTTAATTAGGAAAAATAGTTATATACCGAGTATATACTCCTACGGGGAAGAAAAACATCGCGACGGAACCGGCACGCCAAAAAATCTACGGCTTGTGCCAGGCAGAGGGCTGATTACTTGCCTATTAGAAAAAACAAATGATCACGACACTAATACAGAAATCCGTGGCCTAGGCCTAAAAGGTTGTAGCGCCGCTGTTTTTTTTAAGTTATGATAATAATATCTCAAGAGCAGTGTTGGCCTAGTGGCTTCAGCGTGCGACTCTCATACCTGAGGTCGCAGGTTCGATCCCCGGCTGTACACCAATGAAACTTCTTTCTATGTGCGCATTTAACATTTGCACGAACGGTGAAGGAAAACATCGTGAGGAAACCGATGAGGCTGATCACCTACTTGCCTATTAGATTTAAAAATGATCATGAAACAGATTCAGAAATCTGACAAGACCTAAAGAGGTTGTAGTGCCACTGATTTATTATTTTATTTAATAATATCTCAATATATGCTATCGTAGATCTTAGTTTAATTTTATACTTAAATCGGCATCACAATTTTTATATTGTTTTCCTCTCTTTAGAATTGGCTAGAAATCGCTATTAGAGGTGTATCACTACGAATACTTATTTCTTCAAATTATATTTCTCGTTTAGTGTATGATTAATATAAATAATGATGACTAGATACAAGTACCAAATTATATGTCTAGCGCTTGTGTAACGCTACGGGGCGACACTGAAATTGCTTTCACATCTCTCATTCAAGCCAGCGCAATGAGACTCTTAAAATATCACTCTTGTAATGACTGAAAAACTAAAAATACTTTCGGAGGGCAAGAAGTAATGTTTATTTTGAGACGTCCGTGAACTTTAATGAGCAATTTGTGTATGTGTTTTGAAGATATTTACGTAAAGAAATCTTTATAAAAATACTTACTTTTGAATTGAATATATTTTAAAGGTACACTGCCATAGGGACCAAACTTATTAAATTTGTTTTGATTTTCATTTTATTTATTTTTAATTATTTTTATTATCACTTTATAGGTTAAGAAAATTGTAAATACTGTATTTGTGTAAATAAACTAATGTATAATTAGAAAAACGTACGTAGCAAATGTATAAGTAATATCACCTTTATATGTCAAATCACTAGTGTTTACCGAAACTTTATTATATTTTTTCGAGACCTGATGGTACAATTCTCGTACTTAATTTAAATTACAAATTTATCAAAATTGAAAGTGATCGGTTTTACAGAGATGCCCTGTTACACAATAAAATACATGATTGGTTATAAATAGCCAAAAATGCGTCAATAAACAAGTCCAAAGTCCAAACCGTTCAATTTGAGACCTTAAGGAAGGCCCCAATTTGAGGTCGCTAATTGAATCTAATTCTACTTTAATAATTACGAGGGAAGATTTTTTATTGTCCTTTTCCCATTTGTTTCAATTATGTGTTAATGTTAGAGCTGGATATCCTGATTACAACTGACACGCGTTAATTTGCGTACAAATATGTACTTTCACATCAAACTGTGCAGTTATGAACTACGCTCTCATGCTAAGGGTCTGTTTCACAATGTACGGATAAGTTCTACATAAGTTCCAAATTACCTATGTATTACTTATTGGTAGGATAAAAACTATTGTTGCGTTTCATGACTGTCAGATAGCGTCCATCATAAGTTATGAGTCCGATGAATGTCAAATAGCACAATTTATCTTCCAAATAATTTATGTGTTGCATAGCTATTTGTTACTTTATCCATACATTGTGAAACAGACCCTAAGAATGTTTCATTATTACTTTAAATTGTAGTGATCTGTGTCACTTTGACACTTTGTCACACATTGCTTAATACCATGGGATTGCGTAGAGATGTGGATATTCTGCATCTTCTACCAGATTTACCTTGGAGAGTGTTCAGAGGAGTTGTTCGGATTGTTACCTGCATCTGAGTTTCGGCATCGGGCGTCGAGACTTGAAATGGACGTCCATAGTTCCACATTTCATTTTAAAACCTCCACAATAAACGCAATGAACCCATCAACTGGGTTGAACCTTGTAAACTAAAATAAAAATATAAAAAATAATATTTTTTTAAAAACAGCTATAATCTGTGGCTATAAAGATAAATGGAATGTCACCGTACTGCCACGTGTGAAGTATCAGATTATGTAAAAACGATAATCGAAAATGTTGATCATTATCTACGCCCATACTATGGAATAGCATTACGGTTATAAAATGTTAATAACTTCCAGTTGTGGTATTTTGTTCATTCATTAAAGCAAATGAATGAGTGGCTACAGGTCCGCCCACGAACACGCAAACTTTTGAAGCGTCAATGTATGAGATTTGAATGTAGTTTGTATTGACTGGACCACTAGGTCATTCATAGAATACTAATTCTAGCGGGAAATAGTGGTGATTCTGAATTAATAATTATAAAAGCTCCTTTCCCTTCCATTGTAAAAAGTTGAATATACAGCTTAATTCTTTTTTTACATTTGTTCACATTTTATTTATGCTTTATATCCTGTATCCTAGCTACCTTCAGTACCGTCGATTGGAACCCCTTCACAGGTAAAAGCCTCCTCCATTTTTGTATCTCTGTTCATGGATTCTGAATTAGACAAATAATAATATAGTTATAAAGTGCTTTTGCAAAAACATGATCAAAAATTTGATGAATAATGAACACAAATAGTATCTACTAAGGTACTATCAGTACTGTTTTGAAAAATCGGTCGGAAAAAATAAGTAAGAAGTACAGGCAATAAAAAGGAAAGTAAATTTTAAATGCCTCCATCACACTGTGATCTAAGCCCAATAAAAAATAATTTAATAGCTTGCCACAGGATATTTTACGCTTGAAGCCGATCGGACAGAATTTTCTCCATCGATTATATAAGAGTGGAGCCAAGTAAATAATCATTTCATCGAATGCTGTTCAGTTAGAACAGCTCTCTGGGTGCAAGCATCAGAAGAGTTGACTTACATGCCCAGGACATAATTCCGTAGGAAATAAGGAACTAACATAATGAGGTAAACAGTTTTCTGCGCCCATGATCTTCTTAATTTCCTTTTTTGAAACTAGGAATTAGTTGAAGTGTATTTTTATACAAAAGAATTATATTGGTAGAGTTTTACTGTCACTAACAATGTAGTAATATTATTGAAAATAATAGTAGGTATGCTTTAACTAAATGTTAAAATTACCGTAGCTCTTTTCGATTGAATTATCATTATGATTTGAATTGTTGGAATTTTAAAATAAATCTAATTCAATTAATAATATTACGTTATCGATACTCAATTTATTTTTATTTTACAACAAATAAAATAAGAGAATGCAGTACATAATTAATGATTTTAAGTGTTTTACATCGGAATTTATTAACAATTTAATAATATAAACATAACACACCTATTAATATAAACCGTAGATATTTACCATCCTTTCTTACCCCCAAAGATACTTATTCCATCATATTTTACCAGCCGTGGTTTACAATACGACTTCTTTTATTAAAATTGCTATTAAGACGTTCTTTATTATAGTCCGAAAAGAATACAATGTGTTATACAATTTAATATCGATCTGACGTCACTAATAAAAGTGGCTTATACCATTGTATTCCTAATTAAGTTATCAATTGACCTTGGTCTTGACAGCCCACCCACGGCAGTCTTACAAACAATCCTAAATATTAATAAAAATATGACAAGTCGTTACTTTTTGAGTTAATTTTTGATGTATATATGAATATAAAGAGCAGCGTTGGCCTAGTGGCTTCAGCGTGCGACTCTCATCCCTGAGGTCGTAGGTTCGATCCCCGGCTGTGCACCAATGGACTTTCTTTCTATGTTTCTGTGTATGTATTTTCGCGCATTTAACATTCGATCTAACGGTGAAGGAAAACATCGTGAGGAAACCGACATGTCTTAGACCCAAAAAGTCGCCGGCGTGCGTCAGGCACTGGAGGCTGATCACCTTCCAAATTGGAAAAATGATCATGAAACAGATTCAGAAATCTGAGGACCAGACCTAAAGAGGTTGTAGCGCCACTGATTATTATTATGAATATAGAATCTTAAATGAGTATACTTTTACATTATAATATGCAGAGCTTTCGAGTGCCTTTCCCTTTGTATTCTAAATCGAATAAAATATAAAATATGGATGCCTAGCAACACTATCAACTAGAACAGCAGTATTTATATGGAGTAAGATTTATTCACCTAGTAATTGTAACATAATTTTTTTTTCACAATCAATTCTAAATAACATATTTTTATTATAGACAAATATTGCGATTTTTCACAAAATTACGGTTTTCTCACCATGTTTTCCTTCAGGGCAAGTGTTTGATGCGCACATAAAAAGAACCCATTTGTGCACAGCCTTAATTCGAACGCAGGACCTCAGGGTTGATAATCACACGCTTAAGCCAATTAGTCAGTACGACTTACATAATATACATATTATATCCCGATGGTCACAGCTACTTAGGAAGTTTTTGATTAACCATTTTAGTTTATTCAATTCAAACTTGTGCTGCACCGACCCGAGTGAATATTTTAGATCGACTTACAATTTGCGTTTCTTGGAAATATTAATGCGCTGGAGTGTTATTCCAATAAACATTGTACACCGATTTATCGCATTACTCTTGATCATTTGCGACATCGGACACTGTTAAATAATTCATACATTTAATGGACATTTTGTGACGCTAACGGGTCACGAACCAATAGAAGTTTCGTGCCTAGTTAGAGACTATTATTTTATTTAAAATAGTATAAAGATATTATTTATTTTTTATTATTGATATAAAGCCTACCAACGCTCGGCTCATCGGTAAAAACTAACACAAAATACAAATTTTAATGTGACAAGCACTTAAAGGCAAACATGACATACATGTAGAGATCATACAAATATCAATCTTTACAAAACAAACATTAAAAAAAAAAAACAATTACTAATCAAAAAAATTTGAGTTACAAAAAACTAAACAAAAATCGATTTTATAGTGTAAGGGGAGCAACTATGGATATGCAGACCTAGCTCGTTTATCGTAATTGGAGAATCTATGATCGTTAGTTTGTAAATCTAACCAGTTTGGTGCTAGTACGCTCATATATAGAGTGGATCTATGTGTCTACAGGACGTGCCTGGCTGTTACCCGGTCCCGTCCAAAAGCGAAATGGCTCGGTAGGGTTTAAGTGGGTAGGGTAACCTAGACCCAAATTTCCCTCGACATACAGCCGCGTAGGGTATGCACAATGGCATTTCTTCACGATAAGTAAAAGGAGACACCACATAATCCAAATGCCCACTAAAACTTCAATTGAATACAAAAAACGATTACATCTGTAATATTAATAAGGTTTAGTTTTTATATTTTTATCAATTGACACTTTGTATAATCTATTATAAATTAAATTCAATTACTCTTCGTCGACTATTGTTATATCAAAACGCTAAGTACCTACATCATCATTGGAAAATTTTATATGGAAATCGATGTATCATCTGATTATCTTAACATCTTAAAAACTAGTTCTTACAAGTACCGTATAGGCTCCATTGAGGTTGCTTCCGGTCAGGTTACGTGGGCGTTGTCGGCGCCTCGCAGCCTCGTGTGATTATAATTCATTCAAAGACTAGTCAATGGAATATCTATTGTCTTTTAAGATGCCTACAGATTGTATCAAATGTAAAATATATCGTCGTTCGTTATTTAAAATGTGTCATATATTACTGGCTGTATTTATGGCACTTATTACTAGGAATCTGCGAACTAGTCTAGATGATAAAGGACATGGGTACTTTCTTATACAAGTGTATGTTGGATGTAAGCCTGGTGACTCTACTGTAGACACATTTCTGCGTCTGATATGTCAATATAATTACGAGGAAATGGTCAAAGAATGCTTAATTAAACAAAAAACAAATAAGTGTTACGCAAGTTACTTATTGTTAAGTTACACTTATTACTTGTTAAGTTTGACGGCTCATTGGTCTAGTGGTTAGTACCCCTGACTACGAATCCATGGGTCCCGGGTTCGATACCCGGCAGAGACAAACATCGATGTGATGGGCATTTGGTGTCTTGGGTGTTGAAATATGTATTTATATGTCTATCTATCTATAATATGTATATTGTATATCCGTTGCCTAATACCCATAACACAAGCTTCGCCAGCTTAGCATGGGACTAGGTCTATTGGTGTGAATTATCGAAAAAAAAGTTACACATCTACCTTTAAGAAAATAAAAAATAACTAGTGACCGTTCTTCAAAACAAAACAACTAAAAGTTCAAGTTGTTAAAACAGATTTGCTAACATTTGTCTATGTAAAATTTAAAAATAGAAATTCTAGGAAACCTTGGGAGTGCTGTGTCAACATTGGCAATAGACAAAGACCTAAGTAAACTGAAAACTAGACATTGAGTCATAAAACACTAGAATTAGAGCTAGCACGATTCGGCTGTGTAAATTAGCTGTTGCGTGATGTCACGTTAACAGATAACTAAGAACCACTGACATATTTATTACAATTGACTCAACAGGATATCGGCTTCAAGTAATTCGATAGTCTGTTATCACGTCAATCAATGTTGCTAATTTCTGATTGTCTAGAAACAGTATTTCATTTATGAACTGTGGTATCTGGAAATTATGTTCCATTTTTGAAATGTATAATTCAATTTGAATCTGTACTTACAAATTTAATAATATTCGGTTATTACAAAGGTTAATAACCAAGCTATTTGCTCCCTCGTCCTGGGAGCAGGGGAACAAAACTGAAGGTTAAATAATGCTTCAGAAAAATTTTAATAAAGTTTTGAACTAAAACTTCATTAACAGTCATACATTTTCACTGGACCGCATACTACTCAAATACCTATAAAGAAAAATGCATGTATCAACAAAACTCGTTATTAAGCGAATTCCAAGTGAAATTGCAATATAATTTTTTGTTTTACTAGCGAGTTTAATTACGTATTAAATCGTTAAATTAGGTCAAACTTATATGTATATGATTTCAATTTTCAAGGATATGTATATTTATAATAATTATTTTAGACCTTGTTATTAAGTGAATGACAACTTGGAGATAGAGTTAGAAAAAAAAATAAAAATAGCCTGTCCCGACTTTGTGTGTCTGTTTTTTTTAATATATGGAATATACATACTAATAACAGGTTCCTACCACTGCACTTTGTACCTAATCACCTTAATATTGCCAACCAATTATTATCTTATCTTTATCTTTGATCCATTACTTAACATCTTCTTACTAAAGTATCATATTATTATTATAATGAATGTTGACGTTCCGGTGGATGGAGACATTGTGACGGCGACGTGTTCCACCTTCACATAACTTTTTTTATTTTTTTACAAATAAATAAAGAAATTATAGTGACACATTTATAGGTGTAATATTTTTTTAATCAGGTCAGAAGTTTATTCGTTACAAATATTCATACAAATCATTCCTCTCTATACTATTACAAAACCAGTATGTGAATTAAAGTTAAAAGCAGTGTTGGCCTAGTTTCAATTTTGGCTTCAGCGTGCGTCTCTCATCTCTGAGGTCGAAGGTTCGATCCCCGGCTTTGCACCAATCGACTTTCTATTTGCGCACTTAACATTCGCTCGATGAAGGAAAACATCGTGAGGAAATCGGCTTGCCATAGACCCAAAAAATCGATGGCGTGTGTCAGGCACAGGCGTCTAATCACCTACTTTCCTATTAGATTGACAAATGATCTTGAAAAAGATACAGAAATCTAAGGCCCAATCTAAAAAGGTTGTAAGTGCCACTCATTTATTTTACTTTTTAAAGTAAAAAGCGATGTTTCTTTACAATATAACACATAAAATCTATTATTACGGGTAGTCAATAAATAACTGTGGACATGAATGGCGGTTATAATAATATTAATAAATTATTTATTACATTGCGCATTGAATCAATAGAGGTCCACTTAATGTTACGTGTGTAACTGTTCTATAATTTTCTTGTCGAAGTTTCTGTTCAACATTATTTATTATACCAATTGGTCTCGATAACGTGTTAAATAAGATATATCGTGTTATTAAAATGTTGTGAGTGAAATATCAACTTTCAATATAAAGTTCACAACTTTCGATGTTATTATATTTTAAAAAGGTTTATTTGTTTAATAAAAATAGATTAATGTATTCGTATTTGTATTATGTATATATGTCATCGGAATATAACAAAATCAGCAAATTTATAAATGTCCTTGGGAATTTATAAGCTTTAGTGACCTATTCAACCAATCACACGCTTACTTATTATTTTACGCGTGAGTTTGGTAAGTTTATCAATTTGCGAAAATGTGGGCGTAAAATAATATAATTTATCTCTCGTTTAGAATCCTACTAATGTTTATAAATTTCCTTAAAAATTTATAAACTTGCGGATTTTGTTACATTCCGGTGACATATATACTAATATACTACACAAAATATAAATAGGAGGCCCAAGGTTCGTCGTTCGAGTTCGAAGCCTGGCTGGTCATAAACGAAAACATAATCAGCTCGTCTAGAAAATTTAAAAAGAAATTTCAGAATACGGAAATATTACATTGGGACTAAGATTGAATATACCTATAGTCGTATTATAAATCTTATGAAATTATGGTTAATCTTAACCAACAAGCACTAATAGTTAAAACTATTACAAAAGGTTCTGTACCAGAGATTCTTTGCGAATTAATCTACAACTCATTAAAAATTAATTGCGTGCAATTGTGGAAACAAAGAAATTCAACTATTAATTACAGCGGTGATTTATCATGGAGGCATTGAAAAATTTTCTATTCAAATTTCGTTTAAGAGAATTTAATTAAAATAATAAATTACGAATACGTTGAAGGTGCCTAAGGGCAGGCTCGTTATGTGACAATAAGGAATGGTGTCACCGCATGAAATTTTTTCAGTTTCAACAACTATGTGGGTTAAGCACTGCGAGCTGGTTTACGTAACATTTAGGTTACAAAGTGCTCTTTGTTAATCAATATAAAGAGATTGAATACCGGAAATATTTCAGCATTGATATTTGTAACTAATTTAAAAAAAAACATGTTTCGAAGTTATACTTCTTTTGGCGCGATGTAGAAAAATTATGAGTGTTTTTGACAACTAAATTCTACATCGTTAAGTTAGCTCTAGGTGGCATGAAAATCGATAATAACTATGTTCAAGTTGTATATTCTAGTATTTTTATATTTAGAACACGTGTTTCGTAATAGTACAATTAAACAGTGTGAAAAAATAAATATTATTTTGGAGTTTTTATTAAATCAATTTCATATACGACGGTGATAGTATTTACTAATAATAATTTATTATTTATGAGTATATATATATATATTGAATATTAGTGATAAAACTGATTTAAATAAACTGTTTTGAGTGCATTTAAAGATTTGAGGTAAATTGTCGGTATGTATAATTTTTAATTATTGCTTCTGTTGATTGCAACTATGTTGTTCCAAAGAAGTATAACTTCTAACGCGTGTACACACACTCTTTTTTTTGGGTGTGCAACGCAATATACAACACTCAATGTTTTGAGGGGTAGAATAGACTGTATCTGTTTCCAGCTTAGGCTGTAGTGCCTGAAAAGTATTTCATATCTCGAAAGCATGCTGTTTGATCGGGTCTAATACCTGCAGCTGAGTTTCATTATCGGACGTCAAGGTAAAATACAAAATACTATCCATATCATCTCGACGTCCGTCGTTCCACAACTGAGCGTTTTCTAAGGCAGTTTTTGCCACTATGTGGACCCAGCTGCCCACTTAAGTATTTCCGAACCAATTCAACTTAGGGTCTTTCAAGAAAAGAGCGTACCAATTATTGAAAGGCCGGCAACGCACTTGCGAGCCTTCTGGCAGTGTGTCCATGGGCGGCGGTATCACTTATCAGGTGAGTCTCCTGCCCGTTTGCCTCCTATTACATAAAAAAAATGTTTAAGTGTCCTCCGCCAGCCGTCACCAATTTCGCGTATGACTTCCAAACCGTATCCTGAGTTCTGCACTGCAGTGCGTATATTTGCGACAGGTTTGGAAAGACTGACGGATGAGTATTT
Organism: Pieris napi; assembly: GCF_905475465.1. NCBI lineage: Eukaryota > Metazoa > Arthropoda > Insecta > Lepidoptera > Pieridae > Pieris > Pieris napi. The sequence goes on from NC_062247.1 coordinate 8,116,930, forward strand.
ATATTTTCAAACAATAATTTAATTAAGTAGAACTGTAAGTTAGTCTAAACTATTGTTACTAACTTACTAATCAATCAATGGACTGTATTTGTCTGATTAATAAAAAAAAAATATTATTATTATTAATACTCAAGTATTGCGTTTATATAAAATTATCTGTTAGATAACTGGCCGTCATGGCATTGGTCATATTTTGTTCCGTGAGAAAAAGTAATCCCTCTCCCTTTTTGAATATTGTTTTACTATTAAAAATAAAAGTACCTTCATCCAATAAAATCTTAAACAATCTATTAAAAGAACAAACTGCGTTATTCGTTCATAAAAGGGATTTCAGTCAACGTCCACGGAGGGATTAGTACGAAATGAAATTCCTCGGAGCTTTGAAATAGGAGCGTGGCTGCGCTGTCATGGGCCCGATAAATATCATCTTAATGAGGTTGAAGGTGATAATACCAGACGAAAACCGCCTTTATTTTTTAATGATATTTTTTACGAGATATGTATTTACATAAAGACAATCTTGGACTTTTCGTTTTGTTTTGATTGTGTTATCTATACAGACGTATATAATATTGCTTTTATTTAATCCTTATAGGCTTGAAATACTTTATAATCCTTATAGGCTTGAAAGTAGCGTAACAGAAGTTAATACTATGATACTGGTTTTATTTGTTTAACAAAATAAGCTACCATTACTCTAATGCGGTAACTTCTTCCATTTACATCACATACAAAACAATACAACACAGAAAAAACAACACAACATTTAACAGTCATAGATTAAAATATTTATAAAGACTACTTCTTACAGTATAGGAACTGACATGCATGACAGAAGCAGACCTTTTGTCAGTTCATTCCACGGACAATTAAAAACGTCTCTTAATCTATGCAGTTTTGAAGAAAGATAGCAGCTTTAACTCTTTTATATACGTAGGTATATACCAATAGCGCTACAACCTTTTAAGTCTGGGGCTCAGATTTCTGTATCTATTCCGAAATAATTTCTAATAGGAAATTAGGTGATCAACCTTCTGTACCTGAAACACTCCGTCGACTTTTTGAGTTCAAGGCATGTCGGTTTCGTCACGTTTTCCTTCACCCTGGAAGCGAGTGTTTAATGCGCACATAGACTAAGTCCATTGGTGCACGAAGATCGAATCTACAACCCCTGGGAAAAGAGTCGCACGTTGAAACCACTAGGCCAACACTGCTCATAACTCGCTTAGCTCTTAAATTGTACGTTTAAATAGTTTATTTAACCCAAAAACCACACCGAATGATAAAATCTTTAACTCTTCTGACAATATATTTTCTCCATTGTCTCATTGTATCGATATTTATTATCGAGTTCTGATATTGAAAGATTATTAATAATAACTTTTACTGCGAAAATAAGACTTTTTGGTTTAAAAATCGACCAAGCGAAAAACATACTTATGCGCGGCTTGCTATTTCTCGTCAAAAACCATTATTCAGAAGAACAGAACAATCAATGATTGATCAACAATAGTAAGCCACAAGATATCTCTTTGACACATTTTTGCATAATAATATTTTGTTCTCATTGTTAAGCTTTTTTGTAAAAGCAAATAATAATAAATGAGATAGATAAAAGTTGCTCGTAAAATTTATTTATTTCGACTGGGCTAGCCGCTCATTTTGATAAGAATTAAATGTTGATCTGTGCTTTTGTTATCAGGTTATTTCGGCAAGTATTTGAACAAATACAACGGATCCTACATACCGCCGGGATGGCGTGAGTGGGGTGGTCTAATCATGAACTCAAAGTATTACAACTACAGCATCAATATGAATGGAAAGAAGATCAAACACGGCGATGACTACTTTAAGGTAAAATTTCTTACATCAACGTTGACTATCTTTTAAGTTAAAGTACGAATGAAGCTGATAAGACTCTGCTATCGGCCTGCTACCGCATCCCGCAAAATATATCCTCTCCACTTAAGCGATTCTTAAATAACATAAATAAATAACTTCGTTCGTTGGTTCGTAGCGCTGTGTTCCCCACGGGGGGCATTTTAATTGATAAGGTCTTCGAAAATTTATTAAAATTGTTTTCGAATTTCAGTTTTTCATGTTTGTAATTTCTTCCTTAAGTTTCTTATGTGAATAATTCAAATTTTTACTTACAAAAATTATGTATGTTAAATATTTAAAATATTAGACAAGGCATGGCACAAAAGTGGTTGGGAAACACTGGTGTAGCGTGTCTGTGGTCTGTGGACTTAAATTACTATTAAATCCTGCCTGTTGTATTACGTCGTATTTATAAACGTATTTAGCCCTTACATACAGCGTTTCCTCACGTTTATTTCGTGAGATACGAGAGTGATAATGAGGGCGATTCTGCTAATTTAATACACCAATAAAGCTATGGTAACGCTGTCAATTTAATACGTTAGACGTTATTCTTTTTTTTTAGATCGATATCAAATATATGGTGTGAACGAGAGGCGAACCTATTGAGTATTAAAAAAATCTTAGCAGTGAGCAGATTTAAGATTTAACTTGTTACTGTGATTTTTTTAAGAATGGGGTTTATAATTCCCATATTATTTATTTAAGTGTATGTCCTTAAGCTACTTGAACTAGATCTTGGAATCCTTTCACTAGAAGAAAGTGTCACAAAATGGTTAACAATATCGGTTGAACTTGTTTCAGGATTACTATCCAGACCTGATCGCGAACGATTCAATAGCGTTTTTGAGAGCGTCGAAACGAAGGTTTACCAGAAAGCCTGTGCTACTGGTCATGTCTTTCCCTGCACCTCATGGTCCAGAGGACTCGGCGCCGCAGTATTCGCACCTGTTCTTTAATGTCACAACACACCAGTAAGTATAATTAATATGTTTATATATTCACGCCCATTCCCCGAAGGGGTAGAGGACACGGATGCTTGTTACGGTCCTGACAAACCTCAATAGCTTCATCCACTTTCATAACATTCATCGTTATGGGAACTTGTCCCTCCTTTATTTATATCCCTTAGATATATTCGTCACGGCTGCATATGCATATATATATATGATATACACGATATCCTACTTGTAAGCCGCTGCTGATTCATCCGTTCTATATCGGCAAACCTAAGGTCTTCTCTTTCGTATCCTTGTCACTACGTTCTCTTTTGAATCACACTTCTTACGTATCTCACATACTCAATAATTGATACGATTTAAATCCTTCTAATAGCCGTACATTAAAGGTCGAAATCTAGAGTTCTAAAATTCTAGAATCAATCAAGTTTTTTGGTTTAATAAGATAATTTTTCTATCTTAAGTTACTTGGCGAAATTTTGTGACGTGTCTAAATATAAAATTAATATATAGAATAATAAAAATAGAAATATTTTTGCTTAAGGGTTATAACAAACTAAAACTCAATATTAAATCACAATTGTCTCATCTTGTAAAACTAACGCCATCTAACGCAATAAAAGGACGATTTTCAATATATTACTTGTGTGCGGAGCAAAATAATTAATTACAAATCTATTTTAGTATTGTACCAGAAAACTTGTTAAAGAAATAAAAATAAATATAGGATGCGTTCTAGTATGTTTGACAGAGAACAAAACTGTAAGAATTGATATTTAAATAAAATCGAACTCTATAAAACCACTTGTGTTGCAAAATAAAATTTATTCGTATGAGTAGTTGTTGCCATCATTAAAAATGCCCTATATACTGTAAAATAAATTCGCTTCCCAGGCTTTTAAGACCGCATCAAGTGTTAATTACGCACATAAACAAATTTACATGTGCACAGCTGAAGTTCGAACGACCACAGGTTGGAAAACACGCTTAACCACGGACTGACATTGCTTAAAAGGTCTAAATTATTCCAACAAAAAGTAATTGCTATTTTGCGGCAGCCATCTTACATCCCTTAAATCTCTGCGATGACCGTGTTTAGGGTTCTTCAAGCAAGTTTTCCCGTTTTGTCTGCGACGGAAGTAATTATATGAATTATGTTCGTCTTACAGTGAAGCAGAAATAATTACATAACGACATGTCAGTGATGACATAAATACAATAAAATATTTTATAATTATTTTAAACGAACATCTGAATCGCTGTCTATTAGACGTTGTTTTTAATATTTAACACGAAGTTTCTACTTAAAAGTTTGACAGACAAAAATTATGTATTTTTTTATTCTGTGACAGAATTATATTGTTTCTGGCGAATTAATTAAAACCTCTTTGAACTAATCTAACCGCGAATTTATTACATTATCTATAAATCTGGACGTTTCTGTCTCTACTCGATTTCACGCCCGTTAAGTTAGTATTTTTTTGTAATTAATGTTTGGAAGAAAGTGTTAACAATAAATAAATATATAGAAATATACAAAAAGTTCGACTCTCTTATAGAAACAATTGTAATGTATTTCAATTAGTATCTCTAAGTCCTGTTGTTAACAAGGATATTAGTTAATAGTGGATCATTAGTTGTTAAAATAGCAAGAAAATTTATACCAGTGAATAAAAATAAATAAACAAGATTTTAAATTGTCATAATACCAAAAATATTCGTGAAAAAAAAATAGATTGCAAAGTCGATCATTGGTTTTGCTTATAGCTTTGATGGCTTCCGCGTTATCTTAAAATAATATATTTATTTGTCGGAGTTTGGCGTGCGCCGAAACGGCGCCGACAGGCAAAGCCCAACTTGGGTCTGACAGCGGATTTTTTAATATTCAATTATAGCGTAAGAGCTATAAAAGGAAAAACAACAGATTAAAAAATGATCAACTTTTGATATTTTTCTTGATCAAATATAATTTAACAATATCTTATGATTCTACTCTCACTGTCTATGAGGGTATTATTTTAAAACAACACCTATATTACGTTTTTTTTTCAATTATACAAAATATTTTTACATTTCAAATCGTTTTTTCTAGTTTATAAAAATTGCCATATGTAATAAATGCTTCACTTCCAATTATAATTGTTAACTTGTTTTTGGAGTTGGTTGAAAATAGTAAACACGCATGTGAATGAAACGTTTATAAATATTGTGAGATAATCTTAAAAACTAATACAAAAGCATACCTACATGAAAATTGATAAGAATTATATTGATTGTCTCTCAAATGCGATAACGTAATGTGTGGTCAAAACCAGTCCAAGGGTCGCCTCGCCGACAAACGGGATTGCAATAAAAACTGCATGAATAAAAAGTATTTTAATTTTAAAATATTATAATGATACCTAAATGAAGTAAGTATAACATCGTTGAATGTTGTTTAACGCTTATCGACTTAATCAAGGGTTCCAGATTTGTGTTTTATTTCTTTTTTATTTGTTGCCAGCGTTAATAATGTCTGCATAAGGTCGAATATACTAAATAATCGTAGTAGGGCTAATAATAATGCTTTATGGTTATATTTTTAATGTGTTGCATAGGTCCTTTTTATAGGCAAGTAGATGAACAGCTTTTTATTTCTTTTAACGCGAATCTAGGAGCTTAAAGTTATACAGCGTAATCACAAAGTCACGGAGGTAGTCCAAGTATTGGCTAGCGGGAAACAATTTATTTGATGAAAATATTAATTTACATTGAGAAAATCCATTCAATCTATTTATGTATGTCGGTATTTTTATTTCAATAATTTTACTTAATATTATACCTTTCCTTTCAGCCTTTGAGTCTTTTATATTCTTTATTCGTTACAAATTCTCTAACTTAATTCGTTACAAATCTAGGCCAACATGCGCTTAGCGTAATTTTAATAAAATGGCGGGACGAGCTTCCGCCATTTTAAAATTGATTACACTTGAATTCATAAGATACAGAATCACAGAGTACAATTACATGAATGTGCCTTTAATTTTTTTCTGTTTCAGAAAGAGAAAACCAAATAAAAGATTATCAACAATTTAATTTTTTTTTTATTTTAGTACACCAACGTATGACATGGCGCCAAATCCTGACAAGCAGTGGATTCTGCGAGTGACAGAGAAAATGAAACCTATTCATCGCCAGTTCACTGATCTTTTGATGACGAAGAGATTACAAACATTACAAAGCGTAGATTTGGTAAGGGATATATATACTCTATATATAACTAAACAATTACTGCGAAACAAAATCAGAATTACATTTTGTTTATGCAATAATAACCTCTTTGCTAGATATTAATTTGGGCCTCTGTATATAGGAAGCAAGGACTATTAAATATACATAGTATGTTTGACATTTATCAGATAAAGCTACTAAACTGATACTAAATCTACCTAAAGAAGAATATTAGCGATACACAAGAAATATTTATCAAATTCGTGTATAGATTTTAATTTACTTAGGAGTATTTTTATAATTGCAGGCGGTTGAACGTGTTTATCAAGAACTGAAGGCTCTCGGTGAATTGGATAATACCTACTTGGTCTATACATCAGATCATGGCTACCATCTTGGTCAATTTGGACTTGTAAAGGGGAAAAGTTTTCCATTTGAGTTCGATATTAGAGTACCGTTCCTTGTTCGAGGACCGGGTGTTGAACCTGGCACTGTGTAAGTATTTTTATCGTATTTAATATCAAATTGTCTGAACTTTGAATGAAAATACACTTTTCTATTTTATATACTGTACACGAATTAATAGTATAAAATTATGACAATTTCGCGTTTTAAAGCAATAATGTATTGAAATGTGATATTCACGTGAAGGTAATTAAATTATTTGTCATACTAGTATTGTACTCAAACTTTTGTTGTGTTTCTTAACGTTATATTAGATGAAAGCTAGCTTATTAGTAAACCTTTAAGTACATTAAGAATTAAAAGAAAACAGTGGTAGAACCTTAAAGGTCTGGGCCTCAGATTTCGGAATCTGTTTCGTGATCATTTGTTTTTTCTATGCAAATAGGAGATTAGCCTTCAGTACACGCTGTAAACACTTAGGATTCCTCACGATGTTTTCTTTCACTATATCTATGAAAATATCACATTATTAAATCCAACCAGTTAGAATCAATATGTTTTCGTCTTTTTTTTAAACTACTTGAGGTTCATTAAAATATAACGATGTTCTTCTCCAGGCGCCAAAATTAGGTTTCTGATGTCTGTAGCTTAAGTTATTTAAAAATAAAATAAGACTTTAGGGCTGTAGTCTTCGAAGTTTTTTTTAATTAGCTTGTGTCTCAACCCAAATATTTAGATTTGTTTCTCGCCGTTCTATACCATTCTGCACCTGCTATCATCCTTGTTATACCGTCCTCCCATCGCCTCACCTGTCTTATCTTGCTTTTCTTTCCATCCCTAGGATACCACTCTGTTATCCTCTTTGTCCATTTTCCCTTTCGCTTATCATACCCATCGCCATTTTAGTTTTTTACACTTTATTGTTTAACTTTTTTTTTTACTCCTACAATGCTTCTATGTTATTTTATATTGTAAGGATTTTATTATAGCTAAAATTATATGTTTTTTAAATAAAAGCGGTCCGTGTATTGCGAATATTAATTTAGTAAGCAAACTGCAGTTCGCCGTGCGGCAACCGCATATTGCAGTCGGTCTTGACTGCAACATGCGCTCCGTCTATGGCCCGCTTAACATCTCCTTGCTAGCTCCTTACGTTTAAGATGATACGCACTGTATCATCAAGAAATACATAAACAATTTTTTTAAGTATCAAATCATAGGAACGTTTTTCAGAGTGGATGACATAGTCCTAAATATTGACCTAGCACCGACATTCTTGGACATGGGTGGAGTGGATTTACCAGCTCACATGGATGGAAGGTCACTCCTTCCACTTCTGCAGCCCCGGCGGAGACGCGCTGCCGCTCGATGGCCCGATACATTTTTGGTAGAAAGGTGGGATATTTTTAGTGCTCTTCTAGAAAAAAGTTTTTTTAGTTTAAATGGCAAAATGTGCGCAGATGATGCAGTGGTAAACGACCATAAACATCTAGAATATCTATGACTGTCTCGCGTGTTTATTGCCCATTTAAAAAGACGAAATTTTTAAAATCTCTGTTTTTATTTGTTCTAATTGTTTTGATCATTCGGTCTTTCCCCTGGTAGCCAAAACAAGATTATAATTTTAAAAAGATATTCCAAATATGGCGACTGAAAAGTATGGATTATTCTATTTGTTTTATCCATATATATTTTCTCACGCATAGGAAGAATAAATGATCCGTGAACTTTGAATAGATTTATTGACTTTATATTTAAGGTGTAAAAATTCTTGATAAAAATAAACAAATCAGTGGCGCTACAACCTTTTAAGGTCTGGGTCTCAACTGTTTATGCCTAAGACAAGCCAGTTTCCTCACAATGTTTTCCGCCGTTCAAGCTAATTTTAAATTGCGCACATAGAAAGAAAGTCCATTGATGCACAGCCGGGGATCGAACCTACGACCTCAGGGATCAGAGTCGCACGCTTCAGCCACTAGGCTAACACTGCACAAAAATTCTTAATACGTTTATAAATTATTTCTAATATATATTCATTTTCAGTTCTGGCCGTCGTGAAACTCAAGCGCATATACTGGAAGAACGAATGCGTGCGCAGAAGTACAGCCGGGTAATGAATGAAAAAGCAACAACAGTACCGCCGTTTGAATCATCATCAGAGGGCATAGATTTTGATGATGATTCCGATGATGACTTTCTAGAAATTGAGGACGATGATGATAACGTAAGATTTGTTCATACATAATTAAAGAAACACATTACTCATTAATTATTTATTTACACTTTGTAACCCTGAACGTTCATATAAAAAAAGTTATTAGGCAACGGGCGTCCTTATCGCTAACAAGCGATTTCTTCTACGCAACCCTAGAATAGAAGAAAAAAAGAAACATCAACTGAGGTTGAAGTACAAGAAATGCCTCAATAATTAACAAAAACTAAACTAAACTCTTAAAAAAATATTATTGATAAAATGTAAGAGCTAATCTTAGGGTTAGTGAAAATTTGTTTTTATTATTATGATGTCATATATCACGTGTATGAAGTCCCACCTACCAATGAGACATAAGACAAACATTTTCATTCATAATTCATAGAAAAGTGCCTTCTGCTAACCCAGTTTCTGAAGAACCCATGTCGTCTAAAGAAACGTTAGTACCCAGTCGAAGGACATTTCACATAAACGTATCCTTTATACGTGCATGAGAATCCATGGGCCGTTTTGCTAACAGTAAAATCAGTGACCTATAAACATGGACTGAATTCACTTTTGTTATTGTTCAGTGTGAATTTTTCGGAAGCATTTCGCGTAAGAAAAATGTGAACACCATTGATTTTTTTAATGATTGCAATGAGGCAACGATTCACGCAAAAACATTTGTAATACAACAAATTTTTACAGCTTGCAACAAAGTTATATATGTTAATAAAAGATGCATAATTTCAGTCATTAGGGTCCACGGCGATTGTAGTCAAGTTTGTCAGCCATCTTGTTTTTGTTTTTTTTTTTGTTTAAAACTGTCATTGTCGTTTTTGACGCAAAATCCACCCGACCTCATTAGGTATGACCGTTTATACCGACCGATTTTTCATCTCTTCAGACACTGGATTTTTCCTTTATTCGATTTTGGAGTCTGTCTCTATACGAAAGCATGAAAAACATTTCCTCCTCAAAATAATAAAAACAATGAAAGAATTAAACGTGGTAAATCCAGATCCCAATGTCGACTGTTGTACCCTAACACATAAAAAGTAAATATAAATAAGTACGGAATGTCAGCACCAAGAAACCTAGGATTTGAGGTTCAGGAATTTCTCAAAGCTATCGAGCGGGCTCACCATAAGGGCTTGAAGGAGTCATGCCGCTTTTCACGCAATATTCAAATCTATTTTATTTAGTATAAACCAATGTCTAAAATAATACTTAACACCTATTCACAAATTTGGGACGTGAGCCGTTAAGCGGTTGACCAATGTCCAATCTGAAAATAAATTCTATGAAATAGTTTAAGGGTATACGCAAATCATAGTTCGCGCTTTCGTTTCAATTCTAAATTAAGTTTATTCACCTTCAATAAAACTAAATCTTTATTTCCAGACCTCTGATATGAATAAGTCTTCGGAGCCGCTCATGTCAAATGAAAGCCATAACCCAATTTTAGAGGCGAGTTTGGAAAAAGTGCTCGAAGATGATGCAGCTTCGAATGAACAAAGTTATTTCTTAGGTAAACTTATTAACAATTAATTGTTTGTTTAAATCTTATTTTGGATATAATATGACCTTATCTATTATTAGTGTGTGCATATTTATTGTTATTGCTGTTATGCCCCGCGAATTTTTCGCCTTATGATCTTTTTACTTAACCTTACTGGCTACATACCAACATATGGAACATTTTTCTATGCTGTCCCATAGAGACTGTACGATTTTCCGGAATTATAACCAATTTTTCGTAAATCTCAACTGATCAAGGAATAAATTGCAAAAAATGCTTGAATTCGAATTTTGCGCTTAGAAATATTTTTTGAGTATCATTTTTATTTATATAGATAATTAGATATACTTAGTCAAGAACAGTAGAAGTTTTACTTGCTTTATACAAATAATACTTCAATCGAGGGGTTGCACCGCCATTGTTTTTTTTAAATAAGGTTAAAAACTAAAAGGTCATAAGGTCCATGTTTCCCATACATTTGGCATCTTATATTTATATTATATATAAGTTTATCTTTTTTGTATTTAGAATCTGTGGAATCCAGTATGATCAACGGAAAAGCAGCGCGTATAGCTGCCGAATGTTCCAAGGCAGAACTAAGGGCGCCATGTTCTGATAAACGCAAATGGAAATGTGTACTTGTTAATGGACGATGGAGGAAACACAAATGCAAATATGAGGTATGTATTAAACTTCTATGAAATCAATTTTAAAAATAATAAAACTCTGAAAGTAATATTTTATTTATTTTACAGCCGGATGTCCCAGAACCAAAAATGAGCACAAAAAAATGTGCATGTTTTACCCCCAGTGGGTTAGTTTATACTAGACTAGAAACTGATGGTAATATAGCTCGACGACCAGTCGATATAAATAAATACAATATGACACGATTGAAGCGTTCAACAGACAATGACGTGTTCGAACCGAATACTGTAGACAGTATACTAGAAGAAAACCCTAGTATTGGTCACCTAGGTTTTGTAAATGAGCCATTAAATGCAATAGACAAAAAGACTGTTGAAGACAAAATAGACAAACTTATTAAAGAGACTGAAGCATTCCTAGAAGCTTACGAACGTACCAAAGAAAATATAGATCACCGAAGAGTTAAGAGGAAAGCTCAACATAAACATAAACAAAAGAATGACGCCATGCTAAATGACAATGAAACGACATTAGAATGCAAAGTCGAGAAAGATGGAACAGTTAACTGCTCTCAAGTAATATATAATGACTTAAAGGCCTGGCACACTAACAGATTAAGCTTAGAAGATCAAATAAGGCAGCTTAAAACGAAGTTAGAGGACTTAAAAGAAATAAAGAGACATTTGAAAATAAGTAAACCTGCTCAAGTAGAAGTACAGACAATAAATCCATCATTCATTATAAATCGTATTCAAAACAAAACCGCGGTTCAAGAAAAAAAGGAGCCAGGACGTAAGCCTCGTCCAAACAGAATGAAACCGAAACACAGAAACCCCAATTATTATGAAAAGAAATTGAAGCATACAAACGAATATAGTATCCCTACTGTTAATACAAATACACGAGATGGCCTATTTCAAACACAATTAAAGAATGAAGCGTCTACGCAATCAACTATTGAGCACTCTATTAATGGTAGCGATTTAATCAATCCCCAAATTGAAGAGCTACCTAAACCACAAGTTACTACCATTATTACAGATAATAATAAATACATAGACGATATCAGTACGATTAAAACTAGCACGCCTAACGAAGTCACCACAGAATATGAAAGAATGATAGAACTATCCAGCATAGATAATGCAGATAAACCAACATCGACTGATAGAAGCACTTCGAGTTATTTATACACGACTTTAAAGTATTTCCACACCGAAGCAGACAGAATACTAACTAATCATAAAGTTAAAAATATATCGGTAACTGAAAAAACAACAGAATCGCCTCACTTTGTTTCTAAACTGAAGCCCATTGCAACAACATCTAGCAGTTTGGGACCAACAAGATTTGATGCATCGGAATACGAAAAACAAAATCCTAACAGAGGACCACCTAGTAACATGGGTGTCTTTGATCACCCAACTGATGTGTTTCAGAGGCGACTTCATCCATTATTTATTGAAAACGAAGATAAACACGTATGTTATTGCGAAGAGAATCGGTAAGTACTAAGCATTTTAACTCAAACTCAAAATAACTTTATTCATATTGTGTGTAGTACACTTAACTCAAAGAAAAGATGTTAAATTGATTCTAAATTTACATTTACTACCAGTTCGCAAGTCAAGGGTGTAAAGCGGGCTTTATTCCTGGGGCTGAGAAAGATAAGGCAAAAAAAGACAAAATCATTACCCAAATCCCAAAATCGTGACCCACTATCGTTAAACGATTTGTATGGGAATGACATTAGCTCACGCTTTGTCACGTTACCATATAGACTAAATTTTTCTCCAAAATTTTATTAAATACGAAGTCATAATGACACCATGTCCGTATAATATGAAATGTAATATTGTTTTAATGTGATGGCTTTTTTTTATTTTTAATTATTGGACAATTCACACCAATTGACCTAGTCCCATGTTAAGCTGGTGAAGCTTGTGTTATGGGTACTAGGCAACAGATATACATACATCTTATAGATAGATAGACATATAAATACATATTTAAACACCCAAGACTTAAGCACAACACCAAATGCTCATCACATCGATGTTTGTCTCAGCCGGGGATCGAACCCGGGACCCATGGTTTCGCAGTCAGGGGTACTAACCACTAGACCAATGAGCCGTCAATATATTATTTCTAATGTATTTCACCAGACAGACCAAACTAAAAGGACCTGGTCAAGCCTATATAGAAGCCGCTCAAAAAGCGAAAGAAGAAAGGCGAAGGCTGAAAGAGCAGAGGTTACGCAAAAAGCTAAGAAAAGCTAAAAAGAAGGTAGGTTCATTATTTATAAATTGTTATTAAATAATTTTGATCGTGATATTAGTTATTCTAGAAATGAAATTAATTTCTGTATTTATCCTAAAAATAATTATTCAGATTTTTTTTTCACTTGCTTAATTATATTTTTGATTTCAACAAAATAGAGAGACCTTTTTTTCTTTTTTTTATATGGTACTGGTGGCAAACGGGCAGGAGACTTACCTGATGTTAAGTGATTCCGCTGCCCATGGACACTCGCACTGCCAGAAGGCTCGCGAGCGCGCTGCCGGCCTTGTATTAGCGAAGTCAATGTTTAATTTATATAAACATCTATAATATTATGTAGTCTACAGGCAACCATACAAAAAGTCGTCGTTATACGAAATATACTTTTATCTTTAATACTTTTTAAACAATTAATTTCATAGGCTGAATTGGAGAGGCTATGCGAGTCGGAGCGAATGAATTGTTTCCGGCATGACAATGAGCATTGGAGAACAGCTCCTTTGTGGACGGCTGGACCATTTTGTTTTTGTATGAGCGCTTCGAATAACACGTACAACTGCTTACGAACAATTAACGCTACACACAATTTGCTATATTGCGAATTCGTGACCGGACTCATCACATATTATAATTTAAGAATTGGTGAGTTTTTATTTAAACTAAAAACTCTTTATTATTAAACTTTTTAATAAATTTGAACATTTTGTTAATCCTCTATTTTTTTTTAACTTAACTAAAGATAAAATAATATTTACATATGATATCTATTGCTTGGCTATACCAAGCAAAAAATTTTACTTTTATAATTACTGTACCGAATACCATACCATACCATATCCCTCACTTCTTGGCTAATTTACCGTTTGACATTTCAGATCCATTTGAAACACAGAATAGAGTGAAATATTTGACGACAGCTGAAAAGGAATATTTCCACAACCAACTTCAGAAACTGCTAAGTTGTCGGGGTCCCTCTTGTAGGAGATATTCCCATTCTTCTGGTTAGTTGTTATTCAACATTAAGAAAAATTAGGTTCCTATAGTTTTGACAGCTGACACTTATGTTTTCCCGCGGTTTTGCCCTCTGCTTAAAAGAACTATTGTATACAATTGTAGGCGTGAGATAATTTTTAGTTTGATGAATGCTAATGAAAATGTCTTTTGAAACGACTTTACGAAATCAAATGGTTTGATTAGAATTAATATCACGCTGTTTTTAATCAATACGTAGTCAGATAACCATTTCCACACACAGTTGGCTGGTGAAATGTATTTGAGTGCCAGAATTACCTAATTAATCCCATATATAAGACGATATTTAAATATTACTTAACTATCTTCAGGAGACAGCAATGAAGATATGACACGACGTTATATAGATGACCACATTACCTACAGAGGCGACAGTCCAGGCTATAGCGAGAGGTTCGTTATAATATTATTTATTAGTACACCGACATTAAAAATCTTCCAGGACTTTCGGACTGAGAAATGTCATTATTTAGGATAAAAGAAAATTCGTATACCATATTTTTAATTTTTATATTACAGAGCCTGGAGATGGAGTGGCTATGGCAGACGCTTTGCGAGAGCGCGGGATATACATCGTCGCCGACACACTATGGCGTATTAGTCAAAATTAATTTATTTTGTTAAAGCTTTAGAACTAGATGCCCTGAAAGTACTCTTCTTAATTCTCATGTACGCAGGCAGACTGAAAAAGTTCACACAACGATTCTTAAAGGGCTTCCGAAAATCCATATTATATTCATAGAGAATAGACTGAGATGTCAAAACTTATGACAGATACGTCTTCTTTAGAATTAGGTATAGACAAGACCTAACAAAAATATTAGGGTGGCCCGGTACTGCAATATAGTATAGTATCGGAGACATTAACTGATGCCTGGGACATCATTTGTATAGGAATTAGGACCCGTGGGGAATTAGAATGCACTTTTAAAAATGAAATGGAAGTTAGAAAGCTTGAGATGATAGTTATTGGTCGTACACGTTAAGTGTCAGATTCATTTCTCAACTGTACTTTCTAACTTCCTGATAAAATTATCACTAGAAAATTTGCCTAGCTCAATCTTTTATCTATCTCTATGTATGTAATAATAAATCCATTACTTAAGTCAACCTACGTATTGTAGATCTCTGTATTTTTTATCTGTGATTCTTCAGTGTGTCTTATGTACCAAAAATTTGTTTATATTGACGTGATTTGAGACTGCAAATACAGTAACAGTATTTAGTGAACATTATGAACTTTTGGTTGCTGCTAAAAAGAAGCAAGAACTACTAAGAGATTTTTTAAACATGTAACACATAGAACTAAAAATTAAAATAAAACAGTATTTCTACAAACATACCATCTAAGGGAATCCTGCGTTTTACCTACAAAGTCAGATAGTATTGCAGCTGTATAGCATTTGTTGAATCCCTACATAAATTACTTTAAAACTACTTACTTATCTGATTTAGTAATTAAAACAATTTCAAATTAAGCTGAGCCCTAACAAGTTTGTAGAATAAATAACCTGAAATATAGAAACTATACACATGACACTGCCTGAAGTATTATATCTCAAATATACAATGTAACATTAGTTTTTATGGAGTTTGCATTTTCTACACTATTTTAGCTATACTATCTTTCTATGTGATGCAGTTTATATGTAAGACATATGTAGCCAGTATGTATTAGTATTAAAAAGTGATATATAATGCCATGAGATGAGTGTTTGTTTATTTAAATGCAGAAAGTAGTTGTGTACTAAGGTTTTACAAATACATATAGGCATGCATCCATGTAAACACCTCTGTGTATTTAGTTATAAATAAAATTATAAAACTTATTGAATTTTATTGAATAGCTTATAAATCCAAAATACTGTCTAAATCTTGGTCATCAGACATTGAAAATAGTGATTCCTTACATACTGTGGCTTTACTTATGCCTGGTTTATCACTTTGTTTTAAGTTTAACAAAATTTTATTAGTGCCATGGGATATCTTATCTTTTGTAGGAGAATTATTTGCTTTCACTGCTATATTTGACTCTTTACAAATAATCTTATTGGTATGCTGTTCAATGCAATTCTCATCTATCTTATTGTCAAGAAACTCAACCCATTTGGAGGAGCTATTTACAGTTTCTTTATTTAAGAATTTATTTTCTACACAAATATTGTCACCATGTATAAAAGCACTTTCTTGGGAGTTATTTTCTACAAAAGTTGCCCATTCAGAAGATTTATTTGATTCATTAAAAGAATGCTCTTGCTTATTAGAAGATGGCTTAATAAATTTAGTACTTTCATACTTTCCTTTATTTTGATTATTTTTAAATGTTACTCCATATTGTTTAATTACACTACCATCATTATTGAACTGATCTTTATCATAAAAAATCTTCTTTTCAGATTTTTTTGGAATCTCTTCTTTCTCTCTACAGTTGATGTAAAATGGGTCATCAACATCATTTTCATCAGTATAATGTGACCATTTACTGACCTTTTTTGGTGGAATAGGTTCATTGTCTTCTGTTGCATCTGCTAAATCAGAATCAGATTTTTCACTATCAGATATATCAGAATCTGTATGGTTTTCAGACTGCAATTTGTTGAGTTTTTGAACATGTAATCTACATTCTTTTCCTGAGCCTATACCATAATGTCTTTTAATAGACTGTTTTTCACCACACATTTTACATATCCATTTATAATTCTTCTTTGTTTGATGAATCTGTAAACAGTCACCCCTTACCAAACCAAAAATACTACAAAAACAACCAAACTATTCATTCTGTTAAATCATTGACTACCTTTGACTTAGAACTACAGCTACCTCGGGGTCTTAGATTGGAGGGGCTGAATTAAGACAGACTAGACTTAAATGTAATATGGGCCTTCTTTTTGAACACGTTTAAGTTGAAATATATTAAACGTTGTGGAATATAATAGAGTAAGTACAGATTTTATTATATATATGATTTGTAATAGTGCTTTGGAGAAATTTATATTAGGATAATAAATTGATTTAAAAAGTACTAATCATGCTCATTAAAAACAAAACTCGCGCTTATAATTCATACATCCCAATTAAACTATTTTAATTTTAAAGTAAATACTAACTTGAAATATAAAACATTTATAACATCGTAAAACTTGAAAGATCTGAGGCATGGTTGAAAGATATAATGGTTTATTTCTATCGTTTACAATTTTGTTTTTTAACAATATAAGTTCAAAATTACGACAGCAATCGCCAATCACCACATTAATAAAATATTAAATAAACAAAACATCATTACATCAAACATATTTTTATTTTTGAAATGTTTTTTTTTCTTTTCGCCCGTGGCGCAGGCTATAGTCTTTCGACCATACCGCCTATTTTTGAAATGTTTTGATAGCTGAAACTCAATCTTGACTTTGAAATTGTAAAATCACAACAGTGAACAGACAAAGTAAAACCTTTTACTTGAAACTGGCATAAATTATTGCCATAAAAAAAGAAAAAAATTCTTCGAGATTTTTAACACGGTTCACTGTGAGTGTGGCGTGAGCAATTCTGCCCTGAACCATGTTTTCTTTTCTTGTCCTAAATATGACCATTCTTCCTTATAATATACTTCTTTAGTATCTCTCTCTGTTCCCCTTCCTACCAATATTTCTTTACTTCTTCGAGATTTAAATCCCCTTGTATATAGTATTATAAGTACGTTTATTGTAAATAATAACATTCAACTACTTATAATTTTGATTTCTTTTCCCCTTATGTAATTATTCTGATTTTATTGTAAATTTAAAGCGTTTTTCAATCATTTATGTTATGTCGCGATTAGTTTCCTTCGTTTTTTATTATTAAAACAGCGAAATTTAAAATTCTTATACTTGAAGCTGGCTAATGCACAAAACGTGCCAGAACCATAAAGATAAAAAAACATGGTTCAAGAATCAAAATTGAATTTTAATTTATAGTTAATTGCTCTTGCAAAATAAATTTTATTTGATAACCTCAAAATTTATGAGAAATTGATTAATTAATTAAAATGATAAAACATATTTACCTAAAAAGTAGCTTTTTATTCACTTTCAATCATAGTTTCTAGAGTGAACTGTTAATGAGTTACATGCAAAACATTAAAATTACCTATGTCGTATTATGTACATAATAATACTTACTAATTTTTTTTATAAAGTTCTTCAATATTTTTAGGATCGATTAAAACATATAAACCACTTAACAAAGGACGAAATCAAAACATTTTTATTTACTTTAATATTTTACTGAGCCATATCATCACAGATTTCTTACAATATTTTATTGGACACATTTAAATTTTTCGTACAACTTTGTACAACATAGAAAGTTCACGACATCTACTTAAATATAGTATAACGATAATTTTAAAATATAATTTGACATTCACAGTAGTAAAAATGCAACTCAACATTTATAAAATCAACATTAAAGAAAGAAATGTATATAAAATATAGTGTATTCATGATTCAATGATCATGATTTGAACGAATGCCATAATAGTTGTTACATACATTATTATTATCTAACACATAAGGTGAAGGTTTAAAACGTTCTTTTTTCGCGCGTATTTTTTATCAGTTAAACTTTTATACTAATTTATTATATATACATTGATAATAAAATAATTTTATCCTTGCGCTACCAAGTACTTAACAAGGTAAAATTTAGGCAAATTGTAGCTTAAAATAAGTACCCGACTTAAAATTTACATCTAAAGAGTACAGTGAATGTTACCTGAAAAGTTTATTTGGATATTTAAAAACTAATTATTTCTCAATCAAAAATCATGTAAGTGTTGTACACGTAAAAATTATTACCAAACACACACATATACACTTTCCGAATGTATTAAGTAATCACCTTTGTGGCAAAACTGTTTAGTCTAGCGAAACAAGCTTTAAAAAATATCATCGCAACAGATACAGCAACTTCCCAGTAACGTGCTTGACACATTTTGTCTGCATAAAATGTCTGTGGGCGGTAGTAAAGCCACGAACGTCATGCTGTCATGCCGTCATGTCAAAGCCCTTAAGGACAACAAAGAAATTCCATTCCAAAAAAGTCGTCACGTAATTCAAAAAAAAAACCTACATAAATGGCATGACATTTTTTTCTTGTTTAATTATTATATTACATTTAAAATGTGTCAAAAAAGACGTCCCTATTGCTACGATACTCATTACAAGGTATCAATTTTAAATATAAAGACATAAAAATATTAAATTACATTAGATAATCCGAATAACTTTAAACTAGACACTGCATATTTATGTTAATAGTATTAAAAGTAGTTGACATTTTTATTACTGAACTATTTTACGACATTTATATTTAGAGAATTGAATCTAAATATGTACACTAATTAATAGTACTATATACGTATAGAACGGTCACTGGATCTAACTACCCGTTATTCTAATGTTACGTTTTTGAGTAGGAACATCCTCGATATTTCATTTTTACGTTATAGTTTTGTATATCATCACCCCTATCTCTATCAAAATACAGTCTATTTCTCCATTTCTCCTTTGCTCACTTCAACTTTCGGATCTCGAAGAATACGTTTTATCCTTACAAAGTTCGCGTTAAAAATATATAAACAAATTATAATGGGCTGTATTGCCACCATTAGGAACTTACGTGATTCAGTTGCAAAACAATATGCTAAGACTAGTTTTAACTTTTAAGAAATAATTCGCGCCTTTAATAAATAAAGACTTATGAAACACTGTATTCATGTATGCAGAATTATCAGGATCTTTAATAAAGCGCAAAAATCTTGAGAAAAATAACAATAACAAAGCAGAGCACAGCTGTGAATTTTAAACTAATACCAGGGTCGGATTTAGAGGTCTGGAGGCTTCGGGGCAACAAAGGAGTGGATACCCCTGGCCCCAAATTATTTTCGAAGTAGATTCTTTTAGAATTTAAAAAACTTATAAAATATATATCAAAAGAAAATTTGTTTACTAGTCGGAATTTAAAACATTTTTTTTCCGAAGTCTATTGTGGGGGACCCGGTTGACTTGCGCTAAATCCGGTCCTGACTAATACGTAAAATATATCAACACTTGCATATCGGGACAACAATAGTAAATATGTGTTTAATTTGGCACAAGTTTTTTACCCAATTGGGTTTTTGGCAAAACAAACCTTTTACCCTAAAGGGAGTGGGTAGGTAATTTTGGTAACTTTTGGCACATTGGATTTATATTTGAATACTAAGCAACAATTTTAGCCTTAATATTTTGGCACGTATTGTTTTAGTTGGTTTGGGTTAGTTTCTTACTTATAGTCTCAGTTTCTAAGCAATTTCTTGAGAAGTTTTTACTCTTTACTATCGAGACACTCGTTGATGTCTACAGATATTTTAAATGCTCTTTCTACCAAACCAATTAAAAATGATGTCCAGATCAGCACCCGTACTCTGTAACTTCCAATAGTGAAAGCTGATCTTCGTCGCAAGTTCGATAAGTTCTCCCAATATCCGTAGCTCTGATATAGCAACCCTGTTACAACAAACATTACTTATTATCAGATCGGAATCTCTATTGGATGGTACAGTAAGGACTCTGGAATCTTACATTTTAAATAACTGACAGTATATTTTTTCGTGAATATTTTGTACGAAACATTTTTTTTTTTAAAGACAATTCACACCAATTGACCTAGTTCCATGCTAAGCTGGTGAAGCTTGTGTTATGGGTACTAGGCAACGGATATACATACATATTATAGAAAGATAGACATATAAATACATATTTAAACACCCAAGACCTAAGCACAACACCAAATGCTCATCACATCGATGTTCGTCTCAGCCGGGGATCGAACCCAGGACCCATGGATTCGCAGTTAGGGGTACTAACCACTAGACCAATGAGTCGTCAAGTTTAGGTATGAGATGTTCACGTGTGCATAACAGTGGTTCTGCGGGAGTATCCTTTGCGTGCTGCGCCATCTCCTTTCGCCTCGCACTCCTTACGAACCCTTGCAATTATATCCGCAACTAATTTCTCCTCCCGCAAACGCTGCTCTTCCCATTCGCTTGATGTTTTGTCTAGTATTTCACCTAGTAAGATCACCAGAATATTGTAAAACTCTTGCGATTTTCACATAGACAAGGGTTAGACGGTCAACAAATATCGCGATACCTGTCTCAATATACCTATATTGAATCAACTGGTCGTACTACACTTTCAAGAGATATTGACTTCAATGACCAATATCTATTCTACCTACAATATCAAAAATATTAGAAAAGATTATTTACTCACGACTTGACACTTACTTGCAAACTAACAATTTCATTTTTAAACGCCAATATGGTTTTAGATCAAAAAGCAGCACTTTATCAGCCACAGCCGATCTCGTTAGCGACATAAAACAAAATATTGACTCTAAGAAAATGGCGCTGGGTGTCTTTATTGATCTGAAAAAAGCGTTTGACACCGTAAGCCACAACTTATTGCTTAAAAAATTAGAATGCATAGGAATAAAAGATTGTGCACTAAAATTATTCAAATCTTATCTATCAAACAGAACCCAGATAGTAAAAATAGGTAATGCTCAAAGTTCAGAAATACCAATAACATGCGGCGTCCCACAAGGATCTATATTAGGTCCATTGTTATTTTTAATATATATTAACAACATTCACGAACTCGGTTTACACGGCCGAATCACTCTCTACGCTGATGACACCTGCTTATTTTACTTTGGTTCAAATATCCAGACTTTGGTTGCTCAAGCTCAATCAGACCTAAATGTTCTATCTTCTTGGTTTCAACAAAATCTTCTAACAATTAATATTTCAAAAACATCTTATGTAATATTCAAGGCAACAAATAAACTCATTCCTATCTTTCAACCGCTTAAAGTTCAAGATGTTGAAATCAATAACAAAAAATGGGAGAAATATCTGGGTCTTAGAATGGATACAAATTTAAAATGGAACTTTCATATATCACACATAATTACCAAACTAAAATCACTTATAGGCAGATTTTGGTCAATATCTAAATGCATTCCGCAATATGTACGTCATTTGATCTATAATTGTTTAGTCAAGCCACATTTCATATACCTAATTGAAATATGGGGTACAGCATGCAAAAACAAAATTTCTACAATACAAACACTACAAAATAAATTAATAAAAGCACTATTCAGATACAATTTTTTAACACCTACTAATAAAATCTACCAAGAAACTAAAATTATGACGATTAAACAACTATATGTTTATAGCACCTGTATCCTTATTAAAAAAAATTTAAATAACTCTCTACATAGTAACTTATCATTTAATAAAATCAAATACACCACTACACGCAATACTCGTCGAGCGAGTTTGCTTATCTTGCCAAAGCCGCGCACAAATTATTTAAAGAGATCTATTAGGTATGAGGGTGTGCAATTGTTTAATCGGTTGCCGTCTAAGGTTCGTAACATTAGCGTGTTTGATCAGTTCAAAAGGGCATTAAAGACACACATCAGAATGGGTCCATTAGAATAAAATTGGGTTAGCTGATGACGACGTGTATCTCGTTCGTATATACTTAATATTAAATTTCTCATGTAAATAAAAAATAATTTTTGTAATGAGAAATAAAGTTCTTTAATCATTATGTTAAGGTAAGTTAATTAAAACAATAAATTTGCGTTATCAGTTATGTACTTTAATTTTTTAATAAGCATAAACACAAGTAGGTTTATTTTGTAAAAACCGTGATCCAACACATTACTGTGTGCTCCAAATCAACACGCTCACACAGTCATTGAATATTGACGGATCACAAAAATCTAGATTTTATGTCAATATTCATTTCTGCCGCGTTTACACATCAATAAGTATTGACGAGATCTCAAGGATCGCGATATAGGTATATTGACCGTCTGACACCAGCGATACAAATAATTTAATAGTAAAAACCCGTAAAAGCAGAACAAAGCATAATTACTCTTAGTGTCTCTGAATAGCAATATTTTGTTACTGTAAAAGGTGACATTGTTACATCTTCAGAAACGAGAATGAGTGCGAACTGTGACCCCCATATGTCAAATTAAATACATTGACGTTCAATAGTCGGACATGGCAATGTCTCGTTTCTTACCCCAATAACCTATTATAAATTAAAAAATTTCAATGATAGTAATATGTATATACAGTAATCCCCCCTAGTATTACCCCGCTATAACGCGGAGATTTCTAGAGTTATATTTTTGTAGTGTGAAATTTATAATGCCGCAGTCCAGTCCATAAGACGGTATTTCCATCGCTACCCACACAGCTGACTATTATTTTCGTACCTTCAAATATTAGATTATTAGATATTAGACCTAGTCAAATTTCATCTGGCGTACTATAACTTAATTCTAATTTTTTTATAATAGTTCAAGCGAGCAGCTGTTGCATTGCCAGACTGCCCACTGAAGTATTTCCGAATCAATTAGGGTCCTATAAGTAAAGAGCGTAGCGAGTCCTAAAAAGCCGGCAACGCACTTGCGAGCCTTCTGGCAATGTGTCCATGAGCGGCGGCGTCACTATACATCAGGTGAGCCTAATATTAAAAAAAATAGCCCCTTTCCACGATGCAGCTGACTATTTTTTTTCAGCTCAGTATGATGTTAACAATTTATGAAAAAAGTTTCAGCTACTATTACTTTTTTACGAGTTAAAGTATGTAAGCTTTTTTTAAGTTTAAATTTCAATGGACTACTATCGATGTTAATCCCGCCGGCAAACTATGACTTTTGTATTTGCAACGCTACCGGACTAATACAATAAACCTGTCTACCACGTGCTACCATGATACTCTGTGGGTGCGACGAGCGCTTCGCAATTCAAGAAACCGAAATATATTCGCTGTAAATTCACTCACCTCTATTGCTAAGTCGATCAGGTTTTTTGTTATCCAATTTAATATGTCGGATGATTTTAATGGAAGGAGTTTGATTCTGGAAATTTGGCACACTCGTTTTGGGGATTGACATTTCAGGATCTACCTCATCCTTAATAACAGCTGTACTCTGGATTACTGGAGTTTCTCTAGCTATTTCTGCTTGATTGTTAGTTAAAATGGGCATGGAGTCAGAATAATCTTCGCTGTGTCTGCTGGCTATGTGTCCAATGTAGCCTGTAATACAATATGTTTGTATTTAAATAATAAGCAACAAAATGGAGTCTTAGACGTATCAGTTTTTATATGATAACTAGAAGACCGGCCAAGCGTTGCTGTGGCTAAGGTTTTTGTTATATTACATAGTAGCAAACTATTCAAGGGCATACTTTTTTGGTGGTTATGCCATTAAATTGTAGCTTATGTGAAACGTTGGTACTTTCAACACAGCGCCATCTGTTAGAATTGTGACTATCAAATAATAAATAAATATTTTGCAATAAAATAATATTTCGGGTATAAATTGAGATGTAAGCTATCTTTTAAGTTAGATCAAACTGCACACGGTGTGCAAATTTGATTGATATCGGTTCGGTAGTTTAGGAGTCCATAGCGGACAAACAACGTGACACGTAATTTATATACTATATATTTAGATGTTAGTATTCACTTTTAATAAGAGTGTTAGTTATTGTATATTTCATCCGCAATTAGGTCAGTGTTGGCCTACGGGCTTCAGCGTGCTACTCTCATCCCTGAGGTCGTAGGTTCGATCCCCGGCTGTGCACCAATGGACTTTCTTTCTATGTGCGCATTCAACATTCGTTCAATCGGTGAAACATCGTGAGGAAACCGGCTTGCTTAGACTTTAACAATTTTTTCTATAGGCTTCGATTTCAGTTAAAACAAATTCAAATAATAAAATGATTTTTCCGTCTTTACCTGACTATACGTACCTTTTCTACTTTTGAAAAACACGCGGCACTTATCACATTGAAATAACGGCGATGGATTCAACGGGTTTATTATATTATGAACTTTATATTTATGTCTGTACCAATGCGTTCGACTCTGTAGCACTTCACCACAGAGCTTACAAATCACTCTGCCGTCATTGCGTATCATGTATTCTAAAAGGTCCTTACGCAGATTATCTTTTGTTTCATCGTTATCTCCATCTTTTTCCGCTTCATTGGGCACTTCTGATAGAAAATGTACGCCAGCTTCTTGAGTCTCGTTTTCGTCAGTTTCTATGTGTTCGGTAAAGTTCTCGCTAGTGTCTTCGGTGGATAAAACTTCTAATGTTATGACTGGGAAGTTGCTGTCCACATCGTCGTAATATGTTGTTTGATATTCTGAAAGCGTACTTACGTTTATATATTTCATATTATTCGTATATAATATTATTATACTTAGGGAACGTTCAAGTATTACGTAACGCAATTTTTCGAGATTCTTGACTTCCCCTCCCCCATAACGTTACGTACCGTTTTTCTGTACACAATAGTGAAACAATCTTACAAATAGTCATATTAAAATCATTTCGGCTGATTCGTTTTATCACTGTTACAAGTTCTGTAAGACATTACTTACATAGTCTTGCTTTATATACACTCAATAATATATATATATATATATTAATAGACTAACTAAAATAAAATAACTAAAAATAAAAACATAATTAGACCATATTTTTTATTTAAACGTAATTTGTAGTGTACATGATTCGCATTTGTTTATTGCGATGGTAAGATTCATTTTCTTATAACTACATTTTAAATTTTTGTTACAATTTTTAATAATACAAAGATTAAGTGTTAAAGCTTTGCTATTTGCAATTAAAAATACCTATAGTAAACCTTTAATTCAGTTAAACTGTGGTAGTATTTGTTAATAACAATGATTTATAATATACATCGTTTCAAATTGGTTAACCATAATGCAAAATTAACGTGAGTTCATGACGATTTCAGTTTTGTTAAAGCTCCGATAGAATGTTTAAAATTTGCTACAAATATTTTCTATATAATTAACCAATATAAGCCTGTATATGATAATTCATTAAATGTATATTAACTTACATAATACTTTAGAATAGTCATAAAATATGAATGTACTTCTTATAATTCATTTAAAATGTATACAGACAGTTCCCTAACATAAAATAAAACAAGCAAATAATGAGAAGGTAAACAACGTATGATAATACTAAAATAATGAAGTTAAAACAAATATACTGTACTCTAGTACATTATAGAATATAAAAAATAATCAACATTTGCAAGTTATTGCACTAACTAATGATCTATGGACGTTGAAAATGATTTTACGGTAAATCTTTAAAATTCTCATGTAGGTGCCATAAAAATGATTACCTGATCAGACAGTTGACATTGATTAGGAAAAGACGCGGGAAAAGACGACGTATTCCGAAATGTCAAAATCTAGGCATTTGCTATCTGTTAAAAATGGTTGAACTGTGTCTATGAATTTTGACACAATAAATGCAAGACTAGATAACGACAATCGAATACTCGCCTGCAGCTTCTGTGCACTTATAGAGTAACACTTCGTCTATTCTTTATGACCCAGCCCGACTCTATACATTGAGTGGTCCCTTTATTTTTTATTCTATAAAACGAAAATGTATTTCAAAACTACAAATATTTATTTAAAGGAAAGTTAGATCCTGTTTTAGCGAGAAATAAGCATAATGCCACTCAATGGAAACCATTCAATTAGTCTACACATAATCCTATTACACAGGCTGCCAAGCAGCAAGTAGAAAGCAAAATGAAAATGGGTTAACAATGTACAGAACAGCTAACTTAGTTAGCTCTAATATCACAAAATAAAATACTAAAAAAAAAACAAAAAAAGTGAACTGCCCGGACGCAATAGAAAAATTCTAATAGGCATAAGAAAACTATAGGTTATAAGGCTCGATTTGTGCGAGTTGACTGGCGCGTACCTATTTATACCTAATTAAAAAATCACACTGAATTAATTGTTAATACCTTAACGGTGAATATAAAATCTATAACGATAAAGTTTATACACCCTCTATATACATTCCTTATACTTTTAACATTACCATTAAAATGTGCGTAAATTTTAAACACAAACTATAGTTATAACCATCGTTATTTAAATATAATAAATTTGTGCTTAAAACCTAAAGTCCTTATAATTGCTCAATTATTTTTGACATATTAAACTTATAGAAAACACCTTAACATCGATATTAAAAATATCTTCATTCTTATCAATGGAAGAACTGCTGATTGTCGTTGATTGGATCCTTTAACTATACGAATCCCATCCTAAAATACTCTATCTATAGATAATATGAAAATTATTAGTATATTTGTGCTATGGCACTCTTACCCAGTAGAGATAAACTTTTTAGTAATACAAAAAGACAAACTTTAATACTAAAAATATTAATTGAAGTAACAGTGCGTTATGCAATAACATTTCAATCTTTCTTACACACTCTCTAATAAAATTCTTTCTTTAATTGGATAAATTCTGATATACTCGTATCCTTTTGTTTAAACACTAATAAAAATATTTCGAAACATTAATGTACTTTTAAACTATAAATTGTCAAAGGCACACGAGAAAAATCTAGTATTACAACAGTAGAAAAATTTCAGACTTTCTAAGCACCCGTTATCATTTTAGAATTATCTGATATTTATAAAACTGGCCCTTATTTTATTGTCTAATCCGCACAACCTTGTTTGAAGCAATTAACTTCAACAATAATTACATATTAAATGCATAACAGTAATATTGGAAATATAAAGTGTTGTTATATATTAAAATTTCACTCCAAAAATAGAACGAGTACGAACTAATCAACTCTGGGATACCTATAATATAAATCTATCTTATATAAATTGCAGTTAATAAAAAGGCTTATAAAGGCACAAACAGTGTCCATAACACTTGGAATCAATGGTAAGGCCATCTACGCCTGAGCCGGGTCAGGAGAAGAATGCGGTATTGAGCCATGTGGAGAGCCAGAACCAACCGTCTCCAGCTTAATTCCAGGCGGTAGCTGGCCTTCGAGACCCGGTAATATAAAGTAGGTATTAGGTGGATACACGCAATCTTTTGGGACGTAACATTCATGCGTCATTTTCATGTGATTCTTCATTTTGTCAGGCCTAGAGAATTCTTTACAACAAACGGGGCAAGGGAAAACCTTTCTCTGCTGGCCCTCGTGGTAGAGGAAGGCGTGTCTCTGGAATGAATACTTGTTTTTGAATGTTTTCTGTATATTCTCCTTAGCACATTCAGTGCATTGGTATACTCCTTCATTGACTGATGCGTATCGGAACAAGTTTAGTCCTCTCACAGACATTTCTGTAAGTTGTTCAGCTGGGTCGTTGGATGCGGAGTTTGCTCTTCGCCGTATCCGTCTTCGGACGGCTGGCCTTTGTCCTTGTACAGTGTTATTATTGATGGAATCGTTTTGGTACTCGTTTGACGTGGAAGCGGCCTGCGCGGCGAGATTGACGCGTTTCCCTTGTCTATCGTTCGATGGTGAAGGAACATACCTGATGTCTTTGCCTTCGAACTCAGGGGTGCCGCGTCCTGAAATATTGTTAATAAATTCATTATTATAAAGTTTATTAATAATTTCAAACTAATTTTCTATAAATAAAAGAATCCACTACACTAGCAAGTGCAATAAGGGTAAAATAAAAAACCAACATAAAATATATTAAAATTTATTTGTTCAATGAGTAAATTACACCGTGATAAAAAACAAAATGAAACTTTTCTGGACGAGTTCGTCGAAATTGACATCTGTCATCTGTCATAGAATAGCACCGAACTACAGAACGTAGATAGAAAAACAAACTCGTCCATGAAGTATTAAACAGAATAATCTAACAAAAAAATTATTTAAAAGTCCGTAGATAAGTGTAACTTTAACTCTATACTTATTTTAGAACCGTTTCTAATAGAATGAACAATTAATAAATTAGAAAAACAAAAAATGTATTAACTATAATAAAAATAGGACTCAAGATTTGCATTTGGAACTATTTCGGCAAGTTATGTCATACACCTTAGGTAGGCCACCATTACGACAAGATAGGCTTTAAGGTTAAATAGCAGCCTTTTAAAATAAAATGTTTCTTAATCTCTTAGGCTTATACATAAAACAGCTCTGATAAATCTTTAAAACAAATGAACGTAGCCTCGTAACGAAAAATGATAAGGATAATGAAATTAAAAATTCAAGCAATTTGTACTGAACCAAAAGTTGATAGTTAAGAATAAATTTGAGCAAAAAAGCTTTACAACATAAACCTAGCTAACACACCATCTATGAAACGTGAGATAAGGTACCATCAAAATACCTACCTGCTCATTTCCCTCTTCGTGACTACAAGAACTTACACAGAAAATTCACTCCTTTAGAAACAACACAATTTAATCTATATTATAAATAACTTATACTAATCTTTATTTAATAACCCGTGTTGTTACTTTGCTACTATTAATATTAAATATAAAATTAATGAATTTGTAATAACGTCGTTGTATCACCAGTAACAATAAGATCATGTCAATTTACTTAAACCATAGCAATGAAGAGGTACAGACAAGGAACAATATAAAGACATCACATAGAAATTAAAGTACGCATTTATATAAATAAAAGGTAAAATAAATTAACGAAAACAAAGTAGAAAAATAACATTGATTAAAACTTTAATATATTTTGATGTAACTTTTATTTTTCTTTAAAGTTTCTAAAAATAGTAATTAACATATAATTATTGTATACGATTGTATTTTGTTTCGATAACAAATAATGCTAATAGTGTAACTCTCAATTCTAAACTTTTCTAAATTTAAATACAGTTTGCCTCCTCTATTGTCTATGTGCAATAACAAAAAATTATGGAATTAACATTTGGCTAAGGTCTATTTCACAATATATTTAATGATTCATAATTCGCGTTGAATAACATTATACATAATCGTATATTTAAATAAATAAATAAATACTAGACATTACATACAATACAAAGCAGCTACGTAAAATGTTTAAGAATCGCTTTCGCCTGCTCCAATACAATAAACTTCACACCGTCTGTCAACCATAAATATATATCTCTTACAGTATGTGCATCTATTTTAAGAATAATTATATAATAAGAATTATTAATGTATCTGGCATATATATAATAGTAATAGACTGTTCCCTGCAAAACTTACATCGCAACAACCTATAATAACCATTTCTAGAGCAGCTAATTAATATATTTCATATTTTATAGAGAAAAAGGAAAAAACAGCCGTTACTATTATAGCATGATAAATAAATATATCTCGTACTATTTAAAGATTCAAATATGTTATTTAACAATATTTAAGAAGCATATTACTATAATTGCTCAAGATAAATCTATATATGTATATGAATCGTGAATATTCTAGGTAATTTTATTACATAACCTCTGGTTTTCAACAATTTCAAAATAAATATGTATCTTTGTAAATAAAATATGTCATTCTATATTCATAGAGGAGCCCCATTTCGTGTTATAGTGCTCTGAACGAAATAGGGCGTATATGTTTTTCAAAATAACAATATTAACAAACAACATTTTGTTTAGGGACATTTATATTGTCGCATTATATGCGACATTTCTTAAGTTTAATTTAGCACCAATTGATGATATTATATAGCAAATATATTAACGAAAAATACAATTATCAACATTTTAAACTAAAATTTCAAGTATGGAAACACCGATACAGATATTGGTTTTCATTTGTTTATGTTCAATGAGAAGAAAAACGTATTGGGACATAAATATCTAATTAAAGAGACTGCTACAATTTAAGTTTTCGACATTTAAGTTTAGGCACTGGCTAAATTGACTATTGTAATAGACACTAAACTTTACATTAGCCTCAATATATTAAGTTTAAATTGTTTAAGTACCTAACCAATGTTCAAGATAAATTTTCTTAAAAATTTATGAAGGGTACAATAAATTCGTTATTAAATTTTTGAAGAATTTAACAGTCTTACAACAAACTATCTGGCGACGTGGCCAAGTCAAAAACTTCACATCGTTTCAAATTTTGAGTAGTGGGAAACATGAGATGACATCCCTAAATACCTACGAACTACGATTTTTAACTACTTGGGCCTAAAGGTTCTATCCTAAGGAAGCTTCTTAAAATAGATTGTAAAGTTTGAATAATGAAAATAAATATACACAATATCCTTTGAAAAATCTTAATCAACTAGTAGACGAATTAACTTTTAATATAACAAGTAAAGGCACACTAATAGGCAAGCGTTCCCTGGACCTACTAATTACAATATTTGAAACTTGGGGTCAACTTATTCGACTGTCAAAGTCATTTAATTTATATCAAACCTCTACTCTATAACTGAACCGTGTCTGCTATAGTATGGAAGACTACATTGCATAAATAAATAAGTACGATCCTTAATAAGGCAATTTTCTAATACAGAAGTTAATCATCTCATGGTTCCTGCATTATCTCCCAAAGCACCTTACTAAAATCACTATAACAACACTGTTGTCACAAGTAAAGTATAATTTTTACTTTCATTTAAGTAATTTCTCGCTATAATATACAATTATCATCATTTTGATTTAGGGTTTCGTTAGAAGCACTGTAAATATGTAGGTATAAATTTGTCTACTTAAGGTATTTATGTTAGGTATTGTCATTAACATTAATGTCCTTTGAAAGAAACTGTAAAATGACATTAGAAATAAATATGGATTGTATAAATTAAAATTAGTAGCTGCAACTAATAAAGGAACTATTCGCTCTTACTGAAATGAGATTACCTAAGTGTTTAGCTATTCAGTTGTAATAACGAAACATACAACCAAAAATTTATTTTATAAACTATTTAAATTAATCTTAACTTATTTAAATCATAGCCCACATTGAGTTATAACTTCGGAGAAGTTCAAAAATGTCTATTATAACTAAGATCACTAAAAGGCAAGTTAAATGAAAATGCATTTCACACTACATACCAAGGCTCAATAAGCCTTTTTGTAAGGAGTATAGCCTCTAGTTTAAATATTCTGCTTAATAAATATATTTTACTGTTACAAAAAGGCTCTGCCGTTGGTATAATAAAATAATATCTAATCTATACTAATTCAGTTCAATGAGAATTGCGTGTAATCAAATAAACTACATTTGAATCACCATGAGTAGTTACTTTGTACCCTGAAATTTTTGTAAGTAATAAAATTAAGTAACAAGTGAGTGCAAAATAACAAGTAAGTTATAGATTTTGTCATAACTTTGAAGTTCAGCACTCTAAGAAACAATGGAACAACGTAAATAAATAGATAAATATAACAACAAACGACCGACGTCGCTAACATATCAACAATCTTATTGATAAAGTTAAACTCAGAGCTCGAACTAATTACTCGTTCAAAAATTTGCTACGCGACATGAAATCAGATCTTTTCAACAGGAAAATTAAGATTCCTGCTTAGCAGTTTGTTCGTTGGCATTCGGCTGATTTTTGTGTATAATCTTTAAGTGTGCGATCATGTTATCCTTGCGAGTAAACTCTTTGAAGCAAATCGGGCATGGGAACACCTTCACGTCCTTCTTGTGAGAAGTTACGTAATGTCGACAGAAATTGCTGATATGAGTATATACTCTCGCACATATTTTGCATCTAAAGACATTTTCGCCTTCTTTGATGCAGTAATCTCGCACGGACTCATTGGTTTCCTCATGATAGTTGCCGACGCTACCCATATTATTCTTCCTTATGGGCGAAGGAAATATACGATGTTCCCAATTAGTTTGTGATAAGTCTGTTACTTCATTATTAGCCAAATTAAGATTATTTTGTTCTAATTCAGCAGCAAAGAGCTGGGTGGCAAGAGCTGGCATCAAAACGGTTTCGGGAGGAAATTTGTCAAAGGTATTTAAGGCAGGATTCAGGTTAGAGAGCCCCGACAGTTGATTGAATAAAGTTCGAGCCCTGAATTTTGACATTTGGGGAAGTATTTTTTTACTATTCTTTGGCTTCAAGTTACGACCTAGTCTGTGCTTTTCATCTGTGTCTTTCAAGGGACCATCTTGAGAGTTTGAATTTTCGCGGCTTCTATCGGGATTATATTTATATTCAATAGGTTCGTTGTATTCATCTGTTGGTTCTGTAGCTTCCTGTTTAATTGACCCGTTTTCAATGGAAAGCACTGGACCATTAGATGAGAAATTTTGTTGTATTTCTTCTTTTGGTACTTTTGCGGTATCTGAAAGTATTTATTGAAAACTAATGTATACTGTTCAGAAGATACTCGAAAATTAAAAAAAAATCGCGCAATTTAATTTTTTGATGGAATTTTATATTGCATTTGGAAATATTTTAGCAATTCATACAACAGTTCTATAATATTTCCAATTTGCTTTAGATGAAGGAAAGCTATTGGGAATAAGCCTTGTTTTGTTTTCCCTTTACTTTACGTTAAATTATATATTTATTATGGAATTTATAAGAATGAAATATTATTACTCAAATATACCACACCGAAAATGCCCCTGGCCATTCCTCTAATAGCTCTCCCCGAAAGCAGAAAAGCAAGCAAAAGAATTCATTCTTTTATGGAAGAAATAAGCATTAAATTTTCGATTACAACAATTTTATAGATCACTTACCCCGTTGAGAAAAATAAAGTAATTATATATTATCACTTCACTTTTTTCACTCATAGAATATTCTCTTAACATCAAAGCTTATATCCCATTAGCTTTTCTTTTATTCAACGAAATCTATTGGTCTACTGTGTACGTCATTTAGCAGTGTTAGGTAAATGAAAGGGAAGATTATAATGTATTTACAAAAGGACAAGCCAATAAAATTGTTTTATTCACGTTTTTTTCGCGATTATGTTTTCAAACGAAATCATATCAACGTCAATTTTGCTTACAGCAGGCTAAATAAAATGTCGAAGGGAGTTTGATTAACTATCACCGTTTAACTATTCTAGTACATACCTGCTGATTCGGAGTCTTTGCCGGAATTCGGAGCTTCGTTTGACTGTGCGTCATCACCCTCATCAATCATGAGCGCCTCTCCACCGTCCTCGCCGCCCGATGTTGCACCGTCGTCTTGATTGAAACCATCCATTGACATTTTAACCTCGAGCATTTCAGGTGATCCCCGTATTAACTGGTCTCCAGCCCGGTTCGTGACGTGAGATGCGGTTTCCGGTATGAATTCACCAGGAGGACTGGCCGCGGTGTTTAGTGCGTCACTGGAACTACCACTTAGCTTCCTCGGCCGACCCCTTTTCCGCTTCGGTTGCATAAGCGCATTCCCTAATAGCGGCATAAGTAAGTTTGGCGGTGCACCTCCGCTGGGAATTCCAGATGCAGGCCTTTTCTGATGCATGTACGGATGTATTCTATGCAACTGTGGCGGCGGTGTGTGCGCGGTTGTTTGCTGTTGTATTAAGGAATTCGTTAACGCGGGAATATCGCATTTCTCCTCGTTTACTTCAGTTAGGCCTTTTATTCTTAGGCTCTCTGCTACCTTCAAGAAAGCAGTCAGCCGTTCTTGATCGACACTCACTTCTCCCCTGTACATGAAGTCGAGTAAACTTTTCATGTCAGAATAAGGGACATCCTTTAGTATTACTATGGGATGTTTCTCTTGATGGTTGACAAAGAGGGCCTGGAAGTATGGACTGCAAGCCGATAAGACCATTTTGTGTGCTTTAAGCAACTGTCCGTCCACCGCTAACGTCACATCAGTGAATGTCTCTGCGTGTAATAATTGGTCAAATACCGACAGCATATTTGACTGGTGGTTGTTCCACCTCAAACAAAATCTTTGCGTGGCCATTATTACTCAGTATATGTTCTTTGGAAGATAATAAATGCCACTCAGGCTTAGAGCTATATATATCTACAATATTTCAGTGTATACATAAGTGTTCTCTCTTTTTCGTGGATCATTCAACAAAACTTTAACAATGAATAATGTTTACATAAAAAACATTTTTACTTTTCTCATAGTGTTTTTGTCTGACGGGCGCGAGGGGATCTGAAAAGGGACATAATTATACTTTAAACCAAATATATATTAGAAATAATCTACTTTCTCGTTATATTTTTATTATAACTTCTTATTACTTTAAATATGCGTTGATTTCAGTTTGGATAGCGTTTTAGTAATAAAACAAAATATCGGTTGACAAATGGTGATTAGGAATAATTAATTTTTTATATATTTTTTTTTACTATTTGAAATAATTAATTTTTCAGTTGTAATCAGTAAAGGAATATTTAACTTTGAGAGCTTTTTTTAATTTTATAGTCAATTAGTTTTCCTTCCAATGTTCTAAGAATTATCACACGCATCTATTATATATACATACACAGCGTTAAATAAAAACCATAAAGGTAACTAGTAACCTACATAGCACATAATAAGAAAATACGAAAAATTTTAATAGAAAAGGCCCGGATCCAATGATATAAATATAAAGCCTGCTATATCTATGTTTAGGTTAAACATAGGTACTATTATTCTTACATACAGGTAGATCCTATATAAGCGTGACCCTTTCTACTCCTGTTCCTATGGAAATTTAATACCAGGAACTACGTCATAGACGCATTAAATAAACTTGTGCCTGAAGGGACCGGGCAGGCTGATAAATTCTAGTCATAATGCTTTTTATTTCATTTTTCACGGCGATAAATCTAACGTCTAGTTTTTTGTAATGACAGATATTTAATTATTTCCGTTAGGATTTGTTTATATAACTTGATTTCGGCATGGGTATAACAACACTACGTAATAAGAGATGCGAAAACTTAATTTTGTATGAATCGTACATTCATAACTGATGCATGCATACAAAAAGTAATGAATACTAAATTATCTTTTAACGAGTTACTTGAGACCGGTTTCCGTAATGTTTTATGTAAAATAAATAAAACTTTTATCTCCAACAGAAGGCTCATACATAGAACCATAGATTTAAATCAAGGTTAAAAATTGAGGGCGCCCCTAGCGGCAGCGGAAGGAGAATCTGTGCAACGGAGACGGAGAGCACTCAGCGTAGCGCACTGCAGTAGGAAAACATTCAACGATGCTATTTGATCGTATATAACTATACACATAATATACGTATAGAGGTTATTTAAAAAACATTATTTAATAAGCATAACATCACTAACCGGCAATACAAACCAAGACCTATTAAATTTAACTAGTTATTCCAATAAGAATCCGACTGGAATTTTAAACCTGATTTTTGGAAATCATTATTTGCCGCATATCCACAGGTGCTGACCACAAAATGTTATCGCGGTATGGGCGCACGAATTATTACTACGCACCCAGTCGAGCGCGTTACATTACGTCATCACAATGGCATTATTACCTACGATATCCACATTAAATCGACCGATACCATGCGATAAGAACAATTTATGAATAATTAAAACACTGCACAAACTAAGGACGTACCACACGTATCTGCACTACAATCAACTCGACCCTTTTATGGGAATGAGAATCAGCCCTTCCGCCATAGCCCGAGTCCGCGTATACACGGCACCCCGCTCACCCGACGACTGACAACCCCGCGCGCGGAGCACGGCCCGCTCCGCGCCTCGAATATCACAAAAAATACGTCGTCATCATCGAAATGGCGGCAGTGGATATATTCAGCGCAGGGTGCACGGTAAAATATTGATTTATTGAAAATTATTGATTTACTCTCCCGGCTCATATTGTATGTTGATAGATTAGGGATGACTTATAAATATGCAAACATCTCAAGATGGAGGCTACTTCAGCGAATTCAAGGTTAACATATCTCTACACTGAAAATTATTTTAGATTAATTTTTCAAAAAAAAAATATTATTTTTCCTCGCTAAAAATAGCTGTATACATAACAGATTACGGTTGGAACGAGTTTTAATTTAAAAAATTTACATCCTACCAGAACGTATATCCTTATAGAAAATTTATGGATAATTTAAAGATATAGCTTAGAACGAATTATAAAAATAATTAATATTAAAATAATAACAATTAATATGAGTCATTTGACCCTGAAATTTTGTTAACATACCTACCTTTATAGGTGTATTTATTCAAGGGATGAGTTTTCCACGTGAAAAACATTAATCCATCCGCGCTGTCGCCATGTCAGCAACGTTTTCTATCTCTGTTTCTCTCAGGCAGGGTGAATCTAGCGCCTCTCAGCGATTATCGCCGGAGATGACCGACCGCCACTTTTCACAACTGTAGAACTCGACACCGAATGGAAAATAGACCGCGGGGCGCACTTTTTTCAATTAATCGTACTAAACACAATTTATGAGAAAAAAAATTAATGTCCACTGTTTCACGTTTTAGAAAAATGTTTAAAGGATCATGTTTCAAGTCGCGCGCGATATGTACCTAACTCGGAAGTGTTTTTAATAAAAATGGCCTGCCGCCTCGGCGGGAGGAGTGGCAATGGACAATGAGGTCGGTACCCTCTCTCTGGCACCCGCGCGCGCCCCTCCCTACCGCACAGGGTTAGAAAGTTTCACGAGTGAATCGAGGAAAACACTGACGTTACTGGGTCCTGGAGGAGCTAATTGACAGCTTTCACACCCCCACAGCCTTAAATGTACAAGTGGGGATAGGATATTTAAATCTATAATATAATCATTGGTGCTCTTTACTGTAGGGGAATTATGTTAAATATTACTTGACGTTCCGTCTGGTATTTCCCGGGATAAAAATAAACGTTTTAAGCAACGTTGCATATCGTAACCTATTTTTAACGTGTGTCAGGACTAAAGCAGATGAAATCTCTCTGTAGAATATACTGATAAGGCTTATCAAACACTTGTCGTTTGTTGAATGAATAAAGTTCGTAATTCTTGAATCTTTAAGAATTAAGATGGTTTATCGCAAAAATTGCTGATGATACTTAAAGTTGTACATACACACCACATCTTTGTGGAAACATCACACATACAAAATATATGTTGTTTTTTTAACTTTAAACAGTTATCGCGTCCAGGGCTAACGCTGATAAGTTGTTTTCAGGTGTTTTAGCATATTTTTTTACCTACGAGTGAGTAGTCATAGACAACAGTTTTACTGACTATAATCGATGAAATTCTATTCCTGTTTCAAAATGCCTGGTCCATGTCAAAAAATTATGACTACAGATAATCAATTATCAAGCGCATGTCTGTTAATTGTCACACGTTATCAATTACATAGAGTTAGATAATGACATGAATTTAATAAGGATACATAATATATCCGAAATTACTCTTATAACACCTTAGTTTTGTTATAATGATTTATCTATTGTTTTTCTATATTAAAGATTGATAACTAAATAATCTCGTACATTAATTTAAATACTGTCATATCTTCTTCCCATATGGACGAGAAATCAATTTAAAATATTAATCTATTTATAGCGTATAAGCTATTTAAATGTTTTAAACTCAAGACAAATATGTTTGTATAACTAAATAAAGACCTCCTTCGTACACATTTAAAAGTATTTAATCAATCCAGCCCTGCGATTCTGTAACTCACTTTTCGAACTCACACAGCGGTTTTCGCATCAGCGGTCGCTCTCAAATCAGTCGTGAAGCAGTTATTTTATGATTTGGCATTCTGAAAAGGTGGGAGCTTGTAGTTTATTGTTTATCAGAATGCCAAATCATAAAATGACTGCTTCACGACTGATTTGAGAGCGACCGCCGATGCGAAAACCGCTGTGTGAGTTCGTGAAGTGAGTTACAGAATCGCAGGGCAGAATAAAAACGTTAATATCGATTATACCAGATATAGGTAACAACGTTGACCTGACCCAGGTCACAAAGTCGCTGTAAGCTGTAGTCCTTACATAGAGATGACCCAGTTTTCAGGCCGTGCATTCGCTGCATAAAAGCTTGCCAACACACTTTCACGTTAATAACAAACATGCCCTGAAATCCTGAAAAATTGTAGGTCACACCATTAAATTCGTTCTAGGCCTATTTATGGGTCTTCAAATATTTGATAATGGGCATTTTTATAGTGTTTTAACACTTCATGTTTCATTTTAGGCAAATGTTGATTTTATTATAATTAATGTACTTATAATATACATTTATATAGACTACACGTACTATAGCAGGTTTTTTTGTTTATTTAAACTTTATTAAAAACTGCGCGAAACTAAAAAGTGGCCTACTTTTTAGTTTAGTCTTTTAAATTTTAACATAGTGTTTAAGTACAAGGATTTTTGTTTCGTTGTTAACTTGTTCTTATTTAATTAATTTATAATATAAACAAATAATTCCATGAATAAATACGTAGCTCCGTAGCCCGAATAAAGCCACGCTGCAAAATAATTCTATATAAACCGTATCCACTAAAATCAGACAAAAACTCAAAACTGCAGTAGATTGTGTAGTTTAGATGTTTCGAGAGTTCAATGAATAAGCAGATTCTTACTAACGGCGCAGAAAACGGTCGCTGTTAACTGTTAAAATGCGCGTAGTAAAAGCTGTGAACAAAAAGAAATCCTTCAGCTTTCTAACACCCGTTGCCTCATACATGGGATCTATGGCCTCAAACACCTGACAGTCACAAGCGCGGTTTTGCCGTAGCGAGAATTACGTAGAAGTATGCACTCTCAGCCATCGTGTGCGAGCAATTTTTGTTTGAAATTGGTGAGGCGAGGGAGGCATGTCAACGTAACTATTGCTATGTGAAACGGAATGTTTTCTTAATTGTAATTCATTAATTGCATGGTATAAAATTTAAATACTGGATATCTTTAAACTCAATTTAGTCTAACCTTGGTCGAATTCTAAAGTTAATTTGAGGGGTGGCCGTTGAAGCAAATTAACAAGTTTTATAAGGCATTCGATACCTTTTCACATTCATCAAATCTTTAGTTTAATGATTATAAATTTATATTTAATTCGCTAGATATAATAATGATTGTATCTTTACGCAAGTTACGACATAGATAACTATTATATTTGTATAACAAATGCATACAGGTAATCTTAAGGACCTGTCAACAAAATAAATAATAATGAAAAGAAGATAATACATACTAACTTATACACTTAGCGACTGACTAGAGTAAATCGTATAGGTGAGGGACAGAAAGAAAGCATCATTGGAAGCTTCAAAACAAATAAATTATTATAATATTTATTCAATTAAATCTTGTAAGTATTGACATTCTAGGTATTTACCAGCGACCTTATTTTGTATAACTTATTTTAAGGTATTAATTGCTCATTATTAATGTGCGTATTAGTTTAATGGTTTATTGTAATTAAAGGTACTTAATATACATTAGATCTAATGAATACATA
Organism: Pieris napi; assembly: GCF_905475465.1. NCBI lineage: Eukaryota > Metazoa > Arthropoda > Insecta > Lepidoptera > Pieridae > Pieris > Pieris napi. The sequence goes on from NC_062247.1 coordinate 8,157,399, forward strand.
AATTAAACTATTAATTATATTTTATGCAACTTGCAATTCGATCTAATTTACTCTATTTAGAATTTGTTTAATCGTTTTTTTACTTAATAAGTAATGTGATGTAACTACGTTTAATACGAAAAACACTATGTTTAAATAGTTTAAGTGTAATATTGTCGTCAGTGAGCAGTGTTGGCCTAGTGGCTTCAGCGTGCGACTCTCAAGCCTGAGGTCGTAGGTTCGATACCCGGCTGTGCACCAAAGGACTATCTTTCTATGTGCGCATTTAACATTTGCTCGAACGGTGAAGGAAAACATCGTGAGGAACCCGACATGTCTTTGACCCAAAAAGTCGACGGCATGTGTCAAGCACTTGAGGCTGATCACCTACTTGCCTATTAGATTTAAAAATGATCATGAAACAGATTCAGAAATCTGAGGCCAAGACCTAAAGAAGTTCTAGCGCCACTGAATTATTATTATTATTGTCGTCAGTTGTGGCGTAGCACAAATTATTGTTTGATAAGTCTAAATTTTACATTTGGTTTGTATAAAATCATTATTTGCTGATACATTGAACCTTAAAGCCGCATTTACATTTATCTGACGTGTTGTGTTGTGATGCATCAGAACGGTATCAGTTTCATACATTTAATATGGAAGCGTTCACATTTATTCAATGCGGTGTGTTATGACGGCTTCTGATGTGTCGTGTCACAGGCGATCCCGGTCCGCGTCAGAAAGGGTGAGGTGCGGGGGGCGGTGCCGTGAGACGTCATACCGCATCAGACTAGTGTGCACGCGCCAGTGTTGTGTTTTTACGCGTCAGAAATGGACGAAGAGCAACTAATTGAATACATAAGACAATTTAAAGTGGTTTATAATCCAAAATGTAAAGAATATAAAGATCAAGTTATGAGAGCAGCTATTTGGGAAGAGATAGGAGAAAAAATTCTTCTTCTTCTTTTTCTTTGTTTAGTTAGAAGCGTTGCCAACGCCAATAATTCCAACTCTTCTTCAAAATCTGAATCTGAATCGGATGATTCTTGAAAAAACATTGCAAATGTGTGAACTCTCTGGGAGTCAAGACGGAACTGATACAAAAAACCGTCATAATGCATCATAACACGTCATATCAATGTGAACAGTAGCCATCACGACAGAGAGCATCACAACACAACACGTCAGATAAATATAAATGCGGCTTAACTGTTTTGTATTATTCTTAGTTTTATTATTCCATGTGTAGGTACATATGAACCACGCAAGATGGTCCCGACACAGGGATGTCCCTAGTATCTATATATATTGTACCTATTGTTTTTATAAATAAATAAATAAAAAGGTATGTATGTGTGACATTTGTTATACCCATTTTCAGACCATTTAAAAGGGTTAAGAAAATTTACTTTTAAACACTAGCAACCCATATTATTCTTGAAATTTAAATTATATTTAAAATCAATCAAATAGAGTCTTGTTCATTCGTTATTCAAAAGGACTATGTCTTATAGACGCAACTTCCAAAATAATGCAAGTTATTAAAAAATAAAACTAATTTTGTTAGTTTTTTATGTTCTTGCGTTTTTCTGTGAAACGTCGACCTTTAGCATAAACCATTACATCTGATATCAGTTCTACAATACATATATAGTTGTCCAATTATTACGTGTATATAATTTCCTTGTTTTTGTTGACGTTTTATTAGTAACGTCAACAAAAACAAGTAAAGTAAACTTTGGAAAGTATATTACATTATCTAGATCTACAAATAAAGCTCATTTAAGATGCAATTTTTACGTTCATAGTTAATAACCGAGGTTTTAAGTAAATTGTAAAAGGGTCCGTCCTGCTGGATTCGGTCCGTGAAGTAACGGTCAGGGTTTTGGTTCATTGACTCGTTTCGGACGTTCAATTTTGTACTGTTAGAGATCTTACGAAGCAATCATAGACGCAATGATAGAAATCTCCCGAGGCAATGTCCTTGTTTTACGCCAGACCACAGAAGATAAAAAGATTTGCTTTCTAATTCCTATATTATAAAGAAACTTTGGTTTGTTGATTTGTTTCCTATGTTTAAATGGCAATAGAATATTTTCCTTATTCATTCGTTTTATTTGTTTAGAAACAATGTCGGATTTTATTGTCGGATAAACGTCTTAGTGAAATTTGTATCGGGTAATTGAAATAAATTTGTAGTTAATTGTTGATTATTTGTATGTTATAAAACTGCTTTAACATATTCTAGTTATAATTATAGAAGTGGTAATAAAAAAAAACGTTTCCAATTTAACTCATTTGTCTCTTTCTGGCAAATTGTATTACTTTTTGATAAAAAGAGAGAACAGTGTTATATTATTACATTGATTGAATAAGACTAGAATTTCATACTTAGGTCTGATACAAGACAGACGCTGACTCAGGAATCATGTTGGCATATCATGTGATTTTGCATCTGTATAATTCTGCGAATTATGCAGTGGCAACATTGGTACGAAAATGTGAGTAAAAAATTGCTTAAAACATTACAGCTTGTTATTCATTAGAAATAATTATCCAAATCTGGTCACTACTTCTACATATTACATTTGATTTATACGTTTAATATTAATTTAAAATACGTTCGATTGTAATGTTTTTAATTTGGAGGAATAGTATGGTATAATCACCATAATGATGGCGTAAAAGTCTTTTAGCACAGAATAGGTGTATGAGATTGAGGTTTGACGACTCATGCACTTTACTCATTCATCTATAATTTAATCTATGAATTACAATACCAGCGATGACCATAGACAATTCCAAACGTTTCGTGAAATCGAAAATTCACAATCAATTAAGTCACAAATGTCGTTCTGGATTTAAAAAATTCATTACTCTAACTAAAAAAACATTTTGGTATAAAAGTCGATTCATGTGAATGTTTTTTGTACTTGCTTCAAATTGCAATGCGCATATGTCGAGCTAAAAATTTTCCCTACATCGCAATACCTTGCCAACTTACATGTATACTATGTTCGTTTTATATGAAACAGAGTCACGGCATTATTTCCATAGGTAATAATGATTCCTGGTCTGATGCCTTTTAATGCATTTGATTTCAAGAGACTCCAAGGACGTTTGGTATTTGACTAATGTAGGATTTAGCCAAGGTATAACTTGTTTGGGGTGCGGCAGGGTTCCTGTGCCCGTCTCGATCTTTATTTCCGAGAAGGTCTAGCGACACTCGGCCTGCTATGTGTGGTATCTAGGTAATTTATACTGCAGGTTCAGTTTAGGCATCGGTAGAATATCTACGAAATACTAATTTACAATTACTTTGCGCTGTATTAGAGAAATCTTGTTAAAACAATTTTAGCCTTTTACGTATAAAATTTCGTAATTAGTTGAATACAGACAATACAGTTTTTGCCGCGCACTACCACTATGTGAACCCATTGATTTAGGGTCTTTCAAGAAAGAAGTATACCACTTGTGAAAAGGCCGACAACGCACTTGCGAGCCCAAGGCAATGTGAGTTTCCATGGGCGGCAATATTACTTAACATCAGGCAACATCAGTAAACTTATTTTCTTTCGAAGTACTGTCCTAATCTCAGGGTTAGGTAGTGTCAGTCCACTACGAAGGCGGATACTATTTGTATGGCCTATAAAATCACATTACGCGGCATTTCAGAGTAGTTTTATTGTCTATTGACATTACATAGATTAAAGAATTTCCTTGAGCATACCATAGATCGCTTTTTGTAAAGTAGAAACAATCAAAGCAGGAGAACACGTTACCGTCCCGTTACATTGCGACTATCATTCTCACGAGACTTTTGATGCTGAATCGATCATTGGAATCGTTGTTTAACTTGTAAATATGACAAATTCATTTGTCGTTTCGTATTGTAGTTGTTCAATTTTAATAGCACCGAAGGTTTTATCAGTACAGCCGATTATACTAATAACTTTGTTAGATTTTGATTAAAGTATATTTTACCTGCTGTAATCTTCTTAATCATTCTTTTATTACCTATATCTTAATCTAAGTGAAACATTATCTTCACACAACGCCTTCTTTTGCGATGTGAGAACGACACGAATGACGAAAATGGATTTTAATTTTATTCGATTTTCCTTTAATAAAATATTAAATAGAGTAAATTGAATGACAATCCCATCATACATTTAAACGTATCATTTAAAATTCAGTGGCGCTACAACATCTAGGTCTGGGATTCAGATTTCTGAATCTGTTTCATGATCATTTTTAAATCTCGCCGTCGACTTTTTGGGTCTAATGGCCGATTTACATTATCTTAGTGTTTAGGAGAGTGCTTTAGTACAACTTGAAAGGCAAGTTCTTTAGCGTAGCGTTTACATGTTTCAACTAAAGTACTATCTTAAAGCACTCTCCTAAACACTAAGATAATGTAAATCGGCCTTAAGACATCTCGGTGTCTTAACGATGTTTTCCTTCACCGTTCGAGCGAAAGTTAAATGCCCACATAGAAAGAATCCATTGGTGCACAGCCGGGGATCGAACCTACGACCTCAGGGATGAGAGTCGCACGCTGAAGCCACTAGGCCAACACTGCTCAAACGTATCCTTTACTGACGCAAATATCGAGGCTAAGAATCTTAAAGGAAACAGAGAAACAGAGAGAACTCTGTGTAGGACGTCTTCACTCAAGGCCTCCGTGGTTATGTTGGTAACGCTGATTGTGTACTATTCAGAGTCGCCCGGCGAGACAATTAATAAAGCGATAAACAATGATCAACGGAACATATGCAGACGACGGCCCACATCCTACTAGAAAATTACGGGGTACCTACTTGCGACAACTCAGCTTAGAAAATCCTTGGAACGAGGGTACAAGGCGAAATAAATGCCAACGCGTTGAGTGGTTGCATTGCGTCAGCGCAGGGCCGATTTCTAGCTCTCCCACGCCGCAAGGTCATTGAGGATTGCTCCTACAGCCTACTAAACACCACAGCACGTAGCTTTAATATTGACTTTTCAATCTGCATTTGCGTATGAGCATTAGAAATTGTTATTGGTTAACAGTATTCAAAGCTGTAAAGGCGCGTAATGACTTTCTAGCGTTGTTACTTTCATATATTTAGGATGATAAACGATGCATGTTTTATTATCGTTTTATGGTTATTTTATGTTTCGGCGAGTCGATCAAAGGGATAAATCATAATTTAAGCGCAAAGCTAATGCGTTGGGACAATGTGGTGGTGATTTGTCCGTATATGAATTGAATATTGCAAAAATCTCAGTTTTGTATTGCTTGTACATACAACTACTATTTAAGCCTTGACTTGTTTGAGCTATCGTGGAATTTGGAGTATTAAGAATATCCATAGCGCTAAATCACCTGCATCAATCACCACATACACACCCTCACATACACACACTTTCACGCTATCACACAACAGCCGAATTAGGTATTACTTAATTAAATGTATTTGATATTTTTTGTTGACTTTTTCAGTTCGTAATGTAAATGTTTTAATCATTTTACATATGTATATTGTCTATTCCACGATTGGTTATATCTCTAATATAATTTTTTGTTAAATAATTTATGTTAGATGTAGGATAACGAAATAAATAACTTTCTCATGTTTAAAAAAGCATCAGTTTAAAAATGTGAAACGCCCACGAACAAACTCTTTTTAAATAATTAAATAGTTTTTTGACGACTTCTCGGTAGAATCCACTTTCCGAGCCGATGGTAACCAAACATTTGACAATTCAGTGCTTAGTTAATACTACTTTGAATTTCTCTAATGTTATTAATCTAAAATTTTAAGATGAATTTATTTTATTACAATTCTATGTCGCATTTTTAGTTTTCAAAGATACCTTGTTTATTACATAAGTTGATTATACACCACCATTACGAGACCTTGAAAGGAATCGCCTACATAACATACATATCTTTATATAAGCTACCTTTGTTTACGAGCAACTACGCCATTTGCAATCTTATTACGAACGACAGATTATTCAAGTTTGTAAACTGTATCTGTGCCGTTAATGTTTATGTTTGCGTACGTATAGGATAGGACATAGATAAATAAAACCCACACAGTACAAATCGCAAACCCTCACTATTAAAAAACAAATTATTGCGTCGTATTGCTACCTCTTTGGTTGTGACCTCCTTGAATGTCATAAGTATATGGACGTTCCTGGCTAGACACAGAAAAAGAAAATGCGAGATGTGTTAATGCTTAGAATTTTTATTGGTAAAAACCTCCACTTATGAGTTAGGGTTTAAAATAACTGTAAAGTGAGTTAAAAAAAAAACTGCACACACTTGTGACACACGTCAATTTTTAATTCTAGGACATGCCGGTTTCCTTACAATATTTTCCTTCATTAGCCAAGAAAAATCCTTCGGTGCACAGCCGGGGCTCAAACACTCGACCTTAGAGTTGGGAATCGCACATGTAACCACGAAACACTGCTTAATATGTGCCGTTATATTTACCACGTGCCGTTCATTTATACATTAAAATTTAATTTAAAATACTGTAAAATAAATCAATTTTTTGATACCATATTAATAAAGAATAAACATGCATTTATTAATATGGCACGTTATTCTACAATGTTCTTAATAATTTTCTACAGTAATGGAACAATACGAAGAGAAAAAAGTGTAGGATTTCTCCTAGATTTCCACGATGTCTCTAGTAAGGAAGATTGTGTGCATTTTCTCAAGAAAATACATTTTATATCTGAGACTTATGTCTTTATTACGAATACGGATAGAGGTTTTATGAAAGTTCATGTATTCCACATTCCTTTAAATAACAATGCGAGAAAAGACTTGCAAGATATAATAATTATTGTCTCAGGATCAATTACGTTTGTACAAAAAACAAATATTGACCAACTTAAGGTTCCAGAAGAATGAATTCTTACAAAATGACCTTGTTAGTCTATAGTTTCGACTTTCAAGAAATTTTTTAAATTGTGTTTATCTAATGACAATTATGTACCTGTTTATGCAACTTTATCTATGGGTCTAGTGCCATAGAGGTTTTGATAGACGGTGTTATACCGCGCGCGCACGTGAGAATGTCCAGTTTGAAGAGGACAGTTATACTTACCGCGTTCATGTTAGACAGAGACAGTGAATTTGAAATTAGGGTGGTTCCACGTGAGTTCGATGACCTATCGCGTCTGTGATTTTTATATTTTAAATTTGGTACTCAAATGACCACAGCATCAAACATAGACTTTTTACTTAACTTTTTACGCTCGTGTTAATTACGTTTCCTATATTATTATTATTTTGACAACTGGTATCTACGCGGGTAAAGGTTCAATAGCCGATATAGACATTTTTGGAAAGTCCTTAAAAATGTGGGAGGTTCCGATAAGAATGTACAATTACTTACGAGTTTATTTCTAGCATGTTCTTGTATTTAAAAAACTAATTAGATATGGAAACAACGATATGGAGTAATAAGGTAAGATATAATAATATAATCGTTTCTATATAAAAATTCATAGTACCGTCTAGCGTCTTCTAGTTATTTCATTGTATTTGCTGTAAAAGCAAACACAACAGGATACTTATAAAATATTTATCATTAAAATGTATAATCATAAAAATATTGATAACGCGGTTGAAATTAAACAATTATAGCTTATATAACAGTTATTTAATGTTTTAAATACAGAATAAAATTATTACTATGAAAATGATGACCTTCGCAATTTCATTAATTTATTATGTGTTAGCAGATTTTAATTTACTCACATAGATAAAGATATAAACTTAAACATTATGTAGCAGTGACAAAAAGCAGCTCGGTTATTCCCGTCATAGATAATAAAAAACAAATAACAGCACTGGTTTTCAGACTTCTACCAAAGACTTTAAAGATTATAGAGAATTATACATTTTTAGATAAACATTTTTTTAAACACGTTTGTGACATCCATGGTAAATTGCTAGATAATGAATTAAATGGTTTTTAAAATCTCTTTTTTGTACTAGCTATGATGACTTTGACATTATCTTTAGATTCCATTGAGAAACGTCTTGAAATACCTTGATACTAGCTAATAGCTATCTTTTTAAACTATGAAAAGGCTATAATACTACATCATTGATTATTATGTCTTACTTAGTTCTGTTTAGACGTTTTTTGAGTTTGTGTTCGACTAGGTAGTAGGTACCTATCTTAGACTTAGATTTAGAATCGTGACTAAGCGCTAAGTATGATCCCTTAAAACACAATACGGTTTTGACTTATGGAAGTTAAATTTCGCAATGAGTCACAATTCTGAATTTACGATAGTGAAGTTAAATTAATTTTGTTTCCACGCTTCGAAATATCTATGTACATCAGTAATAGACAAAATCAGCCAAATAAAAATCTAATTCTTATTGCAACCGAATTTTCGGTACCGAGCTTTCCGCCTTTCTCTTCGTTACTTTTGGAGCCTTGTGATTGCGCAAACGCTTCCCACACGTGCATCCGAAAGGCACTCATCTTTCGTACCGTTATTTTTCCTACTTCACAACAAGTTACGGCTTAGCTAGGAATGTTTAATTAGAGAAAGGGCGTTGCTCAGATTCGAAGGTGAATTGCTATCAAGGTGAGATGTCAGCGAAATCCCCCGAGCCCTTGTCTAACTGGGTAGAGTTGCGCGGGCGCATGAGAGGCCAGAATGGGTGAGCAGCGCGCCGCCGCGCCCTCTTACCTTCCCCTCCCGCCCCTTCGCGCCCCCACGTCGGAAAATAGTCGGATGACAAGTCTAATTCTATGTGATCAAGAAAATGATTCTGCGCATGATACAAAGTACGTCTGTTTGTCCTTGTGTTCTATGTAATTTTGTAGGTGCACTGTCATAGTACAATGTTTAAGGTTAGTTTTCTAGTTGAAATAAAAACGGAAGGGTCAATGACCTTCAGACACGGTATTTCTTTCAAATATCATGTTTGTAGAACTTAAAGAATAATCTTTAATCTGATTAATCGGCCAATCTGTAATTGACGTTTTTGAAACATCCTCCTTTTAGAAAATTAAGAATTCTTAGATTCAATTAGGTATTAGGTACACATCAGCGTTATTAGTACATTAGTCTTTTGTCTATATTTCAGGGACAGTACCAACACAGTATAAAAATGTTTATCTAACATTTGCGCTAAAATTAGTTTTACCTAATTTGATTTTATTAGCAATATTTCTAAACAAAAGCTTATAAAAACAAATGAGAATCCAAAACTATTTAATGACATTCGTGAATATACATGTCATTAGTATGTAATAAGTACCTAGTTAGAACCATGAATTGACAGCAAAAACATTTTTCAATTATCCAAAAAACCACTAAAAACTTTATCCACGTAAATGAAGAAGGAATGAGCATTTGTGATTGTCATTTAATAACTTATACTTGTTGTTCAAGGACGTGGCCGGAGAACAGATTCAAGTAATTTTCAGCATGTTTTAATAAAATACTCAAGATTTATCTGCTTACGCGCCATATACAATACAATTTCTAGTTTTATTAAACCCATACTTATTCCAGAACAGCGTGGGTTTGATGAGGTTTAACTTCTATTTGGTTTTAGTTATTGTTATTTTTTTGTTGACGTTCTAGAATTTATAAATAAATATACAATATATGTTGTTATTAACGCTTTATTTATTCTTAATTGACAATTTACCATCTTGCACGCTGTCCAAATCTAAATTACACAACCAAAGTCTTATTTGAAAGTTCCGTTATTAAGTGTACAAGTATATATCTATATAAAATGTGTACTTTAGAGTAAATAACAAGTTAAAGTACATCAGTTGATTATGGTAAGTGTAGGTTGGCTTATCGAGGAGCCGTGACCTTCTGATTGAGTACGTTGTAGGACACGCTCGCTACTCATGTCCTGCGCAGACTATCTTAGATCTGAATCATAGACAGTACACAGATTATGAAATACATACCTTTAAAACAGAAACTTCAAAATGGACTAAAATGTATTTAAAACCAATATTTCTTATATCTATTTATTAATATTGCATAAGCAAGAAGCTTCAATATTAACTATATTAAATTTATTAATAAACGGTGTATGAAGATTATGTTATTTGGAAGTCGGTGCAACATAGTATATGTAATTAACTAATAGTACCTAGGTATGTATCTAGATTTTGACAAAGCGTCATAAATACAGCAAAAAATATAAACACAGGTAATAATAGACCAACTATTTAATTAGTGTCTGGTAATAAAATAAGTAATAAGTTTTAAAATACCCTCCGTATCACCTCGACGTCCGTCGTTCCACAACTGAGCGTTTCTTACGGCAATTTTTGCCGCGCCCCACCACTACGTGGAACCAACTGCCCACTGAAGTATTTCCGAACCAATTCGACTTAGGGTCCTTCAAGAAAAGAGCATACCAATTCTTAAAAGACCGGCAGCGCGCTTGCGAGCTTCTTCTGGCAGTGTGAGAATCCATGGGCGGTATCACTTAACATCAGATGAGCCTCCTGCCCATTTGCCTCCTGTAACATAAAAAAGGGGTAACCAAATTCACGACGAACTATGTATTTTGTGCTTTATTAATTAATATTAACAATGGGTGATATCTATTAGAATATTTAAAAATTTGCGTTTTAAAATACTTAAAGTTTAAAAGTAAATAGTAATTAAAATATGAGTTTATAACTCATTCAGAAGGAAAAAATCGTAATTTAAATACTGTAATAGCACATTAGCGATTATTTGAATGTTCTAAGTCCTAGGCGCAAGTACACTTCGAATCGTGTATATGTTAACGTAAAATTGTAAAAACCGTTAGATTGTAATCTATCGGTTATCGGTTATCGGTATTCGGTAGATTGTACTACACTAACTTAGTTATCATTCAAACTTCTTTGGTCAATTACAGATTAATTTTACTTCCCAACAATTTCATATAACTACCGAATAATAATACGTTAAATTGCAATTTGCAAGCAGTATGTTGAGTTGACAATCTTTCGACAGTTTACAATCTCGCGAGATAGATTACAATCTAACGGTTTTTACAATTTTACGGTGACATATACTCCATACCCCGGTTATGGGACTCCAAACACCATGTAGGTATATACTCGTACTTTTACTAGAGTTTTACATGCATAGGGACAACACTTGGAATTCTCGTTCATGACTATGTTATACGTAAGTACATATTATAAATGTATATCTGCATCAAGGCGGAATGTCAGTGTCCCTTCAAAGGCATGTAGGCAAAATAATGAAGGTTAGCTGAACGTGCCTTAGATGCGCTTGCGATGCAACCTATCACAACATCTTTAGTAAGTTTAATTTTCGTTATACAGAATGGCATTTTGGTACAAGATTTAAGTAAAATTAAGAGACGAAAAACACATTATAAACAGACTTATGTTTTCGTGTAGTGAATATATATGTGTCGCAGCCAACTAGCTTAATTAGCCGTTCAATTAACAGCCTAGCCGTTTAACTAGCGGCCTGAAAGATTTTCAGCCAGTTGATTAAACAGCTAGGCAAATAACTTGGCTCGATGACGTTTCATTACTTGCCTTGCCTGATGACTGTTAATTTAAATTTCATTCCACTTTCTGCGTCTCTCAAACTCGAATCGACACTCTTCAAACTGTCTATATGGCATCGGCAAACCACACCTTTGTTTCCAAATTACTTAAGCAATTTAATTTTAAAAGAAATATGTTTATCTTTTTTATTTCTGCCAAATAATGACTCTATCGTACGAATGGCCCATTAGCATTAGCCAGCCAGTTTATTAAATGTTGAAACAGACGCTTCGGCTGAATATCTTTCAGGCCATTAGTTAAACGGCGCCGTTTAGTTCGTTCATTGAACGGCTAACTAAGCTAGTTGGCTGCGACATATGCATGAACAATGTCTATCATAAAAAAAATACGTAAAAAAAAAAGGCACACATGGTGAGGAACCAACCGAGGATATATTATATACCCAAAAATTACAGGCTCGCAATTCTGATACTATACCTAGTTCAGCCATAAGTTCTGTTACAAATGAAAATGCAATGCATGCAAAGAAGCTGGGTAACAACTGACTTTAATGGTTTAAAATATCAGCTCAAAACTAACACAAAATTATGGGTTGAGACGCTAACAAAAACAAACTTGGCATATATTATAAGGGTTAATAAATCTCAATGACACATATGTTATTAGACATATAGACATATGGAGACGAGAATGTTAAAATACAATTTATAAGTGTGGTAAAAACTAAAGGGCTCAATATTGGCTTCAAGTGTACGATGATTGTTTACATTTGGTTTACACTTCTAATTATTATCTAAAATATTTATATGTAACTTAACTAAAGTTAGGTTAGTTGAAAAAATATTTTTTTTTGTAGCAGTATTTATGGCCAGACTAGTTATATTAAAGAACATTCAAAAGATAGAATCTGTTACATGATCATTTTAAATCTGATAGAAACACATAGAAAGAAAGTCCATTGGTGCCGCCGGGGATCGAACCTACGGGATAAGAGTGGGACGCTGAAGCCACTAGGCCAACACTGCTCACTTAATTACTAACATTAATGAACATATTCATATATTTTACAACTATCATTCTACTTTGTTTTGAGACTTTAGTTTCTATTTAGTTCTATTCGTTTTTTTGCTGTTTTTAATTTTTTCCTTGCTAGTTTGAAATTTGTATGTTGTAATATAATTGATTACTGTTGATCCGTGACCAATAGTGATAACTGCAAAGTAGAAAATTATTTGTTTTTTTTTTATTTGTAAACTAGCTGGCCTGGCGAACATCGTACCGCCTAACAGTCTTATCTTTATTTTTAAAAAAATACTTATTTATGCTATTCGGGACACCGGTCTAGCTAGTAAGATAAAGAAAGAAAGTTGATAAGCCAACAAATACATTATGTCAAAAATAAAAATTTACCTTCCCGGAACCACTCCACTAACACTTGAACTCTATGATATGGTATTAAAGTTCAAATTGACTTTTAAGTATTATTACGAATATTTTGTATGGGAATATAGAAAAATTGTTTTTAGACTTTTTCACTCATTTTTTTTTATTTTCTCTCCGTAAGAACCATCCTCGTACTTCAAGGAATATTATTAAAAAAATCAGACAAATCGGTCAAGCCGTTTTCATGTTATGTCGTGACAACGGAAAACGGGTTTCATTTTTATATATATAGATTGCACGTTTGTATTTTTTAATCTAGTGTGTTTTTTACTTTTAATGTTTAAGTTATTTTCTCTTCGTCATTGTAATGTTTCCCTCTAAATGTTGTGCACACTTATTATTGATGCACATGCATGTATGTATCTTGTTTTCTGTGTCATGTGTTCTCTGTAAGTTTTTGTATGTGTTTCGTTAGTGTGCCTTTTAAAAAAAAAATGTAAAGTCATATTTTCTTTTATATTTTTGCATACATGTTAGAACTTATAAATAAATTAGATCCAAATAGCATTAGGTTTGTAAGTCACAATGTTTCGTTAAATATTTTCAAATGAGAGTTGCTCTTTTTGAATATCAAGCAAACTGAAAAATCCTCGCCTTCGCTATACGACGCCACAGAAAATCTAGGCCTAGTGTTTAGCGCATCTGTGAACTAAATAGGCTTCCTATTTAGGTCACAGTTTTTTGTCCTCCAGTCATCGCAACGTTCTTGAACTATTTCAATGATAAAAGTGCGCTTTCACAGATAGGCTGAAATTCAGGCTAGGATTTTTGTGAAGGTTCCCCCGACGAATTGAAACTGTTTTCTATACGGTGAATATATAAAAAGAGTTTATAAAATATTTGCTTTTTAATTTATTACGATGTGACCAAGTTGTTATTGCTATAATATAATGCTTTTTTATATATTAATTTATTTACACTTCGTTGCAAATAAAAGAAACACAATACATAAAAATTATAAGGGATGCAACGGTCGGCCTTATCGCTAATAAGCGATCTCTTCCAGGCAACCCTAGTTAAAGAAAAACCTATAAAAGAGAAAAAAAAAGAATCATGATGCGTGCGTGAAGTGCAGAACCAAATGTTATATAAAAAATATATGTATATAGAACCTTAATCTAAAGTAATACAAAAAAAAATGTTAATAACAGACTAAAAACTTAAAAGCTAATCTTACAAATACATGAACAGCGAATAGTGATGCAAAAGGGAATATAAAAATTATACAAGTCACGATTGATCATATATAACTGGGGGTAAACGGGTGGGAGGCTCATCTGATGTTAAGACACGATGGATGGCTCGCGAGTGCGTTGGTGGCCTTTTAGAAATTGGTACGCTCTTTTCTTGAAAGAGATATTAAGGTTAGGGTCGTTGTTTTTGTTATGATTACACGAAATACTATTTTGATCTAATTTATCGTAAAGTTTTCAACGATTGCTTAAGTGTTTACGGCTAACACAGTGCTTTCTTTTTTCTACAACTTCTTCAAAATTATTGGTAAATATCCACAGACTAAAGAACTATAAAAAATTATACGATGAAATAACCTCCTTCGAAATTCGAAGTCCGCTTAAAGCAATGTTACAACGTGAACGCTGCGACTAATCTGTGATATTGTTTGTCTATGGATAAGAAATTGTAGAATCTCAGTTTTCCAATTTCAAATTGCACTCACATGAAACGGATATTCGAGATCAAAATCGGGGTCGAATGCACTACATGAATGAGAGGGCATCGGAGGGCAGACCGGAAGTGAGCTATGCGAGGGTACTATTTGATTGTAATGCAAATTCCTTGTTTCCGGCCGAGGGGATACAGGTGGGGGTCGCACCACTATTTATCCACTTAGTTTAAAAATTGATAACACGTGGGTGGATGGCACCTGGCAGAAGTTAAAGGGATTCCTTCACAATGATTTTAACTGGGTCAATTACAAATTAAACGCGAGTGTCATGTTATTAAAACCTAGCTTGTATATCTCCTTTCTTAAACATATAAAAACATCAGTGGCGATACCTCTTTTAGGTCTGGGCCTCAGATATCTGAATCTGTTTCATGATAACTTTTCAATCTAATAGGCAAGAAGGTGAACAGCCTCCAGTGCCTGAAGCACGCCGTCGATTTTTTGGGTCTAAGACATGTCGGTTTCCTCACGATGTTTTCCTTCAACGTTCGAGCGAATGTTGAAAGCGCCCATAGAAAGCAAGTCCATTGGTGCACAGCGAGGGATCGAACCTACGACCTCAGGGATGAGAGTCGCACGCTGAAGCCACTAGGCCAACACAGCTCTTCTTAAACATATACCATATTTATTACTTAGGCAACTGTGTGATTTTAGTATAATGCAGTAATTATATGATGTCTTAAAGGCGATTATCAATTGTAACTCTCTTGTGGACAAGAGGGGACGCCCACCAGAAAGCTGGAAAGATCGAATAAAAGAGATAGTTTTTTATTATTTTATAACTGTCTTGTAATATTTGGCGTCCCAAAACCCCAAGTTTGGCATCTTCATTGTTATTTTTATAAGCAAAATATATTTTAATATATTTTCGGAACAGTCTAACCACTGACTGGCCCGAAAAGCCCAGTATCTAAGGTTGAGAAGTTATCCCTTGCGGTTGGAATAACTTTGTTAGCGCGAATCAGGGTATGACGACATCGTACTGATTTATAGCCGAAAACTGTGGTCGCTTTTGTTTATCTTTTGTTTAGTCTGTCATTTGTTTTATCGGAAATCTAACTACCTTTTATGTCATATATGTTAGCTGCTAACGCATGCAATGGTTATAAAATCAGTGGCGCTGCAACCTCTTTAGGTCTTGGCCTCAGATTTCTGAATCTTTTTAAATCTAATAGGCAAGTAGTTGTAGTCGAACCTACGACCTCAGGTATGAGAGTCGCACGCTGGAGCTAGGCCTACACTGCTCATGCAATGGTTATAGTAAAATTAAAAATACAAATTAATTTTACTATAAAACAAATACGTACAAAAATGTACACTAAAAACTTACATTCCCTTACTACGTGAAAATAATTCAATTTATGTGATTACCATGTTAATATCCTGTTTCCTGTTTAACAGGTGAGGGGTGAATTTGATTTAAAATAGAGTTGGGGTGATCCGTAATTATTGCTTAGGAATCATTTGTAACGTGTCTGTGATTTCATTTAATTTTATGAATACATGGAAAATAAATCAAGATTTTTAATAAATCGAGACGATTTATTTTAAGTAGATGTCCTTAATATATTTATCGATCTTGATATGTGCCCGACACACCGACTTTCGGGTCTAAGGGTGAGATCTATAGTGCGCACTTGGACTTTGCTCAGACTTTACTTACGAAAAACACTAAGGTTAAACTATGATTTAGTATATTTATAGACATTTTAACGGTGAGATTAAGCTAAGCTCAAGCTAAGACAGAAATTGATGTTTCATTTCATGCAATACCTTCTTTATTATCCTTTAAAAAAGTAAAGAATGGTTATAGTTAAGTCTGAGCAAAGTCTAAGTGCGCTCTATAGATCTCACCCTAAGGCAAGCCGATTTCCTCACGATGTTTTCCTTCACGTTCAAGCGAATCTTAAATGCGCCTAGAAACTCCATTGGTGCACAGCGGGAGATCGAACTTACGACCTCAGGGATGAGAGTCGCACGCTGAAGCCACTAGGCCAACAGTGCCACCTACATACCTAAGCTATACATCAAACTCATAAACTAACATTTATTGACGGTAGATATTTAAAGATAATACGGAAGAATGATTCCATTGATGTTTAGCCGAAATATGAACTCACGACCCCATAGGAGTATGCCCAGCCTCTTAGCTGCTCGGAGCTGTAAAACCTTTTTGCTTCCTTTAATTAAAAAAAAAGGAAATTACAATAAGAACGTTGTTTTCGTTCTCATTCGATTCACGACTTGTAAAGTACGAGATGGTAGGTTTGCTTCAGAAATGTACAAAGTACAGAAATGTTGTCTATTTTCTATCACAATGGTACACTTCACACACACACACAACACAGCCGAATAAGGTATTACTTAGTTAAATATTTATAATAATCTTTATTGATTTATTTATTTTCTTAAATGTTTGAACCTTTTTGAATTATGTATTCCATTATTGGTCTAATTGTTTTTTGTTATATATAATTTATGTTTGCTGTAGGATTATGAAATAAATAAAACCTTTGAATTAATTCTTTAATATATATATACGATAATAAATTGACACTTTAAAGAAGTTATATTACAATGCCATTAGAGATATAGTATAGTAATTTAGGAAACATAGCTATTTAAAAAGCTACAATGTTATAAAATGAGATTCCTTTACACATGCGATTTACTGGGGAAATTAAGATTATAAATATACTGAGGGACGTTACAGACCGTCGCCCAAGCGTGCGCAGACGCAGGGGGCGGCCACCCCGGCTGAAGGTCATTCAACCTCCCCCCCCCCGCGACCGTTCCCCGTCCCTCACAATCACAGCCCTTTGTGAGGGCTAGTGGGGACAAGGTTCATTTCTTTGTTTTGAAATGCCTTCTAAGTCGAGGGGCCTAACAAAAACTGAATTTTGTTTTTTAATTCTGAGACGTTTTAGTTCCAGTTTTGTGAGAAAAAGCTTTGATAGAATGTCTTTGCAACTTTCTATATATTTAAGAAATAGGCGATAGTTTTAAAGGATTTCATGATTTCTCGTATAAACACATTGTCAAAGTATTTATTTCCAACATAAATTTACAGTATTTCAACATTCTAAACGTAGAATTAATAACAAAAAATGAATTGAAAATTAATACAAATTTAAAAAGTTTGATCCCTGTGTCAGTGTACCTTTGATGCTGGCATAAAAAGTTCTCCTATAAAATACATTTCATAATTAAATGATAAGAATACCTATTAGACAATTCATGTGAAGAAGAAAGGAGAACCATTTCTCCCACCACATAAATTGGCCAGATTTCGCGTGGTAGGGCAGGTTCGCACTAGGAAGAAACCTAAACGCTACTTCTATGCATATAATGACTGGCTAACTTATTTGACGGACGCTGAACATGGTTCACTCAATGAGTGTAGGAGGATGACCTCTAATAGGCAACGATGGCGAAACGTCGAGAAGCGCCCCTTCTAATACTACTTCTACATAGCGATCACGACCGCTCTGTCAAGAGTGTACCAGATAAGAAGAATATGGAAGATAAAGTGCCAGTACCAACAAAGAAAACTCGATTTTTTATTGCCCGACAAAAAAGTACTGAAAGTTCATTACATTTTTTTACATTTTTCCAAAAGTCTTGATAAGAAAGCCGGCTTCGTTGCCTTTATTAGATCATGATAATGTTAGTCTATGGTAACAAGAGATTCCTCATTATGCGCGATAAGCGCTTTAATGAAGCAGTCCTTACTTTAGTTTATTCATAGTACGTAGTCATCTATTTGTATATTTTCTATCTGCAAAGGAAGGTCACCTGTAACCACAGAACTATATAATATATTCCTATTATAGGCTTCAGCCTCTTATAAAGATGTTCGATACCTGATGAGGCAAATATACTTTATTATTATCTAGAGTCTAGGACCTCGCATGCAATGGTGTAACACGCAGTAGATTAAGGATTAATTACGATTACGATTATTTATTTATTGACCAACAAGGCAACACATCAGAAAAAATATATCAGTCTCCCGATAGAATATGAATAATAATTTTTGTATTATAAATCTACGCGTATTTGGAATTAAATATTACTTTCATTAAGTAAAATTTTATGGGAACAAATCCTATGGATAAAGTATGCAGCCATTACGTATCAACGTATACTAAACGATATTATAATCAGATGACCTATAATTAATACTTTACGCCGTCGACAAAGGCACCCTTTCCCAGTCAAAAAACAAAATAGGATTCACCCCACCCGCATACCGGTAAAGCAGCTCAATCGTATCTAATTGTACATTGAACTGAATTTATTTCAAAATGCATTTTAAACCTTATGTCACGTGCGATACAAGAAGGGAAGTGGCCCTTTATTTAAAACACTTGAGGGTAACAAATATGGGGGTAGTTTAATTTAATCAATTGCTTTTTTACAAAGACAAATAGTTTTAAATGTTAATCTTTTAATACCTGTCAATAGGGGCACGGAATTGGCGCGGCCGTTTCATTGGTACGACTCAATCCGAACCGGAACACAATTTTATCCGAGAATCGTACAGAAGAGTACTATTATTACACGTTATCTTATACTTTTTACACGCTTTATATTAACTTCACCTGTATGTATGTATGTATGTAACCGACTCCTTCGGACTCGATTTTGACCCACTTTTTACGGACAGATTTAATTCAAACTTTGCGCACCTGTCAAAGATCGATGACAATGCAATAATCCGAGAAAAAAATGAAAAAATTTAACTAAAAAATAAATAATAGTTAAAAAAAACTAAAAAACACGCTTTTAAAGCACATCTAACTAAAAAGTGAAAAATACTGGTATAATTGAAAGCGTGGGGCGCTCTGTGCCATATTTTTCGTCTATCGAGCAACCCACGCTTTTTCACAATAATACCAATATTTTTTGTTCATTACCATTTTCACCCTAAATTAGGAATTATTTTTCACTTTTTAGTTTGATGTGCTTTAAAAGCGTGTTTTGAGTTTTTTTTTAACTATTATTTATTTTTAAACAGATCTGTGTCCTGGCGATGTATTACCGTAAGAGTAACTGTTAATTGTGTACACGAGGCTGAGGTTCTCAGCTCTCAGAGTAATCAGATTTCAATACATCGGCTGACACTGTTGAATTAAACACGGCCGGCAACGCACCCACTAAACATGGGTAGACTGCCTTTTTGGTAAAAAAAAAAACACATAATAAATCCAAATTTGAGATAAAAAAAGGAAGCCACCGAAGTTTCTTCGTTGTTTGTTGTTGAAGTCCTTTTTAGCTTGGCTTATTAAGGAGATATGCTAATTGATCTCAGCTTTTTAATTGTCAGTCTGTTTAGTTGTCTTAATTGACTTGCTTACAAATAAAGACGTTACTTTGTAAGGACTAAAGAAATATTGTTTTTATTCCTATAACAAATAAGCCAGTGAAACAGACTTTCACACAGAAAATATCTAATCAGTTGTTCCCCAAAAAATTGTTTCCAATACGGAAGTAATATAGGAAATTATTCGAGAACACTGACCACAATCGACAGTAAATAGATTAGCTATTAAGTAGTTTTCATATTTATTCCTTCCGTTACTTTCGCGGTATATTTCATTTCATAGTCGAGTTATTTTAAGGGGACAAACATCCCTTACTTAAATGTTTTTTACACTTCCTTCTTGATAAGTAAGGTTCTCATGGATCGTAACGTCCCAACGTATTTAATTAGTATTATTAGCTACAAAATACGTTAGAAACTTAACAGTCGTATTTTTTTCTTTATTCTGTTTATTATTTTTATCAATTGTCAATATTATATTCGTTGATCGAATCTGTGGCGTAATTAGTAGCAGAAGTTCCCTGATTCAATAATAATTAAAGGCACATATTGACAATTTACATTCATATTTCATATTAAGAATATAACTTAAACTCGTCTGGTGTTTCCATTGATTGATTTATTTATTGAAGTGCACTCCAATTTATATAATGCATTTTCTACGGTATATGTTACAAGGTATATTCACCATAAATTTTACACAAAACAAATATAAATATTTCACTTCCAAATTTTAGTTTTTACTAGTATCCCATTTTTTACTTAACAATGCGAGTTAGGTACACGATAGGCGCTTTTTTTTATTGATCAGGCCACTACTGCCCTGCTATTCTGAATATATCAAGCTTTGGATAAGTAGTGTTTATTCCGTTATATTTTAGTTTGGTTTCTACAGACGGAGTTTGGAAAATTCCGTCGTAATTTGGGACGAAAATGTTAATGTTCTGTATTTGACCATTTAACCATCTCTATAAGAACACCGGCTAGAAATCGTACAGTGACATCATTTTAAATTTCTTAAGTCGCTGATGGTACAGGTAAATTGGGTTACTGAATCTAATTGTTATCTAAATTACCAGGGAAATCAGTGCAACTCTCATTCCTGAGGTCGTTGGTTCGATCCCTGGCTGTGCACCAATGGACTTCGCTTCCCTCGAACGGTGAAGGAAAACATCGTGTGGAAACCGGCTTGCCATAGAACCAACAAGGCGTGTATCAGGCACAGGAGGCTGATCACCTACTTGTCTATTAGATTGACAATCGATCATGATACAAAGTCAGAAATCTGAGGTCCAGACCCAATTAGGAATGTAGCGCCACTGATTGTATATTTTCTTTATATAGATAGCATATCACTATATTTTAGTAATAAGTTTTGGAAATGAAATATATATGTGTGTAACATTTTTTATTCGAGCAATGATGTTTCAAATAATTACCTCGAACATTTGACGTTAGTACTTTTAATATTAAGAGTTTTAAAGTTTTTGCGTCACGTCTTTGAATTCATAAAAATAAAAGTATACAAGGCTCAATAAACTTCAATTACATTTCACGGATGCAATTTAAGTTTACAATAGTGAAAGGTTTTTAGAATTTAATCAAGATGCAATTGTTGACTTTTGTCGTTAACGATCCCATCGTTAGAATGGAATATATGTTTTCTTTATTGGAGTACATTTAGAAAATCTGGTTTTAACGATTTCTACTTGATAAGCAAGGTTACAGGATTTCACAGACAGCTTATGGTATAACAGCTTTTGTTAACAGGTTCCAACATAATACTCCTGAAACAATGTTATAAAGGATATACATTACATAAAAAGCAGTGACCATCCTTGCGATTCTGTAACTCACTTTTCGAACTCTCACAGCGGTTTTCACAGCGGCGGTCGCGCTCAAATCAGACGTAAAGCTGTCATTTTACGATTTGGCATTCTGATAAGGAGGGAGCTTGTAATTTATTGTTTCCCCCGAATGTGCATCAATGGACTTTCTTTCTATGTGCGCATTTAATATTCGCTCGAATGGTGAAGGAAAATATGCGAGGAAACAGGCATGCGTTAGACCCAAAAAGTCGACGGCGTGTGTCAGGCACAGGAGGCTGATCATGTATTTGTTTATTAGATTGTGAAATTATCATGAAACAGATACAGAAATCTGAGACCTATAAAGGTTGTAGCGCCACTGATTTATGTATTTGAACACAATTGACTGTCGTAGATTTGATCCCCAGCTATGCACCAATGGACTCTCTATGTGCGCATACTACTGTGAGGCTAGGACTATTAAAGTAGACACAAAAAGGCACTTCGAAGCTTTTGAGATGTAGTGTTACCGTCACATGTTTCGCATCAACTGGATCGAAAGAGAACGAAAGAGTCCTTCATCGAATCGTGACGACACTTTGTGTTATCATTGACACTTGTTGTAGCTTATAATCATGGGCAAAATTCAAGGCAAGAGACGTAGGTAGGAAGAAATCGTGGTTGCGAAACGTACGGGAGTGGACCGGCATCATATCCGCCGAACTGTATAGACTAGCGCAATGGAAGAAGAATAATTGCTAATACGATGAAGGAAACATCGTGAGAAGCCCAGGATGTCTCAAATCCAAAGATCGATGACGTGTCAGACAAAAGACTGATCACCTACTTGTCTATGAAATAAAAATGATTAAAGATTGCTGTCTGTTGCCAGGACCGGTATAATTTTGTAGCGCTACTGGATTATTATTAATATTATTACATAGAAAATTGATTCCTCTTCTAAAATATATTTTTACTATTTTCGAGTTCACTCAAACACTATGCAATTAAGTTATTCGTAGACAACCGTAGCGCGTAGCAATAAGTATTGGATATTCAATACTTATTGCAAATAATGGAATATTTCACTAGGCGTCTTCAGAAATTTTTAATTGTTAAATCACTACTTTGTTTGCCGTAGGAAATACTGATGAAGAAATATTGTTTCCAACACACAACAGTGGCGCTACAATCATTTTAGGTCTGGGCCTCAGATTTCTTTGTATCTGTTTCATGATCATTTGTCAATCTTATAGGCAAGTAGGTGGTCAACCTCCTGTGCCTGATACACACCGTCGACTTTTTGGGTCTAAAGCAAGTCGGTTTCCTCACGATGTTTTCCTTCATAGTTGAGCTTAAATGCGCACATAGGAGAAAGCCCATTGGTTGGAACCTACGACCTCAAAGTCAAAATCATTTATTCATTTAGGTAACACAATGTACTCTTATAAACGTCAATAAAGAAAGACATATTAAATGCTAATTGCTTCTAATTTTACATTTACTGCGAGTTCTCAAATCAAGGGCGTAGAACGGACGAGAAGAACTGGCAATAAACTTTCCGCCACTCTTAAATCGCCAAGTTTTTTGTTTTACACACACACGAAGGAAGGAGTTGGGAGGAGCTGCAACCATTACCTACACCACGTTCCACATGACACCTTAAGTAATTAATAGTTAATTTTTGATTTATCCTCTATCAGCAGTAGGCATGGTTAAATAGGAGCACGCATACATTCTCGTGGGAACAACACGCTAATACATAGTCGAAATAACTAACGTCACCGCATACACGAATTCAAGTTCTCAGGGATGAGAGTCGAACGCTGAAGCCACTAGGCCAACACTACTCTTAACCTTCATAGTAATAATAATAATATTAATTAAACATTGATAAATAGACAATTGAAACAAATTTAAAAAAAAGGGTGCGAGTACTTATGTACGCGCGTAAGAAATTATACTTCTTTGGCATTATTAAAAATAGTTTTTGATTGCATGCAAATAGTTAATTACAATTAAATAATCAAAGACTGGAAAAGGAGTCATTATAGTCAATAAAGTTCAGTTTACAGTTTAAAAATTAAATAAATAAATATTTATTATTATTCTCTTATATTAAGTGTAACATAAATTCTATTATTATTCGAATGTTGTTTTTAAATTATGTCCAATGCTGTAGCATCTTCCGTGGGCAACTTCATTCTGTTAATTTTGTGTCACGGTGCGCGCGCATCGTAAAATTTCACTCTCATAAATTTTTCATAACGCGCCTAAAGAAGTATTGCTTCAAAAAAGTTTGGTCCCTGTAGACCAGTGCAGATAGCATTCAAAATAAATAAAAAGTGAAAAAAATTACAGTAGGATGAAACCCATTAGAAAAGCAGGGGAATATGATCAAAATGAAAGGAAAAATAAATTACGGTCGATCTGAGGTCGGGAAGGGTAGGGGGGGGGAGGTTTAAGGGTAAAAAACGGTTTATCTCGATTTCCGGCAAAACTAAAAGTCCTATCGAAGAAAGTTAAATGGCAAAGTTGTAGGTAATAAAAAGATCTAAAACTTTTGTATTCACACATTTTTCACATAACCTCAAAATTGGTGTGAAAAATTCAAAAAACCAAGTTTTTGGTTTTTTATTTTTATCTTTTACAAAAATTTATTTTTTTAAACGAAATTTGGTGAAAACTTACCTTATTATGTCCCAAATATACTGTAATTTATTTGATTAAAAATACTTATTTTTTCACCTTATTTTGAATTAATATCGAAAAAACACCCTAATTTTCAATCGAAAATTCTGACGTCAAAATTTCAGCTTTTTTCAAAAAGTTGATGTGCTTTCAGTGCGTTGAAATCTCTACTTTCCTATGGTAAAAAAATATATATATATTACCATAGTAAATCTTCTCAGAAAATGCAAAACATCGTATGCAGTAACGCCCAGACCCGTCATACCCTTCCCTACTTCTCTATGAATCTTCTTTAAATTATAATTAGATGCCTATTTATTACTATTTTAAGATAACTTATAAATACCTGAGTGACCTAAAAAAAATTTTTAGCCTTTAGATGAGCTAAAATTTTCGTATTTCATAGAGAAGTAGGGAAGGGTATGACGAGTCTGGGCGTTACTGCATACGATATTTTGCATTTTCTGAGAAGATTTACTATGGTAATATATATATATTTTTTTACCATAGGAAAGTAGAGATTTCAACGCACTGAAAGCACATCAACTTTTTGAAAAAAGCAGAAATTTTGACGTCAGAATTTTCGATTGAAAATTAGGGTGTTTTTTCGATATTAATTCAAAATAAGGTGAAAAAATAAGTATTTTTAATCAAATAAATTACAGTATATTTGGGACATAATAAGGTAAGTTTTCACCAAATTTCGTTTAAAAAAATAAATTTTTGTAAAAGATAAAAATAAAAAACCAAAAACTTGGTTTTTTGAATTTTTCACACCAATTTTGAGGTTATGTGAAAAATGTGTGAATACAAAAGTTTTAGATCTTTTTATTACCTACAACTTTGCCATTTAACTTTCTTCGATAGGACTTTTAGTTTTGCCGGAAATCGAGATAAACCGTTTTTTACCCTTAAACCTCCCCCCCCTACCCCTTCCCGACCTCAGATCGACCGTAATTTATTTTTCCTTTCATTTTGATCATATTCCCCTGCTTTTCTAATGGGTTTCATCCTACTGTAATTTTTTTTGGTTTCAAAAATTATCGGCACTGGTCTACTGTGGCAGTTTACCTTTAACGCTGGCAGCATTTCGTTCTGTCGTTTCTGAAGTAGTGAAATTATTTTTTATACGTCTTGTTCAATAACTATTGGATTGGAGTGCGTTTTTGAATTAGAGGGTTCTTTTAAATAAAGGTAGTGCTTCCTAATAAGGGAATCTTCCTGATGGCCCTATGGAGGTTTAATAACCTGTAAGTTAAGCGCCCCCTCGCTTATCGGTTGATGGTGTCAAACGACAAGTGCTCATGATTTCCGTGTGAGTTAAAGGCATGGATGAGACAAAATTCTATTAGTTATGGTTGATCTTTTCGCGCCAAATTTCCTAGTGTTCTTTATTAAAAAATGTGCATTAAGATTTTGCCATGAAAAGCATCCAGTGTAGTATTATTAAATCATAGAAAAATACTTCATAATGCAATACAACTGAAGTTTTTACAATAATATGGATATTATCAATTTAAACCAATATAAGAAGATATATAAGCCATCAATGTAATATTGAAAGCAGACCTTCAATTGTCAATAATCTAAGTGACAAGCTGTCACCGACCGTGACAAATATTACTAAAATAGGTACACAAATATATATGTATAAAGAAAATATAATAAGCGTTTCAATAATTTTAAAAGTTTAATTAAAATATATAAAATTAATAGAAGAAACTATGTTCATAGATGTTTTTCTTTATTTTTTAGGCAGATCCAGTAACTAACATCAGTGGCAAAATGACGTCACGAGCCGAGTCACAAGTCATGGCGACATGGGGAGCGCTCTCATTCATAATTTTGCCGGTCTAATGCCCACAGAGAATGGCAAAATATTTTATGTTTGTTTATTACTTGATTATATCTTCCCTTGTTTAAATTTAGAATTATGATTTTTCGTGTATGATTTTTTTGGTACTACCAACCTTGAACGACCCACTGCGGAATCCTGGCTTTGCATTAATGGACTTTTCTTTCATTGTGCATAGATATAACCAATGGCATAGTTACCAGGCCATAAAATTATAAAAAAAAAAAAAAAAAACAATGGCATACAATATATATCAAATAAGGCTCAATTATTAATTAACAGTAGTGTTGGCCTAGTGGCTTCAGCGTGCGACTTCACTGGTTCGATCCCCGCCTGTGCATCAATGGACTTTCTTTCTATAAGCGCATTTAATATTTGCTGAACGGTGAAGGAAAACATCGCGAGGAAACAGGCTTGTCTTAGACCCAAAAAGTCGACGGCGTGTGTCAGGCACAGGAGGCTGATCACCTACTTGCCTATTAGATTGCGAAATGATCATGAAACAGAAATCTGAGGCCCTGACCTATAAAGGTTGTAGCGCCACTGATTTATTTTTATTTATCAATTAAACATATAGACGAATGAAGCAAGAATTATAACAGCTTTGAAGAGAACTCGTGAACTGACACAAAGTACGAAAAAAATCAATCAATCGATATATATAAATGTATATCAACTTATCTGATACTCCAAACATTTATATTATTTAGATTCTTTGTTTCCCAACCTAGGAACAAAAAATATTTCAAATGTCCCACGAGTTGAATCCGAAAGGGTTCACCTTCGGGAGCGGTTTTGGTTTTTTAACGGGGGTGACTGGCCAGTTTCTTTTTTTTCATGGAATGTATGTCTTGATTCCGAGGCAAACTTATTCATTTTGAATTATTAATATACTTATTAAACCTATAAAACAAGATTTTTTATTATACCGATAAACTTCTCTCAACTTTTTGAAATTCGAATCTAGCATCGAGAAAGGCTTATTTTAGGATTTAATCTTGGAACTTATTGAAAGACAAAATGGCGTCTGCTATCATCTGCTTTATTTGTTAAATTACGCCCGTGACTCAAACTGTAACGTCTAGAATAGACGTCTTCGACAATTATCTTACTTATAATTAATAAATAATAAAAATGTGTTTAATCATTTTAAGTACATACATGCATTACAATGTATAAGATTTGGGAATCCTTTTAAGTAAAAAATACCTGTGTCAGGGTTCCCAGCTCTTCCATAACAAACTTAATTATAAATTCCTTAAAATATATTAATGTATAATTTACATTTTTTGGCTTGATAATTTAAGTGTCAAACATTTATACAGTATTTAAAATTTTCTTAACCTACAAAGTAATAATTAAAATGAAAGTCAAAACAAATTTAAAAAGTTTGGTCCCTGTGGCAGTGTACCTTTAACGCTGGCAGCATTTCCTCGCTGTATTGCGATACTTATTCGTTGGGCCAGGAAAGTGCTAGCACTGGGGTCACCGGTACTATCTACTAGGCGTCAACTTAAATCTTTGACAAGCGCCTGTGCACTTGAACCCTACGGCCCAAGAGTCTCTACTCCAAAGGGAACAAAATCGAAGTTGGAGAAAAGACTCGTATATTTGTGCCGTTTATTATTTTAGTGTATGAATTTTTATCTGTAAATGGATTAATAATGATTTAATAGTATTCATGTTAAATAAAACATCTTTTACCGTAATCTTCTATAATATCATATTACCCATAATTAAAGCAACGAAACATTTTCACAGTTGATACGGGTTCTATTTTCATGTTGGTAGTTTTCCTCAATATTGATCGCAGATAAATTTATAACGGGTGAGTCCTGGGGGTGTTTCCCCCGTACATCGATAACACCCGCATATT
This sequence comes from Pieris napi, assembly GCF_905475465.1. Taxonomy (NCBI): domain Eukaryota; kingdom Metazoa; phylum Arthropoda; class Insecta; order Lepidoptera; family Pieridae; genus Pieris; species Pieris napi. The sequence goes on from NC_062247.1 coordinate 8,185,610, forward strand.
GTTGGCAATTTATCGGGGGTGGGGAAATGTATACTATTATCGGATACGCAAACTAAATGTCAATATGTTCCATGATTGCGGTCTATCTACATAAACGTATAACATACATTGACGACTCATTGGTCTAGTGGTTAGTACCCCTGACTGCGAATCCATGGGTCCCGGGTTCGATCCCCGGCTGAGACGAACATCGATGTGATGAGCATTTGGTGTTGTGCTTAGGTCTTGGGTGTTTAAATATGTATTTATATGTCTATCTATCTATAATATATATGTATATCCGTTGCCTAGTACCCATAACACAAGCTTCACCAGCTTAGCATGGGACTCGGTCAATTGGTGTGAATTGTCTTTAAAAAAAAAAAAAAAAACTAACTATGCCTTACTATCCAGGATATCACTAGCTACACTAGCTTCCAGCTAAGTACCAGCTCTACAAAATTACACTAGCTTAGGGTAACACTACTTAACAAATATCCGATATGATACGATAAATATCACTAGAACGCCGTATCTAATGTCACATACTTTTAAATGTTATTAAAATAGCCTCTAAAAACATCAATCAAATTTATATTAACGCCTTCCATTGTGAAACATTTCAATGTTACTAAATTTACCTATAATAGCGAGATGGCTTTATTAACAAGCTTCTGCCCACTTTATCTGCGCGAGAATAGTACTTAGAATAGCCTATTTTATTTCTAAAACTTGTATTGTATTGTCGATAGTTTACCTACAAAATATATAATAATAATAATTTATTGCAAGAACATGGTACAAAAAGTGTAATGTAATCGTAAGTTCGCATATTCTGCCACACACAATGGCGCGCAAATTTGTCTTTAAATGAATTTTACATTTTACATTATTAGTCAATTCTTATATTATTTGTATCGTACATATTTAAATTTATATCAACTACAGTTTGTCTCACGCAAATAATCATTTATTGAATAATATTTTTTTCCAAAAGTAACACCAAGTCGATTTTTAAAAAATCGGAAGATCTTTTAATTCTTTTGGCAAATTATTGTAAACCTTGATTGCCATACAAAAGGTGTTTTTGCTAAACAGTTCCAGATTGATTTTTGGCACAGCCAATTTCTACCCTTGTCTACTTCGACTGATATTATCCCGTTGATATTAATTGTTATATGCTTGTCCTGTCCTGGATTTTTTTGTTAAACTACTTAAGAGATACATTTTCACCATACATTATATTCGTGTAACTCTTGCAGTATTTGCAGTGCACATAATGACATAATTTTGAACAATTTATTAATAGCCTATGTGTTTATTTATTTGACCAAATAAATTTCCATTACATGTCACCCCGATGCGGCAAGTATTTACACTTATATTACAAACATACACGCACCGACATCTATGTGTTCTGATGTATGAGGTATATTTTTGTAAAGTTTCATTGCAGTAGTTTTTAACACCCATCCACACATTTATAATATTAATGGGATTTTAAACCTCGATTGAATTATCATAGTTTTTGTTGTGCATCGGTTATGCTTTGATAATGCACTCGCTAGTCCTCTGAGTGAGTGTCCATGGGCGGCGATATAACTTAAAGGTGCGAGTGCAGCCCGTTTGCCCCCTGTTCTAAAAAAAACTGACGGTCTTGGGTAAGCGGCACATCTTTCACCTCAAAGGGATACTCTTCTTTAATAAAATCCCAGAGGCTCTTTTATCTCTGCCTTCTAATAAATTTAAGAAATGTATTATAGAAAAGCTGTGTAAAAAGGCTTACTATAAAGTTAACGATTATCTGGTTGATAAAAAGGCCTGGGACTAGTGCTATACAGGCTACTTCTAATTAATTTGCGATATTTATTTTAAAATAAGTGTTGTTTGATGATTTGCTATTTTAAAAGAGTACCGAGAGTTTTTTTCGCCGGCTTTTTCTCTCGGCCTACATCCTCTGTCTTCTGTGCCGATGAGTAGGGATGCTTACAGATTGAAATTTAATGACGTGGAATAAGTGATACGTGTATCTTATGTTCCATAATAAACAGATTTAAAGGCTGTTCTGTACTGTATACAGTATACTATCTAGAAAGAATAACTTTATATGTTAAGGTTATATTGTATATCTGTCCAATCGTTTGTTTATGACATGGGTATCTAGTTGTATTGTCTATTCTTATATATATTATGGCTGAGTTATGGAGTGGTTTTGAATAAAGAATTGTGCAGCAGTTTTGTATGTATTTAATAATATAGTTTTATTAAATACATACAAAATTAATTTATACATCTAATTGAATACAAATATTGAGAGGTTATGGGCAGCACGCTTCCAGTGCGCAGATTACATACAAATTAAGTACATATCAAATAGAACTCGGAATTGTGTCTTAAATCAAAGGATGAACGACGATAAAAATAATCGAATATAGATTCTTAATTGGTAGGCAAGACGAAAATGAGTCAAGGTCTTTGAATATTTGTTTTATTCTTAAAATAGAAACAACAGTAAGTAGTCCTAATTACGACGTAAAACTACCGACAGAGCTAAATATAAAAGGTAGACAATGTTACTTTAGTTGCATTTTTTTCCCTTAAATATACTATATACATTAAACAGTTATATAAAGCTTATTATGGATATACAAGTTATACTGAATAACCTTACAAAATATAATATAATAACTAAAAAACATAAAATACAATAATAAAATAATATACATACATTGAAATAAATAACTGGCAGCGTTTCCCCTTTGAATCGGTAGACTAATTCTTTGAAATATATTACCTAAAGCCTATCTAAGTTCTGATGCCAGTTATTGTTCGATTAAATGAGTGCCGTGAACGCGAGGGTCTACATTTGGCCGGTATTTTATTTTAAGAAATAAATTCCCAAAATGTGTACTTCAATAATGAATAAACATTATAATTTTTTGATACACGATTTACTTTTTTTTAATCGATCAACTAAATATGAACTTTCTTTTGAGACACCCACTATATTTAATTTATTACAATCCCACTCATTGCTTATAAAAATAACTGTTATTAATTAATCTAGCCAAATTTTGACAATTGTCAACCTTTGATTGTCACTGTCGAGTACGGACTGTTATAGAATATAATATGTAAGATTTTAGTATTTATAGTTTAATGGGACTTCCGACGAGACCTTACATCACTCAACAAGATGGATTTATCTAGGATATGGGGAAATAATTAACAGTCTTGTTATAAAAGGTTGTTTGTTAGAGCTGTAAGATAAAGAAGATATAAGGGCGACTTATTCAAGGTCATCCAGTTTATAATAAACGTGACAAGTTATGAGGTGATGATTTCCTGTTGTTCAAACAAATTACATTAATGTTTCTTCCCGTAAAAATATGTTTGCGGTTAAGCGCATTGCGTCTGTTTACATTATAAAGTGTATATTAACCGCAATACACTGACAACTTAATAATCTTATACTAAAAGGCCGTTATTAACATATCCTTTTTATATGATGATGGACGTCGACTCTTTATATAACGTCTTTGAAAATTATAATAAATCATATAATAATTTATTTACATAATACGAAAGATTTCGTAATAACGTTGCGACAAAAAGCTAATACAGAAGTTTTTATGAAAGAACATCTATGCGCTTTAATTAACGGAATACTTCAACTTTAGGGTCGATGGTCGTAAGGTACCATAAAGTCAGTGAGGTGGTCATTTTGAAAGGCACCAAACACACACCTGTACGCTCTCAAGACGGCAATAGCCGAACTTATGCGGTGACGCAACCAAAACAGGATCCACCTCCCAACAAAAAGTTCCACGGCCACTATTTCGAAACTCGTGCGCACCTAAATAGAGAAAGGCATCTATGCTTGTACATCATTTGTAGCTTCGCTACCCACGGGGTACGGGGTGAATGCCCTTATAGTCCTCCGTCCTCCTCGAGCATAGCGCCCTCCCGTTCTCGCGCGCGAGAATCCCTCTTCTTTTGACTTTGAAAAGAGGGCACGTAATTTGTTCTATCAATAGAGTTTGAGCTTTACCTGTTAGTTATTATAGTCGATTTCAGCTCGAGAGTGTTGTAGTTGTGCTCGGCTAAGGGTGTGTGCGCATTGCGCGTGAGTTTGTATTCAAATGAGGACACTGCGTTCCGCGCCGGAGAGCACTATGATTGTACTTTTTTAGTGCGAGAGCCGTAATCAGCTACAAGGAAATGAGCATCCTTAGGGGTGGCGCGAGTCCAAGTTATTGAGGACATCGTCTTGTTAAAACGACAATTAGTTGTTCTAGGACGCACTCCAAACGACACATTGTCTTGCTCTATTGCTCATACGTCATTTACATATTAGGCAAGTTCACGTATAACTTTATGGCGTTTGTGTATTTTGTACACACATCCCAGCTTTATTTTCAATACTTTATGGACGTCTAAGCAAATTTATATATTTACATGTTTCACCTTTAAAATATCTCTTTCGGCAAATGATTTCCACGAGTAAAGTTCAAATATTAAAAGCCACTGTATCTATAAATTACTGTTAGGCATTCGTTTTAGAATCATATCCACGTGTAGCCTCCGATAGCTTAATTTGGAAGCAAATCGCATTAGCTTTGAATACGCTACTTATAACTGTTTCATCATTATCAAACCTATAAATTATATTTCATACACGCCTTAATATTTAATTAAATTCTAACGTTGTCCTAAATGAGTTAAAATGTTAGTATTTAAGGACATCTTTTCTTGTCATCTGTAATAGGAAGATTGTATCTATTATATTTTGTGTATCTTTGGTTTTTACCTATTACGTTTTCAAAGACAATACCCAATGATACTACCAAGCATCTGTAGTAGTCCGTCAAGAAAATTAAAACAAATAATGCGAAAAATAATAAATGATTAAAAAACGAATGTCTTTAATTACTTTTGAACTTTTATTTTCCATTTGGATTAGAGACTGCTGCGGTACAAGTACGAGATCTAATTGAAGCAGGCGCCAGGAAGACAGTACTGGTGGTCAGCCAATGCACAGCGTAGGTATATGCATTCTAAACAGCGAGGAAATCGTGCCATCATACTGGCCACATTTTTTTTATACAATAAAATAGGTTTTATATGTTTTGCAATACTAGTAAAACTGGCCATAATATTTAAAAAAAAATCATAAACAAAATGTGAAATTTAAGCTTACCTATAGATAAAAACAGTATTGATGATATTGATTTCGTATCGGCTGTCAACGTGATTCACAATTTGTAAAGTAGGTTGTTTTAACAAGTTCGCTGAGTATGCGGATGACCCAAATCGAATTTTGTTGCTTTTTACATTAAATACATTTTTAGCTTGCACAGCTTTTCCAGTTATTCTTTTTGCTTAGCGTGTAATTTGTTTATACTGTATTTACAACATTATATAAAACATAAGATTTGGCCTTATGATTAACAAAATCGTTGTTTTTAATCTTTATAAATATAATTCTACTATACTTGTGTATGACACTTTACTCCTCTTAAACGACTAGACCGATTTGAATGAATTTTTCCCCTGCAGGGTGGCGCCCTGGATGGTTTACATTCAAAAATCATCCCGGCAGATGACGCATGATACTTTATTATCCAAATCGCTTGAAATGCAGGACAACGTCTGTCGGGTCCGCTAGTATTATATAAAAATCTACGAATAAAGACAATTATTAAGATAAGAGATAAGATTTGGACAAATTTTTAATTGCAGAACTTTCTATGTACTTCATATTCCAATATTAGTGTCTCAAAATATAGTTTTTATAATATGTTCTGAATACTGAATCAAGATATTTATCATAATAGCATCAAGGTTGAACTTGCTTAAACCTTGTTTGAATTTGTTTTAACCACCAATTTGATTTACTAATATACCTATGTAATATTCGCCGTACGAGCAACTGTAAATATATAGAGAAAAATCAACGGCCTAGAAATCTCTGGGCTTTGGCATCTTATGCTTAACCACAATACGCATAATTAATACAATATTCCAAATCAAAAGCAAAATAGGAAAACTCAGTTAAACTTCTGACATCCTAGAACTACCCTAAAAACAAACCTCATTTTTGATAGAACACAATACGACTGCGCATCAACACATACTGGCCACCTAATTTGTCGCTATAAAAAAGAATGTTTATAAAAATCAAAAGCGAGTTTATAAATAAATATTTGTATAGAAGACCTTGGTTAGATAATAGAGTTACCTAAGATGACGCGGAATGCAAGGATGACGCCTATTGCAACTGGTTCTTGTCATCGTAAATATTGCAGATCTGTGGATATAGGTATAGACAATAAAATGACACTTATGTATAATCTTGCGCCGGCAGCTTCGCCAGCGTTCATTTTGTTATTTTTGCGAATTTCAACAAATCTGACTCGTAATTATTGGTATTTTTATTAAGATATTTTGCGACCTTTTCAGCAATAACAGTTAAATTTGATTAATATTTTGATTGATTGCATAATTATATACCTAAACCTTCCTCATCTATATTATATTGATGTAAACAGGAGAAAATGCGTTCGGTAGTATTTGAATGTAACACGTTCATACCGGCGGACTAATTTTTTTTTATTATGTTAGGATCTAGTTCTTTCAAAATACCTACTAATAAATACGAGTCGTAGATTTGTCTATATGATGAACAGCTGTCAAGTTTGCCTAGAATATTATTACGAATTAATATAATTACACATTATTATTATTGTAATTATTTATATTGTATTATTATATACAGTAAATATAATTACAATTACGAATGGTATTTTGAATGCCAGCTCGCGTGTATATTATAGACCCTTGGTCGTGTTCACAAATTTCTCTCTGTTTCTTGATTATTTTCCTTAGTCAAGTAGGTGATCAGACTTCTGTGCCTCATATACGCCGTCGTATAGTGTGGACTCAACTTCCGCTCATTTAGTCCGTTGTGGGTTAAGTCCTGGCCACGCCGTTGTTTTCGGTTTCCTCACGATGTTCACAGCCGCTCAGCCCACGGCTAACACTGGCTGTATTCACCGTCATTATTGGAACGGTATTTTTAATTATTATTGTGGACCCGGATGTAAAATAAAACACTAATAGCGAAATCTATTTTTAACTTACGTGACGGTACTTGTACAATAGTTGCACGCTTTCTTTACAATCACAACCGTGAGATTAATTTTCATCGTAGATAAAAAGTTCTTTTGCTCCACTTGGTCTTACGGCGCTCGGTCGAAATTGAACGTTCTAGGAAGTAAGGATGCTATAAAATTGTAATTATCTTGCGAATTAAGCATGGCATACTTTAGCGGTATAGTTTTGCTTGCACTCAGTGTATTATTTACAGTGTGTATATACTACTTTCATAATATATTTATGAAAATGTTATGTATGTATACAAAAATATTAATAAGGTTACTAGAATAGAACATACGCATAATGTTAATACTCGGAACAAACGCAGGCTGCAATTTCCCAGTACTAGACTCTCTAAAGTTAGTCATTATTTTTTGGGAAAAGGGATATTTTTCTTTAATAAAATCCCGGAGGCTCTTTTATCTCTACCTTTTAATAAATTTAAGAAATGTATTAAAGAAAAGCTGTGTAAAAAGGCTTACTATAAAGTTCACGATTATCTAGTTGATAAAAGGGCCTGGTACTAGTGCTAGACAGGCTACTTCTAATTAATTTGTGAGATTTGTTTTAAAATTAGTGTTCCTTGCCAAAGTCATTTTGTATGATGATTTGCTATTTTAAAAGAGTACCGAGAGTTTTTTACGCCGACTTTTTCTCTCGGCCTACAACCTCTGTCTTCTTTACCGATGAGTATGAGATATCTACAGATTCAAATATAATGACGTGGAATAAGTGATACCTGTATCTTATGTTCCACAATAAACATATTTTTTTAAACCAGTTGTTTGTATCAACACTATACTATTCATATTAATATCAGACAAGTGAATCCATTGTGGTAAGTTCAACAGTATTACGTATATGAACAACTTAGCAATGCATATATTAATTGCAGCTCACATCTAAAATTGCACTTCCACGTTCCTGCCTACCAGACTCGTAATCATGCTTTGTTCTACTTTCCTCTCATCAATACCAACTATGCAAAAAACTCAGTTATGTCCCTCAGCCCGGACAGACAACGACCACTATTTAAGCCTTGACTTGTGTAAGCTATCGCGGAATATGCTTAAGAATATCTATAGCGCTAAATAACCTGCATCATGAGAACACTCCACATACACCCTCACATTTACACCAACACAATCATATCATATTTATTGATTATTTTAATTAGCTGTAAATGTTTGAATATTTAATATTAAGTGATAAAACATTATGTATTTGGTCATTGGCTTTATTTTTAGTGTAATTGTTTTTTGTTATAAATAATTTATGTTATGATTACGAACTCTGGGGTTTTTAAATGCATAATTGGCAATTTCAAATCTCTAATCAAAAGTTTTCACAGTTTTAAAAACAAATATCTCTTGACACCACAGTGGATGTTTATCTAATCGTAAGAAGCTAAATCGTCGACATATATAGTTCTTAGCCTAAAATGATATTCGATAATTCCTACACGATTTTTTTTTAATTCTAGCCAGTACTTCGCGCGAAAAGCGCGTTCAACCAACCGAATTCTCTCCCAAAACCCATAGAGTATAGATAGTTATAATTTGTTTCTATACAGCTGTGTCACAAAGATGGTATTGCCTAACAGGATTGGTTCTTTCGCCCACACTGTTATCTGTGACTCAATAAAATATCTCTTTTTATGTCCCCCTAACGCGTCGATTGCGCAACCGTGCATTCCGTGGCCAGTACTCCCATGACTGAGGAAGTAAACGTGTTTTGCTTATTATCATACAAGAGTCAAGTTCAATAACGAAACTGTATCTATTTTGAGATTTCGTGTTCCGTTCACTTTGTTCTATAGTCGCTAATCATAAGCTGTTTTCTATTTACCCTTTTTCTGATCAACTCAGCAAGAAATCTCGAAGATTACGTCAATATGTAAAACTTTATAGCATTTATGAATAATTAATAATAACGTTATGACTATTATTTTGTCTTTTTTGTTTGTAAGCGAAATCGAATGTTTAGACTTTGTCCTGTAAATTAAACGAATTCGATTTTAATAATTTCCATAATTAATTTTGTACATCTTTTTTATAACGTACGTATCTGTCAAGAGCCAAAATGAGCAACATTTTGTTACGTCGACAACCACCTATTTTTGACAAAAATCTTTATTATAAATTTACGAATAGCTTTTAATGCAGTTCCAAAGAATATTGAAATATCATGAATACCATTTTTAGCTTCATTATGATTTCAATCTGAGTTTGCGGAGATCTTAATTACGCCCGTTGATTGGTTCATTATTTCTTATAAATATCTTTATAATTCTAAATATTTAAATAATAAAAATAATAACATTTAAGTAGCCAATACTTTAAATTAATTAAAAAGGAATTTGTACTTAATATTACAGTTTAGTAAAACACAAAATTCAGAACAATATACGATTATTATTACAAATACGATTGTTTTAATTGAATTTTGAATACTCTTAGTTCAAGGCATTTGAGTAGAGGACTAAGAATTATTAAATTCAGTATGATTAATAAAATTTCATATTAAGTTATTATTTTGAAGTTTAAGAACATCGTAATTAGAGTAAATCTATAATGTATGTGTGTTTACAGATTCTTAATAAACACCCTCGACTAGTGGATAGCTGATTTATTTTAACTTATTTAGTCTGTAGCTGTGAGACTGTCGATCTAAAGGATATTTTTGTGAAACCCCTAAATTTTGATTCCTCGAAAAAGCGGTGATTTTCCACAGCTATATACCTCAGAGGAGAAAACATTGTAATAACTAATTGATGTTGCTTTGAAACGGCAGGTAACGGCCTCAATTCACCCCACTGCAGTTTCCAATCGCAAAAACTTGTGAACGTTATACTATGGCGTGGTGATATCTGTACCAGACAAAGATCACCTATTTATGTACAAGGAACCTAAATCATAAGTTAAAACTATAAACTTATACTTATAAGTAGGATAAGAACGAGAGATCTTTCAGTATCTCTCGTTTTATACGTCAAAATAAAAGCTTAACGCTTTTAAATAAATAGCCTTTATTTTGAAAATAAATGAATTTCCTTCGTAAAAAATAAATGAATTGCAACTAACGAACTCATCTGTCTCTTTTCATTACAGAGTAAACACAATTTGTGAGAAAGAGAAAAAAGAGTACTTTGCCTGAAACAGTCCAAAAAGGCTTTTTATGAATAGGGGAGTGAGAGGAGCAACTATGGATAATAAATAAATTATTTACACTTTGAAATCGATTTTCATTAGGTTTTTTTTTATTATCTCTTCCTGTATAGTTTGCCTATAAGTGATTGTCAAATTAAAAATTGTATTTTATTTTTCTTGTACCAATGTATCAAGCGTTGGAAAGGTATTATAAATAATGAATTAATTTTTTAAGACCTCTATAGGTACATTGAAATCTAATCTTTATACCTTTGAAGTCATAATTAACCAAGTATTGATGTAAGGCGCTAGAAGAATATATTTCTCAAAATGTCAGCAAAGTCACCAGTACATGTGTATAGATTCTGTACGGATCATGAATGCAAGTTATGATTTTAACGACACATTGTATGAACGAGAAACGGTTTATAACATTGAGAACCGCATCGCTAGAACCGTTACATTTCCACTATCCTTATGTACTTTTTATATATAATATGTTGAAAAACATAGAACGTGATTAACTGGAAACGTCTACGTCTATACTAATATTATAAAGAGGGAAAGGTTTGATTTTTTGTTTGTTTGAAATGAATAGGCTCCGAAACTACTGGATCGATTTCAAAAATTCTTTCACCGTTGGCAAGCTACACTATTTCCGAGTGACATAGGCTATGTTTCATTTTCAAAAAAATTAGGGATGCTTACTAAAACTTGAATAATCTAACCCAAGGTTCAGGACACATCACTATCTATAAATGGATTGGTGTTCTCCTGCCTTTTCTCTTGAATAGTTTACTACTATCTAATATAACAAAAATCTTAGCCACAGCAACGCTTGGCTGAGTCTACTAGTTTTAAATAAAATCAAAGAATCACGGAAATATAATTGCTTCTTTGGGGTTACGCGTCTGCTCTTATCTGTTATGAAATACTTACGCTCGGTTTCAATAACACTAACCGTAATTGTTACGAGTTCTAACATCGCATGTTTTTGTCAGCAACAGCAGTCAAATCAGCTCCGTTATGAAAAATATTATTGCGGCCAAGCTTTATTACAGCTAAGAGCGATAACCGTAGCTACCCAATTATTTATTCTTCGAGAAACGAAATCAGTTTCGGGCTAAATGTTTTTTTTTGTAACAGGGGCTAGAACGCAGGCTCACAAGTCACAACCCACTGCTGCCCATAGACACTCACATTGTCGGAGTGTTTGCAAGTGCGTTGCCGGCCTTTAAATGTGTGCATTAACTGATAAAACGTTTAAATTTAGGGACTTATTGTAAAATTGGTTGCGTAAATGACGGAAATAATGATTTAATTTAAACGATACTTTAAACTTAAAACCTTTGTTCTTTACCAACATTTTTACTGTTAGTAATAAATCAAAGGTCCACGAATAGATCGTAAAGGTGGTCACAAAAGCCCGACTTTTAGGGCCCTTCAGAAAGTGTGTCGACTAGCCCTTCGCCTCGCGCCCCTGCGCTTGGAAAACATTTTATAGTTTTCCTACGAAGTCACAATGTTCAATGAGGTTAACTGTAGGCCTACGATTATGGTTTGTGTATATTTATTTAGTACAATGTCGTATGTTTAGTAAAATTACTATATTATTTACGCAGATAAATGTGTTAAAAAACAATTGTTTATTTATATTTATTGTATGGTTTTCAAAGCATTTAATGGCATAAAAAATAATTTGGTTTTACATTTTACAATAATGATAATTTGTTTTGAATAAAAAATATATTTATTTATTATTATTTAAATTATTGCATTTATTATAACAATTTTTGAAACTACCAAAATTCTTCTACTATAATTTGTTTATTAAAGTTCATCACATAATATATAATGCTATATCTACAGTATATGTTACAAGCTATCTTTTCTATAATATATGAAATAGTAAACATAAATGTTACAAAAAATTAAATAATAAAAATCACTTCCAATTTTAGATTTTACTACTTAACAATAAACTAAATAAAATTTATTTATTATTATATATTAAACAAATTATAGTAGAAGAATTTTGGTAGTTTCAAAAATCGTTATAATAAATGCAATAATTTAAATCGGTGAAAAACACGCCACAATAATTCATAGTTAAGCATTTCGTCTTCTGCTTACAGAAATTACGAAATTGCTGACAAGGGACCACGCTTCTTTGAGGGCAGTGCTCGGGTGGGGTAGGTTGCGCAACGCATCACAATAACACTACGTGCCTTGGCAGCGCCTGCGCAGGGGTCATGCGCCTACCGAGTACTGAGTTCGGGGAAATATGAAAGCATTGTCAGGTACAATGAATGATTTGCTAATCGTTCTTTGGTTAAAAGAATGGCAAAGTGTGACTTAGTTTTATAATAATCACATTTGTATGCCGATTACAATTATAGATAATAAAGTAAGGGCGGATTTAAAGATTGTCTTAGATAGAATATGGAACATGATATTATAATCTTTTGTCTATGTACTAATTAATATAAACGTTTTCAACCGGTTTCAAAACCTCATGGAGGCATAAAAGGTATCGCCTATATTGATGAGATGTTTAATAAATTATTTCAAAAATCTAATTGATTCTATTTATAGTTTTTGATTCTTCCATCATTCTGTTTATGCTTATATCAGAAGGCATTCTTTTATTAGACATAGAATAGGTCTACTATTGTTTGACTAAATTTAAGTATTTCCGAACCAAATCTACTTAGAATCCTTCAAGAAAAGAGCGTACCAATTCTTAAAAGACCGGCAACACACTTTCGAGTCTCGAGCCCTCTGGAATTGAGTGTCTATGGGCGGCTGTATCACTTAACTACTATATGTACTTCTAAATATGTATATAAAATAAACAAGGCCTTTAAGCATTACTAATTCCTAGATTAGAGGAATATCCTATGAATAAATATAATATAAGTGTATCTATACACTTAAAGTAACTGCATTGTACCTTATAGCAATCTTAAAGATCTTCATAACACAAGTCACAATTTTCCATACCAATTAATCTATGCTCATAGATCGGAGATCCATGCAAGGATGCGCAAACGACGTTCGTTTCTTTTTAGAAAGTGGCACGTGGCGGGGTTGTTCACCCTACGCGATCGGGGTCACGCGTCTCCCCTCCCCCCTCTGGCTGGCCCTTGATAAGGAACTCCATTGACACCATCGACGGATAAGGCGTTCCTTGCAATATAGAACGAGTGATAAGTACGATGACAGGTTTTGTTAGTAATGAACACTAGGTAGGGAATACTAGGTTTTGGTATTAGCGGTATTATGTCTGCTTATTCGACACGTATAAGTGTGTATCTGTGTAAAGGTGCAGCGTGATTTTGTCCTAGTTTAAGTTGTTCTAAGTTTTTTCGACTATTAATGGTTGAAAATATTAACTAAACGGGTTTTTGGTAACAATTTTCAAATATTTCAAAGGCATATACATTTATCATAATTCAAATGATAATAATTGAATCTGTATTCCCAAATATATTGTACCGATATGTAATGTATTAAACTATTCATTGTTTTAATATTTATCTGTTTATTGAATATATTTTTAAATTCGTCAAAATCCATAGTATTTTGTAACCGCCTCTACCACGCCATCTACAGTCATAGTTAACAACTAATAACACCGCTGCACAAAAATCGAGATTATGTTACGACCATGACTAATCGTATATTCTTACTCCTTCCTATATGCATACTAATTAATAGTGTATTTAGAAGGTAACTAGTACATGACGTGAAGTAACCACAGAGCAGATAAATAAGGATTATGTAGCAAGTAGCATGCAAGTATGAAGCCGGGATTAGCATACATCATCTAACTTGATAGATTCAAAGATTAAACATCGAAACAATTTGTCATTTTGTAAAAATCCAGCGTAATGTTAATACCAACTTCACGACAAGAGATGGCGCTCATTCATTCAAATAAACTCTAATAAATGTAATATTCCGTCATATGTCAAGTCGTGGCAATCCTCACGCTGTCCACGATTGCTGAAGAGCACTCTTTTTCTTCTTTTAGTGCCTCTCTATTACTGGAGGTTGGCCGTCAGTCTCTTGAAGCGTGTCTTGTCCAGATGCAGCAACTCTTCCGAAGAGCACTCAAAACTATGTAAATAATGTTACTAATGAGTCAAAGAAGCTTTATTTAAATGTACTTCTCTCTCTGGGTCGGTAACTCATATCTGAGAATCGTGGTCAAGTATAAAATATGGCGGGAATATTTTTCATTCATCCACCAAAGGTACTGCGCTTCTTTTACTTTTAAGGTGTGTAATATTGAGGACGACTAGTTTTTGACTTTTACCTGTCCAACTCGTTGGTGAACGTCCACGCGATCTTTTGCCTTCGGTGTTGCCAATCACGGTGAGCTCTAGGTTCTCGTCCTACCTACGCATTGTATGACCAAAGTACGAAATGATGTGTTGTCGGCATATAGTTGATATGGGTTTTAATAAGGAGCTGGGATCGATGGGTGCGTTTAACGGTCCACGGTGTTCTTGAAATCCGCCTCCAGCACCACATTTCAAAGGCGTCAATCCTTTGCCGTTTGCCGAGGTTGTCCACGGCTCCATACAGGAAGATAGAAGTTGCTTTTGATACCAATTCGTCTCTTCCTAAACGTGTCATAGCATCTTTCGCCATTCCAATTCTCCGCTGCCATGATTGCCGTAATACTTGTAGTAAGAATCATTTGTGTTATGGTAGTAGTAGAGGCGGCACTGCTAATATGAACAATGTCAATCAAAATTTTTCTTTAATCTACTCAGTACATCAGTTAGATACATTTCTGTTCTATTTCACTGATTTACTACCACACAAATGACAATGCGCCATTTTGTACCGTTGTTGATTGTACCTATCATACGCAAAAATTATCTTGTTTCAGCGATTCGCTAACTTTTGCCACTTTGGAGAAACTAAATAAAAATACTATAAAATTATTAATACCCCATTTTAAAAGGCATAGCGCAAGTGTAAGTGTTGTTAAAAACTATTATTTTATTTAGAAATATTTGATTAAATACACCCTAAACATAACTAGCTAGCTAAATATACAGTATTTACAATTTTCTGTACCTCTTTTATTTTATTTTATATCTTTATCTTTAACCTTTAAAATTTTCTGTACCTCTATTATTTTATTTTATATCTTTACCTTTAACAAATTAAGATATTAACTTACTCATTAGTCATACCAAAATCAAAGTCTTTGGCTACTTAAGGCCAAGGTAATTAATGATTGAGATGACCACCATTGAGTCAAATTAATAATTAATATTATTGATTTTTTTCGCAATTAATTTTGCGACTCATTGCATTTCTTAGATAATTTGGACAATGACATTAAATACAATATATTAAATTACAATAATATAATTTTATAACTACGTTATCACATTGTTAAACTACACTACCAAAAATTCCTTAACGACACTTTTTCATACCTAACCGTTTAATATATATTAAGTTTTTCCAGGATCAGTAAACATAAATGTCGATCAAGAAGTAGGTATGTGGCAGTAGTGCGATACAGTTTTAATGGGGATGCGCACACCCGCATAGCAACCGCAGCTGAAACTAGGCCAAATTGATTGACTTATTTTTCTATTTACGACAGCCCTGTTTGGCGAGAACAATGCAGGCTATTTGTATCTCAGGATCCTTGTTATTAATGTTTCATATACTGCGTTATAGGGCAAAGTCCAACTCACGAAGACGAAACAACAATTTCAAAACCAATTACCGTGTCATTAAAAATAATAAAGTGATACTCATCAATAAATAAAACACTTATTACATTCAAACACACATATATAAATATAAAATAACGAAGAATGAGAACGCATGAAACACGCATGTAAATCTTAAAATTTTCCGAATTTGTTTAAAATTTCTTTTTCCCAATGACACTCAATTGGGACTACAATAATTCTAATTAAAAAAAAATTATGGACACAATTATAAACGTCAGTAAAACAAATAATGCTCCTAAATTTACATTTACTGCCAGTTCTCAAATCAAGGCCGTGGAACGGACCAGAACTGGCAATAAACTCCGTCACTCTTAAATGGCAAATCTCCTTTATACAAAATGTTTGTAAGCAAAGTCAATCATACTCATGTTAAAGCAGTTACTTATTATAATTAAATATTGAATAAATAAGAAACGTTTCACCTCTATCAGCAAGGCGTGGTAAAATAGGTTCATGCACTTACATTACTGTGGGAAACGACACGCAAACACGTAGTATCAAGGTGATACTTAGATAAGGATTGGTTTTTAGGGGTTCTACGAGACTTATCGGTTTCTACGTAGCCTAAATTTTAGAATTAGGAGGGCCAGGAGGCTAAATACCTACTGTTTTGTTGTATCGGACCTGCAAGAGAACAAGTCCGATTTCATGAGATTCATTTATTGGTTGGAATATGCGCTTTCTGTCAAGTAAATTGTAACCCCTATGACACAACCTAGGGATAACGTGGCAAACTTGAATAATAAGATTATATAATATAATTTTGTTAAAAAAAAACGTGGGTGTACCCTATGTACACGCGTTAGAAGTTATACGTCTCTGGCGTATCAAGATAATTTTTTTTTCATAATTATTATTCTGCGTTTGTAGAAAAAGCGACACTAACAATAGAAAAGGGGTATTTAAAACATTGAAATTTTTATTATAACGCATTATCTAGTTAAATAAAGTTTATTTAAATATCACAAAATGAAATGTTGACTATAGCAGCTATAGTCAACATTTCATTTTGTGTATATAGCTATAGTATAGCTAACTTCAGGGTGTCGGTTTTTTGTGACGGTGTGCGCGCGCATCGTAAAAATGTACTCTCATCATTTTTCCCTAACGCATTCCCTATCATTAAAATTTACATACATTTTATTGTTCTCGAACGTTAAATATATTTCGTCTGGAACTATTTAACGTACTGTGGTAAAAATCTTGTAACGGTAATAACACGTTATTGGGATAAATTAAAAATTAAATTACATTTTATGAAAAATTTATTTAACCAGTCTTATGTACATAATATAACTTAAATCTAATTTTTACTTATTGAATAACGAAACCACGTGATAATTAAACTTATTTTACTTAAACTAAAGAATTAGAATGAAAGAGTACCTAATGTGATGCTGATCATAACTAATATAAAACAATAAACGTTCTTATTACAAAATGTAAATTTGTCTTTTTCTTTTTAGGTTGCTAAAATGAAAAAAAAAATCATTTATCAATTTTAAAAAAGGAATCCTCGAAAAATCTTTGTCTAATAAGGAAATTCTCTTTTTAAAATCGACAATTTAATATTTCAAATTTAATTTGAAATAAGAACATGCTTTTCTACCCTATGATAGTCATAGAGTAGAAAAACTAGTGTTAGCACTTATGATGTTGCCCATCTGTACAACAAAACTCCTTGCCAGCAGAGAAATTTGTTGGATTCCATTCGCTGCCACAATTTCTGACGAAGAGGAACGCCTTCTCGCGGTGAACGTCACGCTCCACGGCGCCGCAAATCACTGGCCCAGCGCGCGGTAGGTACTTCAATATCTGTTAAAAGAAATATTTAGAAGTATATCTTCTAACATCGTCAAAGAATCATTATAAACACTTAAGCTATCTGTTACGCTGTATAGCGTTACAGATAGCTTAATGATAATATTCGTATTGTTTTAACCAATAAACCATTGGCTTAACAGTCGGCTACTAAAGTTATTATGTAAATAAGTTCGCATTTACTCAGAAGCCTAAAAGGGTCTTTTGCTGTTCTTTACATATTTAATTGTATAATGTCGTGAGAAATGGACGAGAATCTATGCGTCGTCTTGTCGTGCGTCTAAGAGTCGTGAGGAATTAAAAAAATGGGAAAGAGAAAAAGAGGAGTCAGAAGAGACAGGTCAGGAGTTAAAGGGATGATCTGCAAACGCTAAAGGGGACTGTATGAAGAGAGCTAGAAGAGGTCTGTATAACTCAGGACACGTTTCAGGCAAACTATTTAATTCTGTTTCTTCCTTACTTTTTAAAAAGTTATTGTACTGAAATAAAATTTTAATAATAAAAAATAGTGAGCTTTTAAGGTTTAACAAACTTCAAACCCGACTATATACTTGGGAATTGACATAAATAACGCATCCTGAACTTAATACATAGGAAAGCGGTATCTAGCTGTAATTGCAACATCAAGACTAATTGAAATGGAAATCTTCGAAGGAAATGCAATGTTTACGACGTTTTATTGTCTGTCACTTTCTAAACAAATAAACTATCGATGAATAGGTTATTACCGTTCTCATCGATGTATGTGTATCCTGGTAATAGAAATTAAACACACTCCTTTAAATTAAAAATAGGCATTTTTCGGTTTGGAAATTACCAACTTGCCTGTAGAATGCGTAAATATCGGAAAAACAACAGCACAATATAACGCTATAATTATATTTTTTCTTAACTTGCTTAGAATCTGCTTGTGTTTCTTATTAATAGGCATATTTTGATATGTTTCCTATATATTTATAACCCTAAAGACGAAATAACGGCGTATTCCGCTTGCGCGTGCGGATTTCTTTGACACATCTCATATCACGTAGGTACCTACATTTGCCTTCAAAGGCACAAGTTTGTTTATCGTTGACATCCTAATCACCTCAATCGTCCTACTTTTGGCGTATAACTTATACGTTATATTATTAAAATTATAGTATTAGAAGCTTTATGTAAATTCTACGTAAGTTGGAATGATTTTAATGATTTACTGAATCTGTATTGATACTCACCACGTCAAGACAAGTGCTGATGCAGTGTTTGAAACCGATGGATCCACAGGGAAGGCTGGGACCATCGGTGTCGTATGTAACAACCGGTTCTCCGGTGGGTGGACCCTTGGGTTTCGTGCGACGACCGTCCTTGAAGCCCATTTGTTGGGACATAAACACACCACACTGGCACGGCTCTAACTGGAAACAGAAGATTTACCAGGACTGGTTATTTACTGGTAATTTGGTAATACACACACTAAAAACATATTGGATTTGACAAACAAGAGTCCTACTTCCGTTCCGACTCTTACCCTTACGTTATAATGGAACTAAATTAATAAAACGATTTGCTGTTAATACAATATTAAAAAGTAAAAGATTTAAATTTAATATTTACTATGAAAAATGTATGCTAAAGTTTTACATCTTTGATTCATGTTAAAAATATTCATAAAACGCATCGATGATCAAGAAAGAAAATAAAAGCAAAGATTATCTACTTTTAATTACCAAAATGCATTACCTCATAGTCTTCATCTCCCGTGGACACGTCATCATAACTATTAATAATTTCCTGGTGGTCTCGCTTCAGCTTCCGCCTGGCATCTACAGATACAAACCACAAGCAAGCCACCAATATAACAAACCGCTGGATTCCGCCCATCGTAATCTAAATGTAACATGATATTCATAATCAATAATTATTACTAACTAGCAATATGAGAATTGACAAATCTATATATATAAAAAGAAAATGGTGTTCGTTTGAGGCTCTTTCACGCTTAAACCACTGATCGTATCGACATGAAACTACCACCATTGGATGCGAACCACCTAGATGGTTTATGGCTATTTATTTTTTTAATTCCAACGTTCCTTCATTTTTTTATTTCTGTTTTACTTTTATGAAAATTTTTCCCGCTAATAAAAACAAAAGAGGCTTCCTAGAACCGCAAAACGTCAACATCTGTTAAAAACTCGATTTTCGAAATATTTCAATTTTCTTAGCGGGAAGTTAAAAAGAAGAATAATAAAAATATGAAAAAAAATAAAATAATGAAACATAAAATTTATTTTAATTCGTCCAGCAAAGCGGGCGCGAAACGGCTAGTAAAATATAAAGTTAGAGGGGATATATTATATCCTTCAACAATATCACAGACAGTTTAAAAATTTAAAAAATACGTATTTTAAACACGGAAGGCTGCTTATTTAATTAATCAATAAAACACGCAAAAATATGTCCCATTCGGGAGTATAAAAAATTGAAAATTCAACTTACGTATTCAGTAACTATATCACTTGTACAATTCCATATTAATGATTGATGACACTTGGTGGCTGACTATTTAAATTGATTTAAGACGGGTCATAACACTGTTGCTGGGTCAGCAGAATGTAATACGTGCTCTTTTAAATGTAGATATGCAACGTATTCACAAATACCTACGTTCTATCGATAAATATTAATCGATAAATAGATCTTTAACTAGGATATCTCTGATTTCTAAAACACGTGTCCAAATATTAAAAAAGGGTGCGTGTAGTTATGTACGCGCGTAAGAAGTTATACTTCTTTGGCATTATTAAAAATAGTTTTTGATTGCATGCAAATAATTAATTACAATTAAATAATCAAAGACTGGAAACGGAGTCATTATAGTCAATAAAGTTAGCTCAGTTTACATTTGAAAAATTAAATAAATAAATATTTATTATTATTCTCTTACATTAAGTGTAACATAAATTCTATTATTAATCGAATGTTGTTTTTTAATTATGTCCAATGCCGTATTCCGTGGGCATCTTCATTCTGTTAATTTTGTGTCACGGTGCGCGCGCATCGTGAAATTTCACTCTCATCATATAAAGAAGTATAACTTCATAAATCATATACTACAGAGCCCGATACCCTTGTACCATGTTTTGTATACTTTAAAAACACATATGGCCAAAACTCTCCCCTCATTGAAATCAATATTCGTTTACTTTTTATAATTCATGTATCGATGTTTCTCTTCATTTTTGTTGTTTGTCAGAGAAATAAACATTGATACATAAATTTTCCTTTAGTTATTATAATTTATGTATAGATATTTGCTTCTCTTCATGTTTATGTTTGTCTATAACTTCTTGTCACATTAAATCTTGTAATTTTCTTTATGAGCGTTAGCAAGCTTTTGTAAATAAATAAATACATAAAAATTACATAATTTAATGAAATAAACCTGTAAATACTTAGCATACACTCTCGCATTCTAATGATGAAAAAAAATTCAAATTTCAAATCTATAATCTAGTATAGATGAAACTTTAACCGTTATATGTAAAATGCAACGAACAACCTCCATTTATTAACCTTCATACATTTCCGTTTTTTTAACCGACTTCAAAACAACTGAAGGAGGTTATGTATTCGACAATTTTGTATTTTTTTATGTATGTAACTCTATGAATTCTATAGTAGCTTTCACAATCAATTCACTAAGTTGGTACAATATTAACTTACCACTCGTAGGTACTACGAGTCGTTGAAGTTTTTTTTTTATAGAACAGGGGGCAAAAGGGCAGCAGGCTCACCTGATGTTAAGTGATACCGCCGCCCATGGACACTCTCAATGCCAGAGGGCTCGCGAGTGCGTTGCCGGCCTTTAAGTTAGTGTTTAAGAAACACGGATTATACCATGATTTAAGTTTTCGTTTACGTCGCTCAATGTCAAGTATATGCAGCTCAAACATATTTCCATATACCAAATGGTATAATTCCAATCAAACGATGTATGTTTGTTTGTTTATGTTCACTTGTACGTACGGAATTCTAATCAAATTTTTTATTTTAAGAACTATTGTATTTTACATGTTATTCCTACAAAGGGTATTCTATATACAAATCTACGACGATGTTGGTGTGGATTTAGAACCTCAGCGAAAGATACTTGTTTTTGAAAAAGTTACCTTATATTCGAAACTACTTAGTTTATTAATGTGTATAACAAATAAATAAACAATCAATTCCATAAATTAATTTTAATGGAAAAACTTCAAGCATTCCAGATAAAAATACAAAATGCATTGTACTTAAACATAACATGGTTTTAAAAATGCAACATATAACAACAACCCTCAATAATACTGCCATTGCATTAAAAGTGACTTAAACTTGTAAGATATTCGATTACCGGAGGAACAAAGTAAACATTAACGTTATTAGAACAAGACAAGCAAAAGTTATAAATAGCCGCTTAGAAATAAATATGTTTAAAAAAATCATAAATAATAAACATCTCAAACAAGAGACAAAAGCGAATCCAAATTTTTTCATTGAATACCACCGGTTCCAAATTCAAATTTGTACCGAGTAAGAGATTGACATATTATAAAACGCAGACTAATGCGTCATATTTGAAACTTTTTAATTTCGCGTATAATCACTAGGAGCTTTGTAAGCTATTCCATAATATATTTGTACGATTTTAACTTAACGGTTTAATATTTAATTAATATCTATTGACTTTACTTTAAACAAAATATAAAAGTATTGACTTGTAATAAATACAATTTATGGTATTCTAAACATAACTGACACAATTATTTTAGTAGTTTGATGAGGTAAATCCGATGTTGTTTATGTTAAATAGAATTAATAAAGTTTTCGCCTAAACATTAGAAGCGAATCTAATTTATATTTTATTATATAGTCAACCTATAATTGGACATTTTTATTTGGACAGGCAATTATACATCTCAAAGTTTGTTAGACATTAAGGCATGCCTTAATCATTTAACAAGCTACCATGATTACAAATAAAGATGGTAGTCTTAAAAGGCCTATTCTATAATAAAACAAATTATGTATATAATATTACACCTGAAATATAAAGGTTTATTATTGTGCATATTGGAGAAACCTTTTAAAGTACAATTATTGTACCCTTTATACCACAGATATACTGTATATCTTGGTATAACTGTAACATAAGACCAAAAAATTTGTGTTTAAAATTAGAATGAATGAATATTTTAATGCTTTATAATTTTAAACATCTTTAAATAATCCATAGACATGTTAAATGAGCAATTTTATACATATTTAATTCATTATACATATATTATATTTCTAATACAATCACAATATTAATGTAAATTACTATAAAATAGTAGATGCTTCAAATATTCCTCCTTCATTAAAATCTGACTAAATATAGAGTTATTAAAACAAGACATATAATAAAATTGTACTCAGTATTAGGATTTATGGTCATTGGCACTTATAAAGTGAAATACAACAATGGTGCTATAATAACAAGACAAGTAGTAGTTTTATAAATAGTCACTAAATTCCATAAATTAAGTCCATAAAAATAATTAGGAGCTATAATTTCGCTATTGCTCCTAATTTATTTTTAATTCAACTTCGATTTTATTTTTATAGGACAAATTACTGTATATACATAAAAGTTGGCTTATCAACTATAATGTCAAATCACTTTACAAATAAAATAAATTACATAAATCTATTATCTTACAAGTCCTTTGTTAGCATTAATTTAGCTTCACCCTCAAACACAACCTTTTTCTCCTCCTCTACGACACAAAAGAATTTTACTTTTAATAATTTCCGCACATCAACCAATTCTACACTGATTGTAAGTTTCTCACCTACAAAACACTTGTTTGGAAACTTCATTGTTTGCGAAACCAAAATTGTGCCTGGTCCTGGCAAATGAGTGCCGATGAGGCCAGCAACCAAACCGTTTAGAAATGCACCATGCACTATTGGCCTTTTATTTCCATTATTTTTATGTAAATAGTTATGATCACTTGTGAGATTCGAGAACGTATCAAGGTCCTTTTGGGTTAAGGTTTTTTGTATTCTTATTTTGTCACCAGCTTTAAATGCGGCTCGGCTAAATGATGTTGTGTGTAATTTACATATTTTTTGATAATTTTTATTATTGACTGCAATGTAGGGAAACCTGTTTGACAGCATCCTATTCATGACTTTTTCTGGGTCTCTAGAAATATATGTGCGAGATTTGATATTACTTTATTTTCTGATGTTTTTAATATTTCAATTTGACGAATAACTTGGCATTCATTCGAAATTGATGTAATGTTATAAATCTGTATAAATGTAGTTATAACATCTGCAACAGTCTCACTGTGTGTTGACGTCAACAAATTTTCCAGAGGTTTGACTCCATCATGTTCCATCAAATATTCAACATTCAGGGGATCTGAAAGTTCATAAAAAGCATCAAAAACACTGAATATCAGAATTATCTCAAAACATATTTAGATTATTTTTTGACATAGTTAATTAGTATATGTATGATACCAAGTAAATTATATTCTAATGCACAATTAATCTTAAAAGCAATTAAATATTGGAGGGAAAGATATGCATAAAAACTAAGTTCATGATTACTAATGTAAGAGATTTAGTTCTTAAATAACTTTAGTTTTATATCCTAACTAGTTGAAATTCATGTCAGTTGTTTTAATTAACTAAGTTTTTCTGCTTATATAAAAAATATTTGGGATATGGATTACAGGCTTTAGTGACTCTTGGGAGTCGATATGCAAATAAGGTATTAATTTATGAATATGTGTAATGACAAGTAAATATGACTCTTGTAACTAATTATAAAAATAAAAATAGGCACAAACCAGAACATAAATTGCAAATCCCAGCTGCTGCAAAATGTAGCAATTGGGAGTTAGCTTCATTTTTTATAACATATAAAAATATGTCATAAACACCAACATTGCGAATAAATACGAAATTGATCGGGTCATAAGCAAAATTAGCCAAATTTGCAAGTACTTGGCATTTAGCATCTGAAAGTGTGAAGCACCAATTCATTATCGTTTCATACAAATCATAAATAATTTACATAATGACAGAGATATAAATATTTACCAACAGAATTTGAATTTAAATATTCATCTACTAATATTGATAAATAACTTTCACGATCAGTTCCATTTTCTGGGGTATGCTTCTTCAAGTATGATAAACTTGTAAACATTTGATCTCACTTCGTCTTTAGTTTTCTTCTATTCAATTAACAATGATATCTTTTACGGAATTTGCTGATTTTCAAAAAAAAATAACAAAACACAAATAGTTATTTTATTTTAGCAAAAATGAAAAGGTCACTGTTGTCACATGTCAATTGTTAATATGTCAAAAAACCGATCTCCTACTTTCCATGTTCATATTACACAACACATATTGACATTTCTTTTAACATCATGACATGGACATGAAATTTGGAGGGGGATTTTTTTTATTTACGAAAATAAGATTTTCTAGGCATATGGGGACCCCATTTTGAGTGATTTTAAGGTTATAGTCTAACTATAATTATTGGCTAATTGTGTTCAGAATGCATTTTTGTACCAAATAATAGAGAAAATAGATTTCAGTACTAGAAATAGCAATCATGGCTTCTCTGCTAAATATTACCGGTAAGAAAAATTGGTTATTTATATTTTATCTCCCGTATGGTAAAATAGTCTTAGGAAATAATATACGTGTTTAATTTACAGGATTAACAAACAAAAACTTGTTTGTGGTTGATTTTGAAGAGCCATACTCTGAAAAGGCTGTAAGAGATGAATCTACACCAAACATTAGAAGTATTATTTACAGTCCTAAAGGGAACTATTTGGCCTATAGAACAGATAAAAAGTATTTTTTTATAAAATATTAAGAAATCTATCCATTTACCATATCCATTGTTAAGTTTTACAGTTTCACTCTGCATTTACTTGTAACTATTTAAAAACTATAAAGCAATTTTGTGTATCTAAATTTTTGTATCTAGTTTTTTATTCTTTTAACAAGCTTAACTCTATTTTATAACTTCGCCACTGTTGAAATATATTCAATATCTATCGTAGTTTTATATAAATAACTCAATAAGTGTTATATATCATGCTAAATATAGGTAGTTTTTATTTCTGATATTTAGCCTGTTTCACAAATTAAAAAGTTAGCAAACACAAAGCTCTATTAGGCTATAAAAATAACCTTATGTTTTAGAGTTGAGATCCTAAAATGTGAAGACTGGTCAGTAACAGCAACTATTGAGGGCAACATAAAGGATATGTTCTTTTCTCCTTTAGACACTTATTTTGTATCATGGGAGATGTTTTTCACGACTAAGGATAACCCACAGGTGAATTAGCATTAAAATTTGTATTATTGTAAGCTGACAAACTTTATTGTATAGAATAGAACTCTTTCAGTAGTGGTTTTGTTTATTGGTTTAAGTGTAAATAGTAATACATACTATAATAAACTTGTTTTTAACAGTTACAAATAAAAAAAGTAATATACAGGCTAAGTAACAGTTAATCTATACAGTTGAGAACATCAACAATCCAATTTAAGTAAAACTTGCCTTAATATAATACTTAAGTCATTTAAAATACTTATTATATATTTTATTTTTATAGGGTAAACCAAATCTTCGTGTTTTTAAAACTGAGAGTGGAGAAAACATTGGCTCATTTATACAAAAAAATCAAATTGGTTGGTGAGTATTGAATGTAAAATTTCACAAAAAAGACACCATTTATAAAATTCCTACTGCCTTTATGTCAATATAATAAAAATCTAATATTTTTAAGAATTTTAAATGAAAATATTCATCTCTGAACCCATAGATAAATCTCAAAATATACTGTTACCCCTACGGAAATCCCTGGAAATGTTGGCATTACCCCTCTGAGTTTTATTCAGAGCAGATTATTAACAGTAGAGCATTTATATATATATACAATCATATTTACAGGCAACCAAAGTGGTCATCAGATGAAAAGCTTTTTGCAATTCATGCTAGTAATAGAATCCTGATATATGAAGATGCTAAATTGGATCGCTACACACATAACATTTCAGCTGATAAACTTCAGGCCTACAGCATATCACCGAGCCCAGCACCGGCTTATTATCTCTCTATATTTACTATAGGTATGGACTATGGTTGTTTGAATTTCCATATTAAAAGTAATGCAAGAAATAATATAGTATAATTCATTATGACTTATGATTACTGAACTGATTGAATCTAGTTATAATTATTATTTATATATTCAGCTTTTTCAATGTATCATAATGATAAAACAATTTTGATAATTTATTTACTGTGTGCGGTTGTAACTTATAAAAAGTATTAAAATAACCTTGAAACAAATATCATTTACAAGAAAAATATTTTTTATTTTATAACTTGTCAGGTCATATAAGGTAACATATCACATCAGTGTCATCATTTTATAATATAGTTTAAAAAAAATCCTCTATTATTTAAAGCTCCCCGATAACCCAGGAAACTGGCTTATGGGAAATTTGTTACAGTAAATGTACTTTTTTTTTTAAATCTTATTTAGTGTAATTTATTTCCCAAAATTCTGCTTATTGTTTGTAATTTTCACTTCTATAATATGCCCAGTGTAGTGTCAGTTTTATTACTTTTTTATTTAATCATATTAACTGGACACTAGTGTGAAAAGAATAAGCCAAAAACCTCATCTTTAATGTCATAAATCTAATTATTTTCAGGTAAATCTGGACAGCCATCATTTTGGAGAATTTTCAAGTATCCACAATTTGATATAACCCATGCGATTGTGAGCCGGTCATCCTTCCAAGCGGACAAGGCAACTTTCCACTGGAACAGACGCGGGAGCAATGTTTTCACATTGACACAGACTGATGTAAGTTTGAGAATACTGGACTAAATAGTAATTGAAGAAATATTTCATACACTTGTATTTCTTATAGACAATTATCATGTTTGAATTTAATTTTTTAAAGAAATGAGCTAAGTTATTCTAGTAGTAAATTTTGTTTTTAAGTATTATAATATTATTGTAATGAATGTCAACGCTTTGGTGGCAGAGTATTTGTGTCCAATTTGTGTTTCACCTTTATATAAATTACAGTATTTTTTTAAATAAAATTTAATTATTTAAATGAACGTTTGTTCATTTAAATCAATTTTACATTTACTGCCAGTTCTCAAATCAATCAACTTTCCGTCACTCTTCTAAATCGGCAAGGTTTTAATAACAAAATGTTATTAATCTTAATTATAGGTGGACAAAACTGGTGGCTCGTACTATGGGAAACAAGCATTGTCGTATGGAGATATCAAAGGCAATGGTGGGAATATGACATTTAGTGAGTATTTTTTTAAATTATTAAAGTACTAAGACAAATATCCTTATAAAAATGTAAAAAAATTACAATTTATTTTATTAGTTATAAATAAACCTTAATTTTATTCATGCTACTAAACATAACAATTACAATACAATTATTCATGTAACTAAACATATCAGTACAATTAAATATACAGTAATTACAATTTTCTTAACCTACATAGTAATAAGAATAATAATTTAATAAAAAGAAAATTGAAACAAATTGTATCAATCACAAATTTAGTATTGAATATAGATTTACAACCTTGTTGTTTACCCTTATTTTTTTTAATTTAACCGCTAATTTATTATGTAAAATGTAAAATCTTTCAAAAATAAATTATTCAGATTTATCGTCTAGAATATTCTCTGGAAATAGTTAAGCGTGGCAGTTATACAAATATAATCTTTATTTATTAAGGGTAATTTCATTTACAATTTACAAATAATTTTAATTTTACAGCAAATAACAATATATTATAGCACACATCATATCACGGTTCTATTTCAGCACACACTTAGGCAATTAAAAAATATATTTCAGGTAAGGAAGGCCCAATTCACGCAATTTCGTGGAATCCCGGCAATTGGAATGAGTGGGTCGCGGTCTACGGCCACGCGCCCGCTAAGGCGACGCTCTTCAACGCGAAGTGCGAACCATTGTACGAGTTCGGTACAGGCGCGTGGAATGCTATCTACTTCCCGCCTGAGGGAAATAATATCCTTTTTACAATAGAATATATCTTAATATATATAAATTACGTGTCACGTTGTTTGTCCGCTATGGACTCCTAAACTACCGAACCGATATCAATCAAATTTGCACACCGTGTGTAGTTTGATCCAACTTAAAAGATAGGATAGCTTACATCTCAATTTATACCCGCAATATTATTTTATTGCAAAATATTTGTTTATTATTTGATAGTCACAATTCTAATAGATGGCGCTGTGTTGAAAGCACCAACGTTTCACATAAGCTACAATTTAATGGCATAACAACTAAAAAAGCATGGTGGTCTCTATGACTGGTGTTCTCCTACCGTTTCCCTTGAATAGTTTGCTACGATGTAATTTAACAAAAACCTTAGCCACAGCAACGCTAAGCCGGTCTGCTAGTAGACTATAAATTTGAAATAATATCTTTAATAATTTGGTATTGAATAAGCAGTGTTGGCCTAGTGGCTTCGGCGTGTGTCTCTGACCCCTGAGGTAGTAGGTTCGATGGCTGTGCACCAATGGACTTTCTTTCTATGTGCGCATTTAACATTCGCTCGAACGGTGAAGGAAACATCGTGAGGTAACCGGCATGCCTTAGACCCAAAAAGTCGACGGCGTGTGTCAGGCACAGGAGGCTGATCACCTACTTCCCTATTAGATTAACAAATGATCATGAAACATATTATACAGAAATCTTAGGCCGAGACCTAAAAAGGAAAGTTTTGAAATGGAATGGCCATTTCAAAACTTTCAATAAAATATCGGATTCAACCTGGGATCAAGCAATTTGTAGTTGGTATTAAAAAAAAGCAACATGGCGCGTAACCAAAAAACGTGACGATTTTTTACATTGCTACAAAATTTCTCCCATACGTCGATAAAGAAGTTTTACTTCAAAAATGTCCTTAACACCACAGCACTAGTTCTTTTAGGTGGCTTTGGTAATATAGCTACAGGCCATGTATCTGTGTGGGACCTCCGTGGGTGCAAAAAATTGGGTGAATGCAGTGCCCCTGACACAACATATTTGCAATGGGATCCTCGGGGAGAGACCTTCATAACTGCTACCACATATCCAAGACTTACAGTTGGGAATGGGTAAGTTGATAAAAATCCTGAACCAATAATGTAAAAATAATTTTACTTCAAAAATACAATGATGCCCTCTAAAACTAATGTTTATACAGTCAAAATCTTTTATAACGACATTGAAGGGACTACTCATATTTGGTAGTAAAAACCAATAGTCGTAATAGCCGATGACGTTGTTATTAAGTACCTAATACAATAGAATTCAGCCGGGACCTTTGATTTTGGTTCAACATAACAGGTTTGTTCTAAACGATGTCGTCTAGACGGTTTTGACTGTATAAGATATTTTTAACTATATATAGCTTTAATGGAACTGAGATAGTTTGACACTGAATTTAGATGAAATGAATAGTCTTCATTGCGTTATCCCATACTGAGATTTATTGCATATGAGATATATTACACCATCTTATTTGATTCTTACATAAACTAGGTTATAGGTTGTAACAAACAATCATTTTTTCAACCTTGCAAGGTAATAATAAAATTAGAATTCCCGTGATGACGACTTATGCGGTTGTTACACTGCATATGAAGATCCGACAGCGCCATTCATCATGTCGTATCGCTAGACTGATAACTGAACAAGACATAGTTTTGTCATCATGATCAATGGCTGCCCAGTCTTATGGGCCTTAGCCTCCACAGTCCATAACAATTTTTCTTGCAATCTATGTCTTGCCTCCAACTTAGAATACCTATTGTTTCGAGGTCCTTGACAATTCCATCGCACCAACGTAGCCTCGGTCTATCGGGTTTTCTCTTGCCATCTCGTTGTGAGTTCAGTAAGGACCTTGGGGTTGTGTCGTCCTCAATTTCGTGCACGTGTTCAAGCCACTTGAGCTTGTTGCATTTATGGATTGGATGTTGGCATCGTCAAGGATGTTATAAAGTTCTTCATTGAAGCGAATACGCCAAGCAGTCGTAATTTTGCAGGTATAAAATCTGGCACTACACTGGTGTTCTTATGCACAAACGCAACTGTGCGGAGAAAGAGAATCTGCTGTCAATATGTTGGCGTCCCGGTACATATCAAAAGAGTGATCTCTCAAAAACTATACCCAAGAGTATAGAAGATGCCACTCCTAAAGCTGTAGGAGCATATCGGCCTCCTGGAGCGAGGAACAAACCATCTACTTTTACATTACATGAACACGAAAAACCGCATAAGCCTGGACAAAATATTGAAGGTATACACATAAATATATAAAGTAAATAAATATTTTAAGATTAAACATTTTGGACTAACTTGCTTTAGGTTTTAATTTATGCTATTCTCTAAATTTTATAATTCTATTCATTGATAAGTTACAAATAGCTAAGGTTCAATTAGTAGTTAGTCTAAACTTTTAACCAACTTTAGTAAAACAACCTGGATTTACTGGCTACCAGAATTTCTTAAAATTAGGATTTCCTTATCCCGAATAAACATAACATTTTTAGTTCATTAGTGTGTGTCTGTTACAATATTGTTATTAAATATGGCATTAATGTATATTGAAATAAACGTTCTTAAGCAATACTCGACGAGTAATAGTTTATTTGTATTTTACAGCGGCGCCATCTAAACAGGCAATAAAACAAAAGGAAAAACGCGAAGCCCGCAAAGCGCGTAAAGCCGAAGAAAAGGGTGACCAAGGAGATACGGCACCTGCTGTTTCAGCGCCGCGGCAAGCATTTATTTCTACTGGGGACCCAGAAAAGGACAAGAAAATCAAGAATTTAAATAAGGTATCCGTTTCGAAGGACCATAAGTCTTAAGATTTTCAATAGTATACACAGTCACATTTCAAATTAACTATTGGCAATGCAATAATATCGGCATGATTTCAGATAATTTATTGATGCAATTGTAGGCCGTTCAAGTATTACGTAACGAATTTGGGGGGGGCTTTTGTAAAACGTTACGATGCGGGGCGGGGATTGCATTACGTGTTATTGTTAATATTAATTTCTACTTTCCAGTATTTTACACCACATAATGGCACTATAGGGGGGCGGAGGTAATTTTGGTAATTGCGTCAACAGTAATTATATACATTTTTACACATTTTACCACATTGTCGGCCCCTTATATGTTATTAACAATTTCAGCTAGTTCAATAAGTTAATAATATTGATTATCAGTAATTAAGGAGGATCTAAAACTTTTCTGTTCTATACATATTTTAAAACTAGCACAACAGCACCTATGCTATTACTTCTATAAATAGATAAATAGTTAGCGTCACGAATTCTTTTTGGATTTATTCAAGTTCGTGATTTTTCGTAGTACTAAATACGCATATGAATTGCTGCTTACGCTTAACAATAGAATTGACTAAAGTAAAATAAAAAAAGGGTGCATGTACTTATGTACGCGCGTATAAAGTTATACTTCTTTGGCATTATTAAAAATAGTTTTTGATTGCATGCAAATAATTAATTACAATTAAATAATCAAAGACTGGAAAAGGAGTCATTATAGTCAATAAAGTTCAGTTTACATATGAAAAATTAAATAAATAAATATTTATTATTATTCTCTTACATTAAGTGTAACATAAATTCTATTATTATTCGAATGTTTTTAAATTATGTCCAATGCCGTAGCATCTTCCGTGGGCAACTTCATTCTGTTAATTTTGTGTCACGGTGCGCGCGCATCGTATAATTTCACTCTCATCAATTTTTCATAACGCGTCTAAAGAAGTATAACATCAAAAATATCATTTATCTCTAACATTTAGATTTCACCTATTGTTAGTGTTACAGCAACCTTGGCAAGATTTATAAATATGGTAATCATTCAATCGTTCTGATGCGTGTCAAATACGTTGATAGAAAGCTTTAAGGACCTGTCCTATCGCTAAACTCCAAAAAAGTACATTGTTTCTTTCCATTTTTCGTCATCGTTTCTTGAAGTAGGGGGAATGGAAAAAATATATGGTGGAGTTGAGTAGTTTATGTATCCATTTTGAAAGATCGATACACGATTTAAATAACTTCGCTCGATAGAAAAAAAATCCAAACATAGCCAATTTTTAACACTTTGAATTCATTTTATGACGAAAATGTACATAGAACATAATTTTGAAATTTACACGATATATTTAATCGCAAGCCAAGTAATCCATTTTAGAAAAAAAAATGATAAAATTACATTAATTTAATGTTTTACATAACTAATTGTTATTACGGGCCGATGCGACGCGCCTCTCTGCGCACCGCAGTCCACCCCGAGACACTGACACAGCAATTCGTGCTGGGATAGGGCCTTAAATCTTGTATATGTTATCCTGAATATAATTTAATATTTATTCCAGAAATTAAGTGACATAGACAAACTGAAACAGCAGAAGGCATCTGGAAAACCGCTGGAACTGAATCAGCTGGCTAAAATAGAAAACGAAGCTGCTCTGTTAAAAGAATTGGAACAACTGAAATTATGATTCATTACTAATTGTTTTTAGTACAGTATTTGTAACAAAAACCCCAGTCAATATCGATGTGAAATAGCATTTCAAATAAAATCGATCATTTAATGTTACTGTAAAAGTTCGAACTACGGTTAATCTTAAGATTTAAGTCTTAGGATTTACCGACATGAGTTGGTAAATGTAAGTATTTCTGAAAATACGATGATTTTTTCGAGCTTTTACCATTCGAATTCAGTATGCTAGGTTTTACCACTGTCATCTGGTAAATGTTGGTTTTAGGAATAAAACAAGGAGTAATTCTTAATTATTTACTTTAATGTACTATTAGACAAAACAGGTACATAGTATAAAGGTATCATATGATAGTAATAAGTACAAACTAATACCAACTTATTTAAATTATTTTGAAAAAACACATAACGTATGTCTCTGAATATCTCAATCTCTATCATATCTATTTAACTGAATCAGTAGTTCTCTATTTGGAATTTAACAACGAAATACAAACATAATGCTTACATAAGCTAGTCATGTTTTGATTTTCAACATTTACCGTGCCATTAATATAAATCCTAAGATTTACCAACTGAATGGTGGTAAGAGTTCGAATCGCAAACCTTTTGGGACATTTACCATTAGGAATTGGTAGATCTTAGGTTGTACTGGAATATCTTAGGATTTACTGCAGTTCGAGCTTTTACAGTAACATATACAAAAACACAACTACAAAATAATGTATCTGAATTTAATAAAAAAGCGTTGTATGTGTAAAAACATACAAGTTTCCTTTGTTATGTGATTATCTGTTAAAAATATGTGTCATACACGACTATTAATATCCATTTTACATAAACAGTTGGTTCGTCATTTTTAACTTGGGGTCGTTGACCCCAAAAGGTCATGAACTCAAGATGACCTATCAGCTGTTAGCAATAATCTTGCTCGAGTTATTTAAAAAAAAAATTAAGGTGTATTTCTTAAGTAGTCTCAGCTACGGGTTTTTGCTACATGCTGTATAACATAGTTTTGTAATATCAAAATAAGATGTTTTTTTTTGCTTCAGTCTGACATAATCTATATTTTTCTACTGTTAAGTAAATGCTAGTTATGTATTAAAATATATAATATTGTTTAAATAAAGGAAAGTATGTATGTTTGGTTTTATTTTAACCTTTTACTGATATAACACGAAGTGTTAAATGAAATCCCTATTAACAGGTAAAAGATACCATATGGTTCTGTATAAATAACAGCCAATAGCGATTTCATTGCAAATTTTTAACTTATGTTAAGTCGATTTTCGTCGAGAGAGCAGTATTGGCCTAGCGGCTTCAGCGTGCGACTCATCTCTGAGGTCTTAGGTTCGATCCCTGGCGAACCAATGGACTTGCTTTCTATGTGCGCATTTTACATTTGCTCGAACGGAGAAGGAAAACACCGTGAGGTAACCGACATGTCTTAGACCCAAAAAGTCAACGGCGTGTGTTAGGCATTGGAGGCTGATCACCTACTTGTCTATTAGATTTAAAAATGATCATGAAACAGATTCAGAAATCTGAGGCCAAGACCTAAAGAGGTTGTAGTGCCACTGATTTAATTTTAAGTAGATTTTAATGATAACAAATTTCGAAAAATTTGTGCGCATAGATATAAAAATCAATTTTTATGACACCTGGGACTCGAAAGCCAGACCTCAGTTGACAATCGCACACTGAATTACTAGGCAGACGGTAACATTACTAGTTAAATAAACCAAAATTTAATTAAAACAAACAAACTCCACTCATAATTAATGTGAAGATTATTAATATAAAAACTAATTATCCAAATTAATTTTTGTACTAGAAACATATTACTATGCCAAGCGAAAAAAATGCTATCTTTATTATTATCAAAAACCTTTTTTGATAATATAAACAAGTTTATTTCATCAACAATGTTTAATTCTTATTATGGCTGACAGATTAATTCCTGATACATTAAGAATATGACAGTATCAAGTACCGAATATTCTAACCATATGTAGGTACTTCAATATTAATTATAAATCTACCCACATTTTTTTCACCTCGCCGTTTATATCGGATATGATACGTTGTCGGTTAAGGACAGTGCAACAAAATCTTCGATGCAGGTCATTTGCGCCAGACCCTTCGGAAGTTTTTATTTACACACGATAAGATATCAATATTGATACGAGCTAGTCGCAACTCGTGGTTGAGTGCAAGTACGCGTTATTTCTAGTGCTTATAATGGACGAGGATTCTGACGATTGCGGTGTCTCCCGACCTAAGTTTACGATAGGTGATATGGGTTCAAATGATAGTATAGTTTTTGATGAGAAGCTAATGAAAACATCCACTCATGCTGAGGAACTGGCTGCCACGTGGGGTGGAAGGTGTTCCCTACCTGATTCGAGTAGGTTAAGACGAGTACACTCGTGGTCTGGGAAACCACCTGACGATTCTGCGTCGAAGATACGGATTTTAAGAGAAAGGTTAGTTAACACTTGAAGATTTGTAACACCTTGGTATTTATTTAAAATGGTTTAAACGCAACTAAAGCATTCATATTAAATGATTTTTTAAAGTTTTCAAATAATATATTATATTGTTATTTACTTTTGTCAAATTCATCTGTTGGCAAATTATAATCAAAGAAAACTTCTTGATTTTGTAATATATATATTACTTGTTTTTTTTATATACAAGCCAAGTTTAAAAAGCAACTAAGTAACTAATTGGGAATGAATAGAAGAGATTCTATACATAAATACAGTATAACCTCGATAAGTTGAAAACCTCCAAATTTAAAAAAACCCTGTGTTAGTAAAAATAATCAGTGAGCTGTAAGCCGTTTTGTGCACGTATAGACGTAAATATGGTATATATAACGGCTCACAGAACTATAGAGTTCGAAGAAAAATAACTTATTAAAGATTTTCTGTTTTAATTTGTTTCATATTTCACAAAATTAGTAAGAAATCTTAATCTATAAGTCGAATTAAAATCCGCCTCAGTCAAAATCCTTAATAAGTCGTAAATTTTTGGCGTCTCCCTTGAAGTTTGATTTATGGAGGTTCTACTGTATATGTGTAGAATAAACAAAGCAACCTTGTCATTGTATCCATTAACCGCATGATATTATAGCCCTTAACTCTGTAATATCATTACTTGAAGGATAATTTATATAATGTGATATATAACTTGCTTGAACCTACTTTGAATGAGACTTAGTTTAATTTTGACAATTCGGGAACAAATTGGTGTAACACATTTACCATTCCTATGACAATTGTTCTGCGTTGCTTTGTGTATAAATAGTTTAACTTTATTGTATATTTAGTGGAATCTCGATAACTTGAATGTCAAATTGTAATTGGCAATGGCAAAAAAAAACAAAAAAAGTCTTCGACTTAACAGAACATCGTGATACGTATGATTTAACTGCCGAAATTTCGACTTACAGAGATGCGATTTCTAATGTATAATATATAAGTGTATTTTTCGATTTGTATATTCGAATTTGAATAACGATTAAACTTCAGTGTTGTAGTAGTATATATTTTTTTATGAATATATTCATTCATTGCACGTGTACAAGACAAAAACAATATATTAGAAGCCCCGAACCCGAACATTCATTTTGGATTTTATTGTACGAGTTACATCATTTTATACCAGTTACAAACTCTAAATAATTCGAGATACCGCGTATTTAGGGTTTCAGCGGAGGGGATGGCAATTTTTTTTCGACTTAACAAGGTACGACTTATCGAGATTC
This sequence comes from Pieris napi, assembly GCF_905475465.1. Classification (NCBI taxonomy): domain Eukaryota; kingdom Metazoa; phylum Arthropoda; class Insecta; order Lepidoptera; family Pieridae; genus Pieris; species Pieris napi. Next base: position 8,222,920 of record NC_062247.1, read on the forward strand.
CACTATATATACTTAAAAGCTTTAAAATTCGATAAAGCGTATTCTTTAACATGTTACCATATTTATCACGATACAATTTCTTGCAGATTAGTGCGCACCCAAACCAAAGTAAGGCCAGGTGCGATTCGTAATTTTACTAGATCTCAACGGCTTACACTTTTCTCTTTAGCAATAGTTGACTTCATGAGTTTCTGTTCTATGAGTATTATGGCACCGTTCTTCCCAAGAGAAGCGACGGTCAAGGGCCTATCGAATACAATGTGCGGAATTGTATTCAGTTTCTACGCAGTTATTATGTTTCTCACTTCGCCGTTTTTCGGGAAATATGTAAGTTTTTTATGAGCTTAAATTAACACCATAATGAAAAGTGAAAACTCCCTACTACTAAGAATTAATTAGTTACATATGCCTTTAAAGAGCAGTGTTGGCCTAGCTGCTTCAGCGTGCGACTCTCATACTCAGGTCGTAGGTTCGATCCCCGGCTGTGCACCAATGGACTTTCTTTCTATGTGCGCATTTAACATTTGCTCGAACGGTGAAGGAAAACATCGTGAGGAAACCGACATGTCTTAGACCCAAAAAGTCGACGGCGTGTATCTTGCCTTTTAGATTTAAAAATAATGATGAAACAGATTCAGAAATCTGAGGCCAAGACCTAAAGAGGTTGTAGCGCCACTGATTTATTTTTTAATGCGTTTAAACAATAGTAACTCGGCTTCGAAATTTAATGTTAGATTGGTAAACGACTTATTTAAGGAAGCTTAAATATTTTTATCATTAACAAATGGATAAAAAGTCTACTATTCTTAATTAATGACTTTGTGTGTAACGGTTAAATAGTTATGCAAATCAGTGCCAGTTAGAATACATTTTGAAAAATCTGTGTATAATAATTAATAGTATTTCTGATTAGAATATGAATGAATCAACGAACAAAAGCACGACAGTGTACATTAACATTGTTTAATGGAATCTTCCTAAAAGTATTATTAGATTATATTATTACGCATTACTTAGTACATAAATTTAATATTGATAGAGTATTGACATTAACTTTAGTAGTCGACATTATCGTATTGGCATAGTCTGTAAGGATAATGTATGTATTTTTGTAGTTAATAAATAAATAGTCACCGTTAAGATAAGAAACGTAGAATGAGAAAGTAATTTTAGATTCCTTCGCCTTAATATGATTTTTTACAGTCTACCATTTTAGTATAGCTATATACCAACATATGGAACATATTTATGCAATAGGTATGGGTATGCCCATAGAGACTGTAGGTACTCTTTCCCGGAATGAAAACAATTTTATAGGGTATTCCGTGCAATTTTTTAAATTATTTGTTTCCATAAAAACGTTCCTCATGGTTGACCGGTTGAAGAAATAAATAAAAAAAATACTGGAGTTGGTCCAGCCGTCTTTGAGTTTAGCTTAGCAACATATTTATTATCACTTTAACTTAAAGATGAACGATGCCTTATCTAGAATATCTATACTAATATAGTAAAGAGAAAAATTTTGTATATTTAACATTATCGATTCTAAAAAGTCATTTTGCAATAGAATGCTACTTTTATCATCAAAATATTTTTTTAAATGTCAGCCGTCGGAAGCTGGAGGCCGCTACCAAATTATATATCTTCTTATGTATATTATGCTTTAACTGTGTTTCATATTCTTTCAGTTGCCAACAATTGGTGTAAAATTTATGTTCACCGCTGGTTTGTTTATGGCCGGTGCGTGTAATGTTTTGTTTGGGTAAGGTTCTATTTATTACTAAAAGTTGAACATTAATTAAAATATATATATATATATATATATACCTATATACGTATGTATGTATGTACAGTGTACGCTCTTTATAACTATATAACGAAAAACCTTCTATAACGTAAAAATGACTTAAATTTATTTGGTTTAACCCAAAACCCATGCATTAATTCCTCCCTCCCTATAACGAAATCTCTGTATAACAAATAAAAATGCACGGTCCCTTGAAATTCGTTATAAAGAGGTTACAATGTATTTATGTATTTAAAAATAAAATTTCATATGAATCCCTGTAAATATTGTTCAGCTTATCAATGCTTTATAATAGTTCTAGTAAGCAACTTTAAGCCTGCATAGAACAAAGTCCCTAAGCGACCAACTGTCTTTATTTCAGATAGATCAAACTTATAATAACTATACATATGTAACTAGCTGATACAACTATACATAAATACTATATATAACTAGCCTATCCGGCAAACGTTGTTCTGCCATGTATAATATTTCTAGGAAACATTTTTTAGTTCAACAAAAATAACTATCTACTATAATAAAAAATTGGGGTTGATCGTAGGGGGTTGAAAATTAAGGGTTGTACCTATGTATTTTGTATGCTGTACCATAAAAAAATTAAAACAAAAATTTTGTCTAAAAAATAAAAAGAAATTAGGAGTGGACCACCATAACATTTAGGGGGATCAAAAATAGATGTTAGCCGATTTGCAGACCTAACCGATATACACACAATATTCCACGAAAATCGGTCGAGCCATTTCAGAGCAGTTTACTTACAAACACCGTGACAGTAGAATTTTATATCAAATATGCCTCACTATTTTATTAATACAATAAATCTTAAGGCGTCAGCTGCAAACTACATACTTTTCATTTGCTCAAGAATTGATTTAACAAATATATTCACAGCACTCTATCTCTCATAGAAGATACGACCACATTCCTCGTACTATGTTTCGTAGTTCGCGGCTTGGAGGCTTTAGGGGCGAGTGCGTACTCCACAGCCAGCTATGTTTACGTGGTAAATGTATTCCCGGACACGATTGGCTCTGTTTTGGGAATTTTGGAGACTTTTGTGGGCCTCGGTATGTCCGTCGGTCCAGCGATTGGAGGATTGCTCTATTCGGTATGAATTACTTGTGTATGTGTTAAGTACGATTTTTTTGCACTTTTGTGAAAGGCAATTGCATTCTTTTGTATAACCATTTATTGTTTTACTTGGTGAGACTTTCATCTGTTTTTTGACGTGATAACGTCTTTAAAATCGTTTAAGTCGGGTGACATGTTCAGAAACTTGTGTCACACCAAAACCTCACGAGCGCGATCGCAGGTATAACGAGAGAGAGACGGACCGATCTCCCGTCTCATCTCGAGCGCTGCCAGTCATTCCGTGAATGTATGAAGAAAAATGTATATCATAGTCGAATAAGTAAACTTGTCATTTTACACCCGAAATTTATCATCAAAAGTATGAATAAAACGATAGATGTAATTTAAAATTTGAAAAAATTGTTATCTTCATTAATTCCTTACTTCCCAAAAACTTATATCACCAATAAGACGTTATCACGTAAACATCTCGATCGTAAACCTACTTTACAAACAACCAATATTTTTATTTTATTTTTATTGCTCTCATCTCAATGATTATCCTTATCGTAATAGCAATTGCTGAATGTTCATACATTTCTATGTATGTGCAAAAAAGTGTATGTTTAAAATATATAGTATACCTACACGACATTATGAATTTCGACGGAAGTAGTTAATTTTTTTACAAAAGTAAAGATAAAAAATATTCAGATTAAGAAATGTTTCAGATAGATCGGCGGTTTTGGTTTACCATTTTACAGTCTTGGAATCGTGATGGTATTCACTGTGCCAATTAACATGTTTCTACTGCCCGACTATGAAGGTATGTTTATCCAATATAAACCAAATCTATAACCTTTTAAAATCGACCGTTTTTTCACGGGAATATACTCGTTCCTTCTAAATATTTTTCAAAAGCCGAAAGCATATCTAATTTTGAGTAAAATTATGTATAAAATATGTGAAATAAATAACATTACCACCCATCAGACCTCATAAGATTTAACTGCTGCTATCTTATTGCTGTTGGAACGGGTTTTTTTTCGTATAGAAATCATTGTTTTGGTTTTAATAAACACGACAGACAATTCAACTTGTCGCTAAAACAGATCAAGCGCCAACTAGCGGCTGAGACTGTTTTACCGACGTTGAACAGATATTCAGGGTGTTGGTTTTTTGTGACAGTGTGCGCGTACGTCGTAAAAATTTACTTTCATCATTTTTTAGGCAAAAGAAACTTAATAATGTTGTAGATAATTTGAAGTGTGTGTTTTTGTATTTTGTAAATATAAATGAATGTTTAAAGAATAAATGAGGTTTTATAATAATAACGTGAATAAATTTTTTATTTTTATTTTGAACAAGTCACAGACCAGGGCAAATCACATTTCGTAAAATATTGTAACCATCTTAACAAGCTCACGAGGCCCACATAAAACTAATATATCTCTATACACTTTCAGAACACGCAACTGGTTCAAAACCGGCATCAATATGGAAACTATTTAAAATCCCATCGATTATAATAACTGGACTAGTGATAGTAATCATGTCGAATACTTGGGCATTCCTTGACCCTACATTGGAGCCTCATTTGCGACAGTTTTCCTTATCTACTAAGCAAATTGGACTTATTTTTCTATTACTTTCGAGTTTGTATGGGATATTCAGTCCTATTTGGGGTTGGGTTGCTGATCGGTGAGTAACTTATAATAAATAGTATTTGTATTATATATGGTCTTTGGGTAAACGTTATATATTAGAAGGTAGAATGATGCGTGCGCCTCCTTAGTCAGTTAACTCTATTTTAGTAATAATATTTTTTAGTAATTGTCATTAAACTAAGAAATACTAATTAAAATATAATAAATTAATAATATTATTTGTTAATTTTTATTTATAAATACATAAGTAATAATTATATAATTTGATTACTATTATGTAGGTGAAGAAATATAGAAAAAAAATAAAAATATTTAAAATTGATTCGTACGTATTAGGTACATACGTAAAATATTATCATTAATAAGTTGTTGAGTAAATTGTGTGTAATTTAAACAATAAAGGGTGATATAATATACATTTTTAATTCCTGGTCTCAATATAAGGGTGCGTCGAGTCTCTAATAACATGCCATTGAAAGTCATACGTGTGGGCAGAAGAATTTAATATTGTATATTAAGATTGTATTTCGTTAATATTTAAATGTTTGTATTTCCAGCGTACATAACCATTGGTGCATGATGGTATGGGGCCTCTTCTTATCATCTATAGGATTACTTTTACTTGGCCCTTGTCCCTACATACCTGGTCTACCACAGTAAGTAACCTAAAACTACCAGCGTCGGTACTCTGTAACTTCCAATAGCGAAACAGATACCGAAGTTTTTGAATGCAAGTTACTCGTAGTTCTTTCAATATTCGTAGCTAAGATGCCGCGAGTTAGCGCGGTACAAAATTAAAAGAGATATGTCGGTATCTAATTAAAGTTATAGGTATTATCAGCAAACACGCTTCCCGATTCATACAATAACTCTCTATATTTTTTAATCTAAAGCACTAAATATCTATCCTTAACAACAGTTAGTAAGCAATTTATTTTATAATTGTGTGTTCTTAAATCTTTGTTTTGGTAAAAGCAATTAATAATGTTTCGAAACAAGTTATAATTTAGATTTCGCGGGAATTTATAATTCAGAGTTTATCGACCCCGAAATTTCAATTTACATTTACCAACAACTTGAGGTGATGATATACTCTGTGTTACGAAATAATTAGACCGCTATATTCGGAGTATTTGCTTAACCCGCTAGTTTACTTAGAGAACTAAATAGAAACTAATTTTGACTTTCAATAGTGTGTATAAAGTTGATGGAATGTATTGACATTAAGATCTAATTTTTAAATTATCTTACAAAAGTTACTAATAATAATCAATTATTTTCAGAGATCTATGGCTAGATCTAGTGGCATTGTCTATTTTGGGAATGTCAGTTGCCTTGACATTATTACCGACGTTTCAAGGAGTATTAACTAGTTCAATGTAAGTCTGAAATAGGAATCATTTTATTAACCGCAAGCGTTCATTACCGCTGTACCGTCATGTCGAAAAGTCTTGTTTAATATTCCCAACCTCCTAATGCTCTGGACACTTGTGCGTATGTTATATTATTAAAATGAATCAGAACAAAGAATTGTAAAAATTAAATATTAAGAAAAACTTCAATTCAATCAGTACAAAATTCATTATTATCGGAATTTTATTTATACTATTAAATTAAAAATGTTAATGTATGGTACATTGTCTCGTGTGTATAATTATGACATTACTGTCCATGCCTCACCATAACCATTTACTACAAAGAAAAGAAAAAAAAATACTTATGAACATCAAAAAAATGCTTCTAAATTGACAGTTACTGTCATTTCTCAAATCAAGAGCGTAAACTAACAATTAGCTAACTGGCAATAAATTCTCCGTCACTCTTTAAAATCGCCATTTTGTACATTGTAAGCACCTGCAACCATTACATCATGCTCCTCATCACTTTTTATTAAATTTAAAAAATATTATTTTACTAGCTGACCGGGCAAACGTCGTTTTGTCATGTACAGTAAAATCTCTTTATTCGCGGGGTATACGTTCCATAAATATGCCGCGAATACAGAAACCGTGAATACAGAATGGTAATTTATATGGGTTTATAGGGGATACGTTCCTAGGTGCCAAAATAAAAACACAAATATATAAGAAAATCAATTTTATTGATGTTATTAAACATTATGTAATCATTATCCTCAGGCTTAGAGTAAATGTCACATTTTTAGTGCTAGTTGAAGCCTCTTCTCCAATGGGCTGTGAATTTAACATTTCCTCCAAGTCGGTTTCAGTCCAATCTTCATCTTGCGATTCAAGCAATTCCTGAATGTCACTTGATTCTGTCTGTTCGAACCCATCTCGTCTTATTCCATTTGCAATTTCGGCTATGTTTGCAGTCAAAGTTTGAACTTTCACGAATTCTTCGTCATTTTCCGCAGTCAGAGCAGGTATAGATAGTTTTTTCCAGCATGACTTCAATGTGTGTGGTTTCAGTTCGTCCAATGATTCTTTTATGTTTACGATGCATTTTGCTATGTCAAATTTCTTCCAGGAACTTTCATATCAGAATTACACTCCATATTATCTATATGATATTGCGTTAAACACCTATTGGAATTTTGTATGAAATTTTAGATCCGCGAATAAAGATTTTTTTTGCCGCGAATAAAGAAATTGGGTTGCATTTTTTTAATCCGCGAATAGTGAAAACGCGAATAAAGGAAGCGTGAATAGGGAGCTTTTACTGTATATCATTTACAATAAAAAATAGGGGTTGATCGTAGAGGGGTGAAAGTTAGGGGTTGTATGTATTTTTTAATGCTGTATCATAAACAAATGAAAAACAGAAAAAAATATCTAAAAATAAAATAAAAAAATCTAGGGGCGACTACCCTCAATATTTAGGGGGATGAAAAATAGATGTTGTCCGATTCTCAGACATACCCAATATGCATACAAAATTTCATGAGAATCGGTCGAGCCGTTTCGGATGAGTTTAACCACAAACACCGCGACACGAGAATTTTATATATTAGATACATAGTTTTGGAGAAATTAGAATATCACGAAGTTAACCAACGATTGAATTATTTAGTTACGAAGGTGGCTGCCCAGAAGCGATCGCAACTTACAGCGCCGTGGCTGGAGTCTGGTCCTGCTGTTACTCCCTTGGCGAGGTCCTAGGTCCAGCTGTAGGTGGAGCTCTGGCTGAAAGATATGGCTTCCCGTTCTGTGCAACACTCTGTGCTGTTGCCTGTTTTGTTATGGTAATAGTTATTTAATCCTAAGCCGGGTTCGAATCCCGGGAAAAACTTTTGAAGTGCGATATGTATATAGATTTTCACGAGCGTAATAAGCCTGAGTTAGTTGAATGTTTTGTCCGATTTATTTGCAAGAAGGTATAGACGAACATTGTGTGTATAAAAAGATACATAACTATTACAATTTGAAAAGTGTACGGTACTAGGTGTTTTATTTAAATTTACATTACTAAGTAAAACAGTTATTACTATTATACACAATTTTATTAATATGTTACTACATTGTTATAACGAAATTACGTAATCATGAAGTTATTATATTAAGCTTATGAATAATAAAATTAAGAAATTAGTACATCTAATATACACTCTTTACATTCTAAATTCAAAAAACTACATTGCTTTTAACACCCTTTTTAATTTATAAATGTTTTGAGTATTATTGGTAAAATATTGATAAATTACAGGGCATCATTACCCTCGCGTTCTTCTCATTGCGGGAGTCTTCAAAATGGATAGATGACTCCATATCAGATTCCATACCATACACAGATTCTACATGGAATAGTAATTTCTATAGAACGCAGAGCGCTCCAGCAAGCCAAATGGCCGAACATACTCCACTCATAAGCAATTCTTGCACCGGAAATGGTAGGTTTGAATTTGGAATTATTTTTTGTCATTTCAATAATGTCTTACGGGAGTACCAAGCGTTTAAAGGAATTATCTGTATAACAAATTGTATAATATGTAACGCCATTGCGAAATATCTGAATATTTCTAACATACAAACACTACAAAATAAATTAATAAAAGCACTATGTATTTAGATATTTTTTTTTAACACAGATTATAAAATCTACCAAGAAACCAAAATTATGACGATTAAACAACTATGTGTTATAGCACCTCTATCTTAATTAAAAAAAAAACTCTCCATAGTAGCTTATCGTTTAAAAAAATCAAACACCACTACACGCAATACTCGTCGAGCGAGTTTGCTTATCTTGCCGAAGCCGCGTACAAATTATTTGAAGAAGTCTATTAAGTATGAGGGTGTGCAATTATTTAATCAATTATCGTCTAAACTTGTAATGACAATTCAAAAGGGCATTAAAGATACATATCAGAATGAGCCTAGTAGACTAAAATTGGGACGGGAATTGGGAATGGCGACGTGTATCTCATTCGTTTATACATATTAAGTTTCTCGTGTAAATAAAAATACATTTTTTATAATGAGAAATAAAGTTCTTTGAGGTAAAGAAAAAATAACTTGTTTTTTTAGTTTTTAATTTGAAGGAACGTTCTTTTTTAAGCCTGTTGTAGATATTTTAAGAAAATGATTATAAAGTATATATATTCTTCCCCTAAGTGACGGTTTCCTCTGTCAATTTTGGCCTGAGTAATATAATTGAATATAATTTCAGGTCCCCACAAATATGGAACTACATCGCAAAAAATTTGCCTGTTGCATAATAAAAGTAGAAAAAGTGGGTCAGCGAGCGTAGCCGAAATGTTCGAATATGTACTCAAATTTCAGTTCTTAACAAATATTTATGTAAAAATATGGAAGTTTAAAAATAGACGGAGAAACGGGACGGTGAATGAAGAGCTGTATCAAAACTATTTAGATGAAAACACAACAGATAATAAGAACGATGAATTTGTCAATACTGAGAATGAAGATGACAGTTGTGACAATAAATATTGTAACTTCATAGATAAGGCAATATTTGGGCCTACAGTAAATAATAACAGTGTCATAGTAAAACCTAATAACACTGGTATAGTAACAAAGTCAATTAATAACGTCGAGAGACGATCAACAAATGAAATCATTAGGCATAATTTGCAAAAAGTACTTTTTTATGAGCAAAACAGTCCATGTACTTCCACAGAAGACA